>NC_083882.1:80838296-81441153 GCF_032452875.1 Bos javanicus | reverse complement strand
GATTTGGGTGACCAAGGGAGCCAAATATGTGATACAAACCAACAGAGAAAAAATGAACGAAGATCCAAACTGGGAATGCTAACAGTAGAGAAATGACAGGACTCAGCTAAGCAGCAGTGCTGGCTTCCCAGGTGCGCTAGTGGTACAGAACTCACCTGCCAACGCAGGAGACACAGAGGGGCGGGTTTAATCCTGGGTTGGGACAATCCCCTGGAGAAGGGCATGGCAACTCCAGTATTCTTGCCTGGAGAATCCCATGAACAGAGGAGCCTAGAGGGCTACAGTCCACGGGGTCGAAAAGAGTCAGACACAACTGAAGTGACTTAGCACGCACAAGGGGTAGTGGGGAAAACACCAGTCAGAAGATCCAGGCTCCAATTCTACCGCTACCACAAACTGCCTGTTGCCTTTCAGCAAAGTACTTCACCTGGGAGCACGGGCTTCCCTAACTGAGGATTAAAGAAGATAAGAAGTATGAAACAGTTATATAAAGTATATGGTGTAAAACTGTAAGATACTACAATCAACTCAGCATGACTCTGGTACAATATAACTTTCCCAGGTAAACTTTCTCAATCATTCCCATCAGTACAACAGATGGTTATTCCATTTGTTTGGTTTTAAGGTAAAACATTCCTCTCCACCTAATATTCAGTGATAATCCATGCACCTTGAATATAACCTGAGAGCTGAAGGAGGCCCTTCAAACCTCTCAGAGGGACTTTCAGTACCACTAGTGTGTTGTTCGTCCTCACCTTCCAGAAGGTAAGTTGCATGTGAGTTAAGTGACACAGACAATGAAAATGACAAAGACGCAAACTTCAAAGAGTAAAGACTGCAGTGAAGAGTAACAAGGACTTTGTGAGAGATTGCACACGGGGAGGGCCTTCTGTAGACTGGAGGGTTTGAGGCGTTCCATACCTTTCTGTTAGTCATACAGGATCCAAATCATTATTTCAGACAGAACCAATTAACTGTGATTTACGGCTGGCAATCAGGGACCTAGGTTTTTAGCCTCAATCTCCAACAAAAAGCAACTGACTGGATTTAGAAATGGACATTGAATGTGTGGGGCGGGGGGCGTAGGTAGGAAATATGACAGACCTTAATAAATATTCCACCCGAGTAGAAATTAGGAAGAGTTTTCAAGAATGAAACTGGCTTTAAATTTATAATAGCCAGGACATGGAAGCAACCTAGATGTCCATCAGCAGATGAATGGATAAGAAAGCTGTGGTACATATACACAATGGAGTATTACTCAGCCATTAAAAAGAATACATTTGAATCAGTTCTAATGAGGTGGATGAAACTGGAGCCTATTATACAGAGTGAAGTAAGCCAGAAGGAAAAACACCAATACAGTATACTAACGCATATATATGGAATTTAGAAAGATGGTAATGATAACCCTGTGTACGAGACAGCAAAAGTGACGCTGATGTACGGAACAGTCTTATGGACTCTGTGGGAGAGGGAGAGGGTGGGAAGATTTGGGAGAATGGCATTGAAACATGTAAAATATCACGTATGAAACGAGATGCCAGTCCAGGTTCAATGCACGATACTGGATGCTTGGGGCTGGTGCACTGGGACGACCTGGAGGGATGGTATGGGGAGGGAGGAGGGAGGAGGGAGGAGGGTTCAGGAGGGGGAGCACATGTATACCTGTGATGGATTCATTTTGATGTTTGGCAAAACTAATACAATTACGTAAAGTTTAAAAATAAAATAAAATTAAAAAAAAAAAAGTGGCTTTTATAATTATGCAAAGATTTAAAAGAGAATTATGCCCAATCAGGAGACCAAAGACAGGACTAAAAGGAATATACTCTAAAGACAGAATGCGTCTGTGGTAAAGACCAGCCATGTATACTCCAAACCTTACTTCCTTCTTCTCCTGGACATACTGCATCTAGGGAGAACTGTGTGACCAGCACTCCTAAACGCACTGTGAGCAGAAGTGACGCACCACTTCTGTGCCCAGGCAGTTAAGAAAGGGGATGCACATCCTTGCAGGACAGCTTTCTTTCTCCACCTGCTGGCATGGTGCTGGGATGATCTTAAGGCCATCAGTAGGAGACAGGACGAGACTGGGTTCCAGAATAACTGCATAAACAAGAGCTCCCTTGGTTGTTGGCTTGTTTATTCACCGTTTTAAACTTTTTTTTAAAGCTAATTTTATCTTTACTTGTTTTTGGCTGTGCCGGGCCTTTGTTGCTAGGCGGGCTTTTCCCTCATGGGGGTGAGCAGGCTTCTCACTGGGGTGGCCCCCTCATTGCAGAGCAGGAGTTCTAGGGCACATGGGCTTCAGGAAAGCAGTGCGGCTCCCGGGCTCCAGAGCACAGGCTCAGTAGCTATGCACACCAGCTGAGCTGCGCCACACCACGTGGAATCCTTCCTGACTGGGGATCAAACCTGTGTCTCTTGCATTGACAGATGGATTCTTTACCACTGAGTAACCAGCGTAGCCCTGTTTCAAACTTTTTATTAAGAAAATTCTCAAACACACACCAAATCAGAGAGGATACTGAAGGGTGGCAGAATACGCCACTCCCAAGTACGCCATTGTGGCATAAGGATTATTTTGAGTCTAAAGGCAACTGATGAGAAGTAAAATAAAGAAAAGCTCCATGCCCTTCCCTTACGTGTCTAAGAGTAGGACAAAAATTTACCTTCTTTACCAAGGACAAAACTAATCAGGGGAGATAACTTTAGATGCTATCAGCCTGGAGATAGCGCCAGAGGGATCTACCGTAACAAACTCGCCTTTATCTACCATCAGTTTACCTTTCCAATTTTCAGCTCCTGCAAACCTAAAACTCCTTCCTTCTTCATCCTGTCATTTCTCCACAAATCTATTGTTCTTTGTTGAAGATGCCATATAAGCTGGAATTCTAAGCCTCTTTGTCACTGATTTTTCCCTGGGTATCTCCCTTGTACACAAGTTACACATGTTAATAAATGTGTTTGTATTTTAATTGACTTCAATCTGTCTTTTATTACAGTAGTCTCAGGCAAGACCTCAGAAGGGCAAAGGGAAAATTATCTTCCGCCTCCTACAATACCTTAGTAAACCCCTAATACTCAGTTTCAATAGTAATATTTTGCCAATATGGCAAAATATTTCATCTACGCTACCCATTTCTTTTGCTGAAGAAACTTAAAAGCAAATTGCAACTGTATCATTTTGACTATAAAGATTTCAGTACATACTGCTTACAGATAAGAACTTCTTTCTTAAACTAAAATACCATTATCATATCTAACAAAATTAATACTACTTCCTTGTTGTTATCTAATACTTGGCCCTTATTCAAATTCAAAGGTTGTGGGTGTATGTGCTTACACACTCAGTCCTGTCTGACTCTTTGCAGCCCCATGTACTGAGGCCTGCCAGGCTCCTCTGTCCATGAGATTTCCCAGGCAAGAATACTGGAGTGGGTTGCCATTTCCTTCTGCAGAGGATCTTCCCAACCCAGGGATCAAACCCTAGTCTCTGCACTGGCAAGTAGATTCTTCACTGCTGAGCCGCCAGGGAAGTCACATCCTTGCTAACACTATCTACCTTAATACTGTAACTTCCAAATCACCAGGCTAAATGAGTAAAACACAGATTTTTCCAGGAAGACAAACAGTTATGAGTACTATATAGTTAAAAAAAATAACAGAGTAAAAAGAAAACATAACACCTTCCAGTATTTTGCATATAATTAGGGAAGAGTATTCAGAGAAATTAATTGCATAAAAAGTCCCTTTTATAAAAATCTTTATTTCCATCCACTTACATGTTTGAGTCTTATTTTGGTTAAAGTGGGATAGATAAAAATAGGATCTTTTGAAGAAGATGGCTACATCTGAGCTAATTAATAACACTGGGAAAGGATAGAGTATGAAAAAGTGTGAAGAATAAAAAGTAAGGAAGCAGGTTCTGTTAAAGTTCAAGACTCATTTGGGCCTTTGGGAAAAAAAGACAAAAACTCAGGTGACTGTCTTTCCTCAGTACATGTATGCGGCTATTCAGCAGAGGGCAGAAAGCTTCGACTTATTTTACACTTTTTTTTTTCCCCTTAAAACATGCAGAATCTTAGTTCCCTGACCAGCGATGGAACCCAGGCCCCCTGCAAGTTAAGTACCGAGTCTTAGCCCCTGGGCCACCAGGGAAGCCCCTCAAGTTATTTTTCTGAGTGGTCCCTCCATCCAGTTCAGGGAGGACTGCAAGAGGCTTGAGACGGATTTCTTCACGTTGTTTTTTTTTTTTTTACAATTCCATTTCCATAGGCCTAACAATTTTATTTATTTTTACATCCGCAGTATGCGGCACAGAGCCCAGCACACAGTCCGCCCTGTGAGACTGTTAACTTAATTTTAAGAAACGGCTGTGTGCTGTTACCATGGTTGAAGACTGGTTGCAAATCCTCGTCGCTCACTAGTTGTGTGACCTTGGACGAATCTCCTAACCACGCCAAGATCCGTTTCTTCATCAATGAAACGAGAATACCAGAGATACTACTTGCCTTGTACAACTCACTGGTTCCTCAACAGGCTTTACTAACGAGCAACACTGGAGGAGAGTGCGAGTGCCCAGTTTGGGGAGGACTCTGGTCGAGCATGGACTGGGCGGTGGGAAGGAGCTTGGACTCAAAAGGCAGAAGGCTTAGACTGTTGGGCGAGCTAACCGGCTGCTTTCCCACCCTAAACCAGAGGAGGTTTAGGCTGGATAACAATCCACGCCCTACACTCTTAGTAGTCTGTCAAGTGCGCTAAGAGGCCCGGAACCTGAGGCGTTCTCAAAACAGCCAGCCTCGGGGCTCCCGGCTGCGACCACCAGGGCGGGGACAGTCAAGGTCGTGGGGTCCCGAGGAGGGGGTCGCTCACCCAGTCAAAGTCACACGGGTTGCCGTCTTCGCGTTGCGTGGGGAGACTTTCGCAGACAGGGGGCAGCTTCCTCACGAGTAGGAAGGCAGCAGAGAGCAGGGCTGACAAAAAGTAGTAAGGTCGGGCCAGCCATCGTGAAAGTCGCGGGACCGAATACACGAGAGCAATTAAAGGCGCTAGGACCGCCATCTTTCCGGCCCCCTGAGGCGCCGGCCGCTCTCTTCGGCTTCCGTAGGTCTGGTCCCGCCTCTCTCACCATTGAAGGTTTCCATTGGGCCAAGTGTCAGATGCCCCGCCTCTGGACCCGGAACTAGATCTCTGATTGGCCCCTACGGCAGGTAAGGAAGGTGAGAAAGGGATTTGATATGTTATTGGCTAACCTAACTGTCGCTTTTTCTACCTAAGTCATTTCATTGGTTTCAAGCGATTGCTGCGAGCGGAGGCCTCGGAAAATTTAATAAAGTTAAGGAGTATTTCCGGAACGTTCTCAGAAGGCGACGGAAGTCGTTGCCGGAAGAAGGTAGGCAGGGCCAGAGGCAGTCCAATGGTAAACGGCTCCTGGAGGAAAAGGGCAGTACCCGGTGAAAAGATTAACCAATGAGAATCATTAACGCCAGACACCGGGACGGCGCCGGGGCGGAGGGGACGATGGAGAATTTCACGGCGCTGTTCGGGGCCCAGGCTGACCCGCCACCTCCCCCAGCGGCACTCGGCTTCGGACCCGGGAAGCCGCCCCCTCCGCCGCCGCCGCCTCCGGGCGGGGGGCCTGGTCCGGCCCCGCCCCCGACCGCCGCCTCGGCCCCTCCCGGGAGCGACAAGTCGGCGGCAGGCTGCGGCCCCTTCTACCTAATGAGGGAGCTGCCAGGTGAGTCCGAGGCGCGGCCGAAGCCGGCCAATCTGATCGCCGCGAGGTGGGGCTGGGCGTGGCTCCTAGACGCCAAGGGAGGTGAGGGGTAGCCCGGGCGGCGGGTTCGGAGATTTCGGAACTCCGTGTCGGAAAGGACTGCGAATTCACGGCCAAAGGCACGACAGGAATTCTCGGGATGGACTGGGAATGAGAAGAATGGGGCTCTGTGGCCGCCTTTCACGCTCCGCCCTGCCTCTGACCCTGACGGTGGTTTTATGACTCCCTAAAAATTACTCTGGTGGTTCAGATGGTAAAGAATTCGC
Organism: Bos javanicus; assembly: GCF_032452875.1. Taxonomy (NCBI): domain Eukaryota; kingdom Metazoa; phylum Chordata; class Mammalia; order Artiodactyla; family Bovidae; genus Bos; species Bos javanicus. The sequence goes on along the minus strand of NC_083882.1, from coordinate 81,435,105 downwards.
CTGCAATGCGGGAGACCGGGGTTTGAGCCCTCAGGCGGGAAGATCCCCTGGAGAAGGGAAAGGCTACCCACTCCAGTATCCCTGCTTGGAAAATTCCATGGACGGAACAGCCTGGCGGGCTACAGTCGATGGGGTCTCAGAGAGTTGGACACGACTGAGCGGCTAACTCTGAAAAAGCACCCAGGGTTCGAGTTTGGAATTTGAGAGTCCTGATTTAACATCCTTGCGGCCCTAGTTCCACATCTGCTTCCAACTTCCTGTTGGTTTGTTGCCTTTTTTCTCTGGGCCTGGAAACAAGTGAATAGAATTGGACCAGATTCTTTCCTCATCTGTTGGAACAAGTGAATAGAATTGGACCAGATTCTTTCATTCAAAAAATATTTCGTTGAGCACCTATTCTGTGTACCAAGGGGTATTGTACACTGAAGATACAGCTGTGAACAAGGCTGACAATATCCTTGCCTGTTTGGGAGTTTACGTGCCCATGGAGGAGGCAAAAGGTACAGGGTGAAATCGCATAGCAGTTATGGCTGTAGGAAAAAAAAATGTGATAAAGATTTAAGGGAGCAGAACTGAGAAGGCAATGGCACCCCACACCAATACTCTTGCCTGGAAAATCCCATGGACGGAGGAGCCTGGAAGGCTGCAGTCCATGGGGTCGCTGAGGGTAGGACAGGACTGAGCGACTTCACTTTCACTTTTCACTTTCATGCATTGGAGAAGGAAATGGCAACCCACTCCAGTGTTCTTGCCTGGAGAATCCCAGGGACGGGGGAGCCTGGTGGGCTGCCGTCTATGGGGTCGCACAGAGTCAGACACGACTGAAGTGACTTAGCAGCAGCAGCAGCTGCTTTAGCTAGAGTGATCAGAGAAGCTCTCTCTGAGTAGGTTACTTTAGAGTTAAAATGTAAGCGCAGAGAAAGAGCTAGCCATTCATGAGTGGGAGAAGGGATAACTGGATACAAAAAAAAAATTGAAATCAACAGCCCCAATGTGAGAAAAATCTTGTAATGTTTGAGGGACAGAAGATCAGCTGGACTCCAGTAAAGTGAACAGAGGAGTGATAGGAGATAAAGTGAGAGTGGTAGGCAGAGGCCTGTATTACACATTTAGATTTTAACGTAGTATTGACCAGAAACATGTCAATACATTTTTTAGAGAGTGAAACCATTAACATCACTGTGGGAAGTTGTTAACGCTTAAAATTGATCAAGGATTCATTATACAACTTATCATTGACATTATCATTTGCATTTTGCTCTGTTAGGTTTTTATTCCAGCCTTGTGCACCTTATAAACACAAGTTTATTTTCATAAAATTTTAAAAAGTGACACATCATGAAATTTTGAGTGAAGAAAATTTTTTCAGTGAATTTTATGCAGATACTTTCTCTTATTGTCCAAGCAACATATTTACTAGTGTTTCAGAAGATGATAGTTGTTCCGAATATAGTTCTGATTCAGACGATGTAACTATTAGACCAACAAAGAGACAAAAAACCTTAGTGATTGTTTTCTGATTCGGAAAGTGCAAATGAAACTCATGGTGCTGGAGAAGACTTTACAGGTGTGTCAGCTGTAATTATTGAATGTAATAATGCAAAGGACTTCCCTGGTGGCTCAGATGGTAAAGCGTCTGTCTACAATGCAGGAGACCCGGGTTCGATCTCTGGGTTGGGAAGATCCCCTGGAGAAGGAAATGGCAATCCACTCCAGTACTATTGCTTGGAAAATCCCATGGTCAGAGGAGCCTGGTAAGCTATAGTCCATGGGGTCGCAAAGTGGTGGTGAAATAGCTGAATTAATTATCGCGTTAGTTTGTGCAAAAATCCCCCTTTCAGTAATGTTACTGCTTAGTGGTCCAGGAAAGAGATGGTTTGGACTAGGCGATAGCAATGGAGGAAAGAAGTAAATGGATGCAGGATAAATGTTAGAGGTAGAACTGACAGGAATGAAGGATTGAATATAGAAGTGGAGGAGAGAGGAATTGAGGATGATTTCGAATTTTTGGCTTGAATAACAGGGTTGATGGTAGTGCTGAGGTCAGGAAAGAACAAGTTTGAGGAGGTGGAGATCAAGTCATTTTAGACGTTAGTCTCGGGGACGTCTTTCAGTTCATCCCACGTCCATAGCTTTGACTGTACGGACCTTTATCAGCAAAATGTCTCTGCTTTTTTAAAATGCTGTCTAGGTTTATCATAGCTTTCCGTTCAAGAAGTAAGCGTCTTTTAATTTCATGGCTGCAGTCACCATCTGCAGTGATTTTGGAGCCCAAGAAAATAAGTCTGTCACTGTCTGCGTTGTTTCTCCATCTATTTGCCATGAAGTGATGGGACCTGATGCCATGATCTTAGTTTTTTCAGTGTTGAGTTTTAAGCCAACTTTTTCACTCTCTTTCACCCTCATCAAGAGGCTCTGTAGTTCCTCTTCACTTTCTGCCATTAGAGTGGTGTCATCTATCTGAGGTTGTTGCTCTTTATCCTAGCAGTCTTGATTCCAGCTAGTGATGTTTCAGTAAGATGTTTATACGTTCAACCACGAATGTAAGTCGAAGGAATTTGAGCTTTTTCCCGAGGGAATGGGAAACCATTAAGATTTTTGAACTGAGTACAGCTTCGAAAGGTATCTGGAGAATATGGGTGCCATGTACTAAAATAAAGCAACCATGAGTGAGGGGGGGAAGATTCGGAGGTACAGAATCCAGGGAATCCCCTGACAGTCCCGTGGTCAGGGTGCCGTGCTTCTGCAAGGGGTTTGATCCACGGTCAGGGAGCTACAATCCCATAAGCCTCCTGGTGCAGCCAAAAAAAAAACTGAATCTGCAATGAATTAAGAGAATGTTGGAAATGGAAGATTAGTTTTCAGGAGTGGAATCAGGACTGAGGAGAGAGATTTATAAATCATCTTCATAGAACTGATGGGCAAAACAGAACATCGGATGGACTCTTTTAGGTTAAAGAATTTAGAAAAAGCACAGAGTGGGGAAACAGAAGGAGGCAGTGCTGATATGAGAAGCACTGGGCCCCTGAGCTCCCTGCCATTACGCGGCCCATTCTTCAGCGACAGCTGGCGCAGAAGACAGCGCAACAGAATAGGGTAAGGCCTGTCAACAGGGAGGGAAAATACCATGTTCATTTAATGTTTATGGAGCACCGGTGACACATGAGTGAACAAGGCATTTTTCTCAGCCCTCGATGGGCTGATAGCTCAGAAGCTGAGTTTTCTCAAGTGAATGATTATAAGCAAGTCACTTCTGTCATTTGGACCCCGTGTGTTCATCATAACTAGACTATGAAGTTGTAGGTTAGATATGTCTACTCTCACCACTGGACCCTAGTTAAATTACTAAGAGGAGAGTGAAAAAGCTGGCTTGAAATGCAACATTCAAAAAAACGAAGATTGTGGCATCCAGTCCATCACTTCATGGCAAATAGAAGGGGAAAAAGTGGAAGCAGTGACAAATTTTATTTTCCTGAGCTCCAAAATCACTGCAGATGGTGACTGCAGCCATGAAATTAAAAGGCACTTGCTCCTTGGAAGGACAGCTGTGGCAAACCTAGGCGGTGTACCCAAAAGCAGAGACATCACTTTGCTGACAGAGGTCTGTCGAGTCTAGTCAAAGCTGTGGTTTTTCTAGTGGTCATGTATGGACGTGAGTTGGACATAAAGAAGGCTGAGCACCAAAGAGTTGATGCTTTTGAACTGTGGTGTTGGAGAAGATTCTTGAGAGTCCCTTGGACTGCAAGGAGATCCAACCAGTCCATCCTAAAGGAAATCAACCCTGAATATTCATTGGAAGGAGTGACACTAAAGCTGAAGCTCCAGTACTTTGGCCACCTGATGGAAAGAGCCAACTCATTGGAAAAGACCCTGATGCTGGGAAAGACTGAAGGGACAAGAGAAGAGGGCGGCAGAGGGTGAGATAGTTGGACGCATCGCTGACTCGATGGACATGAGTCTGAGCAAACTCCAGGAGACAGTGAAGCACAGGGGAGCCTGGCGTGCTGTGGTCCACAGGGTCTCAAAGAGTTGGACACGACTTAGTGACTGAACAGCAACAACAGCAATTCTTTGAAAAAAGTCAGCCATGAAATGTTTATACTGATGATGCCTTCCACTTACAGACTTTATACTTTTCAATATGTTTTCATTTGAACCTTGAAAAAACATTGTTTTTTTTTTTAAACATTAAGTTTAACATTATGATAGCTTCCATAGATAAGCAGAAACAGGCATATACAGGATTATAATTTTAGTTGCCAACTTCTAATCAGACATTTCTTTCTTCTAGGCAGAGCTATCATACCTGGTATTATAGGAAGAATAAAGATGATGGTAACAAAAGTTACAGCAGTAGCTAGAAAAATCTGTTTTTCTCTGTAAAGGTGACTGGAGTTTCTTGCTAGTTTAAAAAAAAAAGGAAGCAAGACACTCACCACTGGGTAATGCTATGCTATGCTATGCTATGCTATGCTATGCTATGCTAAGTCACTTCAGTCGTGTCCGACTCTGTGCGACCCCATAGACGGCAGCCCACCAGGCTCCCCCGTCCCTGGGATTCTCCAGGCAAGAACACTGGAGTGGGTTGCCATTTCCTTCTCCAATGCATGGAAGTGAAAAGTGAAAGTGAAATCGCTCAGTCCTGTCCGACTCTTAGCGACCCCATGGATTGCAGCCTACCAGGCTCCTCCGTCCATGGGATTTTCCAAGCAAGAGTACTGTAATAGTCGGCCTTAAGCATGGTTGTAGCTGAGCTGTGAGGTTAAATTATTCTAGTCACAGCCAGAAGTATTAACTTCTCATTAGCATATTGATGAAACACAGAGCAATGTTTAGCACAGATTATAAGCACTGTATGTTATTACTCTGGTTAGACTGTCTCCTTGATTGGGTTAAAGCGGTTTCCACCACTGCCCTATTTGGATTTTTGCCTATTTTTTCTCCTCATTCCAACCTACCATTCTATAGTATAGTATTTTTAGTGTGTGTTATGTGTTATTTATTCTTGCTATTTCTTACTCAAAAATAGCTTTTCTTTATTGGCAATTCTAATTTAAAGATTCCTTATTTAGGTTAAAATATAGTCTTTCACTTTCCCTTCTAGGTCAGTGAATTAAAAAAAAAAATCTTTATTTTTGGAAAAGACCCTGATGCTGGGAAAGATTGAGGGCAGGAGAAGAGGGCTACAGAGGATGAGATGGTTGGATGGCATCACCAACTGAGTGGACATCAATTTGAGCAAACTCCGGGAGATAGTGAAGGACAGGGGTTGCAGAGTCAGACGCGACTGAACAGCTACACAACAGCTCTTGGAACTGATTCTTCTCCTTTCTCTTCTCCCTGTATCCTCCAGGCAGCACGGAGCTGACAGGCAGCACTAACCTGATCACACACTACAACCTGGAGCATGCCTATAATAAATTCTGTGGGAAGAAAGTGAAGGAGAAACTGAGTAACTTCCTGCCCGACCTACCCGGGATGATTGATCTGCCTGGTTCCCATGACAACAGCAGCCTGCGCTCCCTCATTGAGAAGCCCCCTATCCTTGGGGGCTCTTTCAATCCCATCACAGGGACCATGCTGGCTGGCTTCCGCCTGCACACCGGCCCGGTGCGTGCCCTCCTGGGGAGGAGGGGGGCAGGGGGGAGGCCCGGTGCGTGCCCTCCTGGGGAGGAGGGGGGCAGAGGGGAGGCCCGGTGCGTGCCCTCCTGGGGAGGAGAGGGGCAGGGGGGAGGCCCGGTGCGTGCCCTCCTGGGGAGGAGAGGGGCAGAGGGGGAGGCCCGGTGCGTGCCCTCCTGGGGAGGAGGGGGGCAGAGGGGAGGCCCGGTGCGTGCCCTCCTGGGGAGGAGAGGGGCAGGGGGGAGGCCCGGTGCGTGCCCTCCTGGGGAGGAAGAGGGCAGGGGGGAGGCCAGTGCATGCCCTCCTGGGGAGGTGGGGCTAGGGACGGAGGCCCGAAGGCTTCACGATGGTGGTCCTCCCCACGTCTGTACCTAACATACTGCGCAGAGCAGGTGATGGGAGCAGAGCAGATGACGGGAAGCGGGTTTCCGCCCTCTGGTCACTCAGCCCTCCTTCGGCTCCTTCAGTTGCCGGAGCAGTGCCGCCTGATGCATATTCAGCCGCCTAAGAAGAAGAGTAAGCAGAAGCACAAGCAGAGCCGCACCCAGGACCCCGTCCCCCCAGGTAAGAAGCTGTCGTCTTCCAGGCTGGAAGCCACATGCTCTGAGTCTGGTTTGACCTTTCTCAGTTAAAAGCTCAGTTAAGTTCCTCATGAGCCCTGGACTCCCAGCTTCTCCTTAGAGAAAAAGCTGACATAATGCAGCCCCCCGGGCAGGCGGGAACTCGGGCCGGGGCTTCAGCGGAGCCTCTGAACGCGTCCTGGTTGCGCGGAGAGAAGCAGCGCCCTGGACTAGGGGTTTTCCTCACATCCCAGAGCTCTAGCGGTGCAGAATTTGGGGCCCGACCCGTGACGGGCACCTCGTATCCCCCCCAGAGACGCCGTCTGATTCAGATCACAAGAAGAAGAAAAAGAAAAAAGAAGAGGACCCTGAGCGGAAGAGGAAGAAGAAAGAAAAGAAGAAGAAGAAGGTGCGGTAGGAGCCTGTGGCGGCGGCCCGGGAGTCCCTGTCAGGCCCTCGGTAGAGGTCCCTCCTCTTCCTCTGCCCTCCTTTCCTTCCAGAACCGACACAGCCCGGAGCACCCTGGGATGGGCAGCTCTCAGGCTAGCAGCAGCAGCAGCCTCCGCTAAGGGCCGGCGGACCCTGCCAGGAGGACTTCCCTGCTGGGCTGGAGGCGGCCCGGGTCAGCGCCGGGTGCAGGGATGGAAGCCGGTCAGCCGGAGGAGCCTACAGGGACAGGCTGGGCTCCCGGCGGCCTCCACCCGCCTCGCTTTCTCGCGGACACCTCTTCCCCTCCCAGGAAGCTTTCTGTTCACCTCTTGTGTGCAGTTTGTCTGATGTAGGACTTGGTCTGATTTGTTAGGATTTTTATTCTCTTAAAATTGCATTTATCAAACTGGCTGAAGCGTGGCTGCCTGTCAGGAGGTAAGTGCCTTTCCGTGGGAGTCAGGGTGTAAGCCAAGGTGTGCTGAGGTCTGAGGGGGCTCGGACCTTGCATAGGATGGTCTCCTCAGCAGGTGGGGCAGCCGCCCGAGACCGGGGAGCAGGGTCCAGAAGCGGAGTGTGCCGACGCCTTCCTGCCCTAGGCTCGTTACCTCCCTGTCTCTAAGGTTGCCAGCTAGTGCCTGGGTGACCTTCCTGCTTAAGGCCGGCTGTGTCCTAGGTCAGTTCATGTGGCAACTCGGTAGTTGATGGAGCGAGCACCCAAGAAGTGAATTTCAGCAAGGTTGCTTCTTGGTCAACCCTGTGGTTTTTTTAAAAAAAATAAATTTCTTGCAAGCAAAGGTAAATGATTCTCTTTATAATAAGAACTACTTTTGATCTTTGTCACTCCTTAAGACAGTGAAATTATTTGGCTGATGTGAATGCCTATCTAAGCTTCTAAGACAACAACAAAAAAGGCAGCCTAAACTAGCGAGCTCCCAAATCTTTGGCTACCTGATGCAAAGAGCCAACTCAGTGGAAAAGATGCTGATGCTAGGAAAGATTGAGGGCAAGAGAAGGGACCAGCAGAGGACGAGAGGGTTGGTTGGGTGGCATCACTGACTCATGGACGTGACTTTGAGTGAACTTGGAGAGACAGTGGAGGACAGGGAAGTATGGCATGCTGCAGTTCAAGGGGTCGAAGAGAGTCCGATGCGACCAAGTGACTGAACAAGGTAAAGTAAATCCCTTCAGTGTTTGCAGCAGGCCAGGCAAGCAGAAGCTACCACGAGAGCCCCAGCCGATGTCGTCTTGACCTAAGCCCAGCGTGGCATGGCTGAAGTCCGCTGGGATGAGCCCCAGGGTTGATCCTAGAGTAGCAGATGGAAAACCACTCATTCTGCTCATGTTACCCTAGGATTTCAGAGCGAGGGTTTACAGACTTCAGTTATAGACATGAAAATAAAGGGTTCTGGCTGGCTTTTTGAGATGAGTGTCTAAGGGTGCCTTATTTAAATGAGGACACAGCCTTCTGCTTTCCACAGAAGAGACGGCCCGTGTGTCCCTGTGGTCTGCCTTTCACAATCGATCAGCCACTGGCTCGCCTCTAGCTGCATCCAAAGGAGCTTTTACCATCCAGAGAAGATTCTGTTAAGGGACTGCAGGCAAAAGTCAGAGCTCTCTAAACTCTGAAATTACAAGTTTTGGTCGTTAAAAGACTTTTTTTCTGAAACATCCAATTAAATCACTGAAATAAAAACAGGATCTGTCTTAAGTGGTTCTCTTCACCACAGCCCTACTTAAGGATGGGCCCGGACCAGAAACACTTAGAAGGTCGTCCTTGTAACTTCCCATCAGAGATCAGTCACCCTGCCTTAAGCGCACAAAACAACGCAAGTCGGCGGGGCTGGTTAGATCAGGATTTCTTTTTATTCCTTGTTGGTTTAAAATGGCTAATCAGAATAAAAAATAAAAGGGCCTCTGTCTGGAGGCTGGGGTCGCCCCTGTTTTTGAAGGTGAGAACCCAGGTATCCCCTCTACCCAGCACCATACTGAGGTGGGCAGGGGGGACCCCCAAGGGACAGCTGGAGGGGCCTAGGCCTGCCGCTCCTTCTCTCCATCCCGTTTTTGGCATGTGATGAGAAATATTGCTTTTTGGATTCTTCTTTCCCGGCCTTGGGTTCAAAAGTGACGTTAACCATGTGAACGGGGGAGGAGGGCTTTGAGGGGCCCGCTAAAGAAGCCTGCTCTGCTCCCTCTCCCCCAAGAAGGGGGGCTACCCCAGTATTGTTGCTGGAGCTCCGCCAAGCCCTTCTGACCACCCCACCACCACCACCAGTCAAGGGGCTGAGGCGCCCTCCTCCTCTGACAGACCCTGCCCTGCCTCTCCTCTCCCTGGGTGTCTCTCCTGAGCACCAGCACAGGGTGCTGTGTCCTTGGACGGGAGCTGGGACCAAGAGCGGGAGCCGTGGGGAAGAGGAAGACCTCAGGACGTCTCCCCTCTTCCGGCTGGTCTGAGGAACAGGAAGAGTAAGGGGCCCCGCACACACCTCCCTCCCTCATCTGCCCATCCCAGGATAGATATATAATTTCTTTGATATTTATAATATATATATATATATATGTACACACACACCTGGTAACGCAGAAGAGGAAAAAAATAGAATCCGTAACAATAATAAAAAAAATTATTTCTGGTTTAAAAATGATCTGGTTCCCTCCAGGGCGAGCAATTGCACAAATGTCCACTGAGTCTGGTCCAGGGGGTGGGGGAGGGGGGGGGTCTAGAAAGGTGAAGGGGGGTCGCCACCCCAGTCTCGGGGCCCCCACGCTCTGACCCCCCAGCCCCCGCATCTTATGAAACGCCCCTCTTCCTCTCGGAATCGGCGGTTTACACGTGTCCGTGCCGGGGAGGGGGCCCTTGCGGAGGGAGGTGGCCCTGGGGGCCCTTTGGTGCAGGTGCAGAGGAGGGGGCCGGGCTCACACCGAGATCTCGTAGGTGGTGCCCCCCACCCCCGACACCTTCTTGACGCCTCCCCTCGTGGGGCTGCTGAGAGGCGGCTGGCCCGGGCCAGGGGTGGCTGAGCCTATGCTCTTGGGCTGTCCGTTGGATTTGCTGTAGGCGGTCTTGAGCTGTACTTCATCTCTGGGAAGTAAAGGAGAGCGGGGTCAGCGTACAACACGACACAGCAAAGGGATGCACTTTGAAACAGGTTGAGAGAAAATGCAGTGCTCTCTACATACACCTCGCTGACCCAAACACCCCCTTTCATTTTATTGCCCCGTTGACAAGCTCTCCCCTAATTATTCCTCCTCCCCAGGAGCAGCCACACTGCTCACTTCCTCTCCGGCAAACAAACTGCTTTTTAGGGAGATGAAACTAAGGGAAACGTCCTCTCCTCAGCCTTTCGAGAGGCGAGGCCCAGGGAGGAAGCAAGAGGAACGGGAATGCAGGGCTCTCCCCAGGCAGGCCGAGCCGGGTCCGCGCGCTTCAGGAACCCCGAGGCCGCCTGCAGGCAGCGTACTGGAGCCAGGCCGAGGACACTTACTTGGGCGTCAGTAACGGCTGCAGGGCCACTTCCTCCGTCTCCGGGACGCCAGGGGGGGCCTTCTGGCTGCTGTAAGACACGGAGCGGCCCAGGTAGGGGGCAGGCAGGCCTGGTTCAGGGGAGGCGAGTCCCCGGCCCCTCAGCCCATCCGGCTTGCCGAACCGGGGGGCCACTGGGCGTGCCAGTGGCGTCTTGCCCAGGGGTGAGCGCTTGGAGTCGTCGGAGGAGGAGCTGGTGCGCGGCGCGTGGCCCGAGCCGGGCGTGCACTGGACGCCCGAGTCCCCCAGGCCCGGCTCCTCCTCGCGGCCGGGCGGCGGTGACTGGCGCAGCAGCTTCTCACGTTCCTGCAGGGAGGCCACGATGTGGCGCGATAGGTTGTCGTAGCGGACGGGCGAGGGCTCGCGGGGCGCCGGGCCACCGGGCGCCAGGCGGGGGTGCCGCTCGGCCTCCCGCTGCTGGGCCAGCCGGGCCGACAGGAAGGGAGACGTGTAGCCCAGAGGCGGCTCTGGCTCCGGGCCCGCCTGCACAGACTCAAAATCGGGGCTGTCGGAGGGCGTGAGCAGGCTGTCGTAAGACAGGCTCCCGTTTCGCGTCTGGTTGGCCAGGCTCTTGTAGGAGGTGGAGGTCGTGCCCTCGGAGCGGATGGACTGCAGTGGGCCCAGCTCGAAGCCCGTGCCCTGGGCGGACTTGAGGCTGGAGGAGCGCGAGCCACTGGACAGCGGGTCAAAGGGGAAGCCTTTGCCCAAGGTGGGCGAGCGGAAGCTCTCAGGCTCCAGGCTTGGCTCCGAGCGGTAGCTGGGCTGGCGGCTGCTCTCTGCGATGGAGGGCGGCTCCTTCAGGCTGTCCCCGCGACTCAGCTGAGGGAGAAAGCAGAGCTGGCTCTAGCCACCCTTCCCGCCAGACGCAAGGCCCCAGAGCCCAAGGAGTCGTCAAAATCAGTGTGTGTCACGCACCAGCAACATGCTTAGAGTTCACCTGCATTCCCGTTTAACCCCCGAGGCTCATCTCTGATTAGGAACAGCAGGGAGTGAGGCGCAGACAGGTTAAGGAGCGTCTGCAGCGGCGGAGCTGGGCTTTGAGCTCAGCTGAGGCTGTCCTCAGGGCCTCATGGATGGGGCCACAGGGGCCCCTCTGGGGTGAAGGACAGGCAGCAAGGAGACTCAGCACCACCAGTGCCGACAAGGAGCAATACGCCTTTGCTTCTCTTCTCTCCCTTTCGGTGCTTCCTCCCCTTCGCCCGTCCCCGTTTTCCCAGAATGGGTGGCCTACATTCCAGCCCTACTTCCTCGCGAGCACTCAGTACCTTGGCGCTGGATGAATGAGGCATGGCGGCTGATGCGCTGCTGCTGCTGTAGCCCGGCCGGTACTTGTACATGGTGGGTGTAGGGGGGCTGTCCTTGCCCAAGAGGCTGCTCTCTGCAGGAAAAGAGGCCCAGGGACATACACGAGTGTGCTGAAACCAAGACTACAGACTCAGCCAGCCCAGAACCAGAGTGAGGGAGTGCACACACACAGCTGGGCGTGCACTCTGGCGGCACACGCACGCAGCAGCCCCACCACGGCCCAAGCTCCGTGGGACCCCTCTCCCGCTGTCTGCAGAAGTGGTTCAAGCACCGCCTTCTGGGTTTTCTCAGTCACAGCGCAGCGGCCTCCCCCAGCCCTCGCCCGTGCCATCTCTGGAGTGATCTCACTCCTGCGGCCACACTCACCCTCATTAGCGGCCAAACTGAGGTGTGTCCGTAGCCCCGTGTAACGGCTCAGGTCCGGCTTAGGAGGTGGGGGCGGTTCTGCATCTGCTGACTGGCTTTCTGTTACCTCCAGGCTGCCTTTAGACTGGAGAAATGAGGCAGAAGGGAGGGTCAGGGCGACTCGAAGTACAAAACGGGCGGAAGGAGGGCGGGGGGCATCATCATGTGCTTCTCAACTAGGAAAGGAGAAACCAGTCACTCTGGGGACGGTGCTGGAGAGAGAGGTTTTCCTCAACAAGGGTTTCATTCTGGCATTATTTCCACCAACTACTTGTTGAGCTCCTGCCATCTGTAAGCTCTATGTTAAGTCCTAGAAAGGCTTGCGGAGGAATGGACTTAGTTTCTGTTAATGAACTTAAAATGCAATGGGAAAAGTAGTTACGTATTTAAGTAACTCCAAAACAAACCAGAAAGTGATAAATATGGTAAGAGATTTAAACAAAGCAAGCTTCCACCTCTGCCGTGGAGGCGGCTCCCCGAGGTGCCTGGCGTTACCCCCTGCTCCCCTACCTTAGTCCTCCTCAGCTCCCCCTGGATGCCATTGTCCATGATCTTCACGGTTATCTGACCGTCTGACACTTCGGGCCGAAGGAAGGGCGGTCTGATGACAATTGTCTTCTCTTTCTTTGGTCTCCCCAAATACCTGAGTGTTAGGAGTGAGAGGGCTTTTATTCAGTCATTTAAAAATATCTACTGGCTGCCGACCCTATGGAAAGCACTTTTACAGATACAAGAAAGAGTCCTAGCCGGCCAGGGGAAAGACCAGAATTGAACTGATTTCTCTGATTCTATGGAGTACAAGACCGACAGCAAGACCAGGCCTCTGGGCTGACACAACCAGCTCGAGGCACGCTGGAGTAAATCTCATTCTCGCCTCTCCAAAGGGAGTACCATCTAAAGAACGCACCAGACTCACAGGGTCTGAAGGTCGGCACTTCAGCACTTCCCGTTCTAGGAGAACCTGCCCTAAAAGGCAGACCCCCACACCAGAGCCAACCCAAAGACAACGGACGTGTGTGACCGAGGGTGAGCACTGGAGCACGGGGCAAGTGTACCTGGGCGCTGGCGAGCTGCAGAGAACACGGCTGACGTTGTTACAGCAGCCATTGGTGAAGGGGTTCACGCCTCCCCGGAACTTACCCGTGACCTGGACGGAGGAGAAAGGACCAGGTCAGTCAGACAAGGGCACCGTGACCTCCAGAAGCCAACACACCGTCGGCGACAACTTACTGTGCACCCACTACTGGGAGACCTAAGAATGAGTAACATACAGTCCTGCGTGTATGTTACAAAGAAGCGCGTCTTTGTGCTGACTGCGAATGGGAACTCTAGTCGGGGTCGTCAGTTCAATTTCTAGGTCCACCTCACAGTAGCTACCTGACCCTAAACATCAGTTTCTTTATGGAAAGTGGGGATCTCTACGTACGAGTAAGCAAGTCCCATTAGCTACTACCACGTGCAGGGAAGGAACTACAAGCTTCCTGAGGGCCGGCCCAGGTCTTCACCGTTTCTACTGGCTCAGAGCCCAAAGCGTCCAGTACCGAGGACACAGTCTATAAATGCTTATTAACTAAGACATGGCTTGTTCCCATGCTTACATGAGGAACGTGGACACCTCATCACAAAAAGTATACGCTAATCCCTGGGCTGAGACACAAGCCTGCTTTCCCATCACGGCCTCCCATCACGTCTCCTCCTACCTGTTCATTGGTGGTGCGTCCCCTGGCCACCAGCACCACATGGAACCCCGTGAGGCCAGCGACCGGGATGAAGAACAAGCCAGCTACACACATCACGGCCATCCTGAAGCCAGCGGTCAAGGAGAGCAGAGCCCCATGGTCCGGCCCGCCCCGGGCCCTGCTGTGGCCGCCGTCCCTAGGACCCCCGCCACCGCAGACCCCCGCCCCGAGCAGTCCAGCGACCCACAGGCCTCAAAGGATACGTGACGGCCGTGCGGACCCCGGAGAGCTCCTCCATGTGGTAGAGGACGTAGAGGAGGCCGAAGCCAAACACGCCTGTGATGTGGGCCGTCAGGGAGAGGAGGAAGAGGAAGAAGTAACGGTAGTTCCGGCGGCCGATGCAGTTGTTCACCCAGGGGCAGTGGTGGTCGAACTCCTGCGGGTGGACAAGGCAGGCTGGGGCCACGGCAGACAGAACTAAACGCTGCTCTGAGCGATGTGTGGTCACGTTCACCATTTAGTTGCAAAATGTAAAAACAGGCCCCTGCAGCTTGTCTATCGCTCCGTAGGGCTTCCCAGGTGGGAGAGAATAGTAAAGGACCCGCCGGCCAAGGCAGCAGGCCTGAGAGACACACGTTCCACCCGGGGTCGGGAAGGCCCCCTGGAGAAGGAAATGGCAATCCACTCCAGCGTTCTTGCCTGGATCATCCCATGGACAGAGGAGCCTGGGAGGCTACAGTCCAAAGGGCTGTACAGAATTGGAACGACTGAAGTGACTTAACACATCAATCTGTAACAAAGACCCTCCAGAGGTTGATCAAAGGCCAAGGCCATCTCTCACAGTTTATCCTATGGGACCAAGGAACTCTGACAGGCACAAATGTCAGAGGCTTGCAAATCCATTAAGATTTTTCTTTTCTTTTTTTTAAAAAAAAAAAAGGCTCAGAAAAAAAATCTAGTAGGCAACTGCTTATAGCCAAGTAAAAATGGACTGGGAAAAGGGTTAAAAATAAAAGACAAGGAATGCAGAAGGACAGAAAGAGAAATATAATTGTATAATTTGTTTTGTGTGTTTTTAACTTGAAAATTGCACATTTCTTTTTAAATTTTTATCTGAGTATAGCCGCTTTACCGTGCTGTCAGCTCCTGCTGTACAGCAAGCGCATCAGCCATGTGTAGCCATGGACCCCTTTGTGTGGACCCCTGCCCGCTGAGGTCACCACAGGGCACTGAGCTCCTTGTGCTGGATGGTGGGTTCTCATCAGTTACCTACTGTAAAAGGTGAACGCAGCAGCATGATGGCGTGGGAGACAGAGCGAACACGGAGCCAGGACAAAGAAGCGAGAAGCTGGGCCAGGGACGGAAGGCCAGAGCTCTGACTGGGGGTGGGAGAACCTGTGCCTGCCCACTGGGGTACCGCCCGCAACAGGGCGCCTCTCACACGTATGTGGCTGCCAGCACTCTGGCAGAGCGAGAACAGCCCCAGGAGCCGCCCTGGGCCAGAGCCCACAGGACCCACCCCGATTCTTCGGGCAGGCCGCAGATGGCCTGGGCGTCCCGCCGGCGCTCACCTCCACGCAGTTGTCGCAGACGCTGCAGTGGGAACAGCGGGGAGGCCGGTAGAAGCGGCAGGTGGCGCACCATTTCATGCGCACCTGGATGCCCTTGATCTCCACGGTTTTGTAAAGGGGCGCCCGGAAGTCGTCTTCTTTGTCTTCATCCTCTTCAGCTGTAGAGAGGAAACGTTCCTGAAAACACGGCTGTGCCGCAACTGTACTAGGCACTGGGGACGCAGTGACACTGCCTTCAAGGAATGCAGTCTAATGAGAGGGAGGCCAGGGACCGGCAGCTTGACGCTTCGAGATCAGCTCTACATACACCACCGTGGAAATGAGGAAGTAATTTACACTGGGGAAAGCGGTTAAGAGGATGACTCAGAGGCGGCTCCGATATGGATAGGCTGGGATTCTTGGTTTACATATTATGAATATATTTCAAAAGAAATATATGACTTACATATCAAAGTACATATATAATGAGTCTGCATAACAGCTCAATATTTACAAGTACACGACTGAACTACAGCAATCCAAACGGGGGAGGAACGAACTAGCATGAGCCTTCTCTCCATGCACAGCCCCTTGTCAAAGGCCTTCCCCTGATTCCCCATACATGTCTGTACTGTTCTTGGTTCCAGACACTGTCTTTCCCTGAACGCCCTTTCAATTCTCAGCTATCAGAAACTCATACAGCAGAAAGCAATACAACACTGTGAATCAACTGTGACAATAAAAAACTCACCACCCCACTTCAAAACTGAAACATTATTTGCCTTCATCTACAGTAGGCAATTTTCATTAAATTATTAATCTAAAAAAAAAAATACCTGTGGGAAGGAAAAATTAAATAAGTGATGGTGTAGTAATTATTAAAGTTTTCAAATTTACTGACTAAGGGAAATGCTAACAATGTAACTAAGTGAAAAAGGACAAGGTAAATTACTGTACAAACTAAAAGATCCCATTTTGAAAACAAAAATAGACACGCATGTATGTGCTACAGGTGTATGGTATGTATAAACATTATATGTGTAAGTCTTCAAAATGCTGACTGAAGGAAAACATATGACAATGTAACAGTAGTTATCCCTGGGCTGTGAAATTACAGGTGACATTTATCTATTTGATGGGCTTCCCTTATGACTCAGCCGGTAAAGAATCCACCTGCAATGAGGGAGACCTGGGTTCGATCCCTGGGTCAGGAGGATCCCCTGGAGAAGGGAAAGGCTCCCCACTCCAGTGTTCTGGCCTGGAGAGTTCCGTGGAGTCAGACACGACGGAGCGACTTTCACCATCTATTTTATACTTTCTACATTATGAAGGTTCTACTTGTTTAAAGGAAAAAATTCAAATGCTACTTATTTTGAAATAACTGATTCTTCCACACCGTCGTCTATCAGAAGTGAGCTCTTTCTCTTCTTACAGTTCTACAGTTTTTTGATTACTCTTAAAAGTCACCAGTGTATGTATCTATGTAAATGTCTTCCCTATCTTCCCTTCTAGACAGAGCTATTTGAAAGCAAGGACCTTAAAAAAAAAAATCGCAAATGACCATAATCATCAGTAAATATTTGATAAATGACCATTAAACACTTGGTACAGCAGCCTTCCTTGGCGTTAGGATCTCAAAGCACCTCCTGTTACGCCCGCCTTTGACACAGAAGCCGCAGAGCACGGCGACACGGGCTTTGTGAGCGGTGAGTCTTAGACACGCCTCCCCACGCTGCAGCTGCTGCCCAACCCCAGCGTCTCTCATGAGGTAACCGCAAGTGTGAGAGAAAGTTAGACGCCATCAGCAAAAACCGCCCGCAGCCACTCCTCCTCCCTCATCCCAGCCATGCTGGGCCTCACTCTCGCCTCCTGTTCCAGAAACAGCCCAGCTCTGTGAGCAGCACCCTTCCGCCAGGAGAGGGGAAACGCTCTTCCTCCCGGTCACTCTTCAATTACCCACTTCCCTCAACTTCAGTCTCTCTCTCTTCTCTGGCTCCACCTCCTCATACTGCTGCTGCTGCTGCTAAGTCACTTCAGTCGTGTCCGACTCTGTGTGACCCCACAGACGGCAGCCCACCAGGCTCCCCCATCCCTGGGATTCTCCAGGCAAGGACACTGGAGTGGGTTGCCATTTCCTTCTCCACCTCCTCATGCTACCAGCATGCTAATGCCTTCTGTATCACAAAACAAACGAGACCCTTCCCTCTCACCGAAGACACTCCACCTTCTGCCTTCTCTGCTCAACTTCCTGAAAGAATAACCTTAATCCTCGAGGACGATGCTCCCTCATGTTCCATTCCCTGGCTTACGAACCACTGCAGTTTCGGTAACTTCACTGTCTCTCTCCCACATGCATAAACACACGATTAAAACTATTCTTGTTGGGAATTCCCTGGTGGTTCAGTGGTCAGGACTCAGCGCTTTCGCTGCTGGGGCTTGGGTTCAATCCCTGGTCAGGGAACTAAGATCCCCTAAGCTGCACAGCAGGACCAGAAAGTAAAGATTCCTGTGTGTGTGCTGTATCTTTTTGGCCATGCCATGAAGCTCTGCAATCTTGGTTTCCCAACCAGGGACCGACCCTGTGCCCCCTGCAGCGGACACGCAGAGTCTTAACTACTGAACAACAGGGGTGTCTCAAGCAATTCTTACTAAGATCACCAATTTCTTAATTACCAAAACAACGGGCAACTTGGAGTTCCCACACCGCTCAACTTCACTTCTGGTAACGCCAACCGTCAGCTGTGTCGTTAGCTCCCTGGGCTCCCACTTTGTGCATTTCTCCTCCTGCCTTCTCTTCTTGCCCAGCTCTCCTCAATGGCTCCTTCTCCTCTGCTCATTATTAATCGAGGCTGGTCAGGCTGACACGCGCTCCTTCCTAACCTCATTCCACTTTCTCTAGACAGCCTCACTCCTGCTGCTGACAGATCTACGCGACTGAGGACTCTGCCACGAGCCTCACTCCTCAGATGCGACCGGGTAAACTGCACCTGACGATCCACTGAAGTGAAGTGGAATGGAGTGAAAGTCGCTCAATCGTGTCTGACTCTTTGCAATGCCACGGACTATATAGTCCATGGAATTCTCCAGGCCAGAATACTGGAGCAGGTAGCCTGTCCCTTCTCCAGGGGATCTTCCCGACCTAGCAATTAAACTGGGGTCTCCTGCATTGCAGGTGGATTCTTTACCAACTGAGCTATGAGGAAAGCCAGAACGATCCATTAAGTATCCCAACGTGTCTAAGATGCTCTGTCTTCCCTCCAAAACTGCTCAACGTTCCTGTAACTTGGATCTGAGTTCATGAAAACCAGCATCCAACCTATCTTTCAAGTTAGGAACGGTGGAACCACCCTAGACAATTCCTTTACCCTCTCACTCTCACCTAATAAGTGATTAGTCGTGAAAAATTCTCCTGGGTCTAAATCTGTAAATCCAGCTTTGAATTCAAGTTCATCTGGTTTGCATTATTGCAGTAGCCTCCCAAAAGGTATCTATTTGTTCTTACAAGAATTACTTTTGTGAAAGGAAATCTGATCCCATGATTCCTCTTGTTCAAGACCTCTTGCTGTCCAAAGGAAGAACTGTCATCTGTGCGACATACAGTCTTCCACCCTGGGCTCTGGTTTACCTCCGCCCCCTGGCCTGACCCTGCACTGTCTTCCACCCACCACATTCTGTGTTTCCCGGTCACAGTTCAGTCACACGCTGCTTCCTCTGCCTAAGTGCCCTTCCCTCCCATCCTCCACGTGGTAAGATCTTCTCTCCCCACCTCCAACAGCATTTCCCCAGCTTACCTGGGCAGGATAAGTGCACCCTTTCCAAGGTCCCACAGAACCTTGTTCATGCTTCCGTTACAGGTTGTATCACAGTGTTACTCTCTGATTTATCTTAGATATTATCAAAGCTAGCAATAATGCCCAACCCATACGCCTGAAATAAATTTCTGCTGAATGAGTAACTGAAAACCAGAGTTGACCCAAAGTGGATCACAGGCCTAGAAGTTATAAAACCTTGACATGCTTTTCACCATTAAACTACAGGAGTATCCCAAAACGCAAGACCCCGAAGGCCCCAGACCAATCGTGTACGCCAAAACTCATTTTTCTCAAAGGCAATTCCGAGAGAGAAGAGGGAGATCTTACCTCGAGGGAAGACCCCTGGGTCCATGAAGGTGGCCATGCTGAAATTGGCCAGCACAAAGAGAAACACCACCGCATTGTAGACGGGCACTGCAGGCGACACGGACAGGCTCAGCCCTGGACAGCTGCACAGATAATAAACAGAATGAGGGGCTGCCTCGACACTCAGGACAGCGGCTGTATAAAAAAACATAGGTGTGTGCGCCCCACACCTATATACACATCTCGTGTGGCTCACCTTCGCTGTCTCAAATTATCTTCATCCTCCCCAACAAGTGGGTCTAGTTTCCCAGGGAAATGCTCATTTTAGATCAAGGTACAAGACTCATAAGCCCTTGCACTGAAGTCTGTGTTCTTCAAATTCATTCCTAACCTGTGGATCGCCCACGTGTCATGGCCTCTGTCCTGACCTCCTCTTAACCAGGCCCAGGAGCAGGGACTAAGAATGTAACCGACACCAGCTGCAGTCCTGCTCTGGGACACCCCGAGGCCCCTGGCCCCCAGCCATGCCCCACTGACCCGCACGCTGGCCCAGAGCAGGGACCACCACCTGCCTCGCTGGCTCCAAATCACTCGCCACTGCTTAAAGTTTCTTCAGATCCATTATAGATACAAATCTGTATCAGATACTTCAGAGAATTTTATTCAACTAGAGGCTAGTTCTCAGGGTAAACAAAAGGAAACCACTCATAGATAAGGAAGGATACCAAGACCCTGAGATCAACAAATGAAGCAGAAGCGTGGAGGAGAAAAGAGAGAGAGAGAGAGAGGGTATCAGACCAAAGTGGCCCTAAATCCTGCAAGGAAAAGCAGCAGGCCACATGCATCGAGTACTCCAAGTTCAAACCACGAGAAGGCTGTAGGGAACTTCTCCTTGACACCAAGAGTGAGCTGGGCGCTCAGCTTCCGTCAGGACAGAAGCCTCCGGAATGCAGCCCGCTCACCCTTCCCCAAGGGCGGTTCCTGCAAGTGTCAGGACAGCTGATGAGCTGCCTGCCGGGTCCCTGGTATCAAACGCCCTCTCTCCCGGCTCAGCTCAGCAGAACTTCCCACTACAAGACAGTGGCTGAACACCCTAATCTGCTCTGTGGCTGGGAACTTAATCTCCAGAATTAGGCCAGCATCTGTCCCTGTCCCCCTTCACCCAGAGCAGCCGGAAGGAGAGGAAGAGTTCGCTGAAGGAAAGGAAGAGGCGCCAGCAGGACAAGACAGCAAATGACTCCGGAGACTTAATCCACGGCAGGCCTGGATTCTGCGGAGAGCGGATCTGTCTCCATCCGAACAACAAGCACAGCCCTGAGTGGTGATCCAGGACGTTCAAACGAACGGAGCTCCTCGGTGAGGAATAAACCAACGACAGGGCTTCCCTGGTGGCTCGGCAGTACAGAGTCCGCCGCAGACGCGAGAGACGTGGGTTCCATCCCTGGCTGGCAACATCCCCTGAAGGACGACATGGCAAACCATTCCAGGATGCCTGCCTGAGGAATCCCGTGGACAGAGAGGCCTGGCGAGCTACAGCCCACGAGGCTACAAAAGACTCGGATGCGACTGAGCAACAACACAACATGACAGCAAGCTAACAATAAGAGGCCACGCTGGTGGTCACAGAGCCCCTCGAAAGCCTCCACCACCACCATTTACTCAAACTCCATTTACTGTCACAGAGCCCCTCCCAAGCCTCCACCACCACCATTGACTCAAACTCCATTTAGCCAATCATTAAAAAAGACTGAAGCAAACATTCACGATGTGCCAGGGTGTCTTAGGTAGTAACTACCAGTTAACTCTGCCTCTCTTGATGGGCCAGTACCTACTTGGGAGACAAAACCATGAAGCTAGAGCCAGGGCAGTGATTTCAAGGAAAAACAGACCTCCAGTAACGGCTCTAGTTTTATTCTGCCAAAGTCTCCTAGGAAGCCTCTTCCTCTGGGGGCTGATTCAAAAAAGTTGACCCCACACCTTGGCAGGGTTTGGGGTGGAACACAAGCAAGAAGGCAGAGTCTTCACACAGCCCCACCCAAAGCTCGACCTCCTAGGCTCCTCTGAGGGAGGGAGAGAAACTGAAAACCAGTCATCCAGGTCAGAGCCCCTCCCTGCTTCTTAGCTGTCACTTCAATTTCCACCCAGGGAAGAGGAGAAAGGGTGACTCACTTGACTCCTACAGCCTGGGAAGATAATTAGAAGGGGAAAAGGAATTAAATCCTTAGAACACTGAGGTCTCTGTGATTTAAAAGTCTCATTCCTAGAACTGGCTACTGTGGCCTCTGGAGCTTCGGAAACAGTAAGGGTCCTTCCGTCTCTGAGTGAAACTACAGTGGACAGGGACACGCCGGCCCCTGACAGAGGTCAGTCTTTCTGAGCCCATTCTTTCCTCAGTTTCTGCATTTCCAAACAAAGCAAATCGCTCCATTCCTAGGACATCCTGCCAACCACCAGCCCCTGGATAATGAACTTCGCCCCTTACAACCTTCTGGATATCAACCCCTCCCAGCTGAAGTGTATGACCCTAGAATCAAGTTCCCATCTCTGTTCCAAAATAAAAAACAAAAGTTCCAAAATAAAGCCGATCCCCACTGTGGCAAGGATCTAGAAAGGATGCAAATAGCTCCACGGCATGGGCAAGCCTTGCTCCTAGATTCAAATCAAAGACTACTGCTTCCAACCTGAGCACTCCAAGTCAGGTACCTCCCACCAAGGAGAGGCCTTGCGAGCAGGGCCTGCTCCTGCCTGGCTCCAGGAGGGGCTTGCCATTGCTACAGTACTTTGCCAGATTCCTAGGTGACCCCCTCAAGTGGCCTGTCTCAATCTGCTGCCTTTGATGGGAGGAGGTGAGACCTGAGCTGAGGAGCTGTTGGGGCTCGTCCTCCGCCGAAGGCGGTAATCACAGAGCTCCGAGCGCAGGGAGTGGCGTCACTCAGAAGGCTGGCTGACTCACGGGTGAGACTCCCAGACCTACACCACCCCAGGGAGAACAGGTTCTTCTGCCCGCCGCTCCAGCACTCCTGTTTCCAAGGCCAAATAAAATTGGAGCTGCTGCTGCTGCTAAGTCACTTCAGTCATGTCCGACTCTGTGCGACCCCATAGACAGCAGCCCACCAGGCTCCCCTGTCCCTGGGAATTCTCCAGGCAAGAACACTGGAGTGGGTTGCCATTGCCTTCTCCAAAATTGGGAGGATGGGTTTCAATACTCACAGTACTGAAAATCTGTTCCCCAGCCCTAACTCTTCCATATATATATATATAATTAAATTCCTGGTGAAAAAACTAAAGTAGGAGTCAAGAAGCTTTGGATTTCAATCCTGTCTTCATCAATGCTTTGCTATTGTAGCCTTAGGTAATTTACAGGAAACTCTGCAAGCTTGTTACGTCAGCTACATCATACAGATATGAGAATGAAAGAGACAATGTCTGAGAAGAGCTTCCAATTCCTTTTAAACTAGCTGGCTTAGTATGAGGATTCACAAGATAGAAGCAGCAAACAAAACACATTATTAACCATCTCCATCATCATCAATTATCATTCCAGCCCCACCTCCCTCCCTAACTGCACTTCCTCGGTCTGGATATCAGATTCAAGAACACAACAGAAGTATTTGCTCCTAAAGCACAGGTCTATGCATTCCTGCCATGCCTAGCACCTACTCCGAGCGTATGCGGAGTGTTCCTTGGTGATGAGGCAAGCCTAGAAATAACATCCCACTTCTTGCCCGGGGGATCCTCAAGATTCCATGGAAAACAATCCCTTCCCTTCTAGGTGGGTAAATTTCTCAGGAAACACTGGATTTGTCCTGTCTTCTCCAGACTGTCAAGCAGCCGAGTACAAGATGCAGGACTTGGGCATGTATTCCTGGATGAGAAAACAACGTGGGAAGGAAAAGAACCACCACTGCTCAATTAATGCCCTACATCACGAGGCTGCTCCCACTCAAATCAGGTGCCAGCACCTCTGCAGTCATGAGAAAGAAACCCAGAGGGAGTCACCAAGGTTGCCCAGCTCAGCCGGTGAGACGCTGGAGGGGCGAGACGCAGAGACAGGAAAGGCGGAAGCTCCTCCACGGCTAGGGCCTTGGTAGGACCAGCACGGGTTTCTGGACAACCCTGACTTCCCTTCCTGCAGAGGATGACTCGCGGCCCAGACTTCACCCCCATGCCCGCCCCACCGGTTTTAGAAACAGACACCTCGGACACTGGCTGACATCCCACCACAGCTCAAGGAGGCTTTAGAGGATGCGATTCAGGGACTTATTTCTAATGGTATTGCTAGGAGCCCTAAGGAGGTCTCAGGGTCCCCAGGAAGGCAAAGAGGAGATACCCAGGGTCTGGAGCTCTATGTGCCAGCCTCTCTTGAACCAGAGCAGTCCTATCCTTACACTTTATATACTGGGTTCCACAGAAGAGCTCAGTGGGGAAAAAAAAAAAAAGGGCATATTGCTTAAATAAACTCTCTAGGTCAACTTCCTCATTATACAGAGAAGACAGAGGCCCGCAGCAGCTAACCAACTTTACCAGAACCAGCTTCCCCAAACAGGGCTTATTCCTCTCCCCTGGAATTGCCCGCTGCCCATCACAAAAGGAGACTCAGCAAAGCCAGGTGGGGTCCAGGCCGGTGACCTTAAATGCAGGGTCTATTACCTAACCGGGACCGGGAGGTTCCTTTAGCAGGCCCCCGACTTCCCAAACAGTGGCAAGAGTAAAGAACCACAGGGTCCCCGATAGCTCCTGCTTGGTTTCAGTGCTGGACAAAGGCTGTAAACGAGAGGTCACGGGGGAGACCTCAGCAGTTCCAGGCGAGCTCCTCTGGAGCAGAACATCACGTCTTGCTGACCACACCCAACTGCTAATTTCTGCTCAACGCTTTCCCTGCTTGACAAAGAAACACGGAGGGTGAACTGTGCCTAGTTCTCCACAAACTACACCTGCCAATCAAGAGGGCTCCTCCTCCTCCTCCCAGGCCTGTAGGCCCCAGAGGAGCTCTCACCTGGGGCCTGCCCTGATGTGAGAACAGCCAGCGGCAGCCGGGTGGGGGAGTAGGGTGGTGGCAGGGGCCAACTCGAGGCCCAGCAGGAGCTGGTTCCAGAAGGGCCTTCCTCCAGCCTATCTGAAAGCAGTCTTTTTCAGGTGTGTATGTTTTAAATGGAGCACTGAACCTCAGAAGGGCTGGGGCAGTTTGGGAGAAGAGTGCTACCTCGAGCCAGGCACCCGCGTGCGCAGGCGCTGCGACGGTCAGATGCAGAGGAGGAGAAGAGCGCTGCAGAGGCCACGAGCACCAGGGCCCTGAGACAGACAGGGTGTCCATCACGTCCCCATGAGGCAGGCAGGGGCAAACCCGGAGCGCAAAGGCCAGCCAGACCCGCGTCCCGAGGAGACTGCCGGCGGAACTCGAGTGAAGTCTTAACGTGCTTCTCACTTAGGGTTAGAGGCAACAATGCAAGTAAGAGTCAAGCCTGTCCTCCAAAACCCTTTCTCCTGGAGCTGAGACCGCAGGGAGTAAGGAGGGCCCCTGACTTTTCTGGCACCAGGCAACAGGAAAGTAGGTTAAACAGCTTCAACTATCAGTTGAGAAAATGCCTATGTCAGGACAACTCTTTGTGGCAAAACTGGTAGAACCAGCCAAACACTTCAATGGCTCCAGAGGAGCAAATTAAGACCGAAGATTCTGCTTGCCCCAACTCAGGAATGGATGGGTTGAAAGAGAAACCACAGAGCCAGTCCCCAATCTCTTCGCTCCCCAAAGGCTTTGCCTCTTAAAGGAAACGACTCCCTCTCCCATCAGGTGGGTGGAAGGGTGTCAGATTAGTCTTGAACCTGCCCCTCCTAGCAGCACCACAGCTGCAGCAAAGACACTGAGATCTCGTGTAAACACCCTCGGTAAAAACACCGACTCCACGCAGTGGCCGTGACGGCAGAACCCAAACAAGCCTGACACCGAAGACTCAGCCCTCCGTTTTGGAAGGCGGGGTTGAACCCGAGGGACTCCACAGGTGTGCTCAGGCCGAAGGGCCAGGCCCAAAGAATCTGTGACCTGTCTGCTCTGCCAAGGGTGAGGTGGGAGGCGGGATGATGCTCATACCTTAGATAACAGGTTCATCCTTCCCTTGTTTAAAAACCAAATAGAAAAACACTGCATTTACTTTACTTCTGCACTATTACTCTTTTGGCCAAACAACCCAGTTCTGAGAATTCCTTTTGGCATCAGAAGCTCTATTTGGAGGGAGGTGGTTCCTTCCCTCCTATCACAGACTTAATTTCTGTTCTACTTTCTCCCCATAACAGTAACTGCCCGCTTCAGTCATCCTTCAATGAGTCCAAACTGCTTTTATTCCCGATCACTCCAATTCATCTTCTTCTTGCCAGCCACCTCACACTGGCTCTAACCAGCACCCCACAATTAGGTTTGAGCCTGAATCACGGCAGAGTCAACACCCCAGAAAATCTAGCATGCTCTGATTGTTTCAAGAGCTACAACTAGAACACTAACTCAATGACTCAACAGTTTAAGGCTCAGAAGCCTGGTGTATGTTAAATTATAAACAGGTAACAGCAAATACGCTTGCCAGGTAGTTGGCAGCTGAAGTAACAGGGAAAAGAATGAAGACAAATCACTCAGATCCCCTCCAGTAACAAGCAGATGAACAAAGGCTGAATATCCTAAGTGGGAAGTCTTTCAACGCCAACTGCTTTTCCTAAAAGGACCATGGAATGGGAGAAATGCCTGCCATCCCCTTCAGCAGGAGCCGAAGTAAAGGAAGCCTTCTAGGACTCTCTTCTTGACCTGCTCTTTCCCAGTGGCCTTCACTTCTCCAGCTTCAACCCTAAGAAAACCAGGGCTTCCCCGGGGGCCGAGGGCCGAGGATTCAGTGCCTGTACCGTGGGGCCTGGGTTCGATCCCTGGCCAGGGAAACATCTTGCACGTCACACAGCACAGTTAAAACCACACCCACACCACAACGGAAACCATCTGAGCAACACTAAAGGCCAAAACCGTCTCAACTGCAGACCTTCTAAATCAAGTCTGAGATTATCCAGGACTCTGAGTCCCCACAATCGCAGATCTGAGCTTCAGTGAACCTGGGGAAAAGCCACGACTACTTGACGAACCTTCCGTCGAGTCCAGTTCTCTCACAGAACTGACTGCTGAGGCTGCTTCATCCTCTCTGGTGACTCCCTCCCACCTCCTTTCTAGTTCAGAATCGTCTAATGATGAAAATGGGTAGGAAAAAAGGAAGACATCTGTGACTCCAGAGGAAGGGAGGCGGGGAAGGCAGAGGACCAAGCAGAGAGCCTTAACGCTTCTCACCACACCTCTGGGTTTCCCTTTACCTGTGTTAGACCTCAAACACTCCCAGTCACTCAGCGTTGCGAGTAAGGAGCCCAACTCAAGAGGAAACATACCCCCTCCCCTCCCCACCCCACACCACTGCTGGGAGGAAACTCACGTAAAGGCAAAGAAGAGGGTTGTGGCTCCCACTAAGAAGATGGCAGCTGCCGAGACGGGAACATACTTGCTGGGTTTGAACCTCTTTGCAGACTCTGCGGGCATGTTGGAGCTCTGCTGGGAGATCTGCCCTGCCGCATAGCACAGGCCCACACAGCGGCAGAACAGACCAGAACACGGGACAAGGGGGGGCCACGGAGAGCGGAGGACCGAGGAAACCAGGGACACAGAAAGCTTGGAACCACCACCCTTCCCCCTCCCAAATCAACGCAAAGGTCAAGAGATCTCCAAGGAGGGAAAGCACATGGGAGGGGGAAAGGTGACTCCAGATGACGAAGAACCAGCTCCCCAGAGCAAGGCGGGAGGAGCGATTAAGAAACACAAGCGGTACAGCTTGAGACCCGGAGACACACAGGAGGCCGCACACATGCAGAGGGCCGCAGGTAGAGAGCACGGGCGGCTGGGCAACAGCGCATGGAGGGAGGCAGGTCCTCCGCAGGGAAGGAGGGGAGGAGGCGGGGGAGCACGGAACACCTCTCGCGAGGAAAAGTCTTCCGAGGAGACACCAGGACCACCTCACTCCCACCGGAGGGTGAGCGGCCCCCGAGAGAGGTGCCCTGTGTTTCTACTTCAATCCAAGAAGGGACCTGGGGCCCCTTCCAGCTTTAAAGAGAACTGTCGTCACTGCAGTCCTTGTCCCTCTCAGGCGGTTTTCTCCACGCCACCACTCCCACACCTTGACTTCAGGGCTTGTCGTCTGGCAGTGGCAGTCGTGGTTTAATTTTATTTACTTTCTCTTGATGGCTAAAGCTGGGCAGCAGCTGTTACAAGGTTGAGTTGTAAATCCTTTTCTTTGAAGGGGGGAGGGAAAACAGAGCCGAGGGTGTGCACGGGCGCAAGCCTGTCCGTCTTCAGTCTCTTCTCGTTACTCCCAAACCCTTCAAGGGCTCTGTTTCCTGCAGAGTTCATGCAAAACTGAAGGGAAACACAAAATTCCCGAAGCCATGTTCTTCCCAATAAGCAAAATAAAATGAAGAAAATCAATTCCACTTGATGATATGTTTGGAAGGTCACTGTGGATGAAAGCAAAATTCCCAAGAGGTCCCTGTTTCCAGGTTAGTCAGTGTCTCTGATCTTCTTTAATCTTGGGCTTTCTGGATACAGAGTTCAACTAGGTTATGGTGCCTCACCTGGAGAAAAACAAATACCTTGATCAGAGAAATGTTTTCACGGCATTTCTTAGGAACACTGAGGCTAAAACCCCATAAGGTATCCTATTAAAATGTGCCCTCTGAAAGAAGATGATTTTCTACTTCACTATGTGTATGTGGGAAGGACTCCAAACTGGGAGGACAGTGGGCTCGAATTCTTCCCTCTTCCAAGCGCTCTTCATTTTGAAGAAAGAAAACCATGGCTTCACCTGGCCTAAGAGCATCAGAGAACCAGCTCTCGGCACAGAGGGGGCCCGTCCCACCTGACACCAATGGCAGTAACAAATACCAAGAATATCAAAATCGGAAAACAAACAACAGCACAGCAGAGAAGGGCGGTCCTAGAAAAGAGACTGCCCTTTGAACAAAGAGAATATTTATTGCTACAATGAAAAAAGTAGGGCAAAATTAGGACAGTCAGGCTCATTTCCTTTCTATGTCTCTCTCGCTCTTATCCTTCTATGATTTTAGTCACAACCTTAAGAGAGGCAAAAGCTGAATTTCTGGTCTTCTGAAATAACTCACAAAAGGACCTGGATGAGAAATGTCCCTGCACTGAAAGGTGAGATGCCCTCTAGGAGAAACTGAGGCAACCAGAGGGGCTGGTCTTTCTCTTCCCAAGTCAACAGTTTTCTGCTCCTATACTGGCCTAATAGGAAGTCAAGGGACCCCACCTTCCCTGATATGATTAAGAATAGCAATTATTTCTCTTGATGGTAGTAGCAAAATAACACTTTGCATTGTATGGGATGCTTTTCATCTAGTGATGTCAAAGCACTTAACTCACATTATCTGATGACACAGTTCCTTATCCCACTCCATAAAACTGAAGGTTAGAGAATGCCTGAAGCCGTCTACTAAGCAGTCAGGTTCAGAACTCACAGTTCACAGGCCCCCTCTGCCAAAGCAAACCTTTCCTACCTTTCTCATCTACTACACCACCTGTCTGCTGAAGACAACTTGGAATCTGCAGACCAAACATTTTACTTAAGGTTTGTTTTTTTTTTCCCCCATCCAAGAGGTGTGGTATCTCCCTAATACCAAAGACAGAGATGAAAATATCAGAAGTTTTGAATAGTGAAATATGAATGTACCCTGGAATCCATCACTTCCTCCTTTCTATGGCATAGGAGACAAATCTTCCTTCAAGATGCGCTCATGCGCTTTCTCACTCACACACATAAAATGTTGTTTTAGAGGGCCACACAGCATTATTAGAATAGAATGATTCCTACAGGAATCAAAGCCAAACTTTCTGAATTTAGGCCTCAGTAACTTTGTTAACAGCAAGGAGCAAATTCTTAGTTTGCACACAGTACTATTAAACTTCTCCCTCAAAGCCTCAAAGATTGGAGAAGATAGAAAATTGCACTGCTTATATTTTATCTAGGGTAGGATATCATTTAGATACCATATGTTATTTCAGATTATATTTTTCTGACAGGAAAAAAGTCACGTGGGCTAGTATTGCCAAAGTAATTCAGAGTCATAAAAGGCCAGGCCATTTGGGGAGGACAGTACTGGGAAACAAAAGTGATCAGCCTAAGATATTTAGAGGATATATCTTAGAAGTGACAAGACAAAACCTAAGGAGACACTGGGTCTACTAAAGACACACCAGGTCAGAGCAGAAGGATGTTCTGTGAGTAACTGAGATGAGACTGCAGCGTGAGTGTGGTTCAGCAGAACCAGCAGTCTGGACCCACACTAGTATGACCAAGGTGGACAGGCACGTGTGTGACACCGCCAGGCAGAGTACTCTACGGAAGGCGACCACGTATACTGTGCTGTTTCAAGGCTTCAGCGAAGTTTTAACACAAGTACCTCCTTAAAGGGGTGAATGGACAGGACAGCAAGACTGAGGGCACAAGTCCTGTTTGTTAAGATAAAGTGGTGTAACAGTATAATACTGCAAATCCGAATACAAAGTTATCAGTACGTCTGGAATAATCCACACGTCAAGATACCCGCTGAACAGCCAAAGAGGGGTTTAATATGGGTGTGATCTTTATAAACCGAGGTAGCAAGGTACCTGGCCATACTAATCTTGTATTAGGTGGGTTTTAACGACTAGGTGATACTGACTACTCTGAAGAGATTTAATATTGTACAAAGGGATCCCGGGATTAAAAAATATTAGGGGAGGCGAATATAAGGTCAACCTAGACAAGATGGCAATACCCAAGAAGCGAAAACGCCAAGGCAGAGACGCTGTCTAGAGGATAACATATATCTGATCCCAAACCTCCTTCCAGAACTTTTACTTCTCATTTCGACGTCTCCATTTGGCCAGGTCGGTAAACACTTTCAACCTTCCTGCCCCACAGGATTCCTATAGGCAAAATAATGGCCAGTGCAGTGGAGCTCCCACTTGTGAAAAGTACAAAGTACTGGGAGCAGGGAGCTCCAGGCTGGTGGGGGTAGGGATGGAAGCGGGCGGATGCGAGGGGACAGGTAACAGGATGAGGCTTGGACCACAACAAGGGTCGGTAGAGCGGGGAGAGGGACTCGAGCCGCAGGGAGAGAGCGGAGCCCAGTCCCCACCCCGGGGCCGGGACGCCGAGGGTCGCCGTCCGGGGCAGGATCGGCCCACAAGGAGGACCGGGTCGGCGGCCGCAGGGGCCCGGGTCCCCTCACGACCCGGCCCTGAGGGAAGCCCCGGCCTCTGCCGGTCGCTCTTCTCCGGGGCCCGAGGGTCCGGCCGCAGCCGGAGGACCCGGCCCGGACACGGAGCGGGGACTCCCACCGCCTCCCCTCCTCGGTCCCCCTTCCCTAGAGGTCATGCTCCCCTCCCACCCCCGGACCCCGCACTTCCGCTTCCGCAGAGGCCAGCGGCCCCGGCACTCACCCGCGGCCAGCTCCGCGTCGCCGCCGCCGCCGCCGCCTCCCGGCAGTGCCGTCCGGCCTCTGAGAGGCAGCGCGCGGCCCCCGCACGCTCCGCGCCCGCCCCGCGACGCGCGCGCCCGCCCGGCGACGCTCGCCTTCCAGCCGGCGCGCGGCCGTTGCCCTCAGGGCCGGGTCGCCCGCCCTCTCCGCGCTCCCATTGGCTCCAGGCGCCGGGCGCGCGCGTTGCGTCTCGCGCGGGGCGCGTTTCTCTCATTCATGCGGCTCACGCCGCCGCGCCCGCCCCCGCGCGCGCTCCCATTCACCGTGCGGCCCCCACCCCCACGCCTCCCTAGGGCGTGCGCGCTCACCCCGGCGACCGCGGCGACCTCGCGGCCTGATTGGCTGCGGGAGCAGAGCGCCGCGCCACGCGAGAACACACGAGAGCGCGCGCGCGCAGGGCCGTCGGGCTTCGCCGGCGACTGCCCGGGGAGGGTGGGCGTACTGCGCGGGAGTCAGAAATGGGGGAATGGTCGGGCAAGTAGGTCCCCTTTTCCTGCGTCCCGCTTTCCGCCCCTCCCGTATAGACGCAGAAAGCCTCAGAAACAAAATATAGTTATATTTGTCTTCTGAAAGTTCTCAAGAACAAGCCGCCACCCTGCCGTATTCCCCAAACCCCCCCACCTCAATAACTGTGGTACCAGCCAGACAGGCTTCTGAGGTAACCAATCACCCTCGGGCCCTGGCGTCTTCCTGTTTCAGCCCCTCCGTGCATTGGCCAACCCCCGGCCACCCCGCCCCTTTTTGATGGCGAAAACTTTATTTAAAAAATCGATGTCACCGTCCCCAGTCCGCGAGTTCCCCGGTACCAGCAGAGGTGCAGGATGATGGCAAGACCTGGGCTGTCGCTTGTGCCTGGAGGGTCTGCCGCGACTGGAAGACTCAGTTTAGAGGACGAGTTAGTTAGTGTTAGTTACTCAGTCCTGTCCGACTCTTTGTGACCCCCATGGACCCCTCCAGGCTCCCCTGTCCATGGGATTCTCCAGGCCAGAATACTGGAGTGGGCAGCTGTTCCCTTCCCCAGGGGATTTTCCCTTCCCAGGGATCGAACCCAGGACTCCCAAGGATTCTTTACCAGCTAAGCCACCAGGGAAACCCATGAATACTGGAGTGGGTAACCTATCCCTTCTCCAACGGCTCTTCTGACCCAGCAATCGAACCGGGGTCTCGTGCATTGCAGGCGGATTCTTCACCAGCTGAGCTACCAAGAAGGGCGAAGCTCCAGCCAAAGATCCGGAGAGAAGAGAGAGGAGAGCGGGCAACAGCCTTGGGGCCCCAGGGCCACCCGTGGGAGGGGACGCCGGGAGTGCGCGCGGAGGCAGCAGCGGTCCCTGGAGTAAGAGTTTCAGTTCAGTTCATTCACTCAGTCGTGTCCAACTCTTTGCGACCCCATGGACTGTAGCCCACTAGGCTCCTCTGTCCATGGAATTCTCCAGGCAAGAATACTGGAGTGAGTAAGCCCTTCCCTTCTCCAGGGGATCTTCCTGACCCAGGAATCAAACCGAGGTCTCCCACATTGCAGGCACATTCTTTACCATCTGAGCCACCAGAGATATGTGTATATGTATAACTCAATCACTTTGCTGTACACCTGAAACTCAGTTCAGTTCAGTTCAGTCTCTCAGTCATGTTAGACACTGCCCCAATGGATGGCAGCACACCAGGCCTCCCTGTCCATCACCAACTCCCGGAGTCCACCCAAACCCATGTCCATTGAGTCGGTGATGCCATCCAACCATTTCATCCTCTGTCGTCCCCTTCTCCTCCTGCCCTCAATCTTTCCCAGCATCAGGGTCTTTTCCAATGAATCAGTTCTTCACATCAGGTGGCCAGAGTATTGGAGTTTCAGCTTCAGCATCAGTCCTTCCAATGAACACCCAGGACTGATCTCCTTTAGGATGGACTGTTTGGGCCTCGCTTAATTGCCTTAGTGTTTCGCTGTAGCACAGGGGCTGGACGACCCCACGCCTAACCTTGGGCAGTCCGGAAATACAGGCCAAAGGAAGGAAAAGGTTCTCCAGAAGGTGCTGCCCATGGCAAGCTGCTGGCCAGTTCTGCCTAGATCTCAGCACCATGGTTTGCCCTATTTAGTCCTACACAGCTGTGAACCCAAGAGCAAGGCCCAGTGTTCTCTCCTGATTTAGCTCAAGGCCATTTTCTGCTCTGGCTATTACATAATAGTCTTTCAAAAAAGTGTTCCACCAGCCAGTTCTCTGAAGCCAAGGTTTCTCACCTGTGAAGTGTGATTCTAAATCCTGCTGTCTGTCCTCGGCTTTGGTGTCACATGTTGCTGCTTTAACTGCTCTGATGTTTAGAAGCTGAGCGGCAAGGGAAGGAGAAGGCCTGCCTTCTGTTTTCTGAGGTCTAGCCTAGTTCCTTTTCTGGCATGGCATGTGTCAACAGGCTGTAGTTCATTCTGGCTAAAGGCTTCATCTACCGTTTCTTGCAGCACACTGGAGAGTTCTCTTAATGACTGTGTACTTTTTAAAAATGCAAAGTTTTTAAACTTTCTACCTTAGGGTAGGTAAAGTTAAGGTGTTATTAGAGATAAAATATTTATTTGTAGAGGCTTTCCTATTTGTAAAACAGCTTAATTTGTTTCCTTAGGGAAAGATAAAATTTCATTTATCTGTATTTTTCTTGGGTTTGTTGTCATTATTTTTTGGCTGTGTGGCACACCTTGCAGAATTCTGGTTCCCCAGTCAGGGACCGGGCCTGTGCCCCCTGCACTGGAAGTACAGGGTCTTGACCACTGAATGGTCAGGGAAGTCCCTTTTCTTGGACTTTTAAGACTTCATTTCTCCAAGTTCACAAATTAGGCATTTTCCTTTTCCCACTTTCAACAGTCTAAGAACCTATAAATTGTTTTGTCTCTTGGCTAGACAGTGCTAAATGGGAATGAGCATTGGACAGCCCACTGACCAGCCACATACACTGAACTCCCCTAGGACACTGGATTACTGAACACCAAGCTCTTAGCTGGATGAGTACTGACAGTGGCATAAACTATCCCAGGGTTTAGAGAGAGATTCCATTTTCTTTTCCAATTTTCCTTAGAATTGTGCAAGATATTTCCTGGAAAGGATGTTTAATAGAACACAAGATTTAAATTGATAGCCACTTCTGAAAAGTATTGCAAAATCTAGACTAAAACAATGAGATATCCAGACCACCAAACTTCACGTAAATTACTTTGCTATGTATGTCAAGTAATACCTCATAGTTTCTCCTGGTGTAGTTTATCGGTATTTTCAAAGTATCTGTACTTTTTTATCCTCTCTCCCAAAGTGTCCTCAACCTCAGATCCAATCTAGATGCCCAAGTAAAAAATGTGGGTATCATTTTTGATATCCACAATCATATCACCTTTGATTCCACGTGCTTTTCCGTACCACCCCCATCAGCAAGTCCTGTCAGTTTTACCTCTGAAATCTCCCGAGGCAATCTACTCAACTCTCTCTGCTGCCCTCTTCTGAATCATTAATTCTCACGCTGACCCTACCTCAAAAGTCCAACTTGTGTTCTTGCTTCTTTTCTTGCCTCTATAATCCATTTTCTGCCCAGCAGAAATCTTTTCAATGTAAATTAAAACATGCCATTCCTGTGTTCAACCACCTGCAATGGTATGAATTTTTGTGCCCCGCCTCCCCGCAATTATGTTGAAATCCCCAATATTAGATGAAACCTTTGAAAGACGCTTAGATCATGAATGTAGACCTTCATGAATGGGATTAGTGCTTTTATAAACAAGGCTCCAGAGAGTTCCCTGCCCCTCTCACTCTGTGAGGACACAGTTGAAGCAGGTAATCTGCAACTTCGAAGAGAGCCCTTGGCAGAATGTGACTATGCTTGGTTCCTTGATTTTGGCCTTTCCAGCCTTCAGAAATCTGACCATTTTCAGATGTTTGTAAGCTACCCAGTCCGTGTTTTTGTTGTTGTTCAGTCCCTAAATCATGTCTGATTCTCACAATCCCATGGACTGCAGCGCACCAGGCTCCTCTGTCCTTGACTATCTCCCAAGAGCATGCTCAATTTCATGTCCATTGAGTGAGTGGGTAGGTGATGGTATCTGACCATCTCATCCTCTGCCACCCTCTTCTTCCTTTTCCTTCAATGTTTTCCAGCATCAGGGTCCTTCCAATGAGTCAACTCTTCGCATCAGATGGCCAAAGTATTGGAGCTTCTTACCTCTCTCCCATCGTTTCCCACTCTTCTTGGATTACAAAAGCCCTACACTATCTGGTCTTTGCTGCCTCCCACCCCGGCCTGAGTTTTTCCCTCTCCCCTTGATTTGCTATGTCACTCCCACCATGCTGGCCTTTCCCTTCATCCAACACACTCAGCTTGCTCCTTTTAGGGTTTTACACTGCTTCCTCCACCAGGAAGATTCTGTCCCCATTGCACACAGCCATTCAGGTCTTAACTCAAAACGTGTGCTCAGAAGAGGCCTTTCCTGACCACCTGATTTAAAAAGCCTCCGGGCCGCTCCGCCTCCTATGGCCCAATCTTAAGCCTCTCTGCACAGCACCTCACTTTTTATGTTTACTGTAAGCTCTGCAAGACTCTGTCCATCTCATTCCCCCATCTAGAAAGGTCCCTGTCACACAGTAGGTGCATGATAAAAATTTGTGAAAAGAATCAATGGATAAGGTCATCATGATACTTATTCAATAATACAAGTCCAAACTAGGGAAACCAATTGTTTGCAAGAGATCAAAGAGATGGGCTGTCCCGGCTTATCACCTGGAAGCTCAAATGTATTTTTTGACTTGGGATCTGATTCCAATTAAACAGACAACAGGACAGAGAGCAGAGAGCTGTAGCTGAGAGAAAACGAGCTATCTCTGGATAATATCCAATCTGAAATCTCACCCCAAGTTTACCACCATCTGTTTAGTTCCTTATATTAAACCCATCACTGACAACAGATTTAGGATCTATTCACCCAAGTGCAGAGGAAAAGGAAACCCATCATAAATATTCACCTGCTTAGCTCACAGGTGGGCTCTTGGCTTTCTTCTTCTCTAGGCATTCAGTAATACATCATTCCAATAATATTTCTACAATGCTTAGGGGGAAAAAAACCCAAGCTTTAAAAAATGATACCAACTCCTGTGCTATGGCAAAAATATTTATTAAAATAGTTTTTTCTTTTTTTCCAAGTATGAACTTTATTGGGAGGAGTCCTTTGAATTCACTCTTTGCGGACAAATGAGATAACAAGTAGTATATGCAGAAGATAAAATGGTAATAAATGAGTCCACGTGGTAGCACAGTGAAAGAAAGGGGGCTTCTCTGGTGGCACCTTCGGTGACCTAAGAAACCTTTGGTTCACAACTGGAAGAGTTAGGTGACCACCACCTGTTTTTAAGAGGTAGAACGTATGCTTTCTGGAAGTCCACCATTTACCCAGCAGCCTGGCCGCAAGAGGTGCTCATCCCTCAGCCCGTATGCCCTTGGTGATGGCCGGAAGGCCTCCAGGCCCCAGGCAGCAAGGCTGCCTGCGGATCGCTACTTAAGATCCATGAACCGGATATCCATGATGAGAAGGAAGTTCTTGGGCAGTGGGCGGGGGGCCGGAGAGAGAACGGTGAACACCTGGTGCTCCAGGTCCACACTGGTCACCACGATGAAGCCCGCCACGCTGGTCTCGGAGAGGTTCTCCTCCGTGCCCTCCGCCGTGCTGACGCTCAGCAGGTGGTGCACCATATCTCGGCCGGGGGTAACAGGCACCAGCTTGAGCTGATTGTCTTCCTGAGACATGCCCAGAGGCAGGCAAGAGTCTGGGATGGTGGGTGCCCCGACTTTGTAGATTTTCACATCTGAAAATTTGACGTTGAAGGCATGGGGATAGAAACAGCCCCGGAACCCATAGAAATACTCACGGATGCGCTCATCCCGGCATTCCCGCCGGAAGTCCTTGGAGCGCTCCACCACACCCCCCGACTTGGGGAGCAGCACCGTGCGGACGAAGTGAGGCAGGTCCCGTTTCAGTTCGTTGTACAGCCGTTCTTGATCCAGAACCACAACGACATCCACCTCAAAGGCTGAGGCTGCATGGACCAGGGCCTGGTAACCAGAGCCCTTGACCCAGCCACAGGTGTTAATGACACAGCCGCTCACCGAGGCCCTGCGGTTCACTTCACACCTCTGGTTGAACACATCGGCTAAACGAGATGTAATCTGCAGAAGAAAGGGTCCACGTGAGGGAGAAAAGGCACAAAACGAACCCTCGGCCACACGATCCTTCCTTAGCCTAAGTGGTATCAGGTTCAAGAAAAAGGACATTCCTGATGGCGGTGGTTTTAACCACATAACATGGAGTTAGTTTTCATTTTATGTTGTTTTTTCTGTCTCTGGTATTTCATGTCCCAAGTTGAAATGTAATAAATTACTTAAGAATGAAGTGAAGTCGCTCAGTCGTGTCTCACTCTTTGCGACCCCATGGACTGTAGCCTGCCAGCTTCCTCCGTCCATGGGATTCTCCAGGCAAGAGTACTGGAGTGGGTTGCCATGCCCTCCACCAGGGGATCTTCTCAACCCAGGGACTGAACCCGGACCTCCCTCATTGTAGGCAGACGCCTTACCGTCTGAGCCACCAGGGAAGAATAGGACCTACTTAAGAATAGGTCCCTAGAAATGTTTAACCATCTGAGGTTGAACTATTTTTGAAACTGTCTTTTCCAAAACCCATCACCCTGGAAGTGATGGCCACTGAGAGGGGGCAGAGAGTTTTACCTGGCAAACGCCGGCCCCCTCCCTCCAACCGCCTTGCCCTGGGCTCTGACCTTATTATAAAGCTTGATGTTGGTGCCAGGCGTGGTGGAGCCGAAGTGGTACACCAGCGGGGCCTGGATGGAGAACCCCTCCTCAACGTCCGCTGGCCGCTCAATGTACAGGGCCCCCATGGTGCCGGGGATGGACACAGAGCCCTGGCCCACATCCAGCTCCACGTACGTGGGCCGGCGGCCCAAACGCACCGCGTAGTTGAGCAGCAGACGGCACACGGTGGACTTGCCCACGTCCGTGGGGCCCACGACCATCACCCGGGGGCCTCGCTCCTCCTCCTTCTCTGCCTGCCTCCGCATCTGCTCCAAGGCCGTATGCGTGTTGAGATAAAGCAACATCGGGGTATCCTTGGAGACGTAAGCCACCTCGGTGCGGCCACTGAGCTGCAGCGAACAGCCGTGCCAAGTGAAGACAGCCACCTTGGCGCCGGCATCAAAGGTGAACTTCTTGTTTCGGGTCAGCTCTGTGCCGAAGATTTCTGCCATGCCAGCCAGCAGCTCCAACTGAACTGACTGCGACGCCTCCACCTCAAAGCGAAGCTCTGTCTCCCGCTCCAGTTCAAATTTAGTTGTTGGCTTCTTGTCATCATTGGCCTCCTCTCCCATCTTTCCTGTGTGGCTGCTTTGTCTGGAACGCCAAAATCAGATCTAAACAGAAGTTAGGACTCGGTTCAAAATCCTCCAGAGGATGTTTCTCCTTTGCTTTATTCTTCCCCCTTATCTCTCATCACCACCTGTCCCACTATATATCTGATTACTGTCTATCTACCCTTACTAGAAGGTAAGGGTTGGGCATTTTGGTTTGGTGCTGTAACTCCAGTACCTAAAATAGAGCTTGACAACCAAAAGGCACCTCTGTAAAAACACCGAGTGGATAACTAACTCAGACGTCGGCGGAAAAAAAGATACCTACATACTGACAGACTTGATTACAGCACGTTTGTTGCTCTCTTCATCACTATCACTCTTTCGGGTACTCCAGACTTGAAAAAGCTACAGATGCCCAGTCCCTAATCCTTGGGTCAAAAAAAAGGGAGTCAGCAATCTGGAGGCAGAGCAGAGAATACCCAGTTGGGACTCAGAAGCAAACAGCATCAAGGAAACCGTTCAGCAACCACCAGCAGTGTCTTTTTCACTTAGCTCCTCTCAACCTTTTCCTCCGCTGTCAACTGGAGGCGCTTACAGTTCCCCACACAAAGTTCTGTTCTGGGGATTAACCGGGATGGTCGGAGGGAAAGAAAAATTTTAGTAAACTAGAAAGCGCCGAGGAACGGCAAAGAATTATCTCCGATCTAGATCGCAGCTCCAGGTCTAGCATTCGTCCCAGCCTCCCCAGGCACCGAAATCTGCGCAGGCTCTAAGCAGGCGGCGGCTGCGATCCTGAACTTACTACCTCACCTGTACAGCCACGAGCTCAAACCTCGAAACCAAGAAGACAGGACCTAAGCCCAGAAGAGAGACTGGCTCACCGAGACCCACGCCGAAAACAAGCATTTCCACACTTGCGCAGTGGGGAAGGAGCGGCCGCGCGGGGCCCCCTGGGAGATGTAGTTGTACCAGAGCTGTCGCGAGCGGTCGCGCTCTCGCCGCCGCTCGGCCCTCTGGGACTTGTAGTCAATTTTTTTGACCGTGACGTCAAAGGTGGGCGGGGCGGCTGCCGTCTTTGTTCGTCAAGCAGCTGGGGAAGGAAGCAGGAGGCGGGGTGGTTACGCCCCCGTGCGCGGCGGGGACTGGCAGCTGAGGGGACGGTGGCCGCTGAGGCGCCGTGGCTGCGGGCCCTCTCCCCGTCGCTCCTGCTCACCTGCGGCCCGAGAAGGGGAAGGGAGGCGGGCAGGGGAGGGGGCTCACCATGTAGGCCCCACAGCCGCCTGGAAGCGGGGCGCGGAGCCCTGTGTGGATACGAGGAGACCTAGGGATAGAGAGAGGTCAGCCAAGCAGCTCATCAGAGACTAACTGGACTGCCATCCCCGTCCTGACACAGCGTTTGACCCCTGGAGAGCATTACAGAGCATTTTACTTAAATAAGAGAATAAAAAATAAATTTCTTCCAGGTACTCTGCAAGGCAGTCATTACCCAGCAACCCCTCTCCTGTTAAGCGGAGAGCTTTGCTGGGGACTCTTTCCCTCCCCAAATCTCTGACGGTTATACAAGGGCAATCATTCACCCCACAAGCAACAGGTTGGGCCACATCTATACGTTCAGACGGTAAAGGTAAAGCATCTCTGCAAGGTGGGAGACCCAGGTTCGATCCCTAGGTCGGGAAGATCCCCTGGAGACGGGAAAGGCTACCCACTCCAGTATTCTGGCCTGGAGAATTCCATGGACAGAGGAGCCTGGAGGGCTACAGTCCATGGGGTCACAAGAGTTGGACACGACTGAGCGACTTCACTTTCACTTTATACACTTCTGATGCGTTTGGACTTGGGAATATTCTTTGCCACTTGCTTGCTGTGTGACTTTGGGTAAATCACAGGCTTAGACCCAGGTGTTGTTTGGGTTTTTTTGACTGTATAATAGAGATAACAATTTATCTTCAAGTTGTTTTGAAGCATGAATAGGATAATGCATGCTGCTGCTTCTAAGTTGCTTCAGTCATGTCCGA
The DNA here is from genome assembly GCF_032452875.1 of Bos javanicus. NCBI lineage: Eukaryota > Metazoa > Chordata > Mammalia > Artiodactyla > Bovidae > Bos > Bos javanicus. The sequence goes on along the minus strand of NC_083882.1, from coordinate 81,394,982 downwards.
CTCTGTGCGACCCCATAGGCGACAGCCCACCAGGCTCCCCCGTCCCTGGGATTCTCCAGGCAAGAATACTGGAGTGGGTTGCCATTTCCTTCTCCAAGGATAATGCATATAAAGCACTAAACCCAATGCCTGTAACATAGAAAGCATCGGATGTGAGCTCTTAAGGCTTTATTATAGATTGAGGATGAGAGCTATAATGAAGCCATCTGTTTGTAGTTTACATTTTTCAAAGCCCTTTCAGGTGTCCTCTTTCACAGCCACCTGTAAAATCAGCTTTATTAAATTTCAGGTGAGAGAGGAGACTAAGACAGGTGGAGGGATTTGCCCAAGCTAGTATTCAAACCCTGGAGAAGGCAATGGTACCCCACTCCAGTACTCTTGCCTGGAAAATCCCATGGATGGAGGAGCCTGGTGGGCTGCAGTCCATGGGGTCGCTAAGAGTCGGACATGACTGAGCGACTTCACTTTCACGCATTGGAGAAGGAAATGGCAACCCACTCCAGTGTTCTTGCCTGGAGAATCCCAGGGACGGGGGAGCCTGGTGGGCTACGGTCTATGGGGTCGCACAGAGTCGGACATGACTGAAGCAACTTAGCAGCAGTAGCAGCAGTATTCAAACCCAAGATTTTGGAGTATGAGTTCAGTTATTACATAGTGAATGCATAGTACTAGATGCCACATCGTGCTCTATGGGCTTTAAGGGTATAAATCCATTTAATCCTCACAAGAATCCTGTGAAGGACACACTGTAACTGTCATCCGTTCGTTAGAGATGAATACTTTCTTCAGTCCAGCTCACAGAGTTAATCCGGGTGGAAAAGCCTAGGAAGATTTTCTGGGTTGCCTTTTTCCAGCTGGCCCCACCTTAGCCCTCACTTTCTAAGAGTGCCATCCTTACTTCTCACGTTTCTCTCTTGGATGCGTGTGTGTGGTGTGCTGAGCTGCTTCAGTCCTGTCTGACTCTTTGCAACTCTATGGACGGTAGCCCGCCAGGCCCCTCTGTCCATGGAATTCTCCAGGCAAGAATACTGCAATAGGTTGCCATGCCCTCCTTCAGGGGATCTTCCCAACCCAGGAATCAAACCCACATCATGGTTCTTTACCACGAGTACCACCTGGGAAGCCCGTCTGTCTCCGATGGTTTGCTTTAATTATTTAATGCACTCACCGTGCAGGTATTAGTTCTCCCGTGAACTACCAGGTATCCTCTAATTGCTCACCATTCTGCAAAAATCCAGTTCTAGGGCTTCCCTTGTGGCTGGTAAAGAATCCGTCTGCAATGCAGGAGACCTGGGTTCAATCCCTGAGTTGAGAAGATCCCCTGGAGAAGGGAACGGCTACCTACTCCAGTATTCTGGCCTAGAAAATTCCATGGACTGTAGAGTCCATGGATTGCAATGAGTTGGACATGACTGAGCAACTTTCACACACACAGAAAAAGAGTCCAGTTCTAGTCTTTCATTTGCAAAATCCTCTATGAGCTCATCCTCTCCTGTTCACACGCAGTCCACTTCCCAGATCTGTTTCTTTGCCTCCACATTCTCTCCCTTGAGGCAGTTTCTCCCAGTTATTTAAAGTCATCATTCTTTTTTCTGTTTCTTTCATTTTCCTTGGCCATGCCACGCAGTTCCCCAACCAGGGATAGAACCCATGTCCCCTGCCTTGGGAGTGTGGCGTTTTAACCACTGGACCGCCAGGTAAGTCCCAAGGTCATCTTAATTTGGATATTAAATAGCCATCTCAAGCTGAGTTTAGGGAGAAAAAACCCCTCCCCCTCCTTTAGGGCCTGCTCTCCATTTTGCTTCTTAAACACAGAAAGGCTCAGGGTGCAACATTGAAAGCATCTGTGCTTGCCCACACTCTTTCCTCACGTTCAGTCTTTCACCAAGCACTCCTCTCCTCTCCACCCCACCCTCAGATAACACTGCCCTCACATGCCTTTTTCATTCTCCTCTCCAGCTAAATTCGTGATCATCTTCCTGAGTTCATTTAAGTTTTTGCTTCTACACTTTCAAACCTTGCCCTAAAAAACTACTCACTTTCCTTTTTCACACTTCCTTCTATTTTCCTCAACAAATTCTTCCTCCACTTACATTTCCTTCCTCATCTCTGTCCAGATGAGAACATTTCCCTCTTCTTTCTTTACTCAGTGCTACCTGTCAATTCCAAACCTCTGGTAACATCACTCAAGATACCGACTTTGTGTGTTCAGAATCTACCTTAAACTGAAGGATATTCTCGGATGGTTTGCTTTAATTAATTCATTCACCGTGTTGTGTATTAGTTCTCCAGTGAACTACCAGGTATCCTGAAGAAATATTCAGAATTCCTTTCACTTTTCATACCCAGTTAGCATTGCCTCCCATTAACCTCATTTCCCTACCTTAACTTTTCACTCCCCCCTTTACTTGTGAAAAAGTACTTTTTCTGAACGTTCACCTCGGTTAGAAATCTAGGTTTTTACCTTAGAGGGTATGTTCTGTGTCTACATACTTCAGCAACTTGCAGAGGGCAAAAGTTTATGAGAAATATTTTGGCTCACATGAAGTATAACTGGAAACTGACAGAAAAACAGCACGAAAGATGTTAAGTTCTTCATAAGACACAAATTTGGCATGTGCCTCTTGAGCTATTAGAATTTAAGAGTAACTCCACGCGGGGTTGAGGGGTATTCAAGTTGAGAACACTGTTTTGAAATGCCAGTAACTACTGTTTACTAGCTGCCTATCAGGTGCCAAGCTTTTTTTTTTTTTTTAGATGTTTACATATTATCTCACTTTACTTCACATGTCCCTGTGGTAAACATCAGCTTCATTTAGCAGAAGGAGAAAACAGGGGCACACAAGTTATCAGTAACTGGCCCAGTGGTTCCTGGTAAGTGTATTGGCAGAGCTGCGATTCCAACTCACGTCTCTTCCGAGACCAAAGCCAGACACTTGGACAACGTCTGAAGATATTTGCAACTCAACTACTGTTTTTTGAGCATCTTCTGTAGGCAAAGCTCTGCACTTGGCATTGCAGTCCTGGGATGCAGAGAGGAGTTTCCTTTTTCCCTCAAAGTTTAGAGCCCAGCAGAGAATCTTATGTAACATGGGTGTCTCCGTGCGTGAAGCACAGTTCATTTGGAAGTAGTCGATAAGAGGTTTGCCTGTCAGAGGTCATTTTTGGTTTGTGACTCCTTCGGGGGCGGGTGGAGGGGGGGGCGGTGTACTGAACCGGAGGCTTTGAGGCTTGGAAGCGCCTGGTACAAGCTTGGGGGCGTCCCATGCCATCCGTGACCATTAAAATGGCTTGCTTTCCCCCGCGTCAGCATCAGAGCTGAAATGGGAAATGTAGCATCTTGACTGAGCGCACGGTGGGTCCTGACTGTGCATCCGCCTCTCAGCCTCTCGTCTTTGGTCCAGCCCCGCCACCCGTACCGCGGGCTCCATCCTTGCCCAGCCCTGTCCTCCCCCCAGCTTCTGGCGGTCTCCTTGGCCACGGGGCCCTCCTCCCCAGCACCCCGGCTCCCCTCCCTGCCCGCCCCTGGCTCGCCTCCCCGCCCCCCGGGCATCGCTGCCCCAGCCCCAGCCCCAGCCCTCGACGCCTGCCCGCTGCCTGCCTCCCAGCCCGCCTCCTGTGTCTCCCAGCCCCGCTCTGACGTGGGAGGTGAGGGGGGTGGGGGCCCGGATGACTCACAGTGTTATGATGCAGTCCCACAACACACAGCTACATTCACCCACAGACCGGGGTACCGGCGGGAGGCCGCCTCTGGCCGCCCCCCCGCCCCCCGCAGCTGGGCCAGTTTGGCAGCCCGGGTCTGGAGCCCCTCACCACCACCCTCCCCGCCCCCCGCCCCTTCCCCACTGAAGGAGCGGAAGGAGCCGCGAAGAGAGCGCAGAGAGATTGAGAGAGAGAGGGGGAGATAGACGGAGATCTCTGGAGCCGGCCTCAAGGTGAGGGGGCAGCCCTTCTCCAAGCACACCTTTCCCCGTCTGTGCGTCTCCCCCTCGGGCTGCGCGTGGCTTTCCTCCCTCGCCAAAGCATTTTCCATCCACCCTTTGTCCTCCCTTCCCCCTCCCCGCCTCATCCCTCTGCGAGCTCTTCCCGGCAACTTTGGCCGCAGCCTCAGGCACCCCTGTTTGATCAAGCAGCCCTGTTTATATTGTTTGGCCGCTGGGGTGCAGACCCCCCCCCTCCCCCGCCACCAAGCCCGCCCCGGGAGCCTGCTGCGCGGCTCATCTCTGGGACCGTACCGTACCGAGGATGCCAGGCCTTCGGGGGGGCTCGCGGCCTCCGAGCAGATGCGAGCATCCATTGTGAGCAGGTGTCCCCCTCCCTTTTTCCCTTTTCCTTTTTTTCCCCCCTAAGAGGCACGGGATTCGCACCTGGCTCCGCCAGCCTCCGCCTCTGCCGTCAGCGCCGCTTGCTCAGCAACCCCTCCCTCCCACCCCCTCCCCGCGCCTCCCACGGTCCAGCCGCGGCTCACTCGGGGGGCCGTCAGCACCCCGGCGCGCTTCTGCCCCCGTCATTGGCTCCCCTTGCTTCTCCCGGTCATCTGAGATGGGGAGAGAAGTGACCCCGACGCACCCTGCCCCCGCTCCCCCGAGAGGGGCTCTCTGTGCAGCCTCCCCTGGGCGGGATGGGGAAGCAGGGAGGACAGGCGGGGTGAGGCTGGGGGTCCTTGCCCTCTCCCCGGGCCCCGGGAAAGTGGAGCGGGGGGGCGCCAGGTGGAGCTTGCCGCCGGGAACTCACTGGCGGGCAAAGTTGAAGGCAGACGTGTCCAGCGGAGGCTGGCCGGTGTTCTGCTGGTGAGGACCCCAATGTCACCCTGAACTCAGCCCAGGGTGCTCTTCCTGAGTCCCACCAGGGGCCGAGGGCCTGAAACGGCCGATGCCCTCTGCCGGGAGGCTTTGCAGAGAGCCGACCTGGCGGCCCCAGGCAATGCTGGAACAGCTGGGGTGCTGGTGGTCCCCGCGGAGGGCAGGACGGAGCCTGCGCACCCCGGCTCCTCTGCCTACTGTTGCCAGGGCACCCGGCTGGCATCCCCGAAACAGACCGGCGCTAAGCCACACAGAGCCGGCCAGCAGGCTCCACCGAGGAGCGGGCCGAGGCTCCCTGGCTTATCAGGGCCGGCAGAGGACACCTCCCGCCTTATCCCTGCCTCCAGCACCCGCGGCCACTGTGGGGCTGAAGCCTGCGAATCCTCCTCAAGATTCTTAATCAGAACCAGGCAATTCTTTTTATCTCGCGTCACCCAGAGTCCCTGCCCCTGGGAGAAGGGGGAAAGAAACATCCTGTACCTTGTGCCCCCAAACCACGGGGCTGTGACGCTGCCCATCATGAGACACCGCGCCCGCGCCGCAAACACGGCCCGGGACCGCCGGCCTCTCTGACACCGGCCCTACTTGCCATTGGCCCCCAGCGGTCAGACGCGCCCAAAGGGAAGATCATTTCTCTCCTATGCTGGGTGCTTCACTGAGAGCCAAGGCAACAGTCCTAGAGGGCAGTAGAGAGAGACAGACGAGCTCAGAAGCTGAGAAGACAAGCCCAGTGATGCTCCCGGGCCAGAATGAGCGAACCCAAGCGCAGGGCCGGGCAGCAGCCCCGTCCGAGGCCTTCGGTCCCAGCAGAGACGTCCATCAGGCTCTGGGCCCCCGCCCCCCGATAGGACTGGAGTGTGCCTGTCTGCCTACCTGCCCGCGCTCCTTCCCTTTCTCATCACGCTCCTCCCACCCACACAAATCGTGTGCTGGGGCCAATTACCTTGCAAACCGAGGTCACGGGAAGGAAGGACCGGCACGCACCCCCAACTTTTTCAAGGCTTTGAGCCCCAGAGACACAGAGCCTACCAGCGCACGTGGGACGCATCCTCACAAAAGGATGGAAAAGCGAGGGAGGAAGGAGCATTTGCCAGTGACGCGGCTCCCATGGCAGCGGGCCGCTCCCAGTGGAAAATGGTGGAGGCTGGCTCTGGCCCCAGGAGGGCGAGACACCGCCTCCCGGGCTGAGACCCCCCCCCCCCCCCATCCGCTGCGGGGCCGCCCGAGCAGACGGTCAGTCCGGGTGGCAGATGCAGTGTGAGCGCGCGCGGAGCGGGGCTGCTGCGGATGGGTAAAGCACGAGTGGAAGTGATCGCAGGCGCCCCGGCTCTTCCGCGCCCCCGGCGGGGCCCCCCGGCTTTCCTGGTGACCCTGCCCTCCTTCCCAGGTGACCTCCATTTCTGCCTGGCTCACGTCTGGGGGGGCCCTGGCCCGGCAGCCCCCCCGCACCGCTCCCGTCCTGAAACACGGCTCTAGCCAACCTGCTCCGCTGCTTCACCTGCGACCGTCTGTGCGGGGGCTGCACGGCGCCTGCGCCCCCCGCCCGCCAGGGCATCGTCCTCCAGCCCGTCATGCCCAGCTGCGACCCTGGCCCGGCCCCCGCCTGCCTCCCCGCCAAGACCTTCCGCAGCTACCTGCCTCGCTGCCACCGCACCTACAGCTGCGTCCACTGCCGCGCACACCTGGCCAAACACGACGAGCTCATCTCCAAGGTAACGCCCCTCCATCACTCCCACCCCCACCCTCGCCCCCCGCATCAGATTCCTCCAAACATCACCCGGGGATGACACCACGAAGCCTGGCCTCCCTCCTCCATGCCCCCGCGGGGGGTTCAGGGAGCGCGTGACCCCCGGGGTCAAGGGTTCCCCGCAGTCACCGCCCGCCCTGTGTCTCCGCAGTCCTTCCAGGGGAGCCATGGCCGAGCCTACCTGTTTAACTCCGTGTGAGTCTACCCCTCTCCCTTGTGCGTGTGTGCCGGTGTGGGTGAATAGCTTTCCTCTCTGAAGAGAGGGGCTGAGCCGCCCGAGGGGGGTGCCCTGCGCCCTCTGGGTTTGCCTCTCCTTTGGCGGAAGCCCGGTCTGTTGCTCTTTTGTGGGGAGCCCGGGAGAACTGGGGTGCCAGGCGCTAGACAGCAAGGGGTGGGGTGCTGGAGGCAGGGCTCTCAGCTGGGTGGGTTGCGCTCTCTCCAGAGGCTGGGCCTTCTGGGCTGTTTTGGGGGTGCGCTGACGGAGTGACACACCGCCCCCTCCCCCCCGCGTGCTGGGTCCTCCCGTCTCCCAGGGTCAACGTGGGGTGCGGGCCAGCTGAACAGCGCCTCCTGCTCACGGGGCTGCACTCGGTAGCTGATATTTTCTGCGAGAGCTGCAAAACCACCCTGGGCTGGAAATATGTAAGTACTGGGGGGTAGGGCCACCCGTCAGGTGTCTGCCTGACCCTGAGGGAGGCGGGAGCTAGGAGTGGGGGGACCGGGTAGGGGGCGGGCTTACGCCGGCGGCGGTAGGCGGACCCGTCGGCCCACATTGCCGGCCTCCCCCCGCCAGGAGCAGGCTTTTGAGACGAGCCAGAAGTACAAGGAGGGGAAGTACATCATTGAAATGTCGCACATGGTGAAGGACAACGGCTGGGACTGAGGGCTTCCGGCGGCCTCTGCCCTCCCGACGCATGCCCCACCCTCCCACACCTGCCCCCGCCCGGCCGCGTCCATACCAGCATGAGCACTGCCCCACCCCTGGGGGGGACCCTGCTCCCGCCGTCCCTCCCCCCGCCGCCACCCCATCACGCCCAGGCCCCCCTGGAATGGGGGTCTGCGGTACCCCAGGGGTGTTGAAGGTTCAGGCGTGGGCAGCAGTCAGGGAGAGGCAGAAACGGAGGGGAAAGGGGTGGCGTGGGGACTTGTCGCCCCCAAGGTTCTGAAAACCGAGGGGCTGGCGGGGCAGAGACGCAGGCTTAGAGGACCCTCGGGAGGAAGCCGTGTTTGCTCCGCCTCTGCGAGCGAACAGAGGACCAACCTCGAGTCTTGGCACTGGGAGATCCTAGGCCACAGAATAGCAGGTGAGAAAAGGCTCGAAGTGGAGTGAAATGCTGACCTCAGACGCCGGGAGGTACCGGAGTCTCTTAAGGGTGACGTTTCCCACCACCCCCCCCCCCCCCCATTTGCAGCAGCCAGGATTCGTGGGGTGGGGGGCGGGCGGAAGAAAAAAAAAGTCCGGAGTCCCAGGCCCTGGGAGATCATCAAAGCATCCCAGGGGTTTGCATTTTACTCCACTTGGCAGTTTACCTTGGCACTGAAGAGGCACTTTCAGTATCTGACCTTTGCCATGGGGTGGGGTCGGGGGAGGTCCCCCCTGAACAGCCCCACACCCGGCTGGCAGTCTCCAGAACGAGCAGGGTTGGTGGGCGTCCTCCGGGCCGGCTACTGCTCCCTGGGACCGAGGCCCTCGGAGGGAAGGTGGGGGATCAGTGCCATGAGGCTAGGCGTCCTCGCGGCTGCCACCAGCGAACGAAACTTTTGTATGATATATAAAGTGTTCGGGTCTATTTTTAATAAAAAGGGGAAAGCAACACGTGAGGCACTCGGTCCTCTGACTTTTCTTGGCAGGTACCGTAGATTGTCCCATGCACACCCCTGCCCCAGGCCTGCCCCTCCTCCTCTGTTGTTTAGCAGCTAAGTCGACTCTTTTGCAATGCCATGGACTGCAGCCTGCCAGGCTCCTCCGTCCATGGGGTTCTCCAGGCAAGAATGGAGTGGGTTGCCATTTCCTTCTCCAGGGGATCTTCGGGAACCAGGGATCAAACCCAGATCTCCTGCATTGCAGGCAGATTCTTTACCATCTGAGCCACCTGGGAAGGCCGCCCTTCTACCCCTAGGGGGCAGCAATTGCTCTGTCTATGGCAAGACACCAGGGGATGGAGATTCAGGTGAGGTTTTGCTTCTGAGATGGTTTGTTGTTGTTGTTGAGTGAGATTCCAGCGGGAGCATCCTTAACAGCTTCTGTCTTTTGGAGCCCTTGACAAGGAATCCACTTTTGCCAAGTTTGAAGAGATTCATTCCAGAACAAGAGCTTTCTTGGGTCCCATTGCCTTTCAGCCTGGTTCTGGAATCTTTTGGTCAGCTCATGGCTGCTCTTAAAGCTAAAAGGAAAATCGATCAGCCAAGGTGCTGCCCTGGCAGCGGTTACAAACTGGAACAAAACAGCTCAACACTGCAGCGTCAATGCAGCCACACGACCCTCGTGCGATTGTTGGCAGTGCTGTGAAATTCTTATTGTTGTGCAGTCACCAACAACTGCAGGGAGGGTTGGATGCATCATAAAAATCTTTTTTTTTTTGTAAGCTAGGTTGTTATTTCCACATTCATTCATTGGTACTGTAAATATTTGTAAGAGCACTTCTTCCTTGCCAGGCCTTGTTTAGCACTGGCAAAGCAGTGGAGAAGAAGGCATTCATGGCCTGACTTCATGGAGCTTCCTGTCTAGTGGGAAGACAAACAAGATGCAGGCGCTTCCAGTAGAAGGGGACAGGGGAGTGAGCGCAGGGCTTGTAGTAGAGGCATCACCGAGAACTGAGGAGAGCAACCTTTGCAGAAGTGATGACTTTGAAAGCCCTTGAAAGCTGAGAGGCTGCGTGGGCAGAAAGGAAGAGTAAGGGGAGGGGGTAGTTCAGGCTGAGAGAACTGTGTCAGGCGGCTCAAGTTGAGTTAATTTGAAGAGAAATAAAAGTTTCTTTCCTAAACTGGAGCGCAGATACGAGTGGGTGAGAGGTGAGCCAGCCCAGGAAAGACAGGCTGGGGCCATGAAACACTCAAGGACTTCATCCCAAGGGCACTGAGTAAACACTGAACATTTCTTGTCCTTTAACAAGTGGACTCACATCACCAAATGGCCCAAAAAGAGGCTCAAGTAGAAATGCTAAGAATGAAAAAAAAAGAGACTTGAAGCTAACTGTAGTCTCAGACACTGTTGTCAACATCAGAATGCAGAGACTGTTGGGGCAGAAGAGCTCTGGAAGACACAGGGGCTAGAAGGCAAATCAAGCCCTGAAGGAATGATGCCCAGCACCCCCATCTGAGAGGCCTCGGGTGCCCAGCACCCCCTTCTGGGGGGCCTCGGGGTCTGCCCCAGCATCCCCATCTGGGAGGGCTTGGGGTCTGTCCCAGCACCCCCATCTAGGGGGCCTTGGGTGCCCAGCACCTCCATCTGGGGGACCTCGGGGTCCGCTCCAGCATCCCCATGTGGGAGGGCTCGGGGTCTGTCCCAGCACCCCCATCTAGGGGGCCTTGGGTGCCCAGAACCCCCACCTGGGAGGCCTTGGGGTCCGTCCCAGCCTGCCTGGCGATGCCCAGAGCCTTCTCTCAGGTTCCAGCAAGGGACCCAGAAACCCTGTCCTTCTCAATCCCACTTCTTGCACTAAAGTTCAGGAAGGCTTGTCCTTGAATATTTCTGACCTTGAACATCAGGCACAAACTAGCTGCCTTCTTAAAGCTCCCCAAATCTGCCTCTCTCTCAATTTACTTATTAAGCCAACTAGGAACTGTGGGAAACAGGAAAGTAAACAGCACCCATGAGTCTCGGTTCTTTGTAATCTCTCCTGGAAGAATCATTCTGCGAGTTGGGTTCAAGGGATCCTATGTAATCCTTGCGATCAGGCCATGGGGCGGGACTGTCCAAACTTCGGATGCTCAGACAGGTGTCAAGTACCCTGTGACCAAGAGGGGTAGGTGAAGAGGAGGTCTCCTTTTTCTGCCTGAGAGCCAGGGAAGGAGCTGCAGGCATGGAATGCAAGGGGCGTACCAGCCCCTCCCTGGGGTGCAGTCCTTTCGGGTTAGCCTTTTTTCCTTGCCTGTGCACCCCCTTTTTCTAATGGAGGTCTACTCTGGACCAAACAGTGATTCAATCTTCTCCACCCACCCTCCAATCCCAAGCTGAGTCTGGGAACTTCTTAGCCAACCAGTCACTCCCTCCTTTCCTCCTTAAAGCATTGAACCTTTGGAAGATAGTCATCTACAACCAGCAGGTGGCACCAAAAACCCTCTACCCCTCAGCTCAACAACCTTCCTCAACCCTCTCCAAGACTGGTAAACTGTGATTTAGGACAGGATTAGATACAGGCTCTGAAACGTAAAGCACCATCAAACTCTGGCCGTGCTGCTTAAGCCTCTCCTGACTCAGTTTTTCCATCTGTAAAATGGGGATGTTACTTTTCTGTCCTGAGGACTCATCATGATGCACTTGGTGTCTGGCACACAGACTGCACACGGACGTGCTTCCATAAGTGTGAGCTATTCGTCTGACTTACTCAGAGGGAGGCCTCCTGAGTTCCCACCAGGGTGGCTGAGGGGTGCCCAGGCCGGAGAGGAAGGTCGATGCCCGGGAGGCAGCCGGCGCTGGGTAGCGCTGCACAGCCAATGCCCTTTTAACATTGCACTGCTAGTGACAGGCGCAGACAGTAGCACAATGTGAAAAGAGCTCCGGCCTGCAGCAGAGGGGCGCCGGCCCTGCTCCCAGGCCCCTGGCTTCCCCACCCCTTCCTCACCTTCAGCACAGCTCCCCTCCTTTCTCCAGTGTCCCTTCTGTTTCCCTCCACTCCTCCTCCTGTCTTCTTCCTCACCTCCTTCCTAACATGGAGACCATCTTTCCCCGGAGGTTTCAGGGCAGAGGGAACAGAGTGCCAGGAAGCAGCCTGGCATTCCGTCTTCACGGGAAGATGACTGGGAGACACCCCCGCCCCCAGATCCGGAGGTGAGGAGAAGCCGGGTTTACCTGGGTTTGTAGGTCTTGTCAGCTTCCCTCCAGAGAGGAGCTGGCTGGCCCAGACCACAGAGCTTCCTCCCCGCTCTAAAGCTCTCTCTCCTTTTTAGTTTAGATAAAGGGAAGGTCTAGGCCTTCACGGGACAGTCTCGGATGGGGGCGAACAGGCCGCACAGAGAGACCCCCAGGTCTGCAGGCGGAAGCTGTGGGTGAAGTCCCACCTCTGCAGCTCCTCTCCGAGGCCTGCAAAATCCACTGAGTGGATTCAGCGTTGAACAAAATGGTGCGGTTCATTCCCTCGCCATTAGAGACAGGCTTTCCTTGGCAGTAGGGTCAGAATCTGTTTCCTGTTTATCCAGGGACTCCGGTTAGGGGGTTTTTCAAGCTCACCGGCATCTTCAGACGTCCCCATCCTACCAGGTCTAAGGGGCTTACACCCCCGACAAACAATCCTGAGACCGACCAAAGGTTCAGAGTCGGGCAGAGATCTGGGGCAGCAGGCTCCTGGCTAGAGCTGCGGCCCTCGGGGGCCGGGCTGTGGGGTAATTCCGGGGTGCACCCATCAGAAAGGCCCCTGGGGGATGCCCTGTGCCCTCCCCGCTGGGAGCTCTTCCTGGGGGGAGGGGGTTCCCTCCCACTAACTCGAAAAGCAAGAGAGCCTGTCCCCTGCCTTTCCATGCAGTCTGTTCCTGTAATCGGGGCCCGGGGCCCACAGTTCTAATGGACGGAGATCCAGGCTCCGCGAGGGTCGGTCACCAGCTTCTGCTGTTGGGTTGAGCAAAGCCGTCCCCGTGGGGAACCGGACCATGTCAACAAGGGGCCGAAGGGCCAAGAGCATGGGCCAGCCAGCTTCCTGGAGGCCAGGGGGAGATGCCCCCCAGGGGGCCCAGATCGCACCCGGGGTGGGGGGCGGGGGCCGGACCCCGCGGCTCTCACGGCCCCCTCCGCCCAGAGCCGGGCCCCCGGGTCCGGCCGCCGGCGGGGCCCTCCCCCGCCCCGGGCCCGGGAGCCGCCCCCCGGCTCCTGGCAGAGGCGGGCGTGGAGGCCGAGGAGGAAACGGGGGAGGGGCGGCTCAAGTTCCCCGCGCCCCACTCCTCACCGGCCACCATCTTCCGGCCCTGGCCCCCCCGGAGCAGCGGGGGATGGGGCCCAGCCCGCGGCAGGGAGAGAAAGGGCAGGTGGAGGGGCGGCGGGAGCGGCGGGGCAGGCCGGGCCCGCGGCCATGGCGACCAGAGGGGCAGCCCGGAGGGTCCCAGGAACGGGGCGCGGGGGGCGGGGTGAGGGGGGCGTGCGCTCCTTCCACACCCAGCTCGGCGCCGCCCCCCACCCCCACCGCCCCCGGGACACACACACCTGAGGCTGGACCACACACGGGCGCGCGCGCACACACTCCAGCCACACTTGCTGCACGGCTCAGCTTACTACACACTTACCCAGACGGCGTGCGTGGGGGGGAGCCCGCAGCTCGCGCTCCGAGCGCACCCCTCCAGGCCCGGCAACTCTTAAGGCAGGGGCGGGCCTCACCCCCGCGCGCAGCCCCCGGCTCGTCCCACAACTTCTCCCGACGCACAACTCCGCGCTGGGTTCAGCCCTGCGGCCCCTGCATTCCCCCCTCAACGCCCCCGCCAAGTCCCCTGTGCCCCACAGCCCCTGCACGCACACACACAGACACACACACACCCCCTGCGCGCGCGCGCACACACACCCCTGCGCGCGCACACACAGACACACACACACCCTGCGCGCGCGCACGCACACACACACCCTGCACACAGACACACATACACGCACGCCCGGGCACACACAGATGGCCCAGCGGAGCCCCCCGCCCCGGCCCCACCACACCCCCACTGGAAAGGCGCAGGGAGCCACGCCAGCACGACACGCCTGCTGCTCCCCCGTCTCAGTTGCGGCGAAAGAAGAAACCAGAAGAGATGCCCGCGCGGAGGGGACGGCGGGGGCAGAGAAGACGGAGGAGGGGCCCGGCCCGCCCCCGGCCCTCGCCGAGAGGATGCGCCCCCCCAGTCCGCGGCGCTGGCCCTCGGGGCGCCCCGATACCTACACGCCGCGCCTCCTTCCGCTCCTCGGCCCGCCGCCTCCCTCTTCCCGGGCCCTTTCTCTGCCCTCCCCGCCCCGGCGCCCCCCGCCCCCCCCGCCGCCCCACGCCCCCCACCCGCCGCCCTCCCGGGCCGGGCTCGGGCCCCGCGGCGGCCGCGGCCGAGACGGGGGCGGGGGGCGCCGGGCGCCGCGCCCGCGCCGGGCCCCCCGCGCCCCCTTCTCCTTCCACACTCCCTGCCGTCCATCTTGAATACTTGGGATTCTTGAATGGAGTGAGCAGGATCCGCTGCCCCAGGCTCCCATTGGCTGCGGGTTCACCCTTTTGAAACGAGATCCTCCCGCCCATTGGCTGCCGGGCTCCCCTCTTCGCCCCCCACCCCCATCCCCCGCGCCCCCCCCACGGCCAGCGAGGTCGGGGCGCTCCCAGGCGCCCCCTCCGCGGGCCTCCCCCCACATCCCACGGGCACCCCCCCACCCCTGGAGGTCGGCCTCCCGGCTCGTTCTATCACGTCCCCCATCCGGCTGCAGGTGAGGGCGGACCCGGTTCCCGCCAAATGCGGCTCCCGAAGCCCGGCTCGCGGACGCCCCTGGTGCCGGACTCGGAGACCCTAGGAGACGAGAGGTGCGATTTCCTGCCCGCCTCCCGACGCCCCTTGAGCCGAAGTCCCTCTCCAACCGGGACCCTCCTGGCCTTTCAGCCTCAGCCCAGGCGATCAGAGCAGCGCTCCTGAACCAGCCAGCCCCCTGGGCTGGGCAGGAAGAGGGCAGCTCCGGAAAGATCTGGGCCCTTCTGAGCGGCTTCAGCCCCTGGTTGCCGCGGGGCAGGTCTGACCCTACCAGGAATTTGCAGCATCTGGAGCTTTGCTCCGTCACACACGTCCCCTGGGACCAGCCCGCCCAGCCCCGCCCGGCCCAGTACTGGGCCCACTCGGAGCTGGAAGCCCAGACCGGCACGGAGGAACTAGGGAGCCGAGCAGTGAGTCAGGCCTGGACGTGGGGGTCCCTTTATTCTGGGCCCTGATTTGCTGTAACACGCTTCTCGAGGTCACGGTCTCCTCTCTGGGCCTGTTTCCTGATTTACAAAAGTTCGATCTAGAACTTCCTATAGAAGTTTCTATGTAAGGATGGAAATGATCTGTACTGTACCATCCACTGTGGTAGCCACTAGCCACGTGCAGCTACTGACCCTTTGAAATTTGCTACTGTGACAGTTGTTCAGTCGCTCAGTCCTGTCCCACTCTTCGTAACTCCATAGACTGCAGCACACCAGCCTTCCCTGTCCATCACCAACTCCCAGAGCGTACTCAAACTCATGTCCATTGAGTGGATATAATGGCCATCCAACCATCTCCTCCTCTGTCACCCCCTCCTCCTGCTTCCCTCAATCTTCCCCAGCATCAGGGTCTTTTCCAAGACTATGACTGAGGAAATGGGGTTCTGATATTATCTGATTTTAATCACTTCTAATAGCCACATGTAACCTGTGACAGCAGTCTGGACACTGCAGGTCCAGGATGCTGGTGTTCCTGCTGGTGAAGAGCAGTCGAGGAATCTTGCTTGGCAGAAAGTCTTTTCTCCTTGTTCCTAGGTGCAAAGTCCTCCAGATCCAACGTGTGTCAGTGTCCAGAAAGTGAGGCTTAAATCCCTGCCCCCTTCGTCAGGAATGCTTTCCATACCGCTGTCGGATTGTCAGTCTGCTCTGTGGGGCTGAAGTTACACATACCCACAGCACACAGAAGGTTAGGGGTAGTAGGGGATTTGCAAGTTTGCCCAACCTTCATGTTTTTCCAAGGATAAACACCATGAGTTAGGGTGGGGGATGTCCTTGGCCCAAAACTTCCCTCGTAGCTCAGTGGGTAGAGAATCCGCTTCCAATGCAGGAGACCAGGGTTGGATCCTTGGGTTGGGAAGCGCCCCTGGAGAAGGAAATGGCAACCCACTCCAGTATTCTTGCCTGGGAAAATCCCATGGACGGAGGAGCCTGGAGGGCTACCGTCCACAGGGTTGAAAGACTGGGACACGACTGAGCGAGTAAACCACCAGGGGCGCACAGCACTTAGTGCATCTTTCCTGAGCTTTACAAGGCGTGTGGGGTCTTACTTCCTGGACCAGGGATTGAACCCCTGTCCCCTGCAGTGGAAGCATGGTGTCTTAATCGCTGGACCCGGAGGGACGTCCTCTTCAGAGTTTTTGTGAGCCCGCCACCCCCACCCCGCTGCTGCCACACACACCATTAAGTTCATTCAACAAATGCACTTCTCTGACCCAGGACATAGAGGACCTGGGGTGGAAATCCACCAACAAGACTGATGCTGAGGGACAGCCAGCTCCATGGGAGAGGCGGAGCTCCTGGCTCTGCCAGGGTGATGAGAACGTGGGCAGCTCAGAGCACGTGTCCTAAGTCAGGGTGGTTCAGAGACCCCAGTGTGCACCACCCCCAGCATGAGGAACAGAAGCTGTGAGGCAGAAGACCAACTCTGGGTTTATCCTTGGGTTGACCAGGAGGCCGAATTAGCAAGCAGCTGTGATTTCTACAGGTGGAGTGGAAGGGTATGAGGGTCCAGGGTTCTGGTGGTTACAGGCAAAGACTGGTGCATACAGGGCCCTAACCCAGCAGAGAGAGGAGCCACAGGGGTTGGTAAAAGGGACTGGGCACCTGCCTGAGCTTGTATGGTATTGGTCCAGTCCCCACTCTTGGAGGACGTCTGCTTGGGCAATGCGCTGTGGGTAAGGGGAAGACCCAGAGCTGCCTGGAGAACGGCTTCTGTGCTCAACACTGCGTTATTACAGCTGAAAACTGCTAAAAGACTTCTCTGGTGACAGACAGGTAAGGAGTTCGGAGGCAAGGATGGCTCCCAGTGGGGAAGGGAATCTAAGAAGTCTTCCTGGAGGAAGGAGCATCTGACACTTGAAGATGAGAAAGGATTTAAAGGAAAAAAGAGGAGGACTTCTCTCTGGTCCAGGGGCTAAGACCCCACGCTCCCAGTGCAGGGGGCTCAGGCTCGATCCCTGATCAGGAAACTAGAGCCCACGTGCCTAAGACTTTCCAGGCCACGACTAAAGATCTCGCATGCTTCAACGAAGATCAAAGGTCCCGCCTGCCGCATCTAAGGCTGGCACGGCCTAATTAGTTATTAAATAGAAGACAAGAAGATGGGAGGAAGGAAGACCAGGAAATGGCAAGAAGAGGCAGCAACACAAAGGCGGGAAGATGGGGAAGCAGCGGTCTGTGCTTAGAATGGGTTGTAAATTCCGTGGGACCCAGGAGGTAGGAAGGAGAGTGGCCAGGATGGAAAGTCAGGCTGAGACAGGTGGTGGCAGACTTGGACACTTCCCCCTGGGCCTGGCTCAGCTCCAGTGACGTCATGTTTCTTTCTTTTTTTTTTTTTGACATCATTTTTCTTGAAGACGTCCTAACCCTTTTCCCTCCTGAACAGTGATGCTTCTCAACTGTTCGTCAGGCTCCCAGCGCCTCCACCCTCAGCCTTCTGCAGCTTCTACCTTCATCTGCAGGCCCCCATGTGCATTCCACAAACATCCTTCCCACGGCAGAACGGACTCTCCTCGGTCTGCCTCAGCTCTGTGTCCAGCCTCTGGATTCCCTGTGCCCAGGAATGAGCCTCACAAAGCTCCTTTCTCTCTCAGGTCTGTGCTCAGCCCTCCAGGCTCCTCTGTCTGTGGAAATTCCAGGCAAGAATCCTGGAGTGGGCTGCCATGTCCTTTTTCACTTATCACATTTTAAACTCCATCACATCTTGGGAGTTTAAAATGGAGGCCAGGGGACTTCCCCGGTGGTCCAGTGGTTAAGACTCCACCCCTCCACAGCAGGGGGTGCAGGTTCGATCCCTGGTCAAGGAACTAAGATCCCCCATGCTGGTCAGCTCGGGGTAGGGGTTGTGGGGGAAATGAGGGCCAGGAGCAGATAGACATGGTCTAACTTGTCATCATTTCAGTCACTCAGTCGTGTCCGACTCTTTGCGACCCCATGGACTGCAGCATGCCAGGCTTCCCTGACCATCACCAACTCCCAGAGTTTACTCAAACTCATATCCGTCGAGTCGGTGATGCCATCTGACCATCTCATCCTGTGTCGTCCCCTTCTCCTCCTGCCCTCAATCTTTCCCAGAATCAGGGTCTTTTCCAATGAGTCAGTTCTTGGTATCAGGTGGCCAGAGTATTAGAGTTTCAGCTTCAGCATCAGTCCTTCCAATGAATATTCAGGACTTATCTCCTTTAGGATGGACTGGTCAGATCTCCTTGCAGTCCAAGGGACTCTCAAGTGTCTTCTACAACACCTCAGTTCAAAAGCATCAATTCCTCGGCGCTCGGCTTTCTTCGCAGTCCAGCTCTCACATCCGAACTTGTTATAGGAGTGTTAAAAAAGGCACCAGGAGCTATTTGGCTCCAGCCTCCGCCCCTACATTCTTTCCCCCTTGTCTGGGAGTTCCAGAATGCTCCTGGGCTCTGCAGAGGCCTCTCTTCCGCATCGTCTGTGTCCAGGATCACTCAGGAGGTGGCCCTCTGCCTTTCTCACTGATCTCCAGGGTCCCTCCAGATCCCTACTCGGGTATGTGTGTGTGTGAGAGCTCAGTCGTGCCCAGGAGATCAGTCGTGTCCGACTCCACCACCCCCTGGACTGTAGCCCCACAGGCTCCTCTGTCCATGGGATTCTCCAGGCAAGAATACTAGAGCGGGCTGTCACTTCCTCCTCCAGGGATCAAACCTGTGTCTCCTACATGTCTCCTGCATTGCAGGCAGATTCTTTGCTGCTGAGCCAACAGGGAACCTCGTGGAACTGGGTAACTGTGAGTCAGCAAGACCTTCTGCCCCAGTCCTCTGCCCCCTGGAAGGACCGAATCCGAAACACTGGAGACATACTGCCTCTCTGTTTGAACATCAGTGGAGGGGACCGGGCTTCATGGCTCCACACTCACTGAGCCGAAACAGGCCTTTCCATGAGGAGCTCTTTCCTTCCCCTCCTTCCACAATGAGCTGTTTTGTGTCTCCTCTCGACTGCTTCTGTGTCTGAGGGCTTCCTGTGTGGAAATCTCTGGAATCACTGCTGGGAGACATTCCTAGCCCCCAGGTGCTCCTAGTTGAGGGTTGAAAGGCAGACATATGAAGAGGGAGTCTGAGAGCCACAAGTGTCCAAAGAGATGCGAGAACCTTCTCTCTGAGGCAAACCCACCTCCCCGAGGTCTTGATGCTGGTCTTGCTTCATCAGTCGCCCCGTTTACTTGCATCTCCGACCCCCTTCCAGGAGCCCAGAGCAAGGGTCAGCGAGTTAGAGCCCACAGACCGGGTCCTGTCCTCTGCCTGCTGCAGATTCTTTTGTTTGTTTGTTTGGGACATTTGGGGTTTTGTTTGCTTTGGGATTTGTTCTTTGTTTTTGCAATTAAGGTTCACCGGGACACAGCCCTTGCTCCCTGGGTTACACACCGCCTGTGACCGCCGTTGCGCTACAGTGGCCGGGTTGAGTGGTCGTCACCGCAAAGATCCCACAGCCAGCACAGCTGAGTCTGTTTCTTAGCCGGCTCGTTACAGCAAAGGCCTGTGGATGCTTAGGGCCCTGATGTGTCGGCTGTACCAGCGCTCAAGGAGGGCCACTGAAATTACCCCGAGATGGGGATGGAAAGACGTTGCAGAGGCGTTCACCATCAGCCTACACCGAGGCTCAAATCGGGCCAGGTCGACCACTTCTCAGAGCCGGTTGGCTTTCCACATCTCTCCTTCACGTCCCACTCACTCGTAAACCCGTGCAGTCCAGCCCCCGCCCCTGCTTTCCACTGAAACGGTTCCCACTAGGACCACCCCGACCCCCTGAAGCCTGGTCCGTCATCCTTTGCTCAGTCCCACCACGCTCAAGCTCTCTTTAGCACCCGCCTCTCTTGACTACATCCATCTTGAAATTCTGGTGGCTTCCAGGAGACGAGACCAGCCTTGAGTTGCCTCTCCTGCAATTCCTTCTCCGGTCCCTTCCCTTGGGTCTTCTTCCTTCCCCTCCTGCCTAAGCACACGCTCTGCGAGGATCTGCCCAGGGCCTCTGTCTTCCCTCGAGGTTTCTCGCTGCACAAAATCATCCCTTTGCCTGCTTTTAATATTAATACTCACGTTGGTGTGGGTGTCTTTCCAACGTCTAACTTCTGACCTGACAGCCCAGATTTCCATCTTCCTGAAAAAAAATTCCCGGCAGTCCAGTGGTCAAGTCATCACCACCCAATGCAGGGGATGTGGGTTCGATCCCCAGTCAGAGAGCCAAGATCCCACAGCCTTGCGGCCAAAAAACTCCAAAGAGAAAACAGAAGCAAAACTGTAACGAATTCCAGAAAGGCTTATAAAAATGGTCCACATTAAAAAAAAAAAAAAAGTGGTGGAGGGGGGAGGCCCAGGTTTCTAACAGAATGCTACAAATCCTCAGATGCTTATCTCCCTGACCAGACAGGGCAAATCCGTTCAATATCAGTTATCAGAGGTAACATGCTGACCCCTGCCCTGCCCTGCACGCGTCTGCCTATCCTCCCATCTCCGCCTTCATGGCTGCTCATCCTAAGAGATGCTGCCCTCGATGCATCCCTCCTCGGGGGCAGTCTCATCCATTCCTGCAGTTTCAACAGCCACCTGTGCGTGAATCACTGCCCAGTCCATCTCTGGGTGTGTTTTCAGCTGCCTCCTGCATTCCCAGCGTATGAGGTAGGTGTCAGGTGTTTCTGCCTGCCCAGACTCCATCCTGAACGTGGTAACTGCCCCTTAGCTTTCCTTTGGGGAGACAACCGTCCCCTGCTTTCCCTCCGCGTGGGTCACCCAAGGCTGACCTTGTCTGCCCCTTCGCGGGGCAGTCCCAGAAACCAGGCATATCAGTTGTCTCTGGCTGTGTAGCAAAATAGCCCCAAATACAGGGGCTTAAGACAGCACACATTTATCTTCTCGCGGTTTCTGTAGGTCGGGAATCTGGGCAGGCTTCGGTTGTGTCCTCGGATCGTGGTCTCTCATGAGACTTTAATCAAAGTGTCACCCAGCACTCGGGTCTCATCTGAAGGCTCAACGATGCTTTCAGAGTTGTGGGCAGGATTCAGTTCCTCAAGGGCTGTCGGGCTGAGGGTCTCGGCTCTTTGGTGGCGATTGGCCCCCCCTCGGTTGCCGGCCACGTGGGTGTCCGCCCGGTGGAGGCTTGCATCAGCAGAGCCAGCAAGTCTGCTAGAGAGACGGAAGTCAAAATCTTCGGTCACCGCATCCCAGAAGTGACAACACGGCCATGTTGCTGCATTTGATTGGTCAGAACTAAGTTAGTCACGAGGAGAAGATGACACAAAGGTCCCATCTAGGAAGCAGGCTCACTGGAGGGGGGCAACTTCGAGGCTGTCAGCCACAGAAGTTTTAGCCAATGAAACCACAATAATTGAGTCAAGGCTGGGTATCTAATCAAAGCCAATCAGAATTAGACCTGAGATGTTTGCCAGGACTTTGGAGAGAGTGGAGCTGCTGGCATTGTTCTGGAGGAGAGGGTAAGCTTGAAACTGCTGGAGGTCATAACCACTGTCTCGTGGAGGAGAATCTGCCTACACTGGAAATGGATTAAGGAACAAGAAGGCGAGAGATGGGGAGAGAGATACGCCCGATACAGCCACACCTGCAGCAGAACCTCGAGAGTCTTTGGTGATATCAGCCCGGATGTTCCTTCTGCTTCCATCGATTTCAGACGAATTCTGCCACCCACAGCCCGAGGGTTCCTAGTGGATAAAATGTCTCAGAAATACCTGGATTCAGTTTGCCCAATTATCTTACCTTCGTCTCCCCAAGAGAGCTGCTGCTTTTCCTAGGTTCTATTTTGCGGATGAAAGCATGACACAGTTGCTTAGGGCAAAAACCTTGATGTCATTTCTGCCCTTCCTCATCTGCTCTGGAGGTGAAATAGCCCGTGCAACATGGATTCTATAGAACCGTAGGAGAGACTGTTTTCCTTCGCAAAGATGGAGGAGGCTCTAAGGTGACCCAGAGAAAGGTAAGCTGAACAAGTGAGCAGGTTTTCCTCCTAGTCGTTTGAATTCTACAGAATTTCTGGAGGTGAATCCCATGATTTAGAGGAGGAAAATAGTGTACCTGACTCTCATATCAAAACATACCAGAGACAAAATGAAATTCTGACACGCTGCCTGGTGACCTTGGCGCTCGGCTGGTGTTGTGAAAATACTCCCTCTGACTCTGAGGCAAATCATAGGAAGTTGTGTCGTTGGAAAGTCACTCATACTTTCTTTGTCATCTTTCTCCTTGGAGTCCCAATCGTAATTCCGATCTTTCCCGTTCTTTCCCTGTGCCTCTTTCATCCAGAACTGCTCTGAATCCTGTGCGTTTAGATGCTATTCGCCTGTCAGCTTAATATCCACCCTGGGGTTTTGGATCATCCTCTGAAAAGCCTTCCTTCCAACCTCCCCTCCATCAAAGTGTGAGTCCACAACATGGACCTCAGACCATTCATCTGCCCCGAACTGTGATGGCTCTCTAGTGCCCAGACCACATTTTCTAACCTTTATTGGGTTGCTATTTTTTAGTCACTAAGTCGTGTCTGACTCTTTGCGACCCCATGGACTGTAGCCCACCAGACTCCTCTGTCTATGGGATTCTCCAGGCAAGAATACTGGGGTGGGTTCCCATTTCCTTCTCCAGGGGATGTTCCCAAACCAGGGATCAAACAGTGTCTCCTGCATTGGTAGGCAGATTCTTTATCTCTGAGCCACCAGGGAAGCTTTTATTGGGTTAAGGACCCTTTTTTTTTTTTTTTTTTTAAAGCTGATGAAATCTGTGGGTAAGGTAGATCTTTCTAGAAAAATCTATATTTTGTGTTTTGATGTACATTTCAAGATTATGAACCCTCCGGAGTCCATTTACTACATATTGCGCCCGCCTTTCATCAATTCAGGTTAGACCTTCATACAGAGAATACGTTCTGAACTTAGCGTGGCATTCAGTGCCTTCCAGACTGAACCCTACCTGCCTTTCTAATCGAAGCTTCTGCCTCGTGCAGTCCTGGTTGGTTTATGTCTGATTCCCCATCAAGCCCCGAGTTTCCCTGAGAGGAGAGAGCGTGCCTTTTAATTTTTCCTTGTTACATCTCCCCAGACAGAATGACAGTTTCCCAGGGGCAACAATCAGAACACTTAGTACAAGATCAACTCTTAGTTCACTGCTAGATTTTTTAAAAATTATCTTATTATGGTAAGTATGCTTAATATTTAACATGAGATTTACCCTGTTAACAGATTTTAAAGTGTTCAATGCAGTATTATTGACAACAGACACAGTGTTGTACAGCAGATCTCTAGAATTTATTCATCTTTCCTAATTTAAGCTTTATGCTGGTTGATTAGTAATTTTCCATTTCTCTTTGCCTCCAGCCCTTGGCAATCACTGTTCCATTCTTTGATTCTGAAAGTCTGACTACCTTGGAAACGTCGTGTAAGTGGAATCACACAGCATTTGTCTTTCTGCGATAGGTTTATTTTATTTAGCATAATATCCTCAAGGTTCACCCACGTTTTCACTCATTGCAGAAGTCCCTTCTGGTTTTAAGGCTGAATTCTACTCCAGTGTGTGCCTTTACCACATTTTCTGTACCCATTCGTTGTCAATGGACATTTAAGTTGTTCCCACATCTTGACTATTATGAATAGTCTTGCAATGAGCAACTAGATTTATTAATTTCTAGCAGCAAAAGGATTTTAGGGTGACATGCCAAGCCAGTATGATTCAATGTCATATGCCCCCAATCTGTATCTGCAGAGAGCTCTGATTTCAAAACTTTCCAGTTGTCGTGGACACCACAGGGACAGGGACTGCTCAAACACTGTGCCATGATTTTGGTTTAGAAAATACAGGTCTCCACTGGGGAACTTTTTACTGCCTTGGCCAATACTAATATCAGGAATCGTTTTCGGCAGCTGGAGCCCTTTGGGACGCTGGAGAAACTTAAAGAACTGGCTCCGCTGGTGGATTCTCAGGTGAGTTTATTGATTTCATATTGCAGCTCTCGGCTCCACCCCCACCCACAGAGCAAGCCAGAACAAGACATAGGAATGTCTCCTCTGTTGCTCCAAAATGGGCTTTCTCAGGAGATCTCCTGAGAGTCTCAGGAGAGGTGCAATTTCCTCTTGCCCTCTTTGGCCCCATTTAAAAATTCCCTCCCCCACCCCCACCTCCCATGGGCGAGGGACATTTCGTATCACACGGTAGGAAGTAGAAAGAAGACAATGGGAGTCCATAGCAGTCCAAGACCTCTGGGGACCAGGGCTCTGTCTGGTTTGACACTGTATTTCCAGGGCTACAGCAGTGCCTGGCACGTAGTGAGGCCTCAAATTATACTTGTTGAATGAATAGATGGGAAAACAGGAGAAGTCAGTGGTCTTGGCTTCTAATCTGTAAGTGTTTGTCTCCAGAACCTCTGTGCTTTCTCTGTGGGCCCTTGGTGTCTTGTGATTTCACCCAACAATCAGCCCTAGAGGATCTGGGTCCCGCTAGGCCTGTCAGGACCAATGAGATGACCTCAGATCTCTCTCATATGCAGCAAACCCATCGTTGATAAGTCAGAGCCCTCCTCGTGTGCAGGGGCCTTACATGATGGTATCGGTGTGCTACGGTTGGGGTTATCAGTTAATATTAGTTTCTACCTCATGATCCATAATGGCCACTCAAGCTCCAGCCATCATGTTTTATTCCAGCCTATAGAGGGGAGAAACGAGGACTGAAGAAGGATGTGCTCCTCTTTTAAAGAGACTTTCCAGAAGTTGTCTATGATACTTCTCCTTACATCCCACTGGCCGGAACGTAGTCACGTGGTCCCAGCAGATTTCGAGGGAGGAGTTCTTTATCTTTCAGGTGGCCGGGTAGCCGACCAGCTAAATATCAAGGGTTCTATCACAAAGGAAGGAGTGGGGCGCGCACTGCGGGCACTGTTGGCGTGCTTGAGGAGGTGGTTTGGCCTGGGAGGTCTGGCCTTGCAAACCAGAGGGCTTTCTCTCTGCGCCCATTCTCTGCTCTCGTCTGGAGTGGTGGACTCCAGCCCAGTCCCGCGTGAGGGTGCAGGCGTCCACAGCGGTCAGAAAGCATGGCCGCTGGGAGGCAGATGGCCACAGGCTCAAATAGGCCTGCAGGCCTCTCTGTTCCTCCCTTTATGAAGTGAGGAAAACAGTACCTATCGTGTACAATTACGGCGAGTGCTTCACTCCTTGGAAATCCCTGGGACAGACTTGTGGCCCATGAATGGTGCTTTTTTTGTTTTTTTTAAATTGTGGTTAAAAAAAATATACAATTCACCTTTTGGGCCATTTTTAGTGTATAGCACTACTATACTACTACTGCACGTTGTCGTGTAACAGATTTCTAGAACCTTCTCGTCTTGCAAAACTGAACCGCCCCAGCTATTAAAGATCAAGACCCCTGCTCCCTCTCCCTCCAGCCCATTCTATTCTCTAAGAATTCGGCTCCGTTAGACCCCTCGCATCAGTAGACTTGGACGTTATTTGTCTTTTGTCCCTGGATTACTTCAGCAGTGACCAGAGGCAAATAGTGGCCAAGTCTACTGATGTGAGCATGACGTCCTCAAATGTCATCCATGTTGTGGCATATGGCAGAATTTTCTTTTCTTTTTTCAGCTGAGTCACAGTGCATTGCATGGGTAAACTTCATTTTCTGTAGCCACATATTCTTGGTCCAAATGGATGTTTAGATTGCTTCTGCCTCTCAGCTGTTGTGATTGATGCTGCAAGATGGGTGCTTCTTGGAATTTCCCTGGCGGTCCAGTGGTTTGAGTTTCCATGCTTCCCATGCAGGGGGCATGGGTTCCATCCCTGGTCTGGGAATAAGATCCCACATGCCGCACGGTGCAGCCAAAAGCTAGACATACAAATAGCTACAAAAGAGAATGGTGCTTCTTATCAGAGACTAGTTAGCGTGAGGGACTAGTTCTCCCCTTTCTTTCAATACGTTTGGCGGGGAGCTTCATGGTTTGCTGGTTTTTTGTTTTCCGGGATGTAAATAATTGTTAGATGAAACATCTTAGGTGGAAACAAACCAGGTGGATGGATCTGGGAGTTCTGTAGATGTTGCATATCTAGAGGGACAGGGGACAGGGAAAGGGGACAGTTACAGAGCGCACATTCTCTTTAGGTGGCCCTTTTGAATAGATGGGACATCTGCAGTGCTGTCACACTGTTGAATCCCAGAGTCATGAACATTCCAGGCTCCAGACGTTTCTTTACAGGCAGGGTGCAGAACCATCACCCAGCTCCCACTGAAACCAGCCCTCCACGAGTCCTAAATCCCGACCTCAGGGACACAGGCCTAGAGCAGCAGGGAGGAGGAAGGACCATGCAATGCGAATGTGTGATTCCTTCCTTGAGAAATAACCCGTTAGGCAAAACCCTAGCTGATAATAACGACAAGAAGGATGCCTCAGGTTTCCTGCCTCCAGCGGTTTCCTCAGGAAACATAAAGGTAAGAATAATGTCGATGTCATTGTTTTAGGGAAAAAAGGATCTTTACCCAAATACGGACGTTGCCCACTTTGAATCAAAAGCGTTTATAGGCCTAGATGGAGTCTGCGGTATTCCCAAGGAGCTTCCTGGTAGCTGGAGTGAAAAGGCAACTACTCATGAACATGCTGCTGTTGACTGGGAAGCGCAGAGGGCACTCCTGGGGGAGGGGAGGACATGGCTCGCACTGGGCTCAGGAGAATGACAGCATCTGAATAAATGGACGAGGAGTTCCCTGGTGGCGTAGTCGATATGAGTCCACCTGCCGACGCCGGGGACACAGGTTCAATCCCCGGTCCAAGAGGATCCCACGTGCTGGGGAACAAACAAGCCCGTCCGTCACAACTACGGAGCCTGTGCCCAGGCCTGTGCTCTGCAGCGAGAGAAGCCACCGCTGTGAGGAGCCCGTGAGAACACTGCGACTACAGAGCAGCTCCTGCTCGCCACAGCTAGAGACGGCCCGCACGCAGCAACGCAGACCCAGCGCAGCCAAAAGTGTAAAAAGTAGAAACGGACAGGATTCAGAAAGGCGTTTCCCTTTTGTTTCGTTTCAGCCAATAGGTACTGAGTGCCCGCTTGGTAGGTGCCAGGCTCCCTGCTTGAAGCTGAGGCTAATGACAAAAAGACACGGTCCCTGCCCTCCAGGGGTTTTTCAAAATTATCTAGGCAAGGAGAGCAGCTTTTTCTTTTTTTCAATATTCATTTTATTTTTCTTTTTTTTAAAAAAATTAATGTATTTATTTTAATTGGAGGCTAATTACTTTACAATATTGTAGTAGTTTTTGCCATACATTGACTTGAATCAGCTATGGGTGTACATGTATCCCACATCCTGAACCCCTCTCCCACCTCCCTCCCCATCCCATCCCTCAGGGTCATCCTGGTGCACCAGCCCTGAGCGCCCTGTCTCATGCATCAGACCTGGAGCAGCTTTTTCTAATGAGGACCACACTTCCCTGGTCCTCACGCTGTGAAGGGGCACAGAGTCATCTCCAGAGGACCCAGTCCCCACGAGGCAGGGCTGGATGAGCAGGGGTGGGGCCCGGGGCTGACCAACCCACTGTGGCCGAAGGGCAGGAGCTGGCCTTGCAGGTGATCCTGGAGCCGGCCGTCAGGCACCCGTGTGTCTGGTGGCCCCAGATCCCCCCTCTCATCTCACCCTGTAACCAGGCATCTTCTGCTCGGCCCCTGACCCTTGGCCCCGGGGCTCCTGTTCATGTCCACGGTGGATCTCCTTGAGACTCTGGCCCTGAGGCTAGTTTAGGAGAGAAGAGGAGGACGAAGTCCCCGTGGGGTTTCCAGGAGGAACCCCTCAGCTGTGAGCAAGCCCTTCACACCTGAGACCTGAGCTGGGGAGTCCCCAGCCCAGAGGTGGGGCAGGCTGGGAGACGCACCGGGATCCCAGGCAAACTGCAGAGTCTGGTTTGAACGCAATGGAGCCTTCCCAGCTGGGGTGACCTTGAGCAAATCATTTCGTCGAGGCTCCTTTTCTTCATCCGCGAAGCGGGCAAAACAGTACCAGGGATGATTGCAAAGCTTCAGGGAAATGCTGAAATGGAAGCCCGGTGTGGGGCAGGTGGGAAAATCCCCGCGTGAAGGGGGCTTAAGCAAGGGAGGGGAGTGGGGGATTCACGGGAGCCCCCTGGAGAGGAGAGGCGAGGAGGGCGTCAGCTGAGCCGGACCCTGCCCCTGACTCTGTGGAGCAGGTCTGCTTGGTCACCCAAGGAGAAACGGGGCGACGGGGGGCGGGGCCGGGCGGCCAGGCTGTCACCGCAGGATGATGGATGAGCCTGTTTCGGGCTTGTAATTAACATGGAGCAGCTCTGAGATCCTTCCGCTGGAGGAGTGCTCCCCGGGTGAACACTCCAGGGAGTGCCTGGGAGGCCCTCTTCAAGGGCTTGGAGCTGAGGCGGGGTGTAGAGTTGCAAGGAAATTCTGACACAGCCTTCCAGAGGTTTGTACGTGTGTGTGAATGCGAGTGAATGTGTATATTTGTGACCCAAATATTAGCGTTTTTAAAAAAATATTTAGTTATTTTCTTGGCTGCTTTGGGCCCTAGTTGCGGCATGTGGGATCTGGTTCCCTGACCAGGGACCGGACCTGGGGCCCCTGCTTTGGGAGCGTGGAGTCAGCCACTGGACACCAGGGGCTTCCCTCGTGACAGCGAATGCGTGTACGTGTGCGCGCATGCGCACGTTTGCATGTACTTGCACATACCTGGGCTTCCCTGGCAGCTCAGCTGGTAAAAACTCCACCTGTACTGCAGGAGACCCCGGTTCAATTCCTGGATCCGGAAGATCCGCTGGAAAAGGGATAGGCTACCCACTCCAGTATTCTGGACTGGAGAATTCCATGGACTCTATGGCCCATGGGGTCGCAAAGAGTCGGACATGACTGAGCGACTTTCATATCTATGGGCTCTCCAGGTGGTGCTGGTAGTAAAGAACCCGCCTGCCAATGCAGAAGACGTAAGAGACGCAGGTTCGATCCCTGCGTGGGGAAGATCCCCTGGAGGAGGGCGTGGCAACCCATTCCAGGACTCTTGCCTGGAGAATCCCATGGACAAGGGAGTCTTGCAGCCTGAAGTTGGACGCGACTGAGCAACTTAGCGTGCACAGCAGGCACACGTATCTATATGAGTGTACGCGTGTGCTAGGTTGCTAATCAAGACATGGTTAAATATACAATGAGAGGAATATGTAAAATGTAGATTTTTGTCCGGGTCACTTAAAGAGGACTTGCAGTTTGAACAATTCTCTTGGCAGGTAGGTAGCCCGGGTCCCCAGGGAGGAAATAATGGCTTGTCCTCGCCCCATCCAGGGCAGGTCGGGATGGAAGAGGTGTCCCAATTTGCTTAAAAGCTTTTTTCTGGGAGAAGGGGAATTCATATTTCCCCAACATTTCTTCTCAAAATTCAAGATGGTGGAGATCTCCCTGGTAGTCCATGGCGAAGACTCCGTGCTCCCAATGCAGGGGCCCGAGTTCGATCCCCGGTCAGGGAACTAGATCCCACGTGCCACAGCTAAGACCCTCTGCAGCCAAATACATATATTTTTTCAAAAGTCGAGATCGTGGAGAGATTTTGGTAATGGGTGAGTACAATTTCAAACAAGTCTTAGGACAAAGAATACGTAAGGTCGTTACAAAAAAAATTACCTTGAGAAAAATGGAATCTAGGTTACTAAGCACTGGGGTCTACTTCCAACTCTGCTATGCGCCAGTTTAGAGGCCTTGAGGGGCTGGATTAATTACTCTCTAAGGCTCCATTTTCCATTGGCAAAAAGAGGATAATAATGATATGAATTCTTGAGAGTCCCTCGGACTGCAAGGAGATCAAACCAATCAATCCTAAAGGAAGTCATCCCTGAATATTCATTGGAAATACTGATGCTGAAGCTGAAGCTCCAACACTATGGCCACCTGATGAAAACAGCTGATCATCTGAAAAGACCCTGATGCTGGGAAAGATTGAGGGCAGATGGAGAGGGGATGGCAGAGGCTGAGATGGCTAGATAGTATCACCGACTCCATGGACATGAATTTGGGCAAATTCCAGGACCTAGTGAAGGACAGGGAAGCCTGGCGGGCTGCAGTCCATGGGGTGGCAAAGAGTCAGACACGACTGAAGTGACTGAACAACACGGTGGTGTGGGGCCATCATATTTTATTCAAATTCGAAAAGCAGCAAATCTCCTTAAATGAAAAAAATCAAGGTTGCATGATTTCAGGATTGGTATGCTGAGTGGTTTCCCGACTGTTTACAGCTTTGGCCACCTAGCAGCGTCCTTTGAGTTGGCAAAGTAACTAACCTCCGTTACGTTTCCATCGTTAACCACACTGCTGCTTATGTGTATCGTAACCTCCGACAGTGACATTACTGACAAGTGTGCTGTTATTCCAATATTCAACTTTATCATTAAAAACATTTTCTGTATCCTAGAATGACGTTACCTTAGAGTCATTAAGTGGCTGTGTTCGTGCCAAAAAACACTCTCCAAAATCAATAGCTTTGTAATGGAAGTTAGATATGATAAAAAAAAAAAACACTATGAAAAAGCCCAAGTAACTGTCATAACATGCCAAGAAGTTAATTTAGGAGTGCCTGCTCAGTGAAACACGAGATTTTTAGTGTTTAGTAAATGCAAAATAGCGCAAATACAGAAGTGGTTGAAGATCCCTCTCCCTGTTGCCGTTTTTGTCGCTTGGTCACTAAGTCATGTCCGACTGTTCGCGGCCCCACGGACTGCAGCACACCAGGCTCCTCTGTCCTCCACTCTCTCCCAGAGTTTGCTCAAATTCATGCCCACTGAGTCGATGATGCCATCCAGCCATCTCGTCCTCTGTCGTCCCCTTCTCCTGCCCTCAATCTTTTCCAGCATCAGGGTCTTTTCTAATGAGTCAGCTCTTAGCATCAGGTGGCCAAAGTATTGGAGCTTCAGTTTCAGCATCAGTCCTTCCAATGAATATTCAGGGTTGATTTTCTTTAGTTTTTTTTCCACTTTATTTATTTTTTAATTGAAGGATAAATGCTTTACAGAATTTTGTGGCTTTCTGTGAATCATCAACAAGAATCAGCTGTATTTACACCCACGTCCCCTCCCTCCCGAACCTCCTTCCCATCTCACTCACCATCCCAACCTTCTAGATTGTCACAGAGCCCATGTTTGAGTTCCCTGAGTCTTACAGCAAATTCCCATTGGCCATCTATTTTACATATGGCATTGCAAATTTCCATGATACTCTCTGTATACATCTCACTCTCCATTTCCTTTGGGATTGACTGGTTTGGTCTTGCTGTGCGAGGGTCTCTCAAGAGTCTCCTGCAGGACCACAGTCGGAAAGCGTCAGTTCTTTGCACTCAGCCTTCTTTATGGCCCAGCTCTCACAACTGTACACAAGTACTGGAAAAACCACGGCTTGAAAGACGGACCTTTGTCAGCAAGGTGATTTCTCTGCTTTTTAATGTGCTGTCTTTCATGATTATTCTTCTGGAAAATACAGTGTCAAATTATGTAAGTCAAATTATCCAGTGTCTTTGGTAACATATTTTTTTCATAAGGTGTGATCTCCTTTTAAAAGAAATTATGCAACCTACGAAAATTTCTCAGTTTGGTAAATGCTCAGTGCCTGTTTAGGTGGTTTTCATTGCTACTGTGGTTCTCGATCCTAGCCCTAAGGGTTTATGGGGACCAAGCAAATTCTCACACAGCATGTGGCTTAGATCAGGAAGTCTTCTGGAATCCAGGCAGAACCTAAAGAACCACTGTTTTGAAAGCAGTGGCTGAATGAGTATAAACTGTTAATTTTGGAATCAAAGTGTAAATCCCCACATCGGGGATTTAGGGCTTCCCTGGTGGCTCCGCTGGTAAATAATCCACCTGTAACACGGGAGGCCTGGGTTCAGACCCTGGGTTGGGAAGATCCCCTGGAGAAGGAAACAGCTACACACCCCAGTATTCTGGCCTGGAGAATCCCATGGGCTGTATAGTCCACCGGGCGGAAAAGAGTTGGACACGACTGAGCGACCTTCACTTTCGCTTTCGGCTGCTTCAGAATCTTGGAACAGGTACTTCCCTGGTCGAGTGGCTAAGCCTCCTTCCTCCCAGTGCAGGAAGTTTGAGTTCAGTCTCTGGTCAGGGAAGTAGATCCCACATGCTACAACTAAGACCTGGTACAGCCAAATAAATAAATATATAAAAGTATTTTTTAAAAAAATCTGGAAGAGATCATGTGTCCAAGAGGCTACACAGGACCAAGTTTCAACAGTGACACCACACGGCAGTAAGGACTCACTGCAGCGCAACTCGAACCACTTCAGGATTTTTTCTCAGAATAGGTTCAGTTCAGTTTAGACGCTCAGTCATGTCTGACTCTTTGAGACCCCGTGGACTGCAGCATGCCAGGCCTCCCTGTCCATCACCACCTCCCGGAGCTTGCTCAAACTCACGTCCATCACATCCGTGCCATTCACCACACACACACCAGGACTGGGTCTCTGGGGATGGGTAGCAGACCCCCGGAAATCTGCCTCTGCCAGGGTGGGACAGCGGGGCAGGTCAAGAGGGCGAGGGTCTCAGATATGTGTGTCTATGAGTGTGTGGCCTTCTGTCTTTCTCAAAAGTGACACTAGCCAAATGGAAGAGCTGGGGGTTAAGGATGCCAGTCACAGAGATAGCAGAAAAGGAAGAATGAATTATACACAAGCAACATGACACCTCATGTAAACCTAATAAGTTGTTTCTAATATCATAATGATACAGACAAAAAGTTCTTGATGCCTTCAGGAAAAATGTCAGCGTAGCAAGTTTCTGCGGCAATTCGCTAATACTTTCTGTACATACATGCTAAGTCCGCTGTGGTCGATTAGAAAGGTGGTTACCATCATTCTTGCTTCCTTAAAGGCATGCCTTTAGCAAAAAGACTCTGCAGGTCTTTTCTTTAGAAGTGGACACGTTTGTTGAATTCCCTGGCGGTCCAGTGGTTGGGACTCTGAGTTTTCACTGCTCAGGGCCTGGGTTCAATCCCTGGTTAGGGAACTAAGATCACGCAAGTTGTGAGGCATGGCTGAAAAAAAAATGTGGACAGCTTTTCCTGACTCTTTGAACCTAAGCTGGACCGGTAACTTGGTTTGGCCAACAGAACGAGGCATCAGTGATGTGATGTTACTTCCTGGCTTCAGACTCGAGAGACTTTGCTTGTCTCCATCAATTTCTTAGACCCCTGCAACCTCCGTTTGAACAGGACCAGACTAGCCTCCTAGTCTCCTCCTAGAAGAGAGAGACCCGTTGGAACAGAGTCCGTGAGCCAATTCGTTTCAGCCAAGGTCCCAGCCGTATGGAAGAGACTGTACAAGCCCAAAGCCAAACCTTCAAACCCGCCAGCTAACCCCCCAGCTGACTGCAGCAGGCAGCTAACCAAGGCCACCCGGACCTGCGGGGCCCTCATGGACTCACTTACTCACCAGCTAAGTAAATGTTAATCATATTAAACCAAACCCCCCAAACTGACACATGCCCTCTTATAAGAAAATCCTCAGAACTGAGACTATTTAAATTCCCTTCACTCTCAGACGTTCTACTCTGTCTAGATGTATAACAGTCTCTTCTTTCCCCCTACCTGGATGTGGTGATTCATTCATTCAATCATTCATTCACTCAATAGTTTTTTTCTTTTTTGTCTTTTTTTTAAGGGTAAAGCACTTTGATAGGCATGGTGGGGACATGGTGTAGGACATAAACAGAGAGATCTGATTTATGGTCTCGTTTGGGCAAAAAGGAGATAAGCCTGGCCAAGGAAGCCACCTGTTCAGACAACCCTGAATCAATTTACAGACGTGTGGTCTCAGGGCTTCCCAAATGGCTCAGTGGCAAAGAAAGCACCTTCCAATACGGGAGACGTGGGTTCCATCCCTGGGTCGGGAAGATCCCCTGGAGGAGGGCACAGCAGCCCACTCCAGTCCTCTTGCCTGGAGAATGCCATGGACAGAGGAGCCTGGCGGGCTGCAGTTCATGGGGTTGCAAAGAGCTGGACACGACTTAGCCACTGAGCACACACAGTCTTTGGATAGTTGCTTAATCTTTCTGAGTTTCTGCTTCCTTGTCTCACAAATGGAAGAAATACCTGACTCTCAGCATGGTGGGGAGGATCAAAAGCTCTGTAAAGCTCTGTGCCCGTGGGTCAGGACCACCTTTTCCTTCAGATTTGGGGTTGGCACTCAACACCGTATTCATCGCATCAGAGTCTCCCCAAAGAGGGGTGAATCTTCTGACATTTGGGAGGTGACTGCTTTCAACAGTTCCTCATGGAAGACTCAGTGCAAAGCCAGCCCCCTTGATGGAAATTTGGCGTCTTCCCAGGAGGCCAAGGAAACAGGAAGAGAAGGGCCCGCAGAGATCACTCTGTACACGGAGCGGGATGAGTGTCTCCCCGCACCCACCGCACTGCCGGTCACGTCTGGATGACTCTTGACTGTTAGCCTTGGTTGGAAGACTGAGCTGCAAGGAAGGCTCTGTCTGGGGACCTGGCCTCTGAGGTTTTGCCCCCAAAACAATCCACACGGGGAGCTGGGTCCAGAAGCACAGGCTGAGACGGGGAAGCAAGCAAAAGTGGATGAATGACAGGGAAGGGTTAAGCCATGAGCACCCGCCATGTCTTCTATTTCCCCCTCTCAGAACCCGCCCGACAGAAACCAGAACACCTCTCAGAAACCAGAACGTGTGTGACCTAGAAGCAGCACACGGGAAGCTTGACCTCCCCGAAGGGCCAGGGGCTGAGTCCGTGCTTCCCCTGCAGGGTGTGGGGCGGGGGGGTGTGGGTTCGATCCCTCGTCGGGGAATTAATATCCCACACGCCACATGGTGCAGTTAAAACACAGGAAACTGGTACCTCCGATCCTGCCTTTCAGCCCTGAGCGTGGCACCCCAGCCCAGGACACAGAGAAGGAGACCAGCCTAACTCCGTGGGGGAGGCAGGGTAAGTGGGAGGGGTCAAGGACGACCAGGCCTGCAGCTGAAGGGCTAAAGTCAGAAATTAATGGGCATGTTTAAACTGACAACGCTGTAACAAGGAGAGGAGAAGAGGCCACAGGAGAGACGTGGTGGGCTGGGGGTGGGAATGGGAGGGATGGAGAAACATAAATAGAGACAGGAGATGGAGACAAAATGATGGGATGAGAGCCAAGCAGAATGGGAAAGAGGGAAAGAGAAGGGCTCAGAGTTGGAGCATCCGTGAGTCTAGCGGTACAAGCTGGAAATGGGGACAACGTGTTGAGAGATGTCTTCGGAGACTAAAAAAAAATGCTCTGTGTTAGAAGTCTATCTTCCTTATCTGTCTCCCCCATCAAGGTGTAGATCTTAAAGGCGGGCCTTAGGTTCACGTCATCTTTGTCTCCTCTGCACTTAGCACAGTGCCAGACACATGCTGGGTGCTCAGTAAATTGGTTGAGCAAAGGAACTATGAAGAAAAGGCAGGATTCGGAGATAGAAGGCGAGGGACATAGAAGAGAGTGGCTAAGAGCTCAGACTTCGGTCATAAGGATGTACTTTGCAATCCCAGGACTGGCACCTAAACTGCAGGATTCTGGGCAAGACTTAGCCTCTTCAAGTTTAGAGTTTACCATATACAGTTGTGAGGATTGATGTCTGCAACCTGCCTGCCAGTGCAGGAGACACAGGAGACGAGGGTTTGATCCCTGGGTTGGAAAGATCCCCTGGAGGACGAAACGGCAGCCCACTCCAGGGCTCTTGCCTGGGAAATGCCGTGGGCAGAGGAGCCTGGCGGGCTACGTCCACGGGGTCACCACTAAGCGTGCAGAGCTCTCAGCGGACGTGTCAGTTCTCAACAACGTGAGCTACTGTTATTACTGTTGTTGCAAACAAATGAACAAGATACAGGCTGTGATAAATAGATCGCATTGGAAGCGCTCAGTGAGTGGCTCCGCCCTTCCACTCTGTAGCGCTTTCCCACTCTGCTTCTAGGTCTGGCCATGTGCCTTGCTTTGGCCAACAGGACTATGGTAGACTTGATGCAAGCCGAGCCGCAGAGTGTGGAAAGGACTGCCTGTCTCTGACTCTTCACTTGGAAACTGTGCCACCGCAGGTGAGCGTTGCTGGAAGGATCCAGGAGATGGATGTGCGGAGGAGAGCCAAGGTGGTCCAGCTGAGGCCACTGTAGGTCAGTCACCCCCGGTCACCCCATCCTACAGACGTATGCGCGAGCACAGGGAAGGTCTGCCTGGCCCAGCCCAGATCGGTGAGTTCAGCCCTAACCCCCGGACTTCTGTGAAATAATAAACGGTTGCTATTCTAAGCCATTAAGTTTGGAGTGACTTGTTACACGGCAGCAGCTAGCTGATACAGGGGCCATGGAGGCCCTCGTCCTGTAAAATTGAAAGACAATGACAGAGAAAGTCACGGTTTGCCAGGTTTTATTTGTGAAGTCCGCTGTATCTGTACCAGAGAAGGTGGCAAAAAGTGCTTTGGAGGGGTCACGGTAAGGGAGGAGGGAAGGACCCCAGGGGAGCCCTTCGGGTGGAGGCAGGCCTGAGGTGGGAGGTGGGGAGGGGCAAGTGCAGAGCGGGCTGCAGCTAGGTGAGCTGAGGCCCCAGGGCGGGCTCAGCCCTTGGGGTCGTACACCCGACCCATGAAGACCGGGAACTTGTGCTGCTGGTCCCAGAGCAGGAAGAGGAAGGGCTGCTGCACTTCGAAGAGCAGCAAGTTGCGGGCCACGGAGACGACCGAGGCCGCAGTCGCCTCCACCCCGCTCTCCGTCAGCTCCAGGGTGGCCTGGTGCCGGATCCCAGACACCTGCACGTCCGGGTCCTCCGTCAGCCCGCACAGGTTGATGTCGTAGATGAAGTCAAAGTAATCTAGGGCGCAGATGGGGGAAACAACGCGTCAGAGGCCTGCACGACTGTCAACACGGGGACGCAGCCCGCGTTCGGCAGACGCTGTGAACGGAAAGCAACCTCTAAAAACTATAAAAAGTGAAATGTAAAAAATAGTCATTTAAAGTACTTTTAAAATTAAAATATTACGTTAAGAAACAAAACCAAAAAAGACCAGCACGGAAACCTCAGCAGTTGGAGACATGGGTCCTGATTTCCTGGGCTGATCCCAAGTTCCAACCCTCTCTTTCTCCTCCTCTTCCTTGGTTATCGAATTGTAATCACACTACAGTGTGCCTTCCAGTCCCGTTCGTGGGCTCCTTAATCCGTGGGCCCATCTGCACTCCAGTCACCACTTCCTCTCAAGTGGTCAGAGGCCTGGCCACAAGCCCCCCAAAACCCTGACAAGTGATGCCTCGGCTTCCTCATCAACAAGGATCTTGGAAACGAGGTGACGAATCAGAAGGAGGACGTTCGTTCTCAAATGACATCACGTACCAGGGCGTGAAATGAGATCAGGAAATGAGATCATCTATTAGGAGACCAAGTTTGATAAAAGAAAACGAAGGGATATGTATGGCATACATTTGTCTTCAGTTGCTCAGTCATCCGACTCTGTGTGACCCCATGGACTGTAGCCCGCCAGGCTCCTCTGCCCATGGGATTCTCCAGGCAAGAATCCTGGAGTAGGTTGCCATTTCTTCCTCCAGGGGATCTTCCTGACCCAGGGATCGAACCCAGGTCTCCTGCATCTCCTGCATTGGCAGGCAGATTCCTTACCACTGAGCCACTTGGGAAGCCCAACCTGAGACGATGGATGTGAAAAATACTCAAGACAGTGTTGACCACATTTTAAGGCCCATCCCCCCCACACACACAACCTCTTCCCCTCTGGGGGCCTAGGATCAATCCGGGGCTGCCAGGACTCACCCAGCATGTCCTGACTGCTCTGCACTTTGATGCGAGGCATCGTCAGGTGAGTGGGATGGAACTTGGTCATCTCCAGCTTCTTTATGACAGCTTTGAAGACGGCGGTGCTGAGAGCCTGCTCCAGGTCTTGGAGATGGTGTTTCACGGT
Organism: Bos javanicus; assembly: GCF_032452875.1. NCBI lineage: Eukaryota > Metazoa > Chordata > Mammalia > Artiodactyla > Bovidae > Bos > Bos javanicus. The sequence continues at coordinate 81,357,393 of NC_083882.1, read as the reverse complement.
CTGGGGCACCAGGATCACAAAGCTGAGATTGTGAGACAGCTGCAGGCGGCCCACCTGGAGAGGAAGAGACGCACCTTATCAGTCGTCCTGCCCTGCTCTCTCCTGGCCCCTACCTTCTGGGACCCGAGGCTGGTCTCCAGTCTGTACTGTTTCAGGAAGGAGCCAGAACTAGGCTCGCAGGCTTTGCCACAAGATGGGGTGGCCAGGTAGGCAAACAGCGCTGGTCTGGCCCTGTGCTGGTGAGACGCAGAGAAATGAGCTAGAGTTTCTGATTTCACAGGCTGAAGGTCACACCCATACTCTGCCACTGATGAGCTGTGCGATCCAGGCAAGCAGTGGGACCTCTGAGCCCAGTTCCTTTCACGTATGTTGTGCATAAAGTGCAGAAAGCACATGATGTACCATCAGAGTCATCAGGTCTGTCCTTTCAAAGACTTTGGATGGCTTTTCCCTGCCTGTGAGGGTAGGTATAAACCTCCTGGTCTGGCATTCAACATGGTATACAAGCTGATCCCAGCCTACCTTTGCAGTTTGCTGGTAGAAAGACTTACAACTGGCGGCCAGACAAAAGTCGGAGAGAAGTACAGGAGCCACAAGTGCAATACACGAGCGTTCTCAACTCGGGATGATTTGCCCCCAGTGACGTTTGGTAACGCTCGGAGCTGGCAGAAACGGGCGCTCAGAGTGCTACTGGCGTCTAGGGGGTAGAAGTCAGGGTCGCTCCTAAGTCCTGCAGGGCCGGGGACAGCGCCTTATACGAAGAATCACTGACCCAAAGTGTCAGTAGTGCCAAGAAGGGAACCCCAGACGGAGAGGACAGAAGAGACTATCACTGAAATGGCATTAAGGTCGAGGCTGAGAGACGGACAAGAATAATCTAGAATGCAGAACTCAACTGGGCGATGAAGACGTTAACTGAAACCAGTCAGTTGTTGGAATTTGAAAAACTGGCCCAGAAGAAGCAGGTTGCACACTGCTGTATCACGGGATGAGCACAGCCACTCGGGCGCTGTCGGCAGAGGGGCTGCACCGGGTGCTGGCCGGACGCTGCGCCCTCCACATCCTGGTATGGGCCTCGCCTCTCTGACCAAAATCACCACGCTCTGGCCTTGAAATTTCCAGCTAGTAACCCTAGCGTACTTGAGTTGGTAAATCTAACCCCCTTCATTGGGGAAATACTCCTTAAATCCCAGGAAAATTTAGAACGAAGTATGGGAATGACAGAATAAAGCAATTCTATAGTATGAACGCTGGGTGATAAGTTCAGAGTAATCTGTGTTTGTTATTTAAAATAGCGTGTATAATTTTTAAGAGTCAGACATGCTAGCTTCATGCTTTTGGACAAAGAGGGGTAGGATAGGTGCATTCGGTTTGAGAATAAAGTTGAGATGTTGATTGAAAGTTGATTTACTCTTCAGATTTAATTTTCACAAGTGGGCTTCAGGTGCCACAAGATATGGACAAACAGGGGTGTGATTCTGTCCAGTCAAGTATTTAACATGTTAAAAAAGAAAATCAAGTATGCCAAACGTACCAAGTATATTTATAAAGTATATACATAAGCTCATAATGCTTAGGGGAAGATTAATTAACCATATTTGTAAATGAAACAATGGCTTAAAGGAGTTTAATCTGGTCAATGTGGTTTAATTAAAGAACAAATGAAAGTGTTTTATAAAAAATTATGATTAATAATGTAGCAACTTCAGCTAAAAATTTAAAAGCTTAAGTAAAACTTTGATTTTGAATTTCTAATGTGACCACATCAAATAAGTGAAGTGAAGTGAAAGTCATCTCAGTCATATCCAACTCTTTGTGACCCCACGGACTGCAGCACACTAGGCCTCCATATCCATCACCAACTCCTGGAGCTTGCTCAAACTCATGTCCATTGAGTCCGTGATACCATCCAACCATCTCATCCTCTGTCGTCCCCTTCTCCTCCCGCCTTCACTCTTTCCCAGCATCAGGGTCTTTTCCAGTGAGTCAGTTCTTCACATCAGGTGGCCAAAGAATTGGCGGTTCAGTTTCAGCATCAGTCCTTCCAATGAATATTCAGGACTGATTTCCTTTAGGATTAACTGGTTTGATCTCTTTGCAGTCCAAGGGACCCTCAAGAGTCTTCTCCAAGACTCTATACTCTTCTCCATGGACTCTATACAGTTCATGGGATTCTCCAGGCCAGAATACTGGAGTGGGTAGCTATTCCCTTCTCCAGGAGATCTTCCCAACCCAGGGATCGAACCCACGTCTCCCGTATTGCAGGTGGATTCTTTACCAGCTGAGCCACAGGGACGCCCATATCAAATAAAGTATTTGTTTAAAACCCATGGAACTGTAAAGAGTGGGGAAAGTGAAAGTGAAAGCGTTAGTCGCTCAGTCGTCTCCGACTGTTTGCAACCGCGTGGACTGTAGCCCGCCAGGCTCCTCTGTCCATGGGATTCTCCAGGCAAGAACACTGGAGTGGGCTGCCATTTCCTTCTCCAGGGCATCTTCCCAATCTAGGGATCAAACCCAGGCCTCCTGCCTTGCAGGTGGATTCTTTACCAGCTAAGTCACCTGGCCAAACCCAAAGAGTGGGAGGGGGGTTGCATAAAAACCCTCCTCCTTTGTCATTAAAAATCCCTCACCCTGATACTCTCCCCGCAAATACTGTGAGTTAGAGTGATGGCCCAAGCCTGCCCGGCATCCTCATGCTCTCTGCCTTGCACACGTATTCTGGTTCTGTTAAACAGTTGGCAATGCTGAAAGCCAATGGGTGGGGATGGATGGATGGAGAGGTGGAGAAGGGCATGGGTGGTTAAGAGTGGTCAAAAGTAGCCACTTCTGTGACATCTTCCTAGCCACTCATTCTGAGTGAGTTGCTCCCTTTAGCATCTTCCATTGAACATTCATTTATTCAGCAAACATAATGAGCACTTATTATATGTGGCATTGCTCTCGGCCCTCAGATATTGTAGGGAAAAGAGAGAGAAAGTCTCTGATCACAAAATCTCAGAGAGATAGACAAGACTGCAATTAAATAGGCAAATAGACAACGTAATTCAGATAGTGGTAAGAACCCTGCTTTTGAACTGTGGTGCTGGGGAAGACTCCTGAGAGTCCTTCTGACAGCAAGGAGATCCAACCAGTCCATCCTAAAGGAAATCAACCCTGAATATTCATTGGGAGGACTGATGCTAAAGCTGAAGCTCCAATACTTTGGCCACCTGATGCAAAGGGCAGACTGCTGGGGAAGATTGAGAGCAGAAGGAGAAGGGGGTGACAGAAGATGAGATGGTTCGATGGCATCACCAACTCAATGGACACGAGTTCGAGCAAACTCTGGGAGACAGTGAAGGACAGGGAAGCCTGGCGTGCTGAAGTCAATAGGGTCACAAAGAGCTGGGCACGACTTAGCAACTGAACAACACAAAGACAATACAGTCCATGGATATATTAGTAACAAAACATTATTAGGAATAAGACAGGGTGAGGAGGAGGCGACTTTAAGCAGGGGGAGGTCTCCTCCACCTAGCTGACCTTTTAGCTGACACCAGATGAGCCAGAGGAACAAGGTATGTGACAATCTGCCTGCAGAGGGTCCAGCAGAGGGAAAGGGTAGGAAAGCTTCCAGGGTGGAAACAGCCCTGGCATGTTCCAGAACAGGTTCTGTCTTTCTCAGCCTGACCCCGCATCACTGGGCATCTCCTGCTGTTCCCTGTCTCATAGGTCTGTGCCCTGCTACCCTAACAAGGCAGAAATATCTGGTCACCCATGTGCATGGCGCTATATTTAAAATGGGAAACCAACAGCGACCTGCTGTGCAGCACAAGGAACTCTGTTCAGTGTTACGTGGCAGCCTGGAAGGGAGGGGTTTGGGGGAGAGGGTCCACGCACACGTAGGGCTGAGTCCCTTCACTGTTTGCCTGAAACTATCACAGCATTGTTAACCCGCTATGAGTGTGTGCATGTGTGCGTGTGTGCGTGTGTGCTCAGTCCTGTCCGACTCTTTGTGACCTCATGGACTGTGGCCCACCAGGCTCCTATGTCTATGGAATTTTCCAGGCAAGAATACTGGAGTGGGTTGCCATTTTCTTTTCCAGGGGATCTTCCCGACCCAGGGATCAAACCCACATCTCCTGCATCTCCAGGATTGGTAGGCAGATTCTTTACCACTGAGCCATCTGGGAAGCCCTAACTGGCTGTACACCAAGACAAAGTAAAAAGTTTAAGAAAGAAATAAATAACAACATAAGGAAGAAAACCAAGAAAACATCTGGTCTCTCTTCCTTCCCTCTTCATTCACTGAAATCATACTGTTCAATTTCTGCCAAGGAACTTAAGCCATTTAACACATGCACACGCATGCATTTACTACATACATGAACACATGGATATACCCAGACATGTGCACACATATGTACACAGATGCATGCGTACACCGGGACACACACAGGAGTTCCTAAGCAAGCAGGGTCTACTGGTGGGTTGACTGGGAAGAGAAACCAAGACACAGAACAGGAACACGACTCACGTTTTGCCATTTGACGCAGTAGAGACGCAGGAGGAAACTAGAATCTTGCTTTCCAACCTCAAATATATAATGCCTCCCTTGGCCCAGGCTGGAGAGGGGGAGAAGGAGAAAAGATAGGGTGGAAACAGAGATGGAAGCAGGACAGAAGATGGGTTTTCAGTGGAAGGGTGCGCCCCACACCAATGGAGCCAGAGCAGAAAGGAAGTCAGGACGCGCGAGAGGCTCTGAGACAGGAGTGGGGAGGGCCAAGAACTCACCCGGGCGTTCAGAGTCCGGTCTGTGAAAGAGGCCACAGGGTACTTCTTGCTGTTCATCATGGGCACTTTGATGGCAGAGGATTTGAGGTGAAAGGGCTTTGTGCTTGTTCTGCCTTTATCAAAGGCTATCTTCCACTTGGCTAGAGGGAAGAGCAGGCGGAGGGTGACTCTAAGGCGGGTGGGGACCGGAGGAAAGGGAGTTAAATGCTCTGTGGGCACGGGGTGGGGCAGGTACCGGGGATCCAGGGGTGGAGCTTGGGGTTGAGTGGGTTTCAAACCAGGAAGGGAAGGAAGATCTCAGGATGGGGAGACTCCCCCTTACCGCTCAGGGCGACAGCGTTGAGGAGGATGAGGCGGGTGTCCTCAGGCAGGCTGTCCAGCAGCCGCCTGATCCTGAGGTTGGTCTTCTTGGCCACCCAGTCATTGATAAGCTCCAAGCTGGCTGTGCTGTCATTTCCCAGGGGTCTCGGGCTGCTGCCATAGAGCCTCTGAGAGGCCTCGGCGAAGGTGTCCTTGATGGTCAGGTCTGCAGGGATGGGGAGGAGGGTCGGGTGAGAGACGCAGGCTCGAGATTCGGGACATCCTCTCCCCTTCCAGGAGCAGCCCTGCAGAGGGAGCTGGCTTCTACCCCGATGAACGCGGTGTGGAGCAGGGCTGCAGCCCCTCCTCTGACAGACGCTCCGTAGCCCGGACCCTGAGCTGAGAGCAGGAGGCCCTGTCCCAGGCCTCTACTGCTGGGCGGCCGTGGCTCAGCAAGGCAGCTCTTTGAGATCTTAGCTTGCATTTGCCCGTATTTTTCTTCTTTTCTTCCCTTCATTCAGACTGCTTTCTAGTCTCAGTGGAAGGTTGTAACAGGACTTCCTGGGTTTTGCTCTCCAAAACCCAGGCCTACTAGAGAAAAAAAGTGTTTGAAACAAAAAATTTTCCTGAACTAAATACTAAATATTGACTGCAGCTGTGTTTTCTGCCAACCTAGCAAGACAGAGGATAAATTCGATTTATAGCAAATGAGTAAAAAAGGCAAAGTTTCTTGAACCCCTCTGAGTCATAATTTTCCCATCTCGAAAAGAAGGTTTTTTTTATTTTTTTTAAAGATGAGTTTTCTTTCTTTCCTTCTTTTTTCTTTCCTATATTTTCTCGTTTATTTTTTTTGGCCTCGCAGAGCAGCACACAGGCTCTTAGTTCCCGGACCAGGGATTGAACCTGTGCTGCCTGCAGTGGAAGCGTGGAGTTCTAACAAGTGGATGGCCAGGGAATTCCAATATTTTCTCAGTGTTTTGTTTTTTTTTTTAACAATGAATGAGTATTGCCTTTATAGTTAAAAAAAAGACAGAATTTTTTTCCCCAGTTTAAAAGTGGATCACACTAAACCTGTAATTTTTAAGCTCAGGAGAACTGAGGTTTCAAATGTAGTCATGTCTGAAGCCCACAACACTAAAGGGCTCTGGTTGAGGCTGGGTGGGAGTTCAGAGCCCACCTGGCTCCATCCGGTCTCACAGAAAGTGCTGCCCCAGCCCCCACCCCCATCCCCTCCCCCCACCCAGCCCCCTCCCCTCAGCCTCCCTCACTCCCACTCCCACCTGCAGCAGTTCTGCAGAAACCTCGGGCTCTGGGGAACAAAATCTGAACGAACTGCATTAGATCATTTTGGAAGCTTATTGCTCTGATGTTGTTATCGTTTAATTGCTAAGTCATGTCCGCCTCTTTTGCAACCCCATGGACTGTAGCCCGCCAGGCTCCTCTGTCCGTGGAATTTTCCGGGCAAGAATCCCAGGGTGGGTTGCCCTTTCCTCCTCCAGGGGGATCTTTTCGACCCATGGATCGAACCCATGTCTCCTGCATTGGCAGGCGGATTCTTTACCACTGACTGCTCTGATCACCTTACCTAATAATGCAACATGCGTAAATGGCAACAAATTCATGTAACAAACACACAAAGAACAGGAGTCCCAAGATCCCCTGACCCTGGTTCACACACTTTCTCTGTTTTTTGGCCTCACAGCTGGCGGGATCTTAGTTCCCCAACAAGGCTCAAACCTGAACTCGGCCAGTGAAAGGTCAGTCTTCAGCACTGGGCCACCCGGGCATCCCCAGACTGACATGGTTTGGTCTATTTCACGCCTAGAGCCCTCCAGCCCTCCAGCCCTCCAGCCCTCCCTGCTCCTGAATGCAGAGGACTGTTCTTACTTTGATGAAATTGATGACTGCAAATGACTTGCCCACGATCTCACCTGGGCACCTATCTGGCACCCAGGAGCCACCTGGTGTTTCTCAGGCCCCGCCCTGCTCTGCATGCCTCCCCACCCACCCCCACCCTCACCCCCCCACCCCCCCACCCCCCGGCTTCTGGTTCTAACATTCCCTCTGTCCTCTCTTTCCCCAGTGCTACAGATGGATGGTTTAGTCACTCAGTCATGTCCTGCTCTTGCAACCCCACGGACTGTAGCCCGCCAGGCTCCTCTGCCCATGGGATTCTCCAGGCAAGGATCCTGGAGTGGGCTGTCATTTCCTCCTCCATCCCCAGTGCTAGGCACCCACTCAAATCCTGAGGGCCCAGCTCAGCCCCTGCTGTCCTTCCCCCTAACACTCACCTGAGCTGTGGAAGATCTGAGAGAACGAGGTGAAACCTTCGGACATGAACGCCCTCAGGGCGTGGTGGACACAGCTGAAGTTCTGGGGGTAAGAGAGGAGGCGCTCCAGGCTGACCCTGGTTTCTCCTCCAGCCCCTGCAGCCAAGAGCAGAGAGCAGAGGGGGGCCAGGGTTAGGAGACCAGGCTGCAATGGTGGGGTGGGGGGGTTAACCCCGTATCATCAGAGCCAGAAATGGTTTCAAAGACAACACATGTCAGAAAGAGAAGGGTGGGGGAATTATGAACAATCCAGAATTTTCTAGGACTAAATATTCCCTTCCTGCATTTTCCTACCTAATTTTAATACCACTTGTCACCCAAAGCCTGGTCCAGTCACCACCTGTCCCACACGACCTCTTATTTAGTCGGTTCGGGTTTACAAAGGTTCAGCCTGTAACCAGGGACACTAGCTCGTCATTAAGAAGAGAGAGCAGAGACTCATAAAAGATGCCCAATTCCCTTTCCCTTGTTCATCATTAAATACTGATTGTCCACACCTTCTGTGTAGTAATAGAATTCAGCAAGCACTCACTTTGTTCCAGGCATCATAGGTGCTTCTCCCATAGTATCTCTTTGAATCTTCACTGTAACCCTTTTATGTAAGGACAGTTACTATCCCCATTATGCAGATGAGAAAACTGAGGTTTAAGAGAGGAAGTAATCTACTCATTTTAAGATCATGGAGTTCATAACTGGAGGGTGGAGAAAAAATTCAAGCCAGTTTTGGGGGAGGGGCAATAACAAAATTAACTGAAACCAATCAAACGAAATGTGCATCCCAGGGGACACTTGGCCACATGTGGAGACATTCTGGGTGTCACACCTGGAGGTGTGGGGTGCTGCTGGCATCTATCGGATACAGGCCAGGGACGTTAGGATTCTGGGACTCTAGTAGAAAGGTTCCCCTGTTCCTCACTGTATTGGCTGCAGTAGCCTTCCTGGAATTCCCCTTTGGAGCAACAGCTGTTTCCATTGCCTGGAGCACTTTTTTGTGCCATTTCTAAGGTAAATTACCCCAGGGGACTTGACAGTGGTCTTTCAGGGAAGTGGAGGGATTAACACTTTTTTGACCTCCTGCCACATTAGGCACTGGGCTATCGGGCTAATTTTTCTTTTTTTAAGGGTGGCTCAGATGGTAAAGCGTCTGCCTGCCATGCGGGAGACGATCCCTGAGTTGGAAAGATCCCCTGGGGAAGGAAACGGCACCCCATTCCAGTACTCTTGCCTGGAAAATTCCAGGGACTGAGGAGCCTGGTAGACTACAATCCATGGGGTCGCAAAGAGTCAGACACAACTGAGCAACTTCACTTTCACTTTTCACTTTCACAACCATTTCCATTTTACACAGAGGACTCAGGCTCAGAGAAGTTAAGTGATCCACCCAAGCTCACATGGCTGAAAAGCAGCTTTGTTATGGTTCTACTCTATGTCCCTCTCTTGTCGTTTCCTTATGGTCTTACCCTGAACCATGATGGATGGGCTGCAACCTTATTTACATGCTCTTGCACAGGTCATAGGATTTTATAAGCCATGCTGCTGCTGCTGCTGCTCAGTCACTAAGACGTGTCTGACTCTTTGAGACCCCGTGGACTGTAGCCTGCCAGGCTCCTCTGTCCATGGAACTCTCCAGGCAAGAATACTGGAGTGGGTTGCCATTTCCTCCTCCAGGGGATCTTCCTGACCCAGGGATTGAACCCATGTCTCCTGCAATGGCGGGCAGATTCTTTACCACTGAGCCACCTGGGAAGCCCTTTATTATAAGTAGTGCCTATTAAATGATTGTTAAATGAAAGAATAAATGTAAGTTCCAGAATAAAAAGATTCCCACCCCCAACGCAGCCCATTTTCACAGCTTCCTTCCTTTGGCATAGCTGTATCTATATCCAGATACCTACCCTGCCTCAGTGAGTGAAAGTGAAAGTCACTCAGTCATGTCTGACTCTTTGTGACCCCATGGACTATACAGTCCGTGGAATTCTCCAGGCCAGAATACTGGAGTGGGTAGACTTTCCTTTCTCCAGGGTATCATCCCAACCCAGGGATTGAACCCAGGTCTCCCACATTACAGGTGGATTCTTTACCAGCTGAGCCACCAGGGGAGTCCAAGAACACTGGAGTGGGTAGCCTATCGCTTGTTCAGCGGATCATCCCGACCCAGGAATCAAACCTGGGTCTTCTGCATTGCAGGCGGATTCTTTATCAACTGAGCTATCAGGGACCCTGCCTCAAGGGAACGTCAAACACAGGAGCTGGAGAGAACTCGGGTTCTTACCAAGCAGGATTTGGGTGAGGAGGCTGGCAATGCTGAAGGGGGAAAAGATGAAGTTGGTCTCCCTCTTCTTCAACACTGAGAAGTCCTGGTAGAGCCTCAGGGAGAAGTCTGTCAAAGCCTCCCCCAGCACCGCCTCTGCTGAGCGGATCTCCGAGTCAGAGCAGGAGGTGATGGGCGCCGGGCAGAAGGGCTCAGCAGTGGGCTGGATGGTTGATTGGACCGGTTCAGTGGCAGGCTGGCTGAAGGGCTTGGTGACAGTGGCTGGCACGACGGTCAGGTTAGTTATCGGCAAGGTGGGAGAGTCCTCGTTGCCTTGAATGGACTCACCATCGAGAATACCTCCTTTCTGGCTGTCTCCTTCACTTTCCCCTTCTTGTAAGTTCCCTGGGCCGACGATCATATCTGAGGTGACTCTGTCCTGTGGTTCAAGAGACTTTCTTTCTTTCTTTCATTATGAGGCACAGTCCCCTTTAAACACAAACACTCAAAGAGAAGGTGGGATGGGTTGCTTGGTTGCTAAGTCTGTCCGACTCTTTGCGACCCCATGGACTGTAGCCCACCAGGCTCCTCTGTCCGTGGGATTTCCCAGGCAAGAACACTGGAGTGGGTTGCCATTTCCTGCTCCAGGGGATCTTCCCAACCCAGGGATTGAACCCGCGTCTCCTGCATTGGCAGGTGGATTCTTTACCACTGAGCCGCCAGAGCATCAAAGGTGGGATACCAGAGAATTGTTCCTGGCAAAGCTTGGTAGGACAGGGGCCTGCCCTGGAGCCTCACCATGGATTGCTTCAGAGAAAGCCCGCATTATCCCATTTAACTGATAAAAGAAGCCAATAACTTAGACAAATTCAGCAACTAGCACAGGGTCTTAAGAGAAGCTGGAGGAAAAACTAGGGGTCAGACTTGGGTCTCTGCTTCCAGATGCCTTGATCACCACCACATTATCTGATCCATCTCAAAGGGCAATGCTAAAGTCAACTTCCGCACACACCCACTGAATGCACAAGCCAAGCCAAACACCCCCCTTTCTCCCTGGCTCACCCCTTACCCCTGACCTCCGGCACCACTGGGGGGAGCCTTCCCACCCTCACCCCGCAGCTCAGGTTTCCACGAGGAGCTCTTGCTTTTTAGTTTCAAAATGCTGTCCATCTCCTTCGCCTTTCTGCTTTATTCTCCACCTTGTGCAGCAGGGCTGGTCAGCTCGCCTAAGTACCAGGCTCCGGGCCACCACAGCGGGTACGGGGTGGCGGGCCAGGCAGGATTAGACCCTAGGTGGGTCTGAGTCCTTGCTCTTTCCAAGCTGTGTACTCAACTCTGGTGGGAGGACCCCTGGTGTCGATCTCAGGAGGAGCTCTCGAATTCCCCGGAGCCAGAAGGGTTAACCTCAGCCCTGCTCCCGCCTGGCCCGCGCAGGGGTCACTCACCCCAGCCAGCAGCAGCAGCAGTAGGAGGGTCAGCGGGGTCAGCCTGGAGGCCATCTGGGAGGCGACTTCAGCCCGGACCTGCAGGGTCAGCCCGCTTCGGGTGCCAGCTCGGGGTCTGGGGGCCCCCCCGCACGCCCACCCCCACGGAGCCCGCCCCCATTCAACGCCCCCTCCCGCCTCCCGCCCGGGCGCCTCCTCCCGGCGCCTCCCCCTGTTTTGTTGTTCCCAGACCGCGTCCCTTTCCCGGCTCAGCTGGCCCCTCGTCCCAGCCCCCTCCCAGGCCCGGGGGCTGGTCCACCTGCTCCATCTAGAGGGTCCCGCTGCAGCTCAACAATGAGGCCGGGCGGGGAGGGGGGCGATCGGAGGGGGCCGGGGGAGGGGAGGGGAGGGAAGGGGCACCGGCGACGCCCAGAGACCGCAGAGACAGGGGGGCCTGCGGGAGGGAGGGAAGTGAGGACGGGAGACCGCCTTCCTCCCCAAACCCCCATCCGCCAGCACAAACCTGCTCCTAAGTTCCGATCGCTGCGCTGCCTCGGGCCGACTCAGCGGCTAGTCCCCCAGGGTTAGGGAGGCTGCGATGGGTGGGGGTTCGGTCGTAGCTATTGGTTGGCCCAGGACACTGCCCAGTTACAAATTAAGGCGGATAGAGGGCTGGTGTGGTTTCCCGTAAATCAGGCTGGGCCGGACCACTTGGTCCAGCCCCCTCCTGGAATTTCAGCTCAAAGCCCCTGGAGATCCGGGCTGGGGAAGCTGGGGTGCAGATCTCAGCTGGGCACAGCCGGCGTCCTGCTCCCTCTGCACCTGGCGGTGATGGAGCCATCCCAGACCCCAAATGTCCCAGACCTGCAGCTTACCAGCAAGCTGCCTTCCTGGAACTGCTCTTTGGACTGGATCCCTAAAGGAACGCCCTGGAAAGAGGCCCAGCGGTGCCCATTTGATGTAATAGCTAAGAGCCTCTGGCTCACTTGGTGAGCCTTCTCCTGAAGATAAAGCCTGGACTGGACCTCCTGAGGTCCTGATTTCACCCCTGCTCTCCTCCGTGGCTGTTTCCCCTTCTTTTCTTGGCTACCTGGAGTCCCTGGTTCTACCTATCTGTAACACGCAAGGAATCTGGGACACCCAGTCCAGCAAGCTTTCACCTTAAGTGAAAAACAGAAAACTGGAAAAACCAAAACCAAAACCAGAAAGAAAAAAAAAAAACAACCCAGAAAGCTGGGTATCTGTGTCGAGGGGTGGGAGGCTGGAGACTGGGGGCCGATGGACCCCACTGTGAGACCTGGCTTGTGTGTGAACCGAGCAAGTTGCTTTCCCTCTCCGTACCTAGCTTCCCTCCCAGGGTTCCCAGGTAAAATACAGGAAGAAGCTCAATTAGATTTGAATTTCAGATAAACAAAGAAAAGTTTCTTTGAAAATATGTCCCATGCAATATTAGGACCTACTTACATTAAAAAAAAAATTTTTTTTTGTGGACGTTTATCTGAAATTCAGATTTAACTAGACATTCTGCATCTTATTTGCTAAATCTGGCAACCCTACCTCTGCAAAACACGGTGGTCTCTGGTGGCCTGATACAGCTCTGATGGCCTGTGGTCGGGTCACTGCCAGGCCTGTCCTGTTTGGCACATTCTGGAAAGTTGGCTGCTAGTACCAGAGCTGCTGTTCCAATGGGTCGACCAGGAACAGGGGCAAGAGAACACTTATGGGCTGCTGGGGGCATCCGTGGGAAAGACTCACAAAGACGGTACCGGCTTCTCAGGTCTTCATTCCTTGGGGCCACAGGGGAACCTCCCAAGTCGGGGGTGGGAGGGAAGTCCCTTTACATCAAGCCCTGGCCGCCAACAGCTGTACAGGCAGTGATACTCCTCTGTCCCCCGGGCTCGAGCTGCGCCAACCTGAACGTAGGAGACAGCTGAACAAAAAGAAGCTGGTGGAAAGCCACGTCCTTCATCCTTTCATTAATGCTCATGACATCTACGACATGGGTGCTAACATTAATTCCATCTGAAACGAATTTTAAAAAATGAGACTCTGACTTCCCGGGTGGCGTAGTAGATAAGAATCTGCCTGCCAATGCAGGGGACCCAGGTTCGATCCCTAGTCTGGGAAGAGTCCACGTGCCTCCAGCTAGGCCTGTGTGCCACAGTTGCTGAGGCCTGCCCCCCGCGCCCCCGCCCCCATGCTGCAGGTACGGAAGTCCATGTGCCCAGAGCCTGTGCCCCAGAGCCAGAAAAGCCACCGCAGTGAGAAACCCGTGCACCACAATGAAGGGTAGTCCCTGCTCGCCGCAACTCGAGAAAGCCTGAGCACAGCAACGAAGACCCAGAGCTACCAAAAATCAATTAATTAATTAAAAAAAAACGAGACTCAACAGAAAATTATTTGATTCACCTGACATCACACGGCTAGTGACAGAGCCAGGGTGTGGACCACGTCTGTCTGAGCTCCAGACTCGGCGCTAACCCCTGTGGATTCCCGGCACAGGACATGAGCGCGTCTGAGGCTGGCAACAGAGTGAACACCCTGTGTGCGGCGGCAGGACCGTGGAGCTCTGAGCACCAGGGTCTCAGGGCGGACAAGGACCGGCGCAGAGGTCTTCCCAAGCTCCTCCGGACGTCCCAGCTCTTTGCCAAAGCATCTCTTCTGGACATTTAAACGGTGTCTCTGCTTTGTGGCTACTATCTTGCCCGATGAAACTGGGAACCAAGCTGAAGCCCTTTTCCACTGTGAATGGCCTGAGGTTGACTTAAGCAGCGTGTTTACCTTAGTGTGGGCAATCGAATGGCTTCCCTCGTAGCTCAGTTGGTAAAGAATCCACCTGCAATGCAGGAGATCCTGGTTTGATTCCCGGGTCTGAAAGATCCGCTGGAGAAGGCATAGGCTATCCACTCCAGTATTCTTGTGCTTCCCTCGTGGCTCAGCTGGTAAAGCATCCACCTGCAATGCCGGAGACCTGGGTTCAATCCCTGGGTTGGGAAGATCCGCTGGAGAAGGGAACAGCTACTCACTCTAGTATTCTCGGGCTTCTGTGGCTCAGCAAGTCCAGGGTTTCTCTGTCATGAGAACCTTCCCTTCCAATGGGTGAGGATGGATAAGCTCACAGGAGGCCCTTTCCCCTCCATGTGTGTGCATGGCTTCTCCTCCCTGTGGGGTTCCTGGTGTTGGATAAATTCAAGTTTGCACTGAAGCTCTTTCTGTAAAGCGTTTTATCTTTTTTTTCCCATCTCTGGTCCACCCTCAGGTACCAACTGCTATGGGTGAAGCTTTCTGACAACCTGCATGCCCGCGGTTTCTCCTCGGAAGAAGAATTACCCAAAAGCCAGGATTAGGGCAGAAGACTCAGGGTCACCAGACTCCCAGAACACAGAGAATCATTTGGAAGATTATTTCCTCGTTTCACTCACAGAAGCCACACGAGTATCACTACAGACGCAGAGAGGTTGTGATTATGCACAAAGAGTGTCTTGGGCATTAGGTCTCAGTCCTCTCTTCGGAATCCTAGCTGAGGAACACCATTCAAGGAGAATAAAATTTTGTTTCTTTTTTTTTTAATTTATTTATCTGGTTGCACCAGGTCTTAATTGAGCCTGTGGGATCTAGTTCCCTGATCAGGGATTGAACCCGGGTCCCCTGCATTGGGAACCCAGAGTCTTAATCCCTGGGCCACCAAGGAAGTCCCTCATTTCTTATTTACTACGGGTCAGGGCCCAGGGTCTGTAATGTCAGATGTTGACCTGCCAAAAAAGGATAAGATGCAAACCTTTTCTGTCTGCCAGAGAGGCGAGTGAGGTGGAACCATCTCTTCTGTATTAGCCCTGCCAGGTAGACCAGATGCACAGCTTTACCTAGGACGTGTATGATTTTTAGCTAATCATCTCTCTTATGTATGTGCAGCAACACACCGCCTAATCGACCACACGCACGCGCGCGTGCGCATGCACGCACACACACACACACACACACACACACCAGCTTCTTGCATTGTTCTTTGAACCTGCTCTGTCAATCTGATGGTTGTCTCATTAATGGTCTTGCTGCATATTTGTGTGGGAATCATGTTTCTGCCATTCTGAGGGCTGTGTCTTAGCTTTCCTTTTTTAACTCGTTTTTGTTTTTTTTTTTTCCTGGAGGGGAAGGGCCGGGAGAAACATCCACAGTGGCACGGGGGCAGCCCGGCCCCTACCCTGGCTCTCCCTTGTGTGGGGGGTGGTGCTTAGTGAGGACGGGTGGAGTGCTGGCTGAGCCTGTCTCTGGTTTCCTGTAGTCTTCTCTGCGCAGGCCAGGGTTGGCCGCCGTGGCTGATGGCCGGGTGAGGGTCAGCAGCCGATACCCCTTTACATCTTCTCACCAAGCTGCCCCCTGTGGGCTGTTTCCTGCCCCACGTCGTGTGACGTGTACATATAGTGCAGGAATATTCAGCCGTGAAAAGGAAGGACATTCTATAACACGAGACAACAGGAGTGGGCCTGGAGGACACGATGCTGAGTGACAGAAGCCAGACATAGACAGGTATTGCCTGATTCCACTCACGCGCGATGCCTCGAGTAGTCAAATCCATAACATCAGAGACTGGAATGGTAGTTACCAGAGTTGGGTGGGAGATGGGAATGGAGAATTATTGATCCCTAGGCATAAAACTTCAGTTAAGTAAGAAGAACAGCCCTTGGGAATTCCCTGGCGGTCCAGTCAGTGGAACTCCATGCTTTCACTGCTGAGGGTGCAGGGACAATCCTTTGTCAGGGAACTAAAATCCCAGAAGCCACAGCCAAAAAAAGAGGTAAACAAGCTAGAGACCTGCTGTACAACACTGTCCTTACAGCCCACACCAATGTACATTAAAAAATTAAGAGACTAGATCTCATGTTGTTATCACAATAAAATAAAACAAAACCCTCTATTTTCATCTTCCATCGGTCAACTGGAAGGACATGGTTGGCAATGAAAGACAAAGACGTGGGTTAGGTCCGAATAGTTACTGAGAAGCACACACCAAACCCTGACTCACAACCTATTTGAAGACCCTGGAAGGTCAAGGAAAATAAAGCTTTTCTGATTGGAACAAAAATGTATTATGACTCCCGATGAGTATTCTAAATGGGCTCATTTACTTCTTTCTAAGGAAATTTTATGGGCTTCCCTGGTGGCTCAGACGGTAAAGAATCCACCTACAGTGCAGGAGACCCAGATTCAATTCCTGGGTTGGAAAGATCCCCTGGAGAAGGCAATGGCTACCCACTCCAGTATTCTTGCCTGGAGAATTCCACGACAGAAGAATTCTCTGTCCTGGCAGGCTACAGTTCATGGGTTGCAGAGAGTCTGAGACGACTGAGCAAGTAACACTTTCACTTTCAAGGAAATTTTATACTATTCTTTCAAAATTACCACTACAACATCACATGTGTACTTTGTAAAAATTTTCAAACAATCCAGACATTTATAAAATGAAAAGTTATTCCAGATACAGCTTCGGGTAACAGTTTCAAGTGTATTCTTAGAGACTCTCTAATTGTGAAGTTATGTCTGCCTCTCACACACATAATTATTACTCTTCCATAATTTCTTGTCTCATCTGAGTGTCACAGACATTGTTCCATGTCGTTCCATGCCGCTGTGCCTCATTCTCCTCACAGCTGCCTGTGTTCCTTTTCATGCATGTATCACCAGCCATGGACGGAGGTTCATGACATTGTCCAGGAGGCAGGGATCAAGACCATCCCCATGGAAAACAAATGCAAAAAGGCCAAATGGCTGTCTGGGGAGGCCTTACAGATAGCTGTGAAAAGAAGAGAAGTGAAAAGCAAAGGAGAAAAGGAAAGATATTCCCATCTGAATGCAGAGTTCCAAAAGATAGCAAGGAGAGATAAGAAAGCCTTCCTCAGCGATCAATGCAAAGAAATAGAGGAAAACAACCGAATGGGAAAGACTAGAGATCTCTTCAAGAAAATTAGAGATACCAAGGGAACATTTCATGCAAAGATGGGCTCGATAAAGGACAGAAATGGTATGGACCTAACAGAAGCAGAAGATATTAAGAAGAGGTGGCAAGAATACACAGAAGAACTGTGCAAAAAGATCTTCATGACCCAGATAATCACGATGGTGTGATCACTGACCTAGAGCCAGACATCCTGGAATGTGAAGTCAAGTGGGCCTTAGAAAGCATCACTACGAACAAAGCTAGTGGAGGTGATGGAATTCCAGTTGAGCTATTCCAAATCCTGAAAGATGATGCTGTGAAAGTGCTGCACTCAATATGCCAGCAAATTTGGAAAACTCAGCAGTGGCCACAGGACTGGAAAAGGTCAGTTTTCATTCCAATCCCAAAGAAAGGCAATGCCAAAGAATGCTCAAACTACCGCACAATTGCACTCATCTCACATGCTAGTAAAGTAATGCTCAAAATTCTCCAAGCCAGGCTTCAGCAATACGTGAACCGTGAACTTCCTGATGTTCAAGCTGGTTTTAGAAAAGGCAGAGGAACCAGAGATCAAATTGCCAAAATCTGCTGGATCACGGAAAAAGCAAGAGAGTTCCAGAAAAACATGTATTTCTGCTTTATTGACTATGCCAAAGCCTTTGACTGTGTGGATCACAATAAACTGTGGAAAATTCTGAAAGAGATGGGAATACCAGACCACCTGACCTGCCTCTTGAGAAATCTGTATGCAGGTCAGGAAGCAACAGTTAGAACTGGACATGGATCAACAGACTGGTTCCAAATAGGAAAAGGGGTACGTCAAAGCTGTATATTGTCAACGTGCTTATTTAACTTCTGTGCAGAGTACATCATGAGAAACACTGGGCTGGAAGAAGCACAAGCTGGAATCAAGATTGCCGGGAGAAATATCAATAACCTCAGATATGCAGATGACACCACCCTTATGGCAGAAAGTGAAGAGGAACTAAAAAGCCTCCTGTTGAAAGTGAAAGAGGAGAGTGAAAAAGTTGGTTTAAAGCTCAACACACAGAAAACGAAGATCATGGCATCTGGTCCCATCACTTCATGGGAAATAGATGGGGAAACAGTGGAAACAGTGTCAGACTTTATTTTTCTGGGCTCCAAAATCACTGCAGATGGTGACTGCAGCCATGAAATTAAAAGACACTTACTCCTTGGAAGGAAAGTTATGACCAACCTAGATTGCATATTCAAAAGCAGAGACATTACTTTGCCAACAAAGGTCCATCTAGTCAAGGCTATGGTTTTTTCCAGTGGTATGGACGTGCGAGTTGGACTGTGAAGAAAGCTGAGTGCCGAAGAATTGATGGTTTTGAACTGTGGTGTTGGAGAAGACTCTTGAGAGTCCCTTGGACTGCAAGGAGATCCAACCAGTCCATCCTAAGAGATCAGTCCTGAATATTCATTGGAAGGACTGATGCTGAAGCTGAAGCTCCAGTATTGTGGCCTCCTGATGCGAAGAGCCGAGTCATTAGAAGAGACCCTGATGCTGGGAGGGATTAAAGGCAAAAGGTGCTGGGAGCAGCACAGGACGAGACGGTTGGATGGCGTCACCGACTCAGTGGATGTGAGTGTGAGCAGACTCTGGGAGATGGTGAAGGACAGAGGAGCCTGGCGTGCTGCGGTCCGTGGGGTCAAAAGGGGTGAATCATGACCTGGCGACTGAACACCAGCCAGGCGCCTCCCTGTACTGTGCTTCCAGGAGGCTCCCTCTGGCCTGCCTGCTTTTACTCTCCTTACTCAGCAGCTTGCCTGGCTTCTCTGCTACATTTATGCCTCTAACCTTTGGTTCCAACTCTCTGCTGTCACCTTTTTGGGTAGAAAACCCAGGTCTGGACAGTTCACTCAGTTCTGAATCTGGTTCCTCCCGGACTGGGATTTCTTCTTTTGACCCACTGCTCCTAACTGCCGCCCCCGGGGATGACAGTGCCTGCCCCAGCCCCGGGGGGCCAGCCCACCTGCCCAGCCCTTATCCATCCCCGCCTGACAAGGTGGGCAGGGAGCCAATATCCTGGTGCAGCTGGAAGTGGACGCAAAGCCCCCATAATCGCTAGCCCTGCTGAGGACTCTTCTCCGCTCCACCCTCTAACATGTAATTACCTTTGCCCTACAAACCTTGCAAGCATCTCATCATACAAATATTTACCTGCTACAAATGGGAGTTTTTCAGACAGAAGAGGGGCTACACATTCCCCCCCGGCCCGGGGCCCTGTAGTCAGTCACAGGGCAGAAGGGAAAGCACATGTATCTTTGAGTCACCCTGACTTGGATTCAAATCCTGTTTTTCTACTTTTAAAAAATTATTATTTAAAAAACATTATATATTTATTTGACTGTGCTGGGTCTTAGCAGTGGCACACAGGATTTTTAGTTGCGGCGTGTGAACTCTGAATTCGAATGTGGGACCTAGTTCCCTGATCAGGGGTTGAACCCCTGCCCCCTGCATTGGGAGCTCGGAGTCTTAGCCACTGGACCACAGGGGAAGTCCTTACTTTTCTACTTATTGACTGTCTTGGGGAAGTGGGGGGTGTTAACCTCTCTGAGGAGTCACAGTTTCAGAATCTGATTGATATGGAGGTTGTACTATCTCCCCTACAGGGTCATTTTGAGGATTGGGTAAGACAGGTGACAAATACTTAAAACGTATTTGAAAAGATAGCTTTTGAGTGCTGATGACTACCTTCCCGTAAGTTCCAGAAAAAGCCATCATTTTTGTTTCCCATTAGTGTGGTCATAAATTGGGCGCTCATGAATGGGGTTTTGCATCAAAAGGGGTTTGTTCTTGAGTCAAGCATCCTTGCAAGCCCATCTAGACTTTTAATTTTATTTACTTTTATATTTTGGTCTCATCTCCCGGCCTGTGGGACCTTCGTTCCCCAGCCAGGGATCGAACCCACATCCCTTGCACTGGAGGCATAGAGTCTTTACCACTGGATCATCAAGGAAGCCCCTAATTTCATTTTATGATGAGACACATAACCCAAAAGAAATCTGCAATGGCCGCCCGGTGTCTTTGTGTTTGTAACATTAAGAAACTACAGTGATTCATAGAGAAAATTACACAAGATAAATGTACAGTTTAACAAATATTATAAAGTTCACATCCACGTAACCACCACCCTGCTCAAAAACTAGGTTATTATTGTCAAGCTATAAGCACCCTCTGCTCGCCTCTTAATCCCAAGTCCGTTTCCCTACAGGAGGCCACGGTTGGAATGTTGCAGTCATCACTTGCTTACTTTTCTTTATATACTTGCCTCCTATGTCACCACTCTTAGACAACAGCGTTAGTTTTGCCCATTTCAGAAACTTATATAAATGAAATTGCGGTGTGTATTCGTAAGCATCTGCGTTTTCTCGCGAGCAGTGTGCTTTTATGATTTGTCCGTACCGTGGCGTGGAGCTATGGTTCGTTCATCTCCATTGTCCTGTAGAGTTCTGTTGTGTGAACACACCCACAGTGTCATCTGCTCTGGTACGGATGGGCACTCGTTTCCAGCTCTGTACGAGGCAGCTACGAATATACCTGTGCATGCGGCCAGTTTCTCTAGGGTCTGTACCCAGGATGGTCATTTCTGAGTCAAAAGGTGTAAGCACCTTCATTTTTTCTCTACCACTTCCAAAGTCAGTTTGCAATTTAAACTCTCATAGCAATTTATCAAACTGTTGTGTTAGACCTTGGGATGGTGAACTTTATGAATCAAATGGACTGGGCCATCGTGCCCAGTATTTGGTTGAACATTATGCTGGAAGTTTGGATATTTCTCTGGAGCATTTTTTTTTTCATAAGATATTAATATTTAAATCAGTGGACTTTGAGTAAAATAGATCACCCCTTATAATGTGGATGGGCCTCATCCAATCAGCTGATGGTCTTAATTGAACAAAGACTGCCCACCCCTAAACAAGAAGAAACTCTGCCAGCAGACAGCCTGTGGACTCTACCAACGATTCTTCCCTGAGTCCAGCCTGCCAGCCTACCTGATCAGGTTTAGGACTCACCAAGCCTCAGAATCATGTGAATCAGTTCCTCAAAATAAACTTCTCTCTTTCTCTCTCTCTCTCCCCTTGTCTGTCAAACATCCAGAACACACACATACACCCACACCATATATATATGAGACTCTGCACACCCAGTGCAAATGTTCCAAGTTTGACCCTGCATGCCATAACTAAAGAGCCTGCATGCCTCAGCCAAGGTCCGGTGCAGCCAAATAAGAAAATAAATATTTTTAAAAATTTTCTGTCCTAACTTGAACCCTTGACCTCCACCTCCGGCTCTCTGTATGAGGCTGGAAGGTGGTAGGAGACTGACTAACCTCTCACCCAGGGGGTCTGGAGCTTTGCCCCCATCCAGTCCATCAGCAGGCCTTTCAGTAACATCTCCAGAACGTATCCCGAATCCACTCACCTGTCTCGTCTGGGGATGACCCCAGCCCCCCCACAGTCCTTCGTCACCGGAGCACTGAACAGCTCCCTAACTGGCTTCCGTGCCTCAGCGCTGCCTCTTCCATGCATTCTGCATTTGGCAGCCAGAATTGTAAACAAGAGCAGATGATCTTCCACGGAAGACCATTCTGACGGAAAGTCACACCAACGACTTTCTTTCCGTACTCATAATAAGATCTCAGCCTGTCTAGCCTGCGAGGCTGGGCCCGCTGACTTCTGCCCTCCTGTCCAGTCTCCCCTGGTATTTCTCAGCTCCCCTATCCCATCCAGTCCCCGCCTTCTAGAATATGGACACTCTGGCTGCCTCTGTCCTTTCTGTTCCTGGGACAGGACTTTGCCTTCACTTTCCGCGCGGCTGCTTCATCCTTTGGATCTGAGCCTTTATAATTATTCTTTTAAATATTTTATCTATTGATTTGGCTGCACTGGGTCTTAGTTGCGGCATGCCGGATCCTAGCTGCAGCAGGTGGGATCTAGTTCCCTGGGAGGGGCTGGAACACAGGCGCCCTGCATTGGGAGCACAGAGACTTAGCCCCTGGGCCACCAGGGAAGTCCTCCGTTTGAGCCTTTGAATGCTTCTCCTCGAGGGGCCTTTCTGAGCACCTTCACTGTTATTCTCTACCACAGTGGCCTTTGGTTTTTCACTATGTTTATCATGAGGGACAGTTATTTTTTTACTTTATTTGTTAATTGGAGGAAAACTGGTTTACAATGTTGTGCTGGTTTCTACTGTACTGGACGTACCTTTCCTGAGTGAAAAGGCAGAGGTCCTGAGCGTGGGGACTGCTCGTGGGAACTTGATGAGCTGCTGAGAATCTCAAGGGATCATGTGTAACCATCAGGGACAGCCTGGTGTGTGTGTCTGGGAGAGGAGTTGGGTCACTGAGTCTCATGGAAACGTTCCCCACCCAGTGAGAGCATGCCAACTACAAACTCGCTGAGCACCGGCCTCCACAAGGATGGAGGCACAGCCCCTGGAGCCACTGGCCTTCAGCGCCCCCGAAAGGGGTTCAGGGAGGAGGTCAGGAACAAGGCACTCTGTGCTCCGGGAAGAACTGGCAGAACAGGGCTTCAGATAGTTTCATGTTCTCAGGAGAAGATTTTATGAGCCCAGTTATTCCTGCATCTCCTCCTATTCAGAAAAGCACTGAAATCATCAAAGGTGGCGTCTGGTGGCACATATATGTAATGGAATATTACTCAGCCATAAAAAGAAGTGAAACTGGGTCATCTGTAGTGATGAGGATGAACCTAGAGTCTGACATACTCAGTGAAGTAAGTCAGAAAGAGAAAAACACATATTGTATATTAACACATATATAGGAAATCTAGGAAAATGGTGCTGATGAACCTGTTTGCAGGGCAGGAACAGAGAGGCAGATGTAGAGGGTGGACGTGTGGGCACAGCGGGGAAGGAGAGGAGGGGACGAACTGCCAGAGCAGCATTGATACAGACACCACCGTATGCTAAACAGAGGCCTAGCGGGGAGCTGCCGCGAAGCACGGGCGCTCAGCTCGCCCCGTGATCACCCGGAGCACGGGCGCTCAGCTTGGGCCCGTGATCACCCATAGCACGGGCGCTCAGCTCGGGCCCGTGATCACCCATAGCACGGGCGCTCAGCTCGGGCCCGTGATCACCCATAGCACGGGCGCTCAGCTCGGGCCCGTGATCACCCAGAGGGGTGGGGCGGGGAGTTGCCACGCAGCACGGGGCGCTCAGCTCGGGCCGTGATCACCCGGAGCACGGGCGCTCAGCTCGGGCCGTGATCACCCGGAGCACGGGCGCTCAGCTCGGGCCGTGATCACCCGGAGCACGGGCGCTCAGCTCTGGCCGTGATCACCCGGAGCACGGGCGCTCAGCTCGGGCCCGTGATCACCCATAGCAAGGGCGCTCAGCTCTGGCCGTGATCACCCAGAAGGGTGGGGCGGGGTAGGGGGCTCAAGAGCGAGGGGCAGTGTACACACAGGGCTGACTCACTAACACCACGCGGTAAAGCCATTCTACTCCAATTAACAAAAGAAAAAAAAAAAGGAGGGGACTTCTGCTCTTCGTGGCCAGCAGCAAGCCTTGGCTAAAGTGTGTGCTTGACGGCAATATCCCCTTCGCCAAAATCACGGAGACTGGCTTTCCCGCTGTGAGTTAAAAATATCAGGAAACAAAGGATATGGCAGCCGTGAAACCATCATCAGAGCCACCGAACGGTGAGCCCTGAGGCGCTCAGGGTGGAAACGGCAGGCCTGCCTTTGCAAGCACCCCACACACACCCCGACGGTGCACCCTGAGGAGGCTCAGGGGGAAAACGCAGGGCACTGGCCCCAGGTAGCCGGGGTGCGTGTCAAAGGAGTGATTTCTACGGGCCCAGGTTTTGCATCTTCCCAAACACAGAAAGGGCTTCCCTGGAGGCTCAGATGGTAAAGCGTCTGCCTACAACGCGGGAGACCTGGGTTCAGTCCCTGGGTTGGGAAGATCCCCTGGAGAAGGAAGTAGCAACCCAATCTTGTACTCTTGCCTAGGAAATCCCATGGATGGAGGAGCCTGGTGGACTACAGTCCATGGGGTTGCAAAGAGTCAGACACGACTGAGCGACTTCACTTTCACTTTCTTTCATACATAGAAAAGCACTAAATTAATTTGAGATATCTCGTTTTCTTTCATTAACAATAACCTTTTGATGTCCCAACTATCTGGTCTTTGTCACAAAAACTCCTGTATACCCTTCCTATCTCCCCCTTGCCTCTTTGAAGCAGTCCCTCAGAGTGATCTGAGAGTCTTGTCTCTGGGCTTGAAGTCCTCAGAATGTCTGCTGAATAAAACACAACTCTCAACTTTTAGGCTGTGGTTTTCTTTTTTTTTTTTTTTTTCAGTCAACACCTACCTCTTCAGAGCAGTTTCTCTATGAAATTCCATCTTTCAGGCTACAGTCCTCATTTTTTCCAGAATAAAACTGAACTCTTGGGATTTCCCGGTGGTCCCCCGTGACTTAAGAATTCTCCTCGAATTCTCCTTGCGACGCAGGGGACCCAGGTTCAATCCTGGTTGGGGACTAAGACCTCACATGCCCTGGGGCAATTAAGCCATGACTAGAGCATCCCCATGCCATCTGATACAACCAAATAAATAAATAAATAAAAGCAAGTTAAAAAGCTTAACTCACAACTCTCACATTGTGCACTTTTTTTCCCATTGACCAGGGGATTCCATCTTTCTGATCCCTCCCCATCCTCATGTGAGTTGAAGGAAGACAACCACTCATAAACAGGAAGAGTGGGCGTTAAAGAAGCACGCCAGTGGCGCACTGGTGCCAGCTGCTAACTTGTGTTGCGGCTGGGGGCTAATGGGGTACATTCTCACGGTTCAGAATCAGACCTCTCTCCCACCTTGGAGAAGCTCTGATTCCATTCCTGGTCCACGTGATTTCCTTTCACACGCTGGTACACAAAAGAAACTCACCAGATATTCCCTGAATGACTGGATGAGCAAGGTGGCTGGACACTGGCCGCGAGGGCGTCTAGCGGTTACTTCCTCCGGCACACACCCCAGGAGGCATGGATGAGCAAGGTGGCTGGACACTGGCCACGATGGCGTCTAGCGGTTACTTCCTCCTGCTCACACCCCAGGAGGCATGGATGAGCAAGGTGGCTGGACACTGGCCATCAAGGACGAGAGGAAAGCGGCCCACGAGGGCGTCTAGCGGTTACTTCCTCCTGCTCACACCCCAGGAGGCGCTTTTGGCAGCTGCTACTGGGAGGCTGGTGACACCCGCTGCCTCCTTGGAAGAACTGATACGGCTAAGAGAGGGGAGACGCAAAGACGTTACACGGAGGTAGGGGTGGAGCGGGGAGAGCATGCCCTCCCCCAAATTCCAGAGAAACGGCTGCGCCAGGAGCTGTAACAATTCAAGGCCAAGGCGTAATCTCTATCCTACCCCAGCCTCGGTACTACACGCTGGAGAAGGAAATGGCAACCCACTCCAGTATCCGTGCCTGGGAAACTCCATGGACAGAGGAGCCTGGCGGGCTACGAGTCCAGGGGGGTCGCAAAGACTCAGACACGACTGAGCACGCACGCACAGCCTCCATACACATCACTCCTGCTTTGCTTGTGACCGCAAGCCCTGATTGACTCGCATTTTCCTCCCTTACCAAATACGTAGACATTTAAGCATTACCATGAATCGCATCCATTTACATGTGGGCTACAATAAAAAGACCTTTTGGTAAAAAAAGTATTTAATGTCACAGATGGGGCTAGATCGATGCTTCCTATCCAGCCCAAACGCATTCTGTCATCGCTTCACCTCATCCAGGTTTTACTTGTGTTTGTTGAGGATCCAAATCTGGCTGAGTTTTTTCATTCCATCAGAAGCTCCCCACGGCCTTTCCGGCCAGGCTTCAGACCACAGAGCAGCTCGGACTAGTGGCAAACACTCCCAGCTCAAAGGCCTCCGGTCCTGTCCGCATTTCAAAGATGACCGTTTCATCTCCCGCAGTCAGTTCTAATTGCCATCCAGAGAGCTGACCCAGAAAGCTGGCTCCAAGGCTGGGTTCTGCGCTTCCCGTTAGGTCTCTGGACTCTGCCCTGGCCTCTTCTCCTGTGGGCTGAAATGGAGAAAGAACAGGGGACAAAACTCTGGGGGATGGGAGGGCCAGGGCCCTTCTTCCCAGCTGTGGAAGTGTCTCCAGATCAGGATGTGGTTCCCTGGGTGATGAGTCAGGTCTCAGGCCTTTGACACAGCCCGAGCCAGAACGCTAATTCACCCTTCTTCAAAGCTCCCTCATTGCTTTATTATTATTATTATTCTTAACAAGGGGCTGCCAGCTGGATTTCAAGAGGCTTCGTCTTTTGTTGGCCTTTCAGAATAGTTTTTAAAGCAGTGTTCTGATGGAAACAAAATCCATTTCAGACATAATTTCCTTGTAGGGTCCTCTGCACAGCAGACTCCCCAGTCCCAAGGGCTTGGCCAGAACAGGCTGTGGGGTAAGCCCCCAACTCCTGTGCTGAATGTCCAAGGCTCAAGGATCATCCTATTCCAGGAAATCCCATGGACGGAGGAGCCTAGTAGGCTACAGTCCATGGAAGTCTGCAGGCCAGAATACTGGAGTGGGTAGCCTTTCCCTTCTCCAAGGGATCTTCCCAACCCAGGGATCGAACCCAGGTCTCCCTCATTGCAGGCAGACTCTTGCCCAGCTGAGGCACAGAGTGCCTTGTCACAGACTGTCCTGAAGGATTGAGAAAGCTGAGGAACTCCAGTCCTGGCCCCACGCGGTTTTAATCCCCAGACCTCTCATCTGTAAAACAGTGGGCCTTTTTTTTTTGCCATATTCTCTCACCGCTGTACTAGTATGTACTTCCATATTTGCTGTGGACCGAGTTGTTTCTCCCCCGTGTGCCCTCCAAATTCATATGTTGAAGCCCTAACCCCCAGAGTAACTGAATCTGGAGATAATCTTTAGGTGGTAAGTAAAGTTCCATGACCCACTCCAGCATTCTTGCCTGGAAAATCCCACGGACAGAGGAGCCTGGTGGGCTACAGTCCGTGGGCTTGCAAAAGAGCTGGACACAGCTTAGTGACCAAACAGCAACAGTAAGTCCAGTGAGGGACTTCCCTGGCTCTCCAGTGGTTAAGACACTTTGCTTCTAATGCAGGGGGCTCGAGTTTGATTCCTGCTCAGGGAACTAAGATCCCACATGTCTTGAGGCCAAAAAAAGGTTCCGTGAGGCCCTAAGGGTGAGGTCTTAGTTCAATAGGACAAAGACCTTCTAAGAAGAGGCAGAGAGACACACACACACTTCCTCCCCCCGAGGACACAGAGGAGAGGGACCTCCCTGAGCATCTCCTATGCTGGCGTCCTGATCTCGAACTTCCAGCCTCCAGAACTGTGAGAAAATTAATTTATATTGTTTAAGCCACCTAGAAGAGGGAATTTTGTTAGGGCAGCCTGAGCTGACTGAGGGGCTCATTTTGCTCACTTGAATACACATATATAAAAAGGACATTTGACACTGCCTCTGTACCTGGAAACTCAGGAGCCCTCACCAAAGACAGAATGAATCAGGGCCAACCAGACACGGGGCCTTGAGCCCAGAACACTTTCAGGGGCCTGTGAAAAGGCTTTAATTTTAATTTCTTTTAAAATCAGAAGGAAAAAACAGAAGTAGAGTCACAGATGTAGGAAACAAAGTTATGGTTCCCGGGGTGGGGAGCTGGGTTGGGGGTGGATAAACTAGGAGCTCGAGATGGACCTACACACACTGCTGGACATAAAACATATAATTAGTAAGGGCCTGCTGAACAGCACGGGGTTCTTCTCAATATTCTGTAATAACCTATATTGGAACAGAATATAAAAAAGAGTGGATATATGTATATGGATGATTGGTACACTTTGCTGTACAGCCGAAACTAATGCAACTTTGTGAATCAGCTACACTCTGATAATTTTTTTTAAATCAGAAGAAGAAATAAATACAATAACAAATCCAGTCTTGATTATACTCTTTTTTTTTTTTTTTAGCTTGCAGGATCTTCATTGCATCACGTGGGACGCTTTGTTGCCCAACACGGACTCTCTAGCTGTGGCAAACGGGCCCCGGAGCGCTCCAGCTCAGCAGCTGGGGTGTGTGCTCTGAGTTGGTGCAGCTTGTGGGATCTTAGTTCCCTGATCAGAGATCAAACCCAAGTCCCCAACATTGCAAGCGGGATTCTTAACCACTGGCCCACCGGGGAAGTCCCTTGAATATATTCTTATTTATATCAAAGAAGAACAAAAAAATAGAGGAAAACAATGCAATGGGAAATCCCTCTCTTCAAGAAAGAAAGAGATCTCTTCAAGAAAATTAGAGATACCAAGGGAGCATTTCATGCATAATAAAGGACAGAAACAGTAAGGACCTAACAGAAGCAGAAGAGATTAAGAAGAGGTGGCAAGAATACACAGAAGAACTGTACAAAAAAGGTCTTAAAAACCCAGATAACCATGATGGTGTGGTCACTCACCTAGAGTCAGACATCTGGACGTGTGAAGTCAAGCGGGCCTTAGAAAGCATGACTGTGAACAAAGCTAGTGGAGGTGATGGAGTTCCAGCTGAGCTATTTAAAATCCTAAAGGATGATGCTGTTAAAGTGCTGCAGTCAACATGCCAGCGAATTTGGAAAACTCAGCAGTGCCCACAGAACTGGAAAAGGTCAGTTTTCATTCTAATCCCAAAGAAGAGCAATGCCAAAGAATGTTCAGGCTACTGTATAATCGGGCTCATTCTGCATGCTAGCAAGGTAATGCTCAAAATCCTCCAAATTCAGCTTCAACAGTACATGAACTGAGAAATTCCAGATGTACAAGCTGGATTTGGAAAAGGCAGAAGAACCAGAGATCAAAATGCCACCATCTGTCGGATCATAGATGAAGCAAGGAAATTCCAGGAAAACATCTATTTCTGCTTCACTGACTACACTAAAGCCTTTGAGTGGATCACAACAAACCATGGAAAATTCTTAAATAGTGGGAATACAAGACCACCTTGCCCGTCTCCTGAGAAACCTCTGCAGGTTGAGAAGCAGCAGTTAGAACCAGACATGGAACAACTGACTGGTTCAAAATTGTAAAAGGAGTAGGTCAAGGCTGTATATTGTCACCCTGCTTATTTCAGTTACATGCAAAGTACATCGTGTGAAAAGCCAGGTTGCATGCATCACAAGCTGGAATTAAGATTGCCAGGAGAAATATCAGTAACCTCAGATACGTAGATGACAACATCCTAACGGCAGAAAGCAAAGAGGAACTAAAGAGCCACTTGACGAAGGTGAAAGAGGAGAGTGAAAAAGTTGGCTTAAAACTCAACATTCATGCCATCTGGTTCCATCTCTTCATGGTAAATAAATAGGGGAAACAGTGGAAACAGTGACAGACTTTATTTTTTTGGGCTCCAAAATCACTGCAGATGATGACTGCAGCCATGATATTAAAAGACGCTTGCTCCTTGGAAGAAAAGCTATGACCAACCTAGACAGCATATTAAAAAGCAGAGACATTACTTTGCCGACAAAAGTCTGTCTAGTCAAACCTGTGTTTTTTCCAGTAGTCATGTATGGATGTGAAAGTTGGACCACAAAGAAGGCTGAGCGCCGAAGAAATGAACTGTGGTGCTGGAGAAGACTCTTGAGAGTCCCTTGGACTGAATGGAGATCAAACCAGACCACCCTGAAGGAAATCAACCCTGAACATTCATAGGAAGGACTGATGCTGAAGCTGAAGCTCCAATACTCTGGCCATCTGATGCGAAGAGTTGACTCATTGCAAAAGACCCTGATGCTGGGAAAGATTGAAGGCAGGAGGAGAAGGGAGCAACAAAGGACCAGATGGTTGGATGGCATCACCGACTCAATGGACATGAGTTTGAGTAAACTCCAGGAGTTGGTGATGGTGTGCTGCAATCCATGGGGTCGCAAAGAGTCAGACACGACTGAGTGACTGAACAACAGCATCTACTCTCTAAGCAACTTTCAAATATAAAATACGGTATCATTAACTATTAGTCACTAGGCTGTACATTACTTCTCCAAGACTTACTTATAACTGGAAGTTGGAACCTACTTCCCCCACCTCCCATCCCTCACCTCTACCAACCTACCTGTTCTCTATATCTATGCGCTTGGTTTTCAGTTTGTTTGTTTAGATTCCACAGAGAGGTGACTTAGAGGCCTTTCTCCCGCAGCCTTTTGCTCTCTTTACAGACACACGTCTCTGATTCAATGGTGAAGACAAAGGTTGACCTCAGCCCTCTCCATGTCCTGCAGAGAGCTCAGCACAGGCCTCACAGAAGCAGGCACTGATTAAACTTTGTGGAAGAAATGAATACAAGCCAACTACATTAGAGAAAAGTAAAAACAGTTCTTCTGAAACCTGTGACTCAGACTTGGACTTGAACCCACGGTCTTTTAGCTGAGATCACACACCTTGATTTCAAGACTTAATGAGGCTCTTGATGTCTCATCGCAGAGAGAATTTTGTGAGACAAGGTGATAGGTAGGAAGTGGATTTATTTAGACGCAGCACACTCCACAGATAGAGTGAAAGCCATCTCAGAAGAGAGTGGCCCTGAAACCTGGTGTGGTTAGTTTTTATGGGCTGAGTAATTTCATAGGCCAGTGTCTGCAATTCACTTGTAATTCACTTTGTCTCTTCCAGGACTGCCCTTCTCTGAGGCTGGATCCAGTAACCCTCCTGCAGGCTTCCACAGCATCAGATGATTGTCTGTAGCCTAACGCTTATCACTTTGCATTAAAAATGCAGGGACTGTATTCTTTCTCCATCTCAGTAGCCAAGAACTTCTCAAGTACAAGGACCCCACGTTCTCACTGTGGTCACTGCCTGGTGCTCCCTGGTAAATGCTTATTAACTGAGATGAACAACCAGAGACGGGCTCAAAGGCCTCAGTTCCTTCATTTCTACCTATGCTAAGAGCTTGTGGACAGTGTCCCATTCATTTCTGGCAGAGAGAAGACGCCCTGTTTGGGAATTCCCTGGCAGTCCAGAGGGTAAGACTGTGCTTTCACTGTTGTGGGCTCGAGTTTGATCCCTGCTCAGGGAACTACATTTAAAAAAAAAAAAGAGAGAGAGAGAAAGAAAGAAAACAAGAAGATTCCCAGTTAAAACTCATTGAATTCAATGAAACAGAGAATAAATCATTCTGCAAACACATCCTGCACACCAGCAGAGAAGTTGTTTGGTATCAAGACACCTAGATAAACAGGAAGTGAGGCCGTGAATTCAGAACTCAAAGTATGTGCCCAAAATGTTTTCCACCTCCTCTGAGCTGAAAGAGATGAGGGTAAGGGAGACGGGTTCACCCAGTCTCACCGTTACTGGGAGATTACTCCCCAGATGCTGCCCTGTGCTCTGGGGCTCCAAGCCCATGAGAGCCTTACCTTCATGCTGGGGAAAGAGCCCCTGCCCTCGCACAAGGGCGGAGAGCCCTGCCTGCGTTCTGGGGCACACAGTAGGCCTGCGGTGTGTACTGGACCCATGCTAAGATCAGGGAGGGCCCTGAAGTCTGTGCTGGGGTGCCACCACCCAACTGTCTCCCAGATCTGCGTGTAATAGGTGCTTGTGAGCGTCCTTAGTCGCTCAGTCGTGTCCGGCTCTGTGTGACCCCATGGACTGTAGCCCACCAGGCTCCTCTGTCCGTGGGATTCTCTAGGCAAGAGTACTGGAGTGGTTTGCCTGTGCCCTCCTGCAGGGTAGTAGGTACTTCAGTCAGTCAGTTCAGTCGCTCAGTCGTGTCCCACTCTTTGTGGCCCCATGGACTCCAGCACACCAGGCCTCCCTGTCCACCACCAACTCCCGGAGTTTGCTCAAACTCATGTCCATTGAGCTGGTGATGCCATCCAACCATTTCATCCTCTGTCATCCCCTTCTCCTCCTGCCCTCAATCTTTCTCAGCATCAGGGTCTTTTCAAATAAGTCAGCTCTTCCCATCAGGTGGCCAAAGTATTGGAGTTTCAGCTTCAGCATCAGTCCTTCCAGTGAACACCCAGGACTGATCTCCTTTAGGGTGGACTGGTTGGATCCTTGCAGTCCAAGGGACTCTCAAGAGTCTCCTCCAACACCACAGTTCAAAAGCATCAATTCTTCGGCGCTCAGCTTGCTTTATGGTCCAGCTCTCACATCCATACATGACCACCAAATACGAAACCTAGAAAAGGACTGAAAGGCCCACCAGACCCCCGAAGCTAGAGGATGGGTCCGAGGGCGCCCCTCGGGGTGCTCTGCACCCAGCGGTCACGTGGGGGAGGCTGCCTCCCCTACCCAGTGCGGGACAGCACAAAGGACCCCAAGCTCCCAGGGGAGGGCCCTGGGGGCGGACATCGTCTCCGGTGTCTCGCAGCCATTTGTAGAGTTGGGACACGGGGCCAGAGAGGGTTAATGGTTTGCCCAGGGGGGGCTCCGGGAATCCGCTGGAGGGGCTCAGGGCGCCGGTCTGACGGTGGGGACCCCAGGCGGCCGGTCGGGGAGCTGCGCGTGCACGGCGAGGATCTCGTGTTTACTCGGGGCGCGCGCGCGTCTGGGGCAGAGCGGGCTGGAGACGGGGGTGGAGCCCGGCGCGGCCTCGGGCGGAGGCCGAGGCCCCGCGCCCCGCGAGTGCTCGCTGCCCGGTGCCCGGCGCCCCGCGATGCCGCGCGCTCCCAGGCCCGCCGGGCTTTAGACAAGAAAGCGCTCGAGCTCCCGGCTCCGGAGCCCATCGGGGCCCGGGCGCGCCCCGCTCCTCGGTGGCCCCGCGGCCGCGGTGGGCGGAGCGGAGCGCGGGCGGGGCCCTTGGGGGCGCGGCCCAGGGGCAGGGCGCGCGAGCCCGCAGGCCGCTCCAGAGTCTGGCGAGTCCCCCGGAGCCCCGCTCTCGGTTCTAAGATGACGGCGAGCAAGCGGGTGGCGAAGGTAACCCCTCCCGCGCGGCTCCGCGCGCCTTCCCGGGCCCCCGCTCGTCGCATCCCGCCCTCTGCTCCCCGAGCCCGTTTAGGGGATCCGGGGCCGCTGATCCCTGCGTCCCTACCCCCTCCCCGAGGACCAGTGGGGCTGCGAGAGGGGCTGCAGTTTCGGGGGGTGGGAGGACATGGACGGGGGTGTCGCCGGCTCTCTGAGCTGTGCTGGGGGATGAGCCGCCTCCCCCGAATCGGTTTCAGTTTCATTTCTCCTGCCAGAAACTGTGACAGTTACCTGCGTCCCGGGTGCGGGGCTTCCCCGGGGGCTCAGCTGGGAAAGAGTCCGCCAGCAAAGCGGGAGACCTGGGTTCGACTCCTGGGTTGGGAAGATCCCCTGGAGGAGGGAAAGGCTACCCACTCCAGTCTTCTGGCCTGGAGAATCCCATGGACTGTATAGTCCACGGGGTCGCAAAGAGTCGGACACGACTGAGCGGCTTTCAGTTTTAGGTGCGGGAAGGGTTGGTTGGTTCCTTGGCGTCTTCCTGCAGCCAGGCGCTGTGGTGGCAGGTGCCTCTTAAGCAGAGATAACCAGGGCCCCCGTGCTTTGGTGCCCACTTTAGAGCCCGGAGAAGGGGGACGTCCCTGGCGGTCCAGTGGTTAGGACTTCCACTGGAGGGGGCACGGCTGGATCCCCAGTCGGGGAACTAAGATCCCTCAGGTCGTGCAGCGACACCTCCGCGACCCGCCCGCCCCCTCCCCCTCCCCGCCGCGCTCAGAAAAAAAAAAGTCCCAAGAAGTATGGGCCGCTGAGTAGGAGTTGAGAGCAAAGTTCTCAGGGTTTTCTCCGGAAGAAAAGCTGCCAGGGCGAACCCAGGAGGTTACCTGGAGTAGATGGTGTGAGTTCATTTGGTCTACAGATGTTGTTGAACGCCTCCCATACGCTGGTTCCTGCTCTAGGAAGTACGGAGGCAGAGAAAATGAAAAAAGTCTATCTTTTTTCTGATCAGGGACACAATTTTGAAGTGAGGTCGGGAAGGATGGTGAGGGAGGGATTTTCCCCAGGAGGTGGGAAAACCCAAGGTGTTTGGGGGACTGGGGTGTGGCTGGGATTGGAGATAGATGGGGAAGGTGGGGGAGTATTCCCTGGTGGCTCAGCTGGTAAAGAATCTCCCTGACGGTGGAGCAATTCTGGGGAGGTGGGTCTGACACCCCTGAGGCTTTGAGTCTCTCAAAAGTGCCCCTCCTGTGTGCAGGCATGAGGAGGGTGAACAGGAGGTGCTACCCTCAGCCTCTGGGAAGAAAATGATCACAGGTTGGGGCACAGAGAAGGCTCAGCCCCAAAGGACTGAACTCTGGAGGTTTGGCAGCGATGAGGCAGAGAGTTTTTCCCACCAAGCAGGAAAGCTGGGAGCCAGCCTGTGTCTCCCCGGCACCATTAAATGGCAGGTAGTTTACAGCGGTCATTTCAGCAACCCTGTGAGATGAGTCCTCTACCCCATTTTACAGATGGGGAAGTTGAGGCTCACAAAGACTAAATTGATTGTCCTGGGTCACCCGGCAGGCAGTGATGGGGCTGGGATTTGAGTCCAGGTTGGTGAGGCTCCAAGCCAGAGGTTCTTTCAGCGGCTTCTCTATTTTCATTTTCTGTTCCTCTGAGTCAGGTGATTTCTAGCAGGCCTTGGGGAACAGCTGTGTCTCAACACAGCTGTTGAGACAGCTGTGGGTTTCAACACCTCCAGGCTTTGCAAAAGTCTTGACAGAACTCATGTATGACAGGTAAAGTCCAAGTTCCTTCAGTTTTGGTAAAGTTGGGAAAATGTCTCTTCCAGGGCTTTTCTGTGCACTGTGGGGCTTCCTTGTTGCTCAGGAGTCACAGACGATCCTGGAACTGGTAGCAGCAGATGCTTCTAGTTTGGGGTAGCAGATCAATGAGGGATCATAGACTCTGGGCCCTTTGTTGGCATGAACAGAGGTGGAGTGTAGAAGGATAAGAAACAGGGGATAAGGGTGTGCTTATATTTTGGGGCTCAGAGAAAGTATAGCAGGGGCACAGTGTGAAGGGTTCCCCCAGCTGTGGACCGTCTTTGGGGACCTTTCTCTCTGCCTTTGTTTATACCAGAGTTTCACAACTTTGTCGCCACTGATACTTGACGTTGAGTCATTTTCTGAAGGATGTTATCACACCCCCGGTCTCTACCCACTGGACGGAGCAGCACTCCTCCACATGTGGCAGCCGGAAAGGGGTCTCAGTTCAGTTCAGTTCGGTTCCGTCCCTCAGCCGTGTCCGACCCCATGAATCGCAGCACGCCAGGCCTCCCTGTCCATCACCAACTCCCAGAATTCACTCAGACTCACATCCATCGAGTCGGTGATGCCATCCAGCCATCTCATCCTCTGTCGTCCCCTTCTCCTCCTGCCCCCAATCCCTCCCAGCATCAGAGTCTTTTCCAATGAGTCAACTCTTCTCATGAGGTGGCCAAAGTACTGGAGTTTCAGCTTTAGTATCTATCATTCCTTCCAAAGAACACCCAGGACCGATCTCCTTTAGAATGGACTGGTTGGATCTCCTTGCAGTCCAAGGGACTCTCAAGAGTCTTCTCCAACACCACAGTTCAAAAGCATCAATTCTTCGGCGCTCAGCTTTCTTCACAATCCAACTCTCACACCCATACATGACCAGAGGAAAAACCATAGCCTTGACTAGACGGACCTTTGTTGGCAAAGTAATGTCTCTGCTTTTGAATATGCTATCTAGGTTGGTCATAACTTTCCTTCCAAGGAGTAAGCGTCTTTTAATTTCATGGCTGCAATCACCATCTACAGTGATTTTGGAGCCCCCCAAAATAAAGTCTGACACTGTTTCCACAGTTTCCCCATCAATTTCCCATGAAGTGATGGGACCAGATGCCATGATCTTCGTTTTCTAAATGTTGAGCTTTAAGCCAACTTTTTCACTCTCCTCTTTCACTTTCATCAAGAGGCTCTTTAGTTCCTCTTCACTTTCTGCCATAAGGGTGGTGTCATCTGCATATCTGAGGTTATTGATATTTCTCCCGGCAATCTTGATTCCAGCTTGTGCTTCCTCCAGCCCAGCGTTTCTCATGATGCACTCTGCATAGAAGTTAAATAAGCAGGGTGACAATATACAGCCTTGACGTACTCCTTTTCCTATTTGGAACCAGTCTGTTGTTCCATGTCCAGTTCTAACTGTTGCTTCCTGACCTGCATGTAGGTTTCTCAAGAGGCAGGTCAGGTGGTCTGGTATTCCCATCTCTTTCAGAATTTTCCACAGTCTGCTGTGACCCACACAGTCAAAAGCTTTGGCATAGTCAATAAAGCAGAAATAGATGCTTTTCTGGGTCTAGACATTGCCAGAAGTGCTAGGGGCGGGTAGATAAAGGAACGCCCCGGTTGAGAACCTCTGGTTTACACCCATTCAGTGTTCCAGAAAAATATGACCTGCCCTTGAATGTCTCTTTTTAAATACATTTATTTATTTTTTGGCTGTGTCATGTGGCTTACAGGATCTTAGTTCCCTCGCCAGGGATCAAACTCTGTGAAGGCGTGGAGTCCTAACCACTGGACAGCCAGAGAATTCCCTAAATGTCTTTTTATCTATTTTTTTTTAAGGTCTATTGCCAAGGGGAGAGGAAGAAGGGAGGGGCAGCGTTGAGTAGGGGGTAAGAGGTACAAACTATTAAGTATAAGATAAGCCACAAGGATATATATACTGTACAATATGGGGAATATAGCCAATATTTTATAATCACTATAGACAGAGTATAACCTTTAGAAATTGTGAATCACTATATCATAACATATAATATTGCCCAGCAACTATACTTCAATTAAAAAAAAAACTTCTTTAAAGAAAAGAAAATACATTTTTGAAAAGGTCAGTTGTCCCACGAAAAGAACCCCAATTGGAGAGCGGGAGTCCTTGGTCTAATACTGACTCTGAGATGTGCTGCACACTGGGGCGCACATCGCCGAGCACGGCAACGTACAGCAGAGTGTTAACGGCTTTGGAAAGTCCCTCAGGGAAGAACTCGGTTTAGCCTAGTGTTTCCCAACGTGCTTGACTGTGGAATCCTTTTCCCGTAACAACTGTGAACTTTGCACGGGACACGCTGTGCACATCTGCTCTAACTGGGCCCTGTGCCCTGGGGCTTCGCCAGCTCTCTGCAGGCGGACTCCTGTTCATGCTGCAGGGCCCAGCTCAGTGTCACCGCTGTGAGGCTTTCCTGCTCCCCACGCCCTCCCCTCTCCTCTCTTCTCCTTTTGAGAGGGTAACAGGCAGGAAGGCCAGGGGTCTCCAAACGGAGGAAGCAGGCTGCAAGCGTCAGACGTTTTTTTATCGCTCTCTTAAGCCACAGGAGGAAACAAACAAACAAGTGTGGGATTTTTTTCCCTTCTCTATATTTTTCTCTATATTTTCCATCCTCTAAATTTAAAAGGAGGTTTTTCTTAAAATTCTGTGTTGCCATGACGATCCCTGGCTCCACCTGAAGTTAACTTTTCGCAAACCTTGAGTTTACCAATGCATTTTCTTATGGAAATGTTTGTCTTATGCTATGTTAACGACCTGTGTATTTACCCTGGACTCTGTCTGTCTTCAAGTCGGTTCAGCTTAAGACTCAGAACCGATAAGGGCTCGACAAACCTGTGTGTTTTACTCGTGCATTGTTTTCCTCGTTGATGTTAATGAAACTATATATTTCCTTGGAAACCTGTGTTTCTTCAGCATTCATGTCAATTGCTTTATGGCCCGGGATGACTCACCTGGTGCCAAGGTCATCTCAGAACGCACCTGTGGGTGAGGGGCCTGGTGCCAAGGTCATCTCAGAACGCACCTGTGGGTGAGGGGCCTGGTGCCAAGGTCATCTCAGAACGCACCTGTGGGTGAGGGGCCTGTGCCACTCCGAGGTCTGAGACATCTCCTGTCTCTAGTTAGCGGCCTGCCGATAGAGTGTACCATGCTGTGAAGGCTAGCAGGGCGGCACTCTTTCTGCCCCCTTCCGATGTCTATGTCAGAAGCTTTCTCTTTTCGTGCTTTAATAAAACTTTATGACACAAAAGCTCTGAGCAATCAAGCCTCGTCACAGGCCTGGGATTGAACTTGGTCTCCTCCGGAGGCCAAGAATCCCGGCGTCTTTCACGACTCGGCGACCACCTTTCCGTTTCCCCTCCTATTACGCATCCACACTTTATTCATGGAATCACAGCGTCCAGTGAAGCTCTCGAGGGCGGGCCTGTGCCCTAGTGACCTGTCCGTGGAGGACGCTGTTGGGAGAGCTCAGTGGTGCTCAGGAGACGGGCTGCCTTCCTGGGAAGGCGAGTCATCGCTTTTCCTCTGGTTTCCCTGCTTGCCGTGTGGCGTTCTCCTCTGCTGCCGTCTGCCTGAGCGGTGCCCCCTCCCCAGGCCTGCTCTGGGGCAGTCTGACGGGGACAGGCTGGCGTCTCTGCTGCCCGCCCGCCCTGCCCCGAGCACGGTGAGGGCGTGTGGCCATGCTGCTCGCCAGTGGGTAGAGGGAGGCAGGGCTTCGTGGCTCCCTAGAAGAGAGCCAGAGGACAGACGTGAAGCACCTTGGGTTCTGCAGAAAAGACTCTTCAGAGAGCTGTGATGTTGTTATTTAGTCGCTCAGTCATGCCTGACTCTGCAACCCCGTGGACTGTAACCCACCAGGCTCCTCTGTCCATGGGATTCTCCAGGCAAGAATAGTGGAGCGGGTTGCCCTTTCTTTCTCCAGAGGACCTTTCCCACCCAGGGATCGAACTGGGTCCCTTGCATTCCAAGGCTGATTCTTCACTGAGCCACCGGGGAAGCCCCAAGAGGTTTACTCCCAGGTTATAATATCTAGACCTGGTGATCTGCATCATCCTCCACCTGGTACCTACCGAGCTGGAGTGAAGCTAAAATCCGGCGATTCACTAAAGGCCCTGAGCACCGGGCCAGACACACTCTGAGTGCGCAGTGAATGCCGGCTTCTGTCCTGCTTGGAACTGGGGACCGTCTGCTGTGGGGGGCGGTGGGGAGGGTGCCGGAGGAGGGGAGACTCGGCCAGCTGCCCGCTCTGTGCCCCTACAGGAGCTGGAAGACCTGCAGAAGGAGCTTCCCAAGTACCTGCGGAACCTGTGCAGCGAGGAGGACAACGTGCTGGTGTGGCACGCGCTCCTGCTGCCTGTGAGTGTCCGGGGGCCCTGCTGGGGCTGGACCACTTAGGGCAGGGGCCGGGGCAGGGAGGGCTAGACTGGGCGAGGACGTTCCCTGCCTGAGAATCCTTTCTTCTTATTTTTGGCTGCACCGGGTCTTCGTTGCTGCACACGGGCTCTCTCTAGTTGCGGCTGGGAACCAATCTCTAGTTGGGTGCCGAGGCTTCTCAGTGGGGTGGCTTCTCTCATTCTGGAGCGCGGGCTCCATGACCGGCACACTGCCTTAGCTGCCCCACAGCGTATGGGATCTTCCCGGGCCAGCGATGAACCTGGGTCCCCGGCACTGGCAGGTGGAGTCCTAGCCACTGGCCCATCAGGGAAGTCATGGAATTCTTTTTTCACTGGAGATGATCATTGGCAGACGGGGGTGTCTCTCTCTACATTGATTGCTTCTGAGGTCCAGGCCAACTGATGAAGAGGCTAAAAGGCTTTTGGACTTAGTTGGAGACCCCTTCTTCAAGCCAGTAGCTACTGAGCTCATCTTGGAAGCTTCAGCAGACAAAGAGCATAAAAAAAAAAAAAAGGCTTCCTTGTTGACTTAGTGGTAAAGAATCTGCCTGCCAGTGCAGGAGACATGGGTTCAATCCCCGACTCGGGAAGATCCCACATAGCCGGAGCAACCAAGCCCGTGCACCACTCCATTGAGCCTGTGGTCCAGAGCCTGGGTCCACAATGCCGGAGCCCACCTGCCACGACTGCTGAAACCCGAGTGCCCTAGAGCCCCCCTTTGCTGAGGCCTCACCCTTGGTCTTGCGTCTGTGTCCCAGCCCCAGCCTCTGCACGTTATCGAGAACACATTTTCTTTATCTGTCCAGCATTTGCTCAGACATACCCATGACTACCACAGCTTCCTTTCTGCCTTCTGCTCAAGAAGAGGAAATTTCTTAAAACCTTGACTCTTTTTTCAAAAGGTTTATTTATTTGGCTGCACCAGGTCTGAGTTGCGGCCTGTGGGATCCGGCTCCCTGACCAGGGATCGAACGCGGGCCCCTGCTTTGGGAGCACGGAGTCTTAGCCACCAGGGAGGTTCCACGTATGTCATCCTGACGGTCATCCTCCTGCCTTCTGTGCCACGAAAGTTTTGAAAGGGTTTGGAGCTTTTGCAACAGCCTGGAGGCCCCTGTGCGCTGTGCTGGGGTCATCCGAGCCCCGGGGTCCCCCCACTAGGGGTGTGGATTACTGCTCCCATGTGGAACAGTCCAATCGACCGTGCTGAATCCCCATCTGGGCAGTGTCGCTGTGACCCTGGGCAGGTTACTTGTATGCACTGAACTTGTTTCATCTGGAAATCCTGATGCTAATACTATGAGTTCTCAAAATACTTACCCTAATAGCTGACACATATGGAGTGCTCGCCATGTGCCTGGCCATGTTCTAGATCCCTAACGTGAATCAGCGCAGGACTTCTCTGGGGGTCCGGCGGCTAAGACTCTGTGCTCCCAGTGCAGGGCACCTGGGTTCCATCCCTGGTCAGGGAACTAGATTCCACATGTTGCAACTAAGACTCAGTGTAGCAAATACATAAATAAACAGTAAAAAAAAAAAAAAAAAAAAAAAAGAAAGAAAGAAAAGAAAAGAAAAGCTGGTGCACTCTTTCATTACCTTAAAAGAAAAGTGAATTGACTCATTTAATTGCTGCCCAAGCCCTGTGGAGAAGGCTGTGACTCTTTCTGTAAGGAGAGCACAGAGACGTTCGGCTGCTCGTCTAAGGTCGCACAGGCATGGGGTTGACAGAGCCACGACTCACACTCCAGCCACGTGGCCCGAAGACCACGTAACCCCTACACCCTGCTGCGTGGGCTAATGCGTGTCAAGCCCTTAGCAGCAGGCAGCACAGAGCGGATGCAGGAAAGCCTTCCAGTTGCTCAAGTCTAGAGGGTCTTCTGCTGGCTCCTGGCAACGCTTAGGCACTCCAGTTCCGAACTGTTGTTTTAAGATGGTAGAATACCCATAACAGTATGTACCCTCTTAACTATTTTTTTTTTTTTTGGCTTTGCTGGGTCTCTGTCGCTGCAAAGGCTTTTCCCTAGGTGCAGTGAGCAGAGGCTACTCTCCAGTTGCAGTGTTCAGGCTTCTCGCTGCAGTGACTTCTCTTGTCGTGGAGCACGGCTCTAGGGCGAGAGGGCTTCGGTATTTGCAGCTCCCGGGCTCTAGAGCACAGACTCAGTACTTGTGGCGCACGGGCTTAGTTGACTTCCCTGGTGGCTCAGACGGTAAAACATCTGCCTGCAATTCGGGAGACCCAGGTTCGATCCCTGGGTCGGGAAGATCCTCTGGAGAAGGAAATGGCAACCCACTCCAGTACTCTTGCCTGGAAAATCCCCTGGACAGAGGAGCCTGGCAGGTTACAGTCCATGGGGTCATAGAGTTGAACACGACTGAGCAACTTCACTTTCATGAGCTTAGTCGCTCTAGGACATATGGGATCTTCCTGGACCAGGGATCGAACCCATGTCCCCTGCACTGGCAGGCGGATTCCTAACCACTGGGCCACCAGACACGTCCTAGAAAAATGGTCAACAAAGTAAATCCTAAAGGCTCTCATCACAAGGGGACATTTTTTTCCTTATTCTTTCTCTTCATTATTTTATATGAGAAGATGGGTGTCAGCTGAACCTATTGTGGTAATTCACAGCATATGTGAATCCAACCAGCAAGCTCAACACCTTAAGTTTAGTGATGTGTATCAGTTATTTTTCAATGAAACTGGAAAGATGTTAATTACCGATATAATAAAAAGAAGCTAAGGTGGTCCTGAGGATGCCTCCAGTCAAATTGCACCCATTTTTCAAGAGAGGAAACTGAGGCTTAGGGGTGGGAGGCAGCTGGCCCTCAGGCGCACAGCAGAAGCCAGGATCTGACTCGTGTGCATGCCAGGCCAGGGCGCTCTGACCCACAGCCCAGTTGCTAAGTGAATGCACGTGCAGTCTGTGTCCGCATTCACGGTCCTTGCTTAGAGTGGAGCAGAGGAAGCCTGGGTCCCTGGGGCAGGGTGGGGAGGGCGGAAACCAGGCCCAGGTCCTGGGGGGAGGAGGGCAGCTGTGCCTCTGCCCAGAGCGTGACCCCTTCTCTCGCACAGGAGAGGCCACCCTACAACCTCAAGGCCTTCAGGCTGTGCATCAGCTTCCCCAGGGAGTACCCGTTCCAGCCCCCGACGGTGAAATTCACCACCGGGATCTACCACCCCAACGTGGACAGGGACGGGAGGGTGTGCCTGCCCATCATCAGCAAGAAGAACTGGAAAGCCAGCACCAGGACCTGCCAAGGTGGGGGGCCCCCCTGGACGGGGCCCTGGACTGAATGGGTCGGAGGGGGAGTCCCGGGACCGCTTTTGTGTCGGTTGCTCCTGTTTACTGTCGCTCAGTCGCTAGGTTACTTCGGAGTCCTTTGTGACCCCAGGGACTGTGCCCCAGGCTCCTCTGTCCGTGGAGTTTCCCAGGCAAGAGACTACTAGGGCTTCCCTGTAGCTCAGACGGTAAAGAATCTGCCCGCAACGCGGGAGACCCGGGTTTGATCCCTGGGTCGGGAAGATCCCCTGGAGAAGGACATGGCCACCCACTCCACTGTCCTTGCCTGGAAAATTCCATGGACGGAGGAGCCTGGTGGGCTACAGTCCATGGGGTTGCAAAGAGTCAGACGTGACTGAGTGACAATTCGTTGAATTCCCTTGTCTAACTCAGTGAAACTAAGCCATGCCTTGTGGGGCCACCTAAGACGGAAGGGTCATGGTGGAGAGGGCTGACAGAATGTGGTCCACTGGAGAAGGGATTGGCAAACCACTTCAGTATTCTTGCCTTGAGAACCCCATGAACAGTGTGAAAAGGCAGAATGATAGGATACTGAAAGAGGAACTCCCCAGGTCAGTAGGTGCCCAACGTGCTACTGGAGATCAGTGGAGAAATAACTCCAGAAAGAATGAAGGGATGGAGCCAAAGCAAAAATACCCAGTTGTGGATGTGACTGGTGATGGAGGCAAGGTCCGATGCTGTGAGGACAGCCGAAGGGGTGGGCCTAATAATGATAACTGCATCGCTTCATTAGGCACTCTGACCCTGCACTAAAAGCATCACACGGTATCTTTTTAGTTCACTTTTTTTTTTTTTTTTTTTTTACTGAAGTATGGTTAATTTTGAGGGAAGGAAATGGCCACCCACTCCTGTATTCTTGCCTGGAAAACCCCATGGACAGAGGAGCCTGGCAGGCTATATAGTCCATGCGGTCGCAAAGAGTCGGACACGACTGAGCGACTTGGCTTTACTTTTATGGTTCATTTACAATGTTGTGTTAGTTTATGGTCCACAGCAAAGTGATCCGGGTATACACGTGTATATGTATTCTTTTCATACTCTTTTCCACTGCTGTTTATCACAAGGCACTGAGAACAGGTTCCCGGGCTGCACAGCAGGGCCTTGCCGTCTGCGTCTTTTGCGTACGGCA
This sequence comes from Bos javanicus, assembly GCF_032452875.1. Classification (NCBI taxonomy): domain Eukaryota; kingdom Metazoa; phylum Chordata; class Mammalia; order Artiodactyla; family Bovidae; genus Bos; species Bos javanicus. Next base: position 81,313,825 of record NC_083882.1, on the reverse strand, counting down.
GTCTGTATCTGCTCACTGCAAACTCCCGGCGTAGCCCTCCTCTCCTGCTTTCCCCCAGGTCTGTAAGTCTGCTTCTGTTTTGTAAATGAGTTCACTGGTATGTTTTTATGATTCCACATGTAAGTGATATCATATGGTCTTTGTCCTGCTCTGCCTGACTTCCTTCACTTCCTTTACTTGATACGGTGATCTCCGGGTCTATCCGGACATTGCTGCAGATGGCCTCTGTTCACTGTTGTTTGTGGCTGAGCAGTATTTCCCTGTACGTGTCTGCCACATCTTCTTTATCCCCTTGTCTGTCGATGGACATTTAGGTTGCACTCGTGTCTCGTCTGTTGTAAATGGTGCTGCTGTGAACGCTGGGGTACACGGAGCTTTTTCAATTAGCGTTTTCTCTGGGTATATGCTCAAGGGTGCGATTGCTGGACCATTCGGCAACTCTACTTTTAGTTTTTGAAGGAACCTCATGCTGTTTTCCAGAGTGGCTTCACCAATTTACCTGTCCCACCAACAATGTGGGAGGGTTTTCTCTTCCACCCACCCTCTCCAGCATAAAAATTCACTTTTTTCTTCCATATGGTATTTTTGGTATACATCCGTGGATGACCGATTGAAATTATAATGGATTAATCATAATTCAGGAATACAAAAATGGAGCTGGGTGGCTCTTGAGGACTTGGTCTCACATACGTCCCTGCACCACTGAGAACCTGAACTTTCTAACCCAGGCAACCAGCCATTTTTAACACACCAATCTCATTCAGTCCTCCTAGAAGCCCCTTGAAATAGTGCTCTCATCGGCCCCATCAGGACACAGGCGTGTGAGAGCTGAGCTCTTACCTGAGCTGGCAGGTGGTAGAGCTGGGATTCGAGGCCTCCCTTGGCCGGCTCTGAACCTCGCGGCTCACCAGAACTTTCTTCAGTGATGGAGTCGGTCCATAGCAGCCCTGTCCAATGCCGCAGACGCTGGCCCCATGTAGGTTTCAAGCACTTGAAGTGTGGCTGTTGTGACCGTGAACTGCTTTGCTAATTGTCGTGAATTTCAATTAATTTAAATCAAGATGACCACACATGGCTGGCAGCTACATGTCGGGCACCGTGGCCCTAGTCTATGGACGTAATCAATATGTGATCAGTCCTGTTTCTGGGGACTTGCCTGGTGGTCCAGTGGCTAAGACTCCACACTCCCAATGCAGGGGGCCTAGATTTGATTCCTGGTCAGGGGACTAGATCCCACAAGCCGCAACTAAAGATCCATAATGAAGACCCAGAAAGGCCAAATAAATAAATAAATGCTTTTTAAAAATATCCCACCTCTGGATCAGCCCAGGAGTTCTTAACCCTGGAAACAAGAGTGCTGGGAAGAGAGGGAGGCGTGGTCCTTGGTGAGCACCAGAGCTCTGCAGAGCGCCCCGAGCCCAGGGCTGCACGCTGGTGTGTGTGCCTACGGGCACGGGGGGAGGGGGACACTGTCTCCGCCCAGTTCCCGAAGTCACCCGTGAAAGATTTCAAGCCACGGGGCAGGAGTGGTTTCCAGTCTTGAGCCTCAGAACCCTTTTTCCCCAAATAAAAAAAATTTTGGAATCCTATTACTGTCTCCATGGACATGAATTTGAGCAAACTCCAGGAGATAGTGGAAGACAGAGGAGCCTGCGTGCTGCAGTCCTCAGGGTCTCAGAGAGTCAGACGCAACAAAAGCAGAGCGGTTCTGGCTGAAAAGGGAACAGAACCCAGAAACCATGTTGATCTCACCAACCCCCGCGACGGGGGTTGTGACACGGTGTGAAAACCACTGACTGCCATCTGATTTGCTCGTAGAGCCGTCCTCAGGCGTGGGTTGGTGTGGGTTTCAGGGGGATCTGGGAGTGGGCAGCATCGCTTCCTTCCCAGGAGTTTTTTCTGTCCCTCCTGATGTCCTGATCCGACTTCTCTCCCCAGTCTTGGAGGCCCTCAACATGCTGGTGAATCAACCGGAGCCGGGACAGCCTGTTCGGCTGGAGCTCGCGGAGCAGCTGACACAGGACCCAGAGCTGTTTGACCAGATGGCCCAAGAGTTCACCCTCCAGTTTGGAGTGGACCGGCCCTCCTAACCCGACTTCTGAGCCGCCTGCTTTCTGTGTGACGGATGGACGCCCCTCATGGATGGGGGACCAGAGCCTCTTTGCGATTTTGCACTTGCTCATGGCTTCCAAGATTTCCTTCTTAGGTTGCGTGTGTGTGTACGGGGAGGGGACTGCCATTATGAGTGTGGACCCACTGGCCACAGATGTGCTTTCCCCAGCCCCTTTCTCTGCCCCGGAGCCAGAGGCATTTACGTTTGCAGACTCAAAATCCAGCTCTCCAGTGCTCCGTGATGGGGGTTCCTGGTCCCACCGGTTGGTCCATCTTAGAGACTCAGGCCACCTTCCCGGCCAGATGAGCAGCCAACCCGAATCCCCACCCCCCACAGAGCCCTGCTTGGGGGGCAGCAGATAGGAGGGGGCCGGGGGAGGAGGGACTCTTACCACTAAGTACTCTGGGGATGGAGTGGTTGAATCGTAGACTTGTATAGATTTAGGTGCAAAACCTTTCCGTTTCCACTGATGAATCATAAAGTGAAGAGTCTCCTCTCCACCCCAGAAATCTGACTGTACGGTCTTTCGCTTTGTTTTTTTTGGCCGAGCTGGGATCGTCACTGCTGGCTTTCCTGTAGTCTCGGCAAGGGGGAGCAACACGCTAGTTGCAGTTCCTGGAGTCTCGGCAAGGGGGAGCTCCTCGCTCGTTGCAGCCCCGGGCGTCCCATCGCACGTCCGCTCTTGCCGAGAGCGGACTCCAGGACGCAGTAGCTGCAGCTCGTGGGCTGGGTAGTTGTCGCACGTGGGCTTAGTTGCTCTGCGGCCTGTGGAATCTTCCCCGATGAGGGATGGAACTGGCGTCCCTTGCACTGCAAGGTGGAATCTTAACCACTGGGCCACCAGGGGAGCCCTGACTACATGGTTTTTAACCCACTGCTGTCCCGTTCGGAGGCCGGTTCCTAGCGTCAGCTTTATGCACGGAGGGGTTTCCCTTCCAGCTTGAGTCCAGGGGGAGCCAAGGAGACCGTGCGTTTGCTCAGCTGTTAAGCACAAGGGTCCACCTGAGCGTTCACTGAGGGGGCAAGTGGTTCATCAGGAGGAGGCTTGTTTAGCTGCAGTCGAATGAAAGATGCCTGCTTCCCCATCAACGGAGGGCTCGCAGGGCACAGAGCCTTGTGTGACCCCAAGCGCTGTGGGGAAAGCTGGCCGTGAGGGACCCGGCCACCCTCAGCCAGAGGGGTCGTCGACCCACCCACAGGAATAACGCCCCCGTTTTATACAGGAGGCAGCCAAGGCTAACCGAGCACTCCAGTGGGTTGCCACGTCCACTCCGCTGACCTGGGCAGAGTCCACACTTCTGGCCACAGTGCCGAGCTGGCGGGCTTTCATTTCTGTGTTTTTCCTGAGCTGTTCTCATCAGTGTACATGCTCCCCATGGCTGATAAAGCCAGACAGGACTGTTAGCAGGACATTAGGGTCAGCTCCGGGCTTCCTTGGTGGCTCAGCGGTAAAGAATCTGCCTGCAAGACAGGAGATTCCCCCTGGAGGAGGGCATGGCGACCCATTCCAGTATCCTTGCCTGGAGAATCCCATGGACAGAGGAGCTTGGCGGGCTGCAGTCCACGGGGTCGCACAGAGTCGGACACGACAGAAATAGGCAGCTGCAGCAGTGTACTCAGCTCTAAGGCTCATCTCTAGTGAGCAGCAGAAAAACGGAAACAAAACCTCAGCCAGAGTTCAGGGATTACCTCAGCACAAAGGAGGAGCTTCTGGAGGAGCTTCTAAAACCACTGGCCTTTTTTTTTTTTTCATTTTTTTGGCCGCACCACACAGCATGCAGGATCTTAGTCCCCTGACTTGGGATCGAACGCATGCCCCCTGCAGTAGAAGTGTGGGTTCTTAACTACTGGACTGCCAGGGAAATCCCCAAACCACTGGCTTTTCAGAGACAGAACATGGAGTATCTTAGAGTCAAAGAAATCACCTCCGGGTCCCACGAGCCTAGTTTGAGTGAGAGTTCTAGAAAATCTTCTACTCCAGTCCCTGTCCTGGAATTCCCTAATCTAGAAGTGTGGAAAGAGGGGAAAAGATGTGGGAAAGTGCCACCCGTGGCTGGAAACGTGAGGATGCCATCACCTTGGCCACTGCTTAGAGAGCGTTTACGTGGCGGCCCCGGCCGGGCCTTTTGTCCTTCGTTGCCGTGTTGTTAGTCGCTAGATGGCTAAGTCGCGTCTGACCCTGACCCCGTGGACTGCAGCACGCCAGGCTCCTCCGTCCCCCACTGTCTCCCAGAGTTTGCTCAAAATCATGACCACTGGGCCGGTGATACTGCCTACGTAATCCCATTTAGCCCTCACAGCACCTGTGGGATTTTGAGCCGCTATTATCCCCGTTCAGATGGCGAACTGAAGCTCAGAGAGGTTCTCTCACTGGCCCAGGGACACACAGCTTCTTGGCGATGAGACCCAGTGCACTGTCCTGTCCCAGATGCCTGTCACGGTTGTTGAGAAAATCACCTCAGGTGAGGAAAGCAGGCAGCCGAGGCTGCTTATCCCAGAGTGAGAGGTTCCCAGCAGGGTAGGGAGGGAGCCCCGAGGAGCCAGACGGGATTTTACAAAAGAGCCTTTAATGCAGTTAAGATGGGCGCCTGCCCAGCCCCGCCGCCTCCGTGGAGCTGAAGGGGGCCTCCAGGCCAGCACCGGCCAGCCCCTCACTTCTTCTTGGTCTTCACCAGCCCCTTCTGCACGAGGCTGCGGTACAGCTCCTGAATGTAGGTGTAGACGCACTTGGCGTCGGGCACCGCCAGCCGCACCATGTCGTCCACCTCCAGCAGCTGGGCGCAGTCGGCCAGTTTCCTGAGGGGCAGACGGGGAGGGGTGAGAGGTGGGGATCAGAGAGCCCACAGGGGAAGAGGTGGGGGTCTAAGGGATGGGTGGGGCAGCCCCCCAAGGATGAAGCCCGCAGGACTGTGTGCAGCAGCGCAACTATCCCAATGTACGGATGAGACAGCTGAGGCCCAGCAGAGTCAAGACTCAGACTCAGCATGGCTTGATTCCAAAGCCCGTGTTTCCACTGCCCCACGTGTCGTCACGGGGGAGTGGGGCCCTCCGGTGTGGGGTTCCGAGGTATCCCACCCATCTGTGTGCGCCTGTGTCTGTCCTCGGGAAGGACAGGCCCCGCAGGAAGAGTGAAGAGCACAGAACGCTAATCCCAGCTAGAGTGCAGGCTTGCAGCCTCAGCTCTCCAGCCTCAGTCAGGCTCTGTGCATGCACTGAGGGGTGCCACGTGCTAGGTGTTCTTCTGGGGAGTTCAACACTGAACAGAGTAAGAATCCCCCATTCTCATCAACGTTCTTGTGGCAGAACACAGGCAGTCGTCAAGTAGAAATTGATGGTACGTCAGAGGACGAGCGATGCTACAGAGAACAATAAGGCGGGGAAGGACTGGACGTGTTTGTGTTCAAGGGGATTTGCTTTTGTAATATGTTGGTGATGGCATTTATTTATTTATTGTCAGTGCCTCGCAGCTTCTGGGATTTTAGTTCCCTCACCAGGAATTGAACCTGGGCCCTCAGCAGTGAGAGCACAGAGTGCTAACCACTGGACTGCCAGGGAATTCCCAAAGACAGAGAGAAAGATACAAGTCGCTCAGTCGTGTCCAACTCTTTGCGACCCCATGGGCTGTAGCTGACCAGGCTCCTCCATCCATTGGATTTTCCAGACAAGAATACTGGAGTGGGTTGCCATTTCCTTCTCCAGGGGACCTTCCCGATCTAGGGATCGAACCCGGGTCTCCCACACTGCAGGCAGACTCTTTACCATCCGAGCCACCAGGGAAGCCCGGAGTTCCCCTAGGGGATTTTTAATAGGAAAAGTTCTCTTAAAGAGTACTTTTAAGCTCGGGAAAGTAAATCGGGTGCATATTTGCAAGAAGGGGGTTCCAGAAAACAGCAGGTGCAAGCGTCCTGAGGCAAGCGAGCTTGAGCAACTGCGCGGAACTTAGCAGCAAGTCCTGTTTCTCTAACTTCCCAGCTGCTCTTTGGGACCACGGGCTACTCCTGGCCTCGCTGAGGCCGACCATCTCATCGAAGCACTGTTGGGGCCTTGCCACCACGTGCCAGGAGCCTTATCAAGTGTTTCTCTCTCCCCTCTGTTTTTTTGGCCACACGGCACAGCTTACAGGACCCAGCTCAGCCCAGGGCAGTCAAAGCCTGGGATCTAAACCACTAGGCCAGCAGGGAGCTTCTAAATGCCTTCTCTTGAATGCCCTCATTCACTCCACTCCTCTGTGTTCAACCGGCAGAAGGGGAGCCGGAGACTCGCAGCATCTTGGTGGTTTGCCCAAAGTGAGCGGCACAGCTGGGACTCCACCGCAGGCCTGCTGGACGGCCTGGCACCCTGGCCCTGAAGCCGAGCCCCGGGAGGCTCCACCACCCAACCGCGCGGGGGTGCCGGCGGGAGGGGCCACCAGGGTCCCGGCGGGCATCCTCTCAGGGCTGAGTCAGCTGGACCAAGAGCCGAGCCAGATGGGCCTGGGGGCAGGTGAGGAGCACGGACCAAAGGGCTTCAAGGCCCCAAACGAGCTCCCCGCAACCAACGCCGCCATGCTGCCGGCTCCTGGGTGTGGCTCGAGGTGCGGTTTCCACCCAGGAGAGGCAAACGCTTCATTCCCACCGGGCCTGGGGAGCCGGGGCGGGCTCCTCCAGCAGCTCACTAATCAAGCCCCCCAGGGGCCCAGCGCTGGGCTCCCGGGGAATCTGAGGAGCCTTCTAGAAGGGAGCCAGCTGTGGCCAGGCCCCTTACTTTGCACACTTCATCTTCATACCCAGCCCTAGGAGAGGTTCTATCAGCTGCCAAGGGTCAGAGAGCGAGGGAAGGGGACTTTCCGCGTGGTCCAGCGGTCAGGGCTTGGAGCTTGCACTGGCAGGGGCGCACGTGTGACCCCTGGTCTCCCGTGGTCAGAGAACTAAGATCCCACATGCCTGATGGCACGGCCACACACGCACAGCCTGCAGCCGCAGGAGGACAATGACCCCTGGCCCACAGGCCAGGGACGCCTGGTCAGGGCCAAGCCACACGCCCTTCTGATGGTGACCGAGAGCTCACAGCCCCGGCCAGGAGTTTCCCTTTCCAGGGCCGGGTTGGCCACTGCCCTCCTGCACCAACCTCCCATAACTCCCTGCTGGCAGCCACACGAGCATCGTCGTGACCGTCAAATCAGACAATCCAAGGGAAGCACTTAGCAGGACGCCTGGCATCTGGTCACGCTTGGTTCACGTGGCTTGTCATGGCCCTTAAAGGTGCTTCCGAGCTCAGAGCAGGACATGGGGCTCCCGACCCCTTCACCGCCACCCCCACCCCCACCCCAGGGCAGGATAATGTGAAACTGGAAGGGGCCTTACAGAGCACCAACTCCGCATGCATGCCTGTGTACCCAGTCGTGTCTGACTCTTTGTGACCCCACGGACTCTAGCCCTCCCAGGCTCCTCTGTCCATGGGATTCTCCAGGCAAGAATACTGGAGCTGGTTGCCATTTCGGTAAAGAATCTGCCTGCAGTGCAGGAGACCCGGATTCAATCCCTGGGTCGCGAAGATCCCCTGGAGAAGGAAACCGCCACCTACTCCAGTATTCTTGCCTGGAAAATCCCGTGGATAGAGGAGCTTGGCGGGCTACAGTCCGTGGGTCTCAAGAGTCTGACGCGACTTAGAGACTAAACCACCACCTCCAGGAGATCTTCCTGACCCAGGGATTGAACCTGGGTCTCTTGGTGTCTCCTGCACTGGCAGGCGGGTTTTTTTAAATCACTGAGCCCCTGGGAAGCGATTCTGGAGCACCAAGTCTGGGAGTTTTCAGATGGCATCCTTGGTGCCCGAGGGCCCAGGAGATATGCTTCAGGATCATCTTAGGAAGGGGGTTGGACACTGATCTGGGGTGCTCCGGGAGCCCCTCCAAGCCTACAAAGGCCACCCTTAAATCTGTTTACTGTGTTGGGCATCCTCTTACTGTTTTGTTTGAGGAAGCTGCCGGTGGGGTGAAGGACCCATTTGAAAAGCACCGGTCAGTATCAGCCATCTGATTTTGCCGATGGGGACACGCAGACCCAGAGAGGGGAGGGTGGCTGCCCCAGGCTTCTCCACGGGTTGGTGGCCAGGCCTGAACTCGCTCAGAGGGCTCGGCCTCCCGGACCAAGACGCTGGCAGCATCCCCAGTGACTTGCCCCATGCTCCGGGCCTGCAGAAGTGCCCTCAGCCATCCCTTCCCAGGCCTCAGAGCTGTCCTGGAGGACGACACCCTCTGCCCAGACCGGGTGGCTCAGAAGCCTCCCCCAGGCAGGAAAGGATGTGTGAGCCAGGTATGAGCCCCGGAGAGCCTCAAGGCCGCTGGGGACTGGGATAGAAGCCTTTGGCCCAGTCCGGCTTTGGGGCTTTGGTGCGGAGACTGCCTCCGCTCCCCACCACCCGGCAGCCTTGTGTTCGCCTCTCAGGGTCTTCCCTGGGCCCCGCTGCTCCTCACGCCCCTCCTGTCTAGTGCACCCCTTCCCCATCCCTCTGCGGCCCAGGCACCCAGCTGTGTAAACCTCAGCAATAAATCTCCCTCCGGGTCCCACAGGGGATAACAAGTATCATCACAGGGGCTTCCCTGGTAGTCCTGTGGTTGGGAATCCGCCTGCCAGTGGAGGGACCATGGGGTCAGTCCCTGGTCTGGGGTGATTCCACATGCCTCCGGGCAACTAACTCTGTGGGCCAGCCAGAGTCTAGAGCCTGGACAAAAGAAGCTTGAGCACCACACGAAAAACAGTCGCTGCTGTTCATTGCACCTGGAGTAAGTCTGTGCAGCCAAAATTAAATTAATTTTAAAAATATGTATCAATTGTGATATCATTCATTTTAGTATAGGAACAGCAACTAGGGGTTTTGTTTTTTTTAAATGTTTGCCATGGGTTAGTCACTGTGATAGGGCCTTTAATTATTAATTCTCATCACAGCCCTGCCGAATGTCACGCCCATTTTAAAGGTCAGAATATAGAGGCTCAGAGAGGTGAACGAGACTACCCAAGATCACACAGCTGACACAAGTCAGGGTCAGAATCTGGCCCCAGGTCCCTGCAAACTCCCAGTCTTCCCCTCCTTTCTCTCTCACCCGCCTGCATTTTCTCTGCCTGTCCCCTCACATTTAATTCCGCATGTATGTGTATTTGCTGTCTGTCTCTTTAGAGTGTGAGTCACGGGACTTTGCTGGTGGGCCAGTGATTTAGGCTCTCTGCTTCCAACGCCAAGAGTGAAGGTTTGGTCCCTGTTTGAGGAACTAAGATTCCACATGCGACGGGGCACGGCCGAAAAATAAAATAATGTAAAATAGAATAGGAGTCACAGGCAAGCGGGGATTTGGTCGGTTTCACCCACTGCTCCGTCCTCCACCAGTTCCCCGCATCTGAGAAGCACCTGTCGGATTCAAGGAGATGTGGCCATGGGCTCGGCCTGACTGTCCTTCCCCGGGGCCCCTGCGGCTCGGCCCCGGTCCCCGCCGCGCGGCGCCCCCGGGCTTACTCTGCGGTGGAGAAGGCCAGCGTGAAGTTGTGGCGGCGCTGCGCGGGGTCCAGCGCCGCGTAGTCAAAGGCGTCGGGGAAGAACTTGTGGATGAGCGCGCAGAAGGCCATGCCGCTGCCCCAGCTCGAGGAGAAGTTCTGGATGTCCACGTGCTGCGGGGCCGGAAGCCGCGTCAGGGGCCTGCGCCCAGCCCCGCCGGACCCCAGCCCAGCCCCGCACGGCCGCCGCCCGCCCCCGGCGTGGCCGCCTGCGCCCGCCGCGCGCACCTCGTAGCTCCTGGTCATGGCGCGGCACCACTCCAGCAGCATGTTCCGAACGCCGCCCACCGCCGCGCCCGCCGCCTTGGTGTTCCGGAACAGGGCCGTGGGGCCCGCGGCCGCCCTGTGCAACGGGGCGGGAAGGGGGGTCCCATCAGACGGCAGTCCTCCCGGGTCGGGGTAGGGCCCATCAGATGTCCCTCTGGGGCTCGGGCTGCTCCTCCGCCCCATCCTCCCACCAATTCAGCCCCGCCAGCCCCTCGCCCGAATCCTACCCCCCGAACTTGTCCACGATGGCCTTGCGGTTCTGAGCTCGGGGTCCCCGGGGCCGGGTAGGAGCGGACACTCTGCGCTCTGGCGCCTTCTCTTTCTTCTTCTCTTCTGAGGGAGGGGGCTCCGTGGGGCTCTGGGGCACATCGCTGGGCGAAGAGTCACTGCTTGGAAACGTTCAGAGGAGCATGAGGGGGGCTAGGACGCGCCTCTACAGGGAGGAGGCTGGCTGGGCAGTGGTCCCTGCGGGCCCAAGAGGCTACAGAGCTACAGTCCCAGCCTCACACACGTGCCTCCAGGCCCAGCACTGGGAGGCGCTGGGGAGAAAGAATGAGGTTCAGTCTGACTGCGTAGGTTAGAACAAGGGCACATCTGAGGTCTGACCTAAGTTCCAGTCCTACCTAGGCTTCTTATTTGCCATCTGATCTTGGGACTGTCAAACCAGTCCATCCTAAAGGAAACCAACCCTGAATATTCACTGGGAGGACTGATGCTGAAGCTGAAACTCCAATACTTTGGCCACCTGATGCGAAGAGCTGACTCACTGGAAAAGACCCTGCTGCTGGGAAAGATTGAGGGCAGGAGGAGAAGGGGACGACAGAGGATGAGATGGCTGGATGGCATCACCGACTCAATGGACATGAGTTTGGGAAAACTCCACGAGTTGGTGATGGACAGGGAGGCCTGGCGTGCTGAAGTCCATGGGGTCACAAAGCGTCAGGTGCGACTTAGTGACTGAACAGCAACTTGGGACTGTCAGGTCGCTTCTCTGAGCCTCAGCTTCCTCGTCTGTATAGTGGGGACAGTACCTGACAAGGTGGGTCTGAGGCCTCTGTAAGAAGGGGAATGTGAACGCTCACCAGGCACCTTTCCCTAAGGAGGTCACACGGAGGTGACTTTCAGCTTGAAATAAAGAAAGGCTTTTCTAACGACAAAATTTGTGCCCTGGCAAGAGGAGGGCTCTTGTGTTATCCAGCACCTTTCAGGCACCAGGCGTCAGGCTGAGTGCTTTATACACAGACGTCATCTGAGCCTCACAAGAAGCCTATGAGGCAGGTACCCTGACTGTGTCCACTTCCCAGGGGAGGAGGGGGAAGTGATACAGCCACGATCAGACAGCGGGGCTTCCCCAGTGGCTCAGTAGTTAAAAAAAAAATCCATCTGCCAAGGCAGGAGACGCGTGTGCCATCCCTGGGTCGGGAAGATCCCCTGGAAGGGGAGATGGCAAACCCACTCCAGTACCCTTGCCTGGGAAATCCCACGGACAAAGGCGCCTGGTGGGCTACAGTCCATGGAGTCCCAAGGAGTCAGACAGGAACAACCTAGCGACCGAGACAAGTGGCAGTGTCGCTGTCCAAACTCAGGCTTTCTGCTCACGCACGACTGGTGACGCTGAGACTGCGGAGACAGACAAGACTGGGGCTCCCCCGTCCCTGGGATTCTCTGGCTTGCCCTGAGCTAGGGGGCAGCAATATTCCTGGCATATCTCGAGACTAGACGCTGGAGGCCCAGTCTCAGGGGACAGCAGGCTTCAAAGGGAGCAGGTTGTGGTGTGGAGGGGGAGCTGGGGCTCCAGCGTTTGACATTACCTGGCTGAAGGACCGAGTTCTTCAGAAGCAGCGGTGTCTGGGCTCAGCCCCTCTGAGGGAGAGGAACAGGAGGGAGGGAAGCAGGGCGACCCCGGCGTGCCCCCTGGGCAGGGCCTACAGCAAGGTGGGCTCCTGGCCCCCTCCCCCACCAAGCCCCACAGGGTTGCCCCTGCAGCAAGGTGGGCTCCTGGGGGCCCCGCATGACCCCAGGTGGGCAGTGCAGCAGGTGGGCTCCTGGCCCCCCTCTTCCACCCAATGCCCCCCTGGGGTGGCCCCTGCAGCAAGGTGGGCTCCTGGGCCCCTCCCCACCCCCAACCCTCACCCCCGGGGCGGGCCCAGCAGCAGGTGGGCTCCGGGGCGCCCCCTCACCTGGGCTGGCACTGCCGCCCTCCTCTGTGGGGCTCTCGGGCCATCCCTCCGGGGAGCTGAGAGGCCCCCCTGCCCCGTCCTCAGCCTCTGCCCCCGCGCCCTGGTCCTGCTCCTCATCAGGACTGCCTGGCTCCTGGAACAAATGCACCCTGGGTGGGCTCGTGCCTGCCTGAGGCTTCAGAAAGATCTGGAAGGCAGTCTGGGGCTAAGCACGGCTTCCGCCACCTGCCGCCACCCAGGCTCTTGGACTTACCCCGAGGAACAAAGCGGGACAGGGGCTTACTTGGGGGAGACTCTGGACTGCCGTGGGGCCCCCTCCCTCCTCTCCACTCCCTCACTCACCACCCGCTCCGTCACCTCCTCCTCCTGTGGCTCGGGCTTGGCCTCGTCCTGCACGGCGGCCTTCGGAGAGTCAGGCTGGGCCGCTGGTGCGCCGGCTTCCTCTGGGGCTTCAGCCTGGGGCTCCTCGGTCTTGCCGCCCTCCTCCTGAGGCCCTTCAGCCTCCCCGCCTCCAGCCTCAGCCTCCTGCGCCCCCGAAGCCTGCTTTGGCTCAGCCTGGACCTCTCTGCTCGCGTCGACTGTCTCTCTCGACCCCGGCCTGGCCTCTTTCTCATCAGCGCTCTGCTCCTCAGAGGCCGACGCGGTCTCCCTGTCTCCCTCAGCCCCCGCAGGCTCAGAGTCGGTCTGGTCTTTCCTGTGGGTCTTCCCATGGGCCGCAGCGGTCTCTCCCTGCCCCGGGTCTTCCTGTTGAAGCTCAACCTCCCCTTGGGATTCCGCCTTGACCTCACCCAGCCCGTCGGCCTGGCATTCAGCCGAGACGGCGTCCTCGGCCGGGGCCCGCTCCTGCTGTCCCGCCGTGGCCGGCCCTGCTCTGGCGGCGCTCTCAGCGGGGCCTGCGGTCTCCTCCTCCGCAGAGCCGCCACTTCCCGCGGGCTCCGGGGCCTCCGCGGCTGGGGGGACAGTGGCCCCGTCCTCGGAGGACTTCCCCGCCTTCTGCTCCATCTCTGGAAAGAGAAGACAGACACACCCGGTCATGCCCCCTCTCTCCAGGTGAAGGCCCTGGAGTCGGGACGCCTTCAATTCAGTCCCGGGGCCCCCATTGCTTGGACTTGAGACACCAGCACCCACTTTCCGTCTGGTTAAATGAAGGGGGAGGGCACCACTTCCCCCAAAATGGGGTGTTGGGCCAGCTCTGTTTACTTGATGTCCACCGAACGGTCCTCTGTGGGTTGTGACTTGGGCTTTAAAGAACACTGGGTCAGGACTTGCTTGGTGGTCCCGTGGTTAAGAATCTGCCTGCCAATGCAGGGGACATGGGTTCGATGCCTGGTACAAGAAGATTCCACACGTGGAGGGGCAGTTAAGCCCTTGGACCACGACTACTGAGGCCCGAGAGCCTCACAAGAGAAGCCCTGGGCATCGCAGGGAAGAGTCGCCCCACTCGCTGCCACTAGAGAAAGCCTGGGCACAGCAGCAGAGACCCAGCACAGCTAAAGGCAAATAAATAAACACACTTAAAAAAAAAAAAAAAACAGAGTCACATAATGCCTTTTCAGTGATTTGGCCCCTTTTTGAATAAGTCAGCGAGGTGGTTACAGTTTGACACTCGCATCCCTGGACAGTTGCTCCTCTTCCCTTTTGATGGAGATAGCTGTCCGCAGGGCCCGCAGGCTCAGAGCCCAAAGCAGACAGGAGTCTCTAGATAGAATCAAATAAGACTGCTTTGATTCCAGTTGGATTTATTTTTACAGTTACGTTCTATTTCTGGCCAGTGACGTGGAGTTTCCAATAGTGATATAAAGTTTCTTTTATAAATGCATTTATTGAAGTTAAAATCAGCTAATTCGAAGGAAGATATTCAGGAAAGCAGGATACGAGATACCTAAGCCGCGGAGATGGCGTAAGGATGCCTGAGATTTGGGGAGCCCTGGGCCTGCATGGGGTCTGGGTCTCTGCCAGGCTGTGTGTGAGTCTCCGAAGAGCTGGCCCTGGGCCTGGCAGAGTTCCCTTTGGTGAAGAACAGATATGTGCTCTCCCTGATTAACCTCCGCAGGGAAGTCTGATCCTCCAGCTGCCGGGGGTGGGAGGAAAGGGAGCGCGTGACACTTCAACGTGAGGTTTCCTCTTCAAGCTCCGTATGTACAGTCAGCCTTCCATGTCCTCGGGCTCGGTGGATTGAACCAACCTCGGATGCAAAATGTTTGAAAAAAAAAAAAATCCAGAAAATTCCAAAAGGCAAAACTTGAATCTGCAGCCGCTCCAACTATTTACGTAGCATTTACATTGTTATTAACAATTGTTTACATAACATCGTCATTGTACAGGGTATTACAAGCGATCTCGAGCTGACTTAACAGTATCAGAAAGGACTGTGTAGGTTATAAGCAGACGCTGCCCCATTTCATGTGAGAGACGAGAGCATCTGCAGATCTTAGTGTCCACCAGGGAGGCTGGGACTGCTTCCCCACTGACACTGAAGGATGGTTGTGCTGTCCCATCTACGAAAATAGCTGGGTAGGGGGACAGAGCCAGCTCCTTCTGCCCTTCTTGGGGGGTCTGTTTACAGAGAAAATAATCCCCGAATAATGTTTAGGGCATGACTCAGGCAGTAAAAGAAGCAGACGTTGCTGTCACTGGCTAAAAATACCTCCTGCCCCCTGCAGGGCCGTCACTCTGGGTACAGTACCGCTGGCACCTGGGCAGTTGGGACGGAGGCAGGAAGACAGGCATACGAGGGCCAGGGCCCTGTTCCTGCCAGCCATTTGGGTCCTGGGGGTCCCCGGTGCAGTCTCCCACAGTTTCCCCAGGAAGCGGGCTGGGATTTTCAAAGATGCTCACGCTGCCCTTCAATTCCATCACTCCCACTACAGCCCATGGTTCACAGCTCTGGCAGTGAATTAAAGCTGGAGGGAAATCAATGAAGCCGGGAGATGGAACGCCCATCGGCAAGGAGCTAGGAGCTTGTCCTGACCTCAGCCCTGAGCCTGGGACCGGAGCGAGTCTCCTTGCCTCTCTGGGGAGTCTTCACTTCCAACACAGACGGGACCGGTCTAGATCGAGTTGGCAAACTGTGTTCTATGGAAAACTGTGCTGTGCTCAATTGCTCAGTCGTGTCTGACTCTTTGCAACCCCATGGACTGTAACCCACCAGGCTCCTGTCCATGGCGATTCGCCAGGCAAAAATACTGGAGTGGGTTGCCACGCCCTTCTCCAGGGGATCTTCCCAACCCAGGTCTCCCGCATTGCAGGCAGATTCTTTACCAGCTGAGCCACCAGGGAAGCCCAAGAATACTGGAGTGGGTAGCCTAACCCTTCTCCAGGGAATCCTCCCAACCCAGGGATTAAACCCAGGTCTCCCTCCTTGCAGGGGGATTCTTCACCAGCTGAGCCACCAAGGAAGCCCCAGAATAGTGGAATGGGTAGCCATCCTCTCCTCCAGGGGATCTTCCTGATGCAGGAAATTGAACCGGGGTCTCCTGCATTACAGGTGGATTCTTTACCAGCTGAGCTACCCCGGGAAGCCTGTGGAAAACTAGGGCCTCCTAAGACGTTAATAGGGCTTTCCAGGTGGTGGCAGTGGTAAAGAACCCGCCTGCCCATGCAGGAGGCGAAAGAGACTCGGGTTCGATCCCTGGGTCTGGAAGATCCCCTGGAGAAGGAACTGGCACCCATTCCAGTATTCTTGCCTGGAAAACTCCATGGGCAGAGGAGCCTGGTGGGCTACAGTCCATGGGGGCTGCAGTCCATGGGGCCACAAAATCGGACACGACTGAGTGAACAAGACATTAATGAGGGCTTCACTGGGGGTAGGAGGGTGTTCACTGGCTAAGATTGTTCCAGAAACAGCCTACTCTTAATCCTTTTAGAGTCTTACAGCTTCATTAGCACTTAGAGTCCAGATACCCCATGATAAAGAAATCTTAACTTTGTTTAGCTTCCTTTAACTCATTTTTCTCCAAACATATTTTCTTCCTTTAACTCATTTTCTCCGTATTTGGCCTTGGATTTTCTTTTTCTTGCTTTCTTTTCATTTTGCTTTGTCTACCCTGAGGTAGTCTCTGCCCCGAGTCTCTTTCTCCTCCTTCGTGGGCAGGCGGGTTCTTTACCACTGGCACCACTTGGGAAGCCCGATTAATGTCCTGCTGCTGCTGCTGAGTCGCTTCAGTCATGTCCGACTCTGTGCGACCCCAGAGACGGCAGCCCACCAGGTCCCCCATCCCTGGGATTCTCCAGACAAGAACACTGGAGTGGGGTGCCATTGCCTTCTCCAATGCATGAAAGTGAAAAGGGAAAGTGAAGTTGCTCAGTTGTGTCCGACTCTTCGCAACCCCGTGGACTGCAGCCCACTAGGCTCCTCCGTCCATGGGATTTTCCAAGCAAGAGTACTGGAGTGGGGTGCCATCGCCTTCTCCAGATTAATGTCTTAGGAAGCCCTAGTTTCCACAGGCTTCCCTGGTACAGATGTGAGAGTTGAACCACAAAGAAGGCTGAGTACTGAAGAATTGATGCTTTTGAACTGTGGTGTTGGAGAACACGTTTGAGAGTCCCTTGGACTGCAAGGAGATCCAACCAGTCCATCCTAAAGGAAATCAGTCCTGAATATTCATTGGAAGGACTGATGCTCAAGCTGAGGCTCCAATACTTTGACCACCTGATGCGAATAGCTGACTCATTGGAAAAGACCCTGCTGCTGGGAAAGATTGAGGGGCAGGAGGAGAAAGGGATGACAGAGGATGAGATGGTTGGATGGCATCACTGACTCAATGGACATGATTTTGAGTAGACTCTTGGAGATGGTGAAGGACAGGGAGGCCTGGCGTGCTGCAGTCCATGGGGTCGCAGAGAGTTGGACACGACTGAGCTACTGAACAGCAACCCTGAGGCGCATCTACCGCCCTCTTGAGCAATGCCACCTTTAGCAGAAGAAAGTATAGTGAATGCTGGTCTAAATGGTCAACACACCCCATCCCTGCCTTGCGCTCTTGTTTGGAAGGTGATATGGCGAAATGGTGAAAATCACTGATTCTTCAGCTTCCTACAAGGGGATTCCCAGCTCCCACTGTGACCTTGAGCAAGCTTCTTACCCTGCCTGGGTTTTGCCTTCTGGAGATAAAAATAGGTCTCACCTCATAGGGATGGTGGAGGGTTAAGAAAGCCAATGCATAGAACGTATTTGGGGGTGTTTCTGGCACGGAAGGACTCAGCATACATCAGCTTGTACGTGTAGGTTGGCTTCTGCCCTGCCCTGGGCCAGATTAAGGTCCTGACTCAGCCAGGGGGGCATTTAGTTGGTAAGACAAGGCAAAGAGAACTGAACACCGGTAAGATGAGGAGCCGTTTTTATGCCTCAAAGTGTGGCAGTGATAGGCTAAGACATAGCTGAGCCCTGCAGCCGTCTTACCCTACCTCCACGCGCCACACACACAGCACGGTGGAGGGGAAGGGCAGGTGTGTACACACACACACACACACACACACCAGCACTAACAATTGTACACCTTGCACTGCGGGCACCCTCCTATACCTCCCTGCTTCCTCACTCTGCCCCTCGGAATAGGCGTTATTGGCCTTGTTTTACAGATGGAGGAATTTGAGGCTCGGGGAGTGGAAGTCCCTTGACTACAGTGGTGCTTAGGACAATTAAATGGCCAAACTGTATGTAGAACCCAGGTCTCCTGACGACCAGCCCAGATCTTCTGCCGGAGACGCTGCCCCCAGTGGCTCCTCAGCCAGGGTCCCGTGGAAGGCGCCCAGTGCGGGTGAGGGGGACCCCAGGAGGGCAGTCAGATATGGCTGAGGAGGTCGGCTCTCGCTTCCAAGTACGTGGTAGCCTCCTTCCCCCTGCCCTGCCCGGGAAGCCTTCATTCTGCCCTGGTTTTGTGTCCGCCGTGGCAGCTCCTGTCTCTTCCTGTTTGCCTTGGCAGACGGGAAGGCAAAGTAGCCAGGAGCCCAAGTTCCAAGCCCCACATAGTGGAGACGGTGCTGGGAGGCTCTGCTGACACCTCCACAACCTCTGCCGCTCGGTCTGCCTTCCTGTGGTCCTCCAGCCAGCCACATCCCTCGGAGATGCCCCCCTCAGCTGCTCAGAGACGCCGCCTCCCACCCCAACTGGACTGGGAAGTCTCCGAGGCCCTCTCTGCCCATCAGGTCCTGGTGGGTGGCCACCTGGGGGCGACTCTGGTAGGCACCCCAGGGTCTCCGACCTCCAGCTCAAAAGAGTTGACATAGTGATGGAGAGAGTCAGAGAGGATTTCTCCAACCGGGGGGCGCAGCTCAGAGGCTCCTGCCCTTGGAGGTGGGCAGAGGGGTCGGCAGATGGAGGGGCTGCTTGGAAAGCGGTGCAGGGCTTCGCCTACCTGGGGGGCCTCTGTCTGGGGTCCTGGAGCCGTCTCCTTCCTTGAGCTGAGCGGTGTCTCTCCCGGGCTGTCTTTAAGCCCCGGGGCTTCTAGCCCCCACCTTCCCCCCACCTGCCCCCCACCCCCCCACTTCAAGGGCCTGGGGCCACGGACCAGCATTGTTTACTACCCTGTTGGTACAACACTCCCCCTGGACCCGGAGGCTCGGGTTTCCTGTGGAGCGCCGACAGGTGGCACCTTTCAATCACTGCCGGGCCCTCCCGCCTGCCCGGGCCGCATCCATCCTGGGCCCGTTTCCTTCCCTGCGTCCTCGTCCTCGCCTGGCCTGGGCAGGCCCCAGGGGCCCTGTGGAGCATGGTCGCCAGCTGTCCGGCCTCCCCTGCCCATCCAGAGCCCAGGTCCTGCACCTCCCTGCCCTCCACCCTCTGTTAAACAGTCCCTTTACCCGTCCTTGGACTAAAGCAGCTGCAGGAGGTTGGCGAAGGAGGGGGTGAGTGGACAGCTGCCATTCGGACCTGTCTTGGGGGCCCCCCGATGGATGGGGTGGGGGAGGGGCAGAGAGAAGGGAGAGGGTCCAAGCTGATGGCTCACGAGTCCAGATGATACAAACCGAGCTCTATTTTGTGCTGAAGTGACCGGGACACAGTAGGCTCAGAGCAAATTTTTGCACTGAATTGAGATTTTTGCTCCCCAAAACAGAACATCTTTCTTTACTTTCTCCAGGGGTCCTGTGGTCTAAGAAGGGGACTGCTTTCGGAGAATGCGTGAGGGGGGCTGTGACTTACAAAGCTGGGGCTCCCCCAACCCTCCCCCCGCACCATCCCCACCACTTCAGCCATCCTGGCCTCCTTCCAATTCCTTCAATAAATTGCCTCCTTTCCGTTCTCGGGACTACCACCGTTCCCCTCCTGCCCTTTGTAAGACTGTCTTCTACTCTGAAATGTCATTTCCTCCTAGAGGCCTCCCATGACCTTGAGTTCCTCTCCATCATCTCCGCATAGTTTATTTCCTTCTCGTATATTTATTGAAATCCAAAATCACCTCATTCGTCACTGGAGTTTCTCTCTAGACTCTAAGCTCCAGTAGGGCAGGGGCTTTACCTTCCTGTTCATGGCTATATGCCTGGGGCCTAGCAAGTTGCCTGGGTCAGATGGGGTGCTCACTAGATAGATATTAAATGAGCAAATACTTTAGTTAGCTTAAATATGGAATGAAAACTCAGGGGCTTCTGCCTGGCATGATCTGAAAGCCTGGTTTGGGTACCAGTGGTTGAACAGTGCAATGTTGCTGATTGCCAGCCGTACTTAGTGTGAAGACGTCTATAACTTTAAGGGCCTGAAAATTGCAATGTGGAAAAAAGACCTCATCTGTTAGAGATACAGTTAGATGGAGAAAATACGGCTAAATGCTGACAACTGTCAAGTCCTGGTGATGGGTGATTAGCATCTGAGAATTCAGTACACCGTGCTCCCCACTTTTCCGGACTTGTATTTACTTATTTTTCATGTTTCTCCTTGCCTCTCTGTTCAGGTCTTTATTCAAAATCAGCTGCCCCAGATGAGTTGGTGTTTATGGAATAAGCAAACGTAAGTGTGCGCAGCAGCCTTCTTTCCCTCTGGGGTAGCCTTCTTTCCTGCGGGCTTCTTCTCAGCTGCTGGTTTCTTGGTGCCCTGCAGCCTTTTTTCCCACCGCAGGTTTCTTGCCCCGAACCCCCTTCTCATCTGATTTGGTGTCTAGTACTGCTGCCGCCTTATCCGGACGGACTCTGGTTCTTGGCCTGTTGAAGAAGGGCGTTCTGGTGCGTGGTCTTTGCATGTGGGTTAAGCTTCAACATGAGTCTCAGGGTTTTCAGTGCATTCTTTCTCAGGACTCTGCGATGAATCTTCTTGCGTGGTGCTCAGAGTGCTCTTTGGATTTCTGGGCTTTTCAAGAGGCTGCTGAGGTCTGTATTGAGCATCTTGTGCAGGGGGAGATTGTAGTTACTCTTGAGGGAGGCTGCTTGATGCCAAGTGCCATACAGCTCATCTGGCTTTCAGAGAGCGCTTTCAGTCCGAATGCAGAAACGCCCCACATGACCGCCAGGAGCAAGTTTCAAAATGTTCAGCTTGCTTCCATTAATTCCAGGGATGTTTCTGAAGGCCCTGATGATACCACTGTCTTCGTTACAGATGAGGCTGGGTCCCCTGCGCTGGACACAGCGAGGGTTTCTCATTTTACCTCTGCCAGCTCTCATTCGCTGAGAGGCGTAGACCTTTCTGATGTCATTCCGGGCCTTCAGTTTCTTCAGAAGCAAAACAGCCTGCTTGGTCTTCTTATAGCCTTCAACTTTATTTTCAGCCTCCAAAGGAAGTTCAGGAGCTTCCCCTACACAATGACCTTTAGGCATGACCAGCGGTGGCGAGGCCGGGGCGGCTGGCGCAGAGCAGATGGAGCATCGCTGCTGCTCTGTACTCGCTCTGCGGTGCCAACGTCGTCAGGTCCTGGTTGGTGCAAACAGGTGGCCCCCACGACACGTATTTCCAGAAGCACCCTGGCCAGAACGGGGAGTCCCGCCACCTGGAACCCTGGGAATTCGAGCCACAGCTCTGCCGGTACCCCGACACTCGGCACGGGTTTGATGACCTGCTGATCGACTGGCAGCAGAGGGCTTTCTGTTGCTTTTGCGCAAGTTGGTGTGAACCTAGTTCACACTACCTGGTCGAGTGGGAGCCTTGAACACAGCAGGCAAAGTGACATTTCTGGCAGAGGAGCCCCCTTTTCGGAGCACACTGGGGTCAGTGGACAAGCGCACGCCGTGGCGGGGAGAGGAGAGCGGCGCCCACAGCAAATGTCTTCTGTACTTTTAAACTTTGCCCTAATAAATAAAACTCCAAAAAGAAAGCAACATTTCATTGTTATTGAGCAACTGTCATGGATTAGATATGCTATTTTTTCTGTTTGTTTTATAATGATTTTTAAAACTTCATTTTGAAATAATTATAGGTTTATAGAAGTTACATAAGTAGTACAGAAAGGGAACTGAAGGTTACATTTTACTTAAGATTTATCCACTGAAAGCCAAATCTTACATAACTTATGCAATATCAAAACAAGGAAGTTGGCCTGGATATCATGGCTTGTATGGTGTTATGACAGCTTAGATTTGTATAAAACCTCCACCCACAATCAGGACATGGAACCATTTCACCCACACAAAGATCTGCCTTGTGTTATTCCCTTAGGTACACTTCCCTCCCTCTCCCCACCAAATCTAACCCTAGGCAATCTCATTAATCTTTTCTCTCATCGCTATAATTTTGTCATTTTCAGAATGTGGTTTAAATGGAATCATACAGTTACACAATCATTCATAAAATCTGATTTAAAAAAGTCCCGTCTAGGGAGCAGATTCTTCTCGCAAGAACCCATCTTCTTTTCCATGTAATTTCTTAATATTCCATATATTTATAATGTTTTCAAAAGCAAAAACCAGGATCACATATGTACAATAATATACATCACAGTATTATCTCAATAGCCAAAACTGGAAACAACCCACAAGTTCATCAACAGGAGCATAGATAAATGCATTACAGCTGATTTATACAATCAAACACTCGACAGCAATAAAGAAAAATGCATAAGAGATACACACGACAGTATGGCTGAAATCTCACCAATGCTACGTTGAGCTAAAGAGGTGAGGCACAAACAGAAAGTAATGTATAATTTTGCTTACATGATGTTCAAGAGTAGGCAGAACTAACTGATGCTGATAGAAGTCAGAATAGAGGTTCACTGCAGGAGAGGGGATATTGACTGAGAAGGGACATGAGATAACTTTTTAGGGTGCTGGAAGTATTTTGTATCTTGATCTGGGTAATGGTTATAAAAATGAATATCTGTGTAAAAATTAAGATTCTGCATGTTACTACTTTACTGTCTGAATTTTATACCTCAGTTTAAAAAATTTATTCATTTTTGGTTGCCCTGGGTCTTTGTTGCTGTATGCCAGCTTTCTCTAGTTGCAGAGAGGGTAGGCTCCTGTCCATCGCGGTGTGCGGGCTTCTCATTGCAGTGGCTTCTCTGTTGCAAAGCATCTGCTGTAGGTGTGCAGGCTCTGTGGCGTGGCTCAGGGCTTATCTGCTCCAAGGCACGTGGAATCTTCCCGGACCAGGAATTGAACTCGTGCTATCTGCAGTGGTAGGCAGATTCTTATCCACTGTGCCTCCAGGGAAGTCCTATACCTCAATTTTAAAGTATCAGGGCATAGGGTTTAGCAGAGGTTGAGTCCTTACAGCAGTGCTGTAATGAGACCCAATGTTTAAAATCATGGCTTTCCCAGGAAAGTACATCGTGACCAACCACATAAATTGTCTGGCCCACCTTCTCCTACGGGCAGTGTACCCTTGCATCATTAACTTGCATCTTTAAATTTCGTTCACTGGGATGTCCCTTGAAATATCCAGGATTGAGGTGGATTTTTTCTTGGGGTCAGGGGAGGAGGGCAGGGAGCAGGAGACAGGCATGCAGAGAAGCACATTGTCTTGTTCCCTGGTGGCTCAGACAATGGGTCTGCCTGCAGTGCAGGAGACCCAGATTCCATCCCAGGGTTGGGAAGATCCCCTGGAGAGTGGATAGTCTACCCACTCCAGTATTCTTGTGTTTCCCTGGTGGATCAGACGGTAAAGAATCTGCCTGTGGTGTGGGAGACCTGGGTTTGATCCTAGGTTGGGAAGATCCCCTAAAGGAGGGTATGACAACACACTCCAGTATTCTTGCCAGGAGAATCCCCACAGACAGAGGAGCCTGGTGGGCTACAGTCCATGGGGTTGCCAAGAATTGGACATGACTGAGCAACTAATACCCTTCACACTCACACACACTCACAAATACCCTTCTTCTTCACCCAAACATGCTAGGATGGCTCTGGTGGCAGCTGCAATGGCTGCCTAATCATCTTTATGAAGAGATGGTCTGGGGCATCTACTTCAGTTCAGTTCAATCGCTTAGTTGTGTCGGACTCTTTGCAACCCCACAAACCACAGCACGCCAGGCCTCTCTGTCCATCACCAACTCCCGGAGTCCACCCAAATCCATGTCCATTGAGTCGGTGATGCCATCCAACCATTTCATCCTCTGTCATCCCCTTCTCCTCCTGCCCCTAATCCTTCCCAGCATCAGAGTCTTTTCCAACGAGTCAGCTCTTCCCATCAGGTGGCCAAATTATTGGAGTTTCAGCTTCAACATCAGTCCTTCCAATGAACACTCTGGACTGATCTCCTTTAGGATGGAGTGATTGGATCTCCTTGCAGTCCAAGGGACTCTCAAGAGTCTTCTCCAACACCACAGTTCAAAAGCATCAATTCTTCTGTGCTCAGCTTTCTTTATAGTCCAACTCTCACATCCATACATGACCACTGGAAAAACCATAGCCTTGACTAGACGGACCTTTGTTGGCAAAGTAATGTCTCTGCTTTTGAATATGCTATCTAGGTTGGTCATAACTTTCCTTCCAAGGAGTAAGCGTCTTTTAATTTCATGGCTGCAATCACCATCTGCAGTGATTTTGGAGCCCAGAAAAATAAAGTCTGACACTGTTTGCACTTTTTCCCCATCTATTTCCTGTGAAGTGATGGGACAGGATGCCATGATCTTAGTTTTCTGAATGTTGAGCTTTAAGCCAACTTTTTCACTCTCCTCTTTCACTTTCATCAAGAAGCTCTTTAGCTCTTCTTCACTTTCTGCCATAAGGTTGGTGTCATCTGCATATCTGAGGTCATTGATATTCCCCCCGGCAATCTTGATTCCAGCTTGTGCTTCCTCCAGCCCAGCGTTTCTCATGATGTACTCTGCATAGAAGTTAAGTAAGCAGGGTGACAATATACAGCCTTGACGTACTCCTTTTCCTATTTGGAACCAGTCTGTTGTTCCATGTCCAGTTCTAACTGTTGCTTCCTGACCTGCATACAGATTTCTCAAGAGGCAGGTCAGGTGGTCTGGTATTCCCATCTCTTTCAGAATTTTCCACAGTTCGCTGTGATCCACACAAAGGCTTTGGCATAGTCAATAAAGCAGAAATAGATGTTTTTCTGGAACTCTCTGGCTTTTTCGATGATCCAGCGGATGTTGGCAATTTGATCTCTGGTTCCTCTGCCTTTTCTAATACCAGCTTGAACATCTGGAAGTTCATGGTTCACGTATTGCTGAAGCCTGGCTTGGAGAATTTTGAGCCTTACTTTACTAGCGTGTGAGATGAGTGCAATTGTGCTGTAGTTTGAGCATTCTTTGGCACTGCCTTTCTTTGGGATTGGAATGAAAACTGACCTTTTCCAGTCCTGTGGCCATTGCTGAGTTTTCCAAATTTGCTGGCATATTGAGTGCAGCACTTTCACAGCATCATCTTTCAGGATTTGAAATAGCTCAACTGGAATTCCATCACCTCCACTAGCTTTGTTCGTAGTGATGCTTTCTAAGGCCCACTTGACTTCACATTCCAGGAAGTCTGGCTCTAGGTGAGTGATCACACCATCATGATTATCTGGGTCGTGAAGCTCTTTTTTTGTACAGTACTTCTGTGTATTCTTGCCACCTCTTCTTAATATCTTCTGCTTCTGTTAGGTCCATACCATTTCTGTCCTTTATTGAGCCCATATTTGCATAAAATGTTCCCTTGGTATCTCTAATTTTCTTGAAGCCATCT
Organism: Bos javanicus; assembly: GCF_032452875.1. Lineage (NCBI taxonomy): Eukaryota > Metazoa > Chordata > Mammalia > Artiodactyla > Bovidae > Bos > Bos javanicus. The sequence goes on along the minus strand of NC_083882.1, from coordinate 81,288,701 downwards.
CTAGTCTTTCCCATTGTATTGTTTTCCTCTATTTCTTTGCACTGATCGCTGAGGAAAGTTTTCTCATCTCTCCTTGCTATTCTTTGGAACTCGGCATTCAAATGGGTATGTCTTTCCTTTTCTCCTTTGCTTTTCGCTTTCCTTCTTTTCACAGCTATTTGTAAGGCCTCCTCAGACAGCCATTTTGCTTTTTTGCATTTCTTTTTCTTGGGGATGGTCTTGATTCCTGTCTCCTGTACAATGTCAGGAGCCTCCATCCATAGTTCATCAGGCACTCTGTTAGATCTAGTCCCTTAAATCTATTTGTCACTCCCACTGTATAGTCATAGGGGATTTGATTTACATCATATCTAAATGGTCTAGTGGTTTTCTCCACTTTCTTCAATTTCAGTCTGAATTTGGCAATAAGGATTTCATGATCTAAGCCACAGTCATCTCCCAGTCTTATTTTTGCTGACTGTATACAGCTTCTCCATCTTTGGCTAAAAAGAATATAATCAATCTGATTTTGGTGTCAACCATCTGGTGACATCCATGTGTAGAGTCTTGTGTTGTTGGAAGAGGGTGTTTGCTATGACCAGTGTGTTCTCTTGGCAAAAATCTATTAGCCTTTGCCCTGCTTCATTCTGTACTCCAAGACTAAATTTGCCTGTTACTCCAGGTGTTTCTCTTGACTTCCTATTTTTGCATTCCAGTCCCCTATAAGGAAAAGGACATCTTTTTTGGGTGTTAGCTCTAGAAGATCTTGTAGGTCTTCATAGAACTGTTCAGATTCTTCAGTGTTACTTTTTGGGGCATAGACTTGGGTTACTGTGATATTGAATGATTTGCCTTGGAAACGAACAGAGATCATTCTGTCGTTTTTGAGATTGCATCCAAGTACTGCATTTCGGACTTTTTTGTTGACTATGATGGCTACTCCATTTCTTCTAAGGGATTCCTGCCCACAGTAATAGATATAATGGTCATCTGAGTTAAATTCACCCATTCCAGTCCATCTTAGTTCGCTGATTCCTAGAATGTCAACGTTCACTCTTGTCATCTGTTTGACCACTTCCAATTCGCCTTGATTCATGGACCTAACATTCCAGGTTCCTATGCAATATTGCCCTTTACAGCATCAAACCTTGCTTCTATCACCAGTCCCATCCACAACTGGGTGTTGTTTTTGCTTTGGCTCCATCCCTTCATTCTTTCTGGAGTCATTTCTCCACTGATCTCCAGTAGCATATTGGGCACCTACTGACCTGGGGAGTTCATCTTTCAGTGTCCTATCTTTTTGTCTTTTCCTACTGTTCACGGGGTTCTCAAGGCAAGAATACTGAACTGGTTTGCCATTCCTTTCTCCAGTGGACCACATTCTGTCAGACCTCTCCACCATGACCTGTCCGTCTTGGGTGGCCCCACATGGCATGGCTTAGTTTCATTTAGACAAGCCTGTGGTCCGTGTGATCAGATTGGGTAGTTGTCTGTGATTGTGGGGGAATCTAACAGGAGGTGAATAAAACATACTGTATACTTGACTCCTCTTTCTATAAGAAGGCGCCTCGCTGGTCTCTGCAACCCCAGAGACAGTTCAGGGATCTCCGCACAGCTGTACTCACCCGAAAGCCCTCTTGAACTCTGGCTCTCAAACCTGCCCGCACAGGGAAATCGCAGGGGAATTCTACAATGGACCTGTTACGTAGTTAGAATAGGAAAAAGGAGCCCAGAATGGCGGTGGCTAAAACACAAGGAACGGGAAAGCCCAAGAAAACAGAACAAAGGAAGGTCTGAGGACCAGAGTGAGGCCCTCAGGTAGAACAAACAGCACTACTGGCGAGCCCAATTTACATAGGGCAGGCCCAGGGGAGGGAAAAAACATATAAAAAGAGGAGCCTAAGGGCTGGGGCGCTGTCTCTCCCCCGTCTTCGCGCCGTTTGGGTCGGCATTCCCTCACGCCTGGAAGATGTATTTTCCTTTATTTTCTAAATAAAACAGAACTGTAACACGGAGCTATCCAAGGGTTTTAACCTCCGTCGCTTCAAATTCTTGCTGACGAGACAGAACCGAGGAAATTACACACTCCCACGACATACCGATGCCCGGGTCCTAGCCTCGGGGATTCTCATTTATTTGGTGCGAAGTGGGCCCTGGACACGGGTGATTTTAGGCGGCCCAGGTGGGGTTACATGCATCTGAGAACTGCAGTTTGAGGACGTGCTTCCTTCTCTGCACCAGACCTGCACTCCGACGTCAGCCCCCCTGCCCCTCCGGGGGGCGCAGGGTGAGGTTCACCGAGCTCGGTACCCCCGCCCCCTCTGACAGAACCGATAAACTCAAGCCGCTCCGCCATCCCCGCTAGGGACCCTAACTCTACCTGCTGCGGGCGCTCTACGGCCCGCCGCAGCCTCTATGGTACCCTGCAGTCCTCTCTAGCACCTGGAGGACTCCCTCACCTCCGACGGGAGCCAGCCACTCCCTCTCTATGGTGGCGGATTTCCCGGCGCCGCCCGCGGCGGGGTCTTCACTCCGGAAGCGCGGCCTGAGCGGAAGGGAGGCGGGACTTCCCGCCGGCCGCGCCCCACGTGCTTCCGCCCTGCCCCATCCGCGCGCGCGGTGAGTTTGTGGCCTGTGCCCGACGTCGGGGGCCCCGGGGGCGCGGGGAGTGGCCCGGGCCTTGGGGAGAGGCTTGGAGCGCGCGGCGACCCCGAAGACGGCGCCGCCGCTCCAGGGCCGTGGCCCCGGGCTCGGCCCCGGAGGGCCGCGTCGCATCGGATCCGCAGGGCCCCGCGCGTTCGTGCCGGCCGTTTGGGGCCCCGTCCCCGATCCCCTCCTCCTCTCCCGGAGAGACGCCACCTTGAGGGGCTGGGCGTCAGGGTGCCGGGACCCGCTCTGCAGGCCTGCCGTCGCCGGCTTTGCGACCTTGGGCGGAGCCTCGGTTCCCAGGTCCGACGCTGGGTGCTTGAGCTTGCCGAGGTCAGCGGCCCCTCCTGGTCGGATGCCCTTGGGATTCCTCCACGTCCTGCAGCCCCTGGACGGGAAAGCGGCTGGGAGGGCTGGGTGCTGACCGTGATGTCTCCCCCGCCCAAACCCAGGAACTAGGAGGCCCGCAGGTGATCTCTTCCAGGGCGCAGGGCTAAGATGGACCCACTCAGGGCCCAGCAGCTGGCCGCAGAGCTGGAGGTAGAGATGATGGCCGACATGTACAACAGGTAAGGCCGGTCCTGCCCCTCACGTCTTAGAGAATGCTCCCAAGTCATCCTCTCCAAGGGCAGAGGTGGGCGACTTCCGAAAAGTCTTCCTCTTAATCTAGGATAAACTGAGGTCCATACTTAGCTTCCCAGCACCCACCCCCACGTAAGCATGCCCAGTGGCTGAGTCGTGTCTGACTCTCTTCCATCCCTTGGACTGTAGCCGGCCAGGCTCCTCTGTCCATGGGATTTCCCAGGTAAGAAGACTGGAGTGGGTTGCGTTTCCTTCACCCACCCCCATGGTTAAGGGCTAATGCAGATGCAGTGTGGACTGACTAGAAGGACTTTGACATTGGGATTGGGATGGAATTGATGGAGGAGCCGAACAGGAAGAGAAACGAGGCTCTGGTTGGGTTCTGGGGACAGTAGAGCAGTTGCCTTTTGACAGATCCTGCGTAACCCATTTAGCAATGCTGAGCACTTTATAGGTATTATCTTTTTATAATCTCCACTGAGTTCCCTTTTCCCATTTTTAAGGTGAGGACATTGAGGCTTGTAGAGGTTCAGCAGCTTTCTCAGGGTCCACAGCTCGTCAATAGCAGTGCCAGGACCAGGACTTCAGTCTGACTCCTAATGAGTCATCGGGCAGATTTGGGAACAAATCACAGACACATCAACCACCACTACTGTGGCCTTGGGCAAGTTACTTGGACTTGTAGACTGGTGGTTATCCCAGCTATAAAGTGGAGTTCATAATAGTACCTTTCCCATAGAGACATTATAAATATTAAATGTTAAAATATAAGACAGACTTATCAAGCCCAACACAGGTAGGCAGTCAACAATTATCTGCTCTTTTTATTGGCTAAAACTCTCCGGTATCTTCCTTTGATTAGTTGGGTTTGTCTCGAAGGCTATATGTGAGAATAATTTTCTGAAGTAAGCTGTGAAGTCAGGCTTCATGCGTGCGTGTAAGTTGCTTCGGCCGTGTCCAAGTCTGCGACCTCATGGACTGTAGCCCACCAGGCTCCTCTCTGTGGGATTCTCGAGGCAAGAACACTGGAGTGGGTTGCCATGCCCTGTTCCAGGTGCTGTTCCCCGCCCAGGGATCGAACCCACGTCTCTCACGTCTCCTGCATTGGCAGGCGGGTTCTTTACCACTGCGCCCCCAGGAAGCCCCCAGTCAGGCTCCCTGGGGTCGTAGCCCAGCTTTATGTGATCCTGAGGCTCCCTGTTCCTTCACTCCCTCATCTGTAAAAAGGGGGTAACGATCGTGCCGACTGCATAGAGTCATTCTAAGGACTGCGTGGCAGAATCCACGTCACGCACTTAGCGTGATGTCCGGAACGTAGCCAATACTCAGCTAACGGTTCCTGTCTGATGAGTCAGAAACACGGGGTGACCATGGGCTCAGACAAGGGCCTCCCAAGACGGCGGAGGCGCAGATTGGGGGTTCACACTGCCTTCCTGGCGGGTGAGATCAGGGTAGCAGGGCAGGAGTGGTCTCGAGTTCCTGGTTTGCCACAGCAGGCTGCTGATCCGACCTGGCCCTTCTTTCTAGAATGACCAGCGCCTGCCACCGGAAGTGCGTGCCTCCCCACTACAAGGAAGCAGAGCTGTCCAAGGGCGAGTCCGTGTGCCTGGACCGCTGTGTCTCCAAGTACCTGGACATCCATGAGCGGATGGGCAAGAAGTTGACAGAGCTGTCTATGCAGGATGAGGAGCTGATGAAGAGGGCGCAGCAGAGTTCTGGGCCTGTGTGAGGCGAGGCAGCACACCCTAAGGCGCTCCGCCTCACTCCCCACCTGTCTCCTAAACGTGCCCCCCGCTGGGCGTCATCTGTGAAGACTGCCAGGCCTGGACTCCTTCCGGAGGGTCTTCAGGAGCTGGGGTATGATGGAGCCCTTTCCCATGTGGGCCCGTGACTGTGTGTGTGTGTATATATTATATATTAAAACAAATCTGTTGGCACGCACAGTGTGCAAAGCAGTGTGCCTGGCACTTGGGAGTGAAGGCGGCAGACACAGCCTCTACCAGCAGAGGGAGTCTGACGTGTTTAAAAGCAGAGACCGGTCCTGTGGCTTAAGTGGGCAGTCCCCATCAGCCGCTCGCTGTGTGACCCTGACCTCACCGTGCTTGGCTTCCTCATCTGTAAAGTCGGGGGACAGTCATAGGGCTGGGTGAAGGTAAAGTGAGTTAACGTGAATGAACCACTTGCAGTAATGGCTGGGCCACAGAAGGTTCCCAGGATACTTCTGGTTTTGTAACAAGCATGTGCTTTGTTTGGTTTGGCTGCGCTGGGTCTCCGTTGCTGGGCGCGGGCTCTCTCTGGTTGCGGTGTGCGGGGTTCTCGTCGTGGAGCACGGGCTGTAGGCACGGGGGCTTCAGCAGCTGCAGCTCGTGGTCCCAGTTGCTCCGCGGCAGGTGGAATCTTCCTGGACCAGGGATCAAACCCGCGTCTCCTGCATTGGCGGGTGGCTTCTTCACCACTGTACCACCAGGGAAGCCCAGCTTTTTATGTTTAACAACTGAAGTGCAGGCCGGCACATCATTTTCCCAAATAATGGAAAAGAAATGATTTAGAGGAGTGGGTGGAAAGCAGGTGGAACTTAAGTAGCCACGACGTCTTGGTTCTAAACGGCCATAGCGGAACACGTGAAGGGACCCAGCGTCACGCACGGTGTGTGTGATCAGGGGAGGGCCTGAGTGTAACCGCCATTAGCCATCTGGGGTCCACGTGAGTCCGCACTGCGGACCGCTCTCCTCGCCCTTGGTGGGATCTGCAGTCCGATCCACCCAGCAGGCTAGAGGCCATCTTAGGAAACGGGGGCTCCGAGAGGTGGTTTCTGGGTTACAGGAGAGGAGCGGTAGCCTGGAGGCCAGGACGGACTGCACGAGCTGCCTCGCAGAGGGGAGGCCGCAGCGACGCCTGTCCTGACGGTGCCCTTGGAGAACTGTGGCTCAGAAAGGGCGGCTCGCTGCGCCGGGAGCTCCGGTGACCCCAGTGCCGCTGTGGTAGCAGAGCCTTCAGAGCAGAGGCTGGCGTCCGGCATGTAACCTCACCGGGCCCTGGGCGCGCAGGACAAGTAGAGGCAGTGCGTGTCAGGCTTACAGAGGACAGGCTCAGGGAGCTCCCTGGCCGCCCAGTGCTTGGGTCGTGTCACCTTCACTGCCAAGGGCCCAGGTTCATTTCCTGGTTGGATAACTAGTATCCCACAAACTGCACGGAGCATCCGGGAAAAAACAGTCCAGGTTCAGGTCAGACCGCCTGGGGTGAAAGTTTCAGTCTGTGTGCTCCTGGGGAGGCATCTGATGGCTCTGTGCCTCAGCTGAGTGCGTGCTCAGTCATGTCCGACTCTTGGCGACCCCATGGACTGCAGCTCACCAGGCTCCTCTGTCCATGGGCGTCTCCAGGCAAGGAGACGAGTGGGTTGCCATGCCCTTTATCAAGGGATCATCCGACCCAGGGATCGAACCTTCGTCTCTTCCATCTCCTGCACCGGCAGGCAAATTCTTTACGGCCAGCACCAGCTCAGTCACCCTGTGATAAAACCAGTTCATCGAGTTGTCGTGAAGATTAAATGTGTTAATAATAACTAAGGCACTTGGGAAAGTGCCTCCCTTTCCCATGTTAAATACTCATAATGTTACCTTTTAAAAAAAAATTGTTAACTTGGATGTAAGGAGACATGAGATAATACCCCCAGAAAAGTTAAAAAACCGTTGTTAAAAATCACCTCCAGGCTGGGCTGAGAGCCCGTATCCAGGTGCTGCAGTGCTGGTGTGGGCCAGCAGGTGGCGCCGTCCGCCCACGGGAGTCCGCCCGCTGGCGCCGGTCCGCGGGCATTCCTGGGGTCCTCAGCGGGGGTTGTGCTAGGAAGGGTCAATGGTGAGGAAAACAGACTGTGCCTGCCCTCAGGTTTAGCAGGAAGTGTCAGGAGTTTCCAGGGTGCATTGCCGAAACATATTAGAAGCAAGGGCGGTCGGGGTGGAGAGAAGAGGTTTCAGCTACAGACAGCACTGCAGAAAAGCTCGCGTTGGAGTGGGATGGGATGGGAGGTGGGTGGTAGAGAAGAGACCTGTCTGAGGCCGGGCCGGCGCAGCTCCACAGAGCCTGAAGAGCTGTGTTAAAAGGCTGGGTGTTCTCTGAAGGGCATCAGCAAACTGGAAGGAGGTGAACCCTGGCAGTGAAAATGACAAATCTGCATTTTAAAGGCTCCCTCTAGCTGCCAGCCGGGTGGATGGCGGTAGATGGATGACATAGATTCAGGGGAGACATGCCAAGGATCCAGTGAGGAAATGGGTGTGTGTGTGTGTGTGTGTCTGTGTGTGTGGATTCGAGTACAAGTACCTGTTGAGGGCTTCCCTGGGGGTCCAGAGGTTTAGCGTCCACCTTGCAATGCAGGGGATGCTAGTTCGATCCCTGGTCCAGGAAGATCCCACGTGCCATGGGGCACCTAGAGCCCTCATGCCACAACAAAAGGAGCCACCGCGATGAGAAGCCTGCGTGCTGCAAGCAGAGAGGAGCCCCTGCTGGCCGCAGCTGGAGAAAGCCTACACGAGGCCACGAAGAGCCAGCACGGCCAAAAAGAACAAGAAATTTTAAAAAACCTATTGTTGCCACATCGTGCTAGTGAGTATATTATTTCATTAAGATCCGATAACAGCTCTGAGGCAGGTACTGTGGTTCTCATAGATGAGGAAGCTGAGGCTCCCAAAAGTAAGTAACTTGCGAAGGGTCCGAGATCAAGCAGGTGGCAGGACTGCAGCTAATTCAGAGCCCACTTTCACCCACTCCTCTGGGTCGAGGTGAGGGTGGACTTGGGGAGTCTTCCTTAATATGTCAGCAAAGTCGTATCTCATTCAACAATATCTGCTGTTGCCTTGCCACGTGCAGAGAGCTATAGAAGGTGTACAACGTGAATTAGCTGGGTCCCTGCCTTCAGTGAGGGCTTCCCAGGAGACGCTAGAGGTAAGGAATCCCAGTAAGAGATGCAGGTTCAATCCCCTGGAGGAGGGAATGGCAACCCTTTCCAGTATTCCTGCCTGGAGAATCCCATGGACAGAGAAGCCTGGCAGGCTACAGTCCATGGGGTCGCAAAGAGTGGGACATGGGGTGGCAAAGAGTGAGTTGGCATGCGGGCTGCCTTCAGTGAACAATATAGGGGGCGGGAGGGGAGGCGTGGAGAGGTGAACAGACCTGTGAAGGGTGGTGGAATAGGCGAGGCCCGCCTTCTCGGCTGAAGAGAAGGGTCAAAAACTCAATCCTCGTGTGCGCTCGCTAGACTGTCAGATTTACAAATTGAGGAGTGTCTCGTGAAAAACCAGGACTTTGGCTTCTTTTGAAAAGTTAGAAGATCTGACACATCTGCCTCCTTTTCTGCGTGGCGGGGGTCTGCTGGAGGACGGGCGGAGGCTCCGCTGTCCAGCGAGCCTTCCCTCCCCCGTGTCTCCCCTCCTCCTCAGCGCTGCACCATGTGCTCCCTGGGTTTTCAGCCGAGCCCAGCCGGAAGCTGAATGAGAAAACACGAAAACACGTCATCCGGTCGTCCTGTCCGGGAGCGAGCTGTCTCCAAGGTGGCTTCTAACGACCCACCCACTCTGCTCACTGCTGTTCATCCCCAGTACAATCTCCTTCCAATGTGCACCTGACCTTGAGAGAGGCTTTTGGTTGTTGGATTTTTTTTTTTTTCCTTTTTTAAACTTTTTATTTTGCATTGGAGTATAGCTGATTGATGGGCTTCCCTGGTGGCTCAGCAGTAAAGAATCCGCCTGCTTATGCAGGAGATGTAAGTTTGATCCCTGGATTGGGAAGATCCCCTGGAGAAAGACATGGCAGCCCACTCCAGTCTTCTTGCCCAGGAAATCCCATGGACAAAGGAACCTGGTGAGCTGTAGTCCATGGGGTTGCAAAAGAACCGGATGTGATTTGGCAACTAAACAAAACATAGCTGGTTAACAATATGATAATTTCAGGTGAACAGCAAAGGGACTTAGCCATACATATACACGTATCCATTCTCCCCTAAATACCCCTCGCATCCAGGCGGAGTTCCATGTGCTATACAGTAGGTCCTTGTTGGTTATCCATCTTAAATACAGTGTTCACTCCTCCTCGTAGAGGCTTGCATCTAACGAACAGAACACAGCAAAGGTGATGAACACTGCGTCCAAGGTCCAGGCACAGAAGAGCGTAATGGCCGTCCCTGTAGCGTTCCTCTTGCCCCCACCATCCCCTCTCCTCTCACTTGCAAACCCTCAGGAGGCGGGCTTCCATGTTGTCAGCTGCCCTAGGAAGAGACCCGCATGGTAAGGACCTCAGGCAGCCTCCGGCGCACAGTCAGCGCAGAACTGAATCCCGCCAGCACCCACCCGAGTGAGCTGGGATGCAGGTCCTCCTGCATCCTGTCAGATGACACCAGCTCTGGCTGGCACTTTGCAGCCCTGTGAGAGCCCCTGAAGCAGAGGACCGAATGGACCTGCACCCTGACTCCCAGCCTAGGAAGCCGAGATAATAAAGGTTGCTTTAAGCCATTATTTTCTGGGGTCATTTGTTACAGAGAAAGAGTTAACAACCACTAACAGTTCTCACAACCGTTAACGGTTGTCAGAGAATATGCTCGGTCATTCTACACCTGTGCCTGGAAGGATCGAGGCGCCGTTCCAGGCATCTGCGGTTCACCATGGAACAGGACAGGTGAAGATCCTTGTCAACCTGGAGTTTACATCCTAGGGCAATGGTTTTACATAAACCTCATGCTGCCGTCTATCGGGTCGCACAGAGTCGGACACGACTCAAGTGACAGCAGCAGCAGCAGCAGCTGCATGCTGTTTTGAAGGAAAGAAGGGAGAAAGTTCTTAACCTTTCAGCTCTTGGACCGCTCTGAAACTCCCAACAAAAGCCACAGACTGGTTCTTTGGAAAACTGTATGCGCACATAGGGTTTTGTATGCAATTTCAGAAAGTTTCATAAAAATTCTTGTGGGCTGACCTGAGGGAAATCTTGTGACAAGCATCAGTTCGAATGCTGGGGCAAAAAGAAGCAAGACAGAAATTAAAGTACCTGGGGAGAGATAGGTACTAAAATCAGCCACTTTTAAAAAGTAGTTAAGCTGCACCAGGTCTTAGCTGCAACACGCAGGATCTTTCCGGTGCGGTATGTGGACTCCTGCTGGCGTCATGTGGGGTCTAGTTCCCTGACCAGGGATTGAACCCTGGGCCCCCTGCGTTGGAAGCATGGAGTCTTAGCCATTGGGCCATCATCAGGGCAGTTCCATAAAATCTGTCCCTCTTATAATTATGATGAGTGCTATGTAAAGGGATGACCCCCTCCACCCCAGGTCTGAGTGCTCAGAGAAGATGGTCACCCTGAAAGCGATATGCGTGAGAGACACCTGAAGGTTGGGTAGGAATTTGCAGGGGGACGGGTGGGGGAGGGGGGTGGCTTCTGTGCTAAGTCACAGGTTAGTGTTAGTGGTGGGGGCGGTGGGCGCTGGTCCCTGCCTGCCAGCCCACACGGACCATCAGAGGAGACACACATCGTGATGAAATGTGCCAAAGGGCAGCTCAGATACCGCACGAGTCATATAGCAGAGGGACTTATTGTTGGAGTCAAAGAGCCTTCCTGTAGGAAGTGACGGTTAAGTCAAAATCTGGAGGATCAGTAGATAGACCAGGACAGAAGAATGTTCCAGGCCCAGGTGGGAGAACACGGGGTGTTGCTGGATAAGGCCAGGTCACCCCGGTGAAAACACAGAGAGGGGAGATGCCAGAGGGGGAAGGGGGCGACAGGAGGGCCCAGATGGGCCCGGAGGCGGAGGCGCTGCTGGGAGCCTGGACGCTTGCTCAACAGGCTCGGGAAACCACCAAGGGGAGTGGCCTGTAATTCTCCCTGGAAAGCAGACTTGGATCTATGAGTGGAATCCGGAAGGTCAAGGTGGAAACGCTGCAGGAGCCCAGGTTGGATCTGATGAGGCCCGGGCTTGTGGGATAGCAGTCGATGGAGAAGAGATCTCTCTCTCTCTTTAAAAATAAAAAAAAGTTTGTCCATGTCACTCATGACCAGGGATCGAACCCAAGCCCCTGCAGGGGAAGTGCGGCGGGGGCGGGGGGGGGGGCGGGTGGTCTTAGCCACTGGACCGCCAGAAGTCAAGCATCAGAGGTCGGAACCGCAGGCTCACCTGTAGGTTGGATGTGGAAGGCGGGGCTGGGAGCAGAGACCGGATAACTCCAGTTTGGGCTTAAACGACTGCGTGCAAGGTGGCGCTTTTACAGACCCAGGCAGCAAGGGAGAAGAGCGAGGGAGGGGGGAGGAGGGTCATTTTCCGTCGTCACTGAGCACTCATCGTCTTAGAGGATCCCGTACAGCTGGCCTGTCTTTACTTTCCAGCTGCAACCTCTCGCCACAGCCCCCCTCCGTCTACGCGCGCTTCGGTCCGGGCGCACCTTCAGCTCCCACAGTGGTTCAGCGTCCTCCTCGGCACTGTGTCTAGTCGCTCAGTCGCGTCTGACTCTTTGCGACCCTACGGACTGTGGCCCGACCCAGGCTCCTCTGTCCTTGGGGTTCTCCAGGCAAGCATACTGGAGTGGGTTGCCACTTCCTTCTCCAGGGGAATCTTCCCAACCCAGGGTTCCAACCCGCGTCTCCCGCATTGACACGTGGGTTCTTTACCGCTGAGCCGCCTGGGAGGCCCGTCCTCCTTTTCAGCGTGGATAAATCAGACGCGGGAAGTCTTCCATAGTGCGATCTCGGCACCACAGCCTCTGCAGGGACTCCGTCCTGCCCTCTAGTCTAGATCACCGCCCTCCCGGGTGACGCGTGACAGCACAGAATCTCTGTCCCGCAGGGCACTTCCTTTAGACGCAACTGCGCTTGCCACGCCATAATTTGATTTCTCGCTGCCTCTCCTCCAGCGGACTTCATGTTCTCTGAAGATAGACTCTGTGTCTTATTCATCCTCCAATTCCCTAATGCCTGATGCTTCTGAAAGTATTTAAAAATTTCTTTAAAACTGAGACATAATTCACATGATGAGAAAATCCACTCTTTTGAAGTGTTCGCTTCAGTGAATGCTAGTACATGCACAAAGCTGTACAATCACCACCACTATTTAATTGCTCATTTTCTTCACACCCCCCGCCCCATTTCTCCCTCCCCTGTTGTTACTGTTGGTCCTTGTTGGTTTCTTTTTTTTTTTTTTTTTCCTTGTTGGTTTTTGACGACTAACCTTCAGTCTCAAGGTATCTGCCCGTTTTCGGCATTTCGTATGCATGCAGTCCTATAATATGCAATGTTTTGCGTCTGGCTTCTTTCCTTCAGCGTGATGTTTTCAACTTTCGTCCATGTTGTAGCATATATCAGGACCTTTTTATGACCAAATAATAATACGTTGAATATTACTTATGCATTTTTTATTTTAGTTTAGTTTTGGTCACCGTGCAGGGCGTGTAGGATCTTAGTTCCCCAACCAAGGATCAAACCCAGGCCCTCAGCAAGGCATGTCCTAACCACTGAACCCCCAGGGACTCCCGCGACACACATTTTTATTTGTCCATTTATTCCAGGACAATTGAGTAGTTTGCACTTCTTGGCTTTTATGGATAACAGGGCCATGAACATTTGTGTCTAAGTTTTTGTGTCCACATAATGGTTTTGGGTTCTAAAATCACTGCAGATGGTGATTGCTGTCATGAAATTAAAAGACAGTTACTCCTTGGAAGAAAAGCTATGACCAACCTAGACAGCATATTAAAAAGCAGAGACATTACTTTGTCAACAAAGGTCCGTCTAGTCAAAGCTATGGTTTTTCCAGTGGTCATGTATGGATGTGAGAGTTGGACTATAAAGAAAGCTGAGTGCCGAAGAATTGATGCTTGAACTGTGGTGTTGGAGAAGACTCTTGAGAGTCCCTTGGACTGCAAGGAGATCCAACCAGTCCATCCTAAAGGAGATCAGTCCTGGGTGTTCACTGGAAGGACTGATATTGAAGCTGAAACTCCAATACTTTGGCCACCTGATGCGAAGAGCTGACTCACTGGAAAAGACCCTGCTGCTGGGAAAGATTGAGGGCAGGAGGAGAAGGGGATGACAGAGGATGAGATGGTTGGATGGCATCACCAACTGGATGGACATGGGTCTGAGTAAACTCTGGGAATTGGTGATGGACAGGGAGGCCTGGTGTGCTGCAGTCCATGGGGTTGCAAAGAGCATGACTGAGCGACTGAACTGAACTGAAAGTTCTCAGTTCTCTGCAGTATATACCTAGGAGAGGAACTGCTGGGTTTCAGTGCTGACTCTGGAACTATTTGAGGCTCGGCCAAACCATTTTTCCAAAGTCGCTGCACCATTTTATTTACATTCCTCATGCAAAGGTTGACCGTGACTATTTGTGGGGCTGAATAAATCATGTCTCCACCGTGAGCTGGATACTGTTACCTCCTGGAAGAGGGAGGCTCAGCCCTGCGAGTGCCTCAGGCAGACCAGCACACGTGACCGGAAGCAGGGCGGGAAGGGGCCTCCGGCTGTGACCTGGGAACGCAGTCCTGACACCCCAGCGGGAGGCGGGCGGGCCAGCAGCTCACAGGACACGCAAGGCAACAGCCCTGTTGTCCTCCGCTCTGGGACAGAGTCTAGAGAGGGGTTACTGTCGGGGCAGGTGAATCCTGTGACTCTGATACGGGGGTGGGTCTCTGGTCTCTGAGACTTTCTCAGGGGGTCCTCGTGGTTAAGACTCCAGGCTTCCACTGCTGGGGGAGAGGGTTAATTCCTGGTCTGGGAACTAGGACCCTACATGCCATTCTCATGGGCCCCCTGCTGCTGCTGCTGCTGCTGCTAAGTCGCTTCAGTCGTGTCCAACTCTGTGCGACCCCACAGATGGCAGCCCACCAGGCTGCCCCGTCCCTGGGATTCTCCAGGTAAGAACACTGGAGTGGATTGCCATTTCCTTCTCCAATGCATGAAAATGAAAAGTGAAAGTGAAGTCGCTCAGTCGTGTCCGACTCCTAGCGACCCCATGGACTGCAGCCCACCAGGCTCCTCTGTCCATGGGTTTTCCAGGCAAGAGTACTGGAGTGGGGTGCCATTGCCTTAAAGTCTCTCTCTTTTCAAAACGCATTTACTGATTTTTGGCTGCGCTGGGTCTCCAGTGCTGTGAGCGGGTCTTCTCGGGCTGAGGCAGCGGCTACTCCCTGATTGTGTAAGGGCTTCTCATCGCAGCGGCTCCTCTTGTCTCAGAGCAGCGGCTCTGGGCATGCGGGCTTCAGCAGCTGTGGCCCAGGGGCCTATTTCCTCCTTGGCAAGTGGGATCTTCCCAGACCAGGGATCGAACCTGTGTCTCCCATGTGCGCAGGCAGGCTCTCGACCCCTGGACGGCCAGAGAAGTCCTATTTTTTTTTATTATTATTATCTGAACCATTACACTGGCTTCTTAACTGCTCTCAAGTCCCTCTTCTTTCCATTACTTAAACACAGAAACCCGACCATATCTATCTCCTTCCTTAAAAAACAGACAAACTAAACCAAAAGAAAACAAAATCTGGGAGGTCCAATCACCTATCTCACAGAGTAAGACTTCTCACAAGAGAAGACTCTACACATGGACATCACCAGATGGTCAACACCAAAATCAGACTGATTATATTCTTTGCAGCCAAAGATAGAGAAGCTCTATACAGTCAGGAAAAACAAGACCGGAAGCTGACTGTGGCTCAGATCATGAACTCCTTATTGCCAAATTCAGACTGAAATTGAAGAAAGTGGAGAAAACCACTAGACCATTTAGATATGACCTAAATCAAATCCCTTATGATTATACAGTGGAAGTGAGAAATAGATTCAGGGGATTAAATCTGATAGACAGAGTGCCTGAAAAACTATGGACAGAGGTTCGTGACATTGTACAGGAAACAGGGAGCAAGACCATCCCCAAGAAAAAGAAATGCAAAAAGGCAAAATGGTTGTCTGAGGAGGCCTTACAAATAGCTGTGAAAAGAACAGATGAGAAGGGCAAAGGAGAAAAAGAAAGATATACCAAATTGAATGCAGAGTTCCAAAGAATAATAGCAAGGAGAGATAAGAAAGCCTTCCTCAGTGATCAGTGAAAAGAAATAGAGGAAAACAATAGAATGGGAAACATCTCTTCAAAAAATTAGGGATACTAAGGGAACATTTCATGCAAAGATGAGCACAAAAAAAGGACAGAAATGGTATGAAGCAGAAGATATTAAGAAGAGGTGGCAAGAATGCACAGAAGAACTGTACAAAAAAGATCTTCATGACCCAGATAATCACAATGGTATAATCGCTCACCTAGAGCCAAACATCCTGGAATGTGAAGTCAAGTGGGCCTTAGGAAGCATCACTATGAACAAAGCTAATGGAGGTGATGGAATTCCAGTTGAGCTACTTCAAATCCTGAAAGATGATGCTGTGAAAGTGCTACACTCAATATGCCAGCAAATTTGGAAAATTCAGCAGTGGCCATAGAACTGGAAAAGGTCAGTTTTCATTCCAATCCCCAAAAAAAGCAATGCCAAAGAATGCTCAAACTACCACACCATTGAACTCATTTCACACGCTAGCAAAGTAATGCTCAAAACTCTCCAAGCCAGGCTTCAACAGTATGTGAACCATGAAATTTCAGATGTTCAAGCTGGATTTAGAAAAGGCAGAGGAACCAGAAATCAAATTGCCAACATCCACTGGATCATCAAAAAAGCAAGAGAGTTCCAGAAAAACATCTATTTCTGCTTTATTGACTATGCCAAAGCCTTTGACTGTGTGGATCACGATAAACTGTGGAAAATTCTTAAAGATATGGGAATACCAGACCACCTGACCTACCTCTTGAGAAATCTGTATGCAGGTCAAGAGGCAACAGTTAGAACTGGACATGGAACAACAGACTGGTTCCAAATAGGAAAAGGAGTTCGTCAAGGCTGTGTATTGTCACCCTGCTTATTTAACCTATATGCATAGTACATCATGAGAAATGCTGGACTGGAAGAAGCACAAGCTGGAATCAAGATTTCTGGGAGAAATATCAATAACCTCAGATATGCAGATGACACCACCCTTATGGCACCCTTATGGTGAAGAAGAACTAAAGAGCCTCTTGATGAAAATGAAAGTGGAGAGTGAAAAAGTTGTCTTAAAACTCAACATTCAGAAAACGAAGATCATGGAATCCTGTCCCATCACTTCATGGCAAATAGATGGGGAAACAGTGGCAGACTTTATTTTTTGGGGCATCAAAATCACTACAGATGGTGACTGCAGGCATGAAATTAAGACGCTTGCTCCTTGGAAGGAAAGTTATGACCACCTAGACAGCATATTAAAAAGCAGAGACATTACTTTACCAACAAAGGTCCATCTAGTCAAAGCTATGTTTTTTCCAGTAGTCATGTAGAGATGTGAGAGTTGGACTATAAAGAAAGCTGAGTGGCAAAGAATTGACACTTCTGAGCTGTGGTGTTGGAGAAGACTCTTGAGAGTCCCTTGGACTGCAAGGAGATCCAACCAGTCCATCCTAAAGGAAATCAGTCCTGAATATTCATTGAAAGGACTGATGCTGAAGCTGAAACTCCAATACTTTGGCCACCTGCTTCAAAGAACTGGCTCACTGGAAAAGACCCTGATGCTGGGAAAGACTGAAGGCCAGAGGAGAAGGGGACGACAGAGGATGAGATGGTTGGATGGCATCACCAACTGGATGGACATGAATTTGAGTAAACTCTGGGAGTTGGTGATGGACAGGGAGCCCTGGCATGCTGCAGTCCTTGGAGTTGCAAAGAGTCGGACACGACTGAGCGACTGAACTGAACTCAACTGACTGATTTCACAAAGTGGGAAATCCTTGGCCTGGCAGAGGTCCTTCCAAACTGACCCCAACCATCCTTTCCAGCTCCCTTTCTCACTCTGCTCTTCCCGTTATTGGATAGACATTTACCAGTGGCAGTTACAGGTCAGGTCCTGGGATAGGTTGCAGGCATAATACAAACCAGCCACAACGTGGTTCCCTTGGTGCCTGCCCTCCAGGGAGTTCTAGCTCCTGGGGAGGGAGCAGGCAAGATACTGCTGATTCTAGATCAGGGTGAGCACTTCATCTCAGGATAGAATAGCATCGAGCAGGCCGGCGGGGGCCAGGGGAGCACCTCTAACCCAGCCTAGGAGATCAGAGCTTCCTGCCAAAAGGGGAAACTGGAGGAGAGTTGCAAAGGACGAGTACATCGGAGATGAAGGAGGGAATCTGTCTTTCCCGCAAGATGCAATCGCAGATGCAAAGGGAAGGCGATGTGGAAGCAGCGGCTTCACGCTTCATTCCACAGGTGCTTCTCCAGTGTTCTTAGCTGCCAGGGGCTGTTTCTGGCTCTGGAGACACTGCAGTGCACACAGCAGACCAGAGCCTTGTCCCCATGCAGCTGACAGGTCCCCAGGCGAAAAGATGCAAATGTGGGTTGGAGAGAAAGGCGAGCATTAACAGCCACAGGGGAGCCGTGGACCCCTAGAGTCTGTGGAGCCGGGTCCACAAAACCCCTGGAATTTGAATGTAGATATACATGTGTCTGCATGGTCACACGGGCCTGTTCACAGGGAGTGGTCTCAGCATTTTATTACATTCTCGAAGCGACCTGTCCATGACTGCCTTGGGTCATGGGGTCCTTATTCTAGGGCCCCTGGTGCGAAGCTAAGAAATTTGACCTTGATCTGGAAGTTCTGGGAGCCAGTCGTGAATTTTGAGAAGCGAAACCCTCAGTGCCTGACACCCACTGCACCCCTGCCACAGAGAAGTCCTCGTGCCTTTTCAGCTGCTAAGATTCTGCTTTCGCTGTTTCCTCCCGACCTGGAGGAATGGGAAGGACCACCCTTCAAAGCCAGCCAGGCCTGACTTTGCATCCCCTTTAGACCTACCGTTTTCCAGCTGCTAGCCCCCAGGCCTGTCCGCCTGTGACAAGCTCCAAGGTTTAAATGAGCCTTGAGTGATGTTTTGAGGATTTAATGATAACTTTTGCTTGGAAAAATATGGGCTTCCCTGGAGGCTCAGACAGTAAAGAGTCTTCCTGCAATGTGGTAGACCCTGGTTTGATCCCTGGGTCAGGAAGACCCCCTGGAGAAAGGAATGGATACCCACTCCAGTATCCTTGCCTGAAGAATCCCATGGACAGAGGAGCCTGGAGGTCCACAGTCCGTGGGGTCGCAAAGAGTTGGACACGACTGAGCGACCGACAAACACTTTGCCTGGAAAGTGCCCAGCATACATTAGCCACTCATCAAATGTGAGTTCCTCTCATAGAGAAGTGGCTCAGCTGTTTAGAGAGTCCCTCTTGTCTGGGGCCTGGAACATCCTGGGCAGCTGCTCACAAGCCCAAAGAGCTTTTCGAACATCATCAGCATCACTCTCCAGACCCCCCAGTAAACTCACATCTGTACTGATGGGCCCTCGCCCTCATCCCATGAGTCCACACCACAGCTCACCCTCTGTTTTACAGATGAGGACGCTGAGGCTCAGGGAGGTCCAGAGGCTGTCTGGAGGGCTCCCATGACCACATCTTCTGTAGCAATAATGGCAGTGGCAGCAGTAATAACCACAGTGAACTCTGACTATGCTTCCTTTGTGCCAAGAGCGGCCGTGAGCATTTTGCCTGTCTCAGAACGCCCAACTCCAGCCCCCAGCTCTCCAGCAGTCCCACCATAGGTACCATTGTAAGGCAGGTGCTGTTGGTACAACTTAGAGAAGGAAACCGAGGCTCAGAGAGGCCAAGCAACTCGCTCAAGGTAGCGCAGGACAGCGTTCACGTCCACTCTCAGAGCTCAATCTGACTACCTCTACAAGGAAATCCGTGTCACTCTGCGTCTCTCGGAAAACTCTGTTCCCCAGCTGCACAGTTCAAAACCCCACCCGTACCCCCGCCCCGCCCCCATCGGCCGCCGGCCCGGCATCGCGGTCAGCACGCTCCAGCCGAGATGTTCTTTGCTGTGGCCGAGGATACACAGAGGGCTGCCTGGTTCTCCTTGGGGGCCGAGGCAGAGGCTAGGGGGAGGGAGATGGGTGGACATTTTAGGCGCAGGGCCGTGTGCCGGGGAGGGTGTCTGGGTATCCGGGATCGAGTCACGTGCTCGTGAAACTCGACCTAGGGGCAGGGTTTGGGGAGGGAACCCCCGCCCCCAGCTCGGGGCGCAGCCCCGGACGGGCGTCAATACAGCGGTTGGCTCGTTCCGTCGATTCACCTCGCCCTACCCTCGCCGCGCGGACGGGGGGCCGCCCGGAGGCGTCGTGTCCCCCGACCTCCTCCAATGGAACAGGGGCGGTGAGAGCCCCAGGCGGAATCTCCGAGGCCGCGAGCGCCGGGACGGTCCCGAGCTGGGCCCGCCGGACACCGGACGCCGGACGCCGGACGCCGACGGGTCCGCGGCCACGCGAGGCGCGTCTGCCCGGATCAGAGGTGAGCAGCCGGCGGGGCTGGGCTGGGGGGTCCCTGAGAACCGGGGGTCCCCGGGTGGCTCCTGCCGATTCTTCCAGGCTCCCCAAGAAACCCTGTCACCTGAGCGCGCGGCTCCCGCCCCTTCGGTCTGGTCCCTCTGCCCCTCTCCGGCGGCCCTTCCTCCGCTCTGGGCCACACTCGCGTCGGAGGCCGTGCGGACCTGCGGACGCGCCCGAAGGCCCAGGCCCATTTCACAGATGGGAATACTGAGGCTCCCGGGGGCAGGCACTCGCGCCTTCCCCAGCTCTGCGGCCCGGCCCGCCCCTCTCCTCTGCGATTTCCTCGGGCTCTCCTTCCCCCTAGTCCCGGCCGCTCTCCGCCCCGGCGCCGCCCGCATGCTGTCCCCTCCCGCGGCGGCGGCCGTGCCCGAGGCTGGGGCGGGGGCAGGGCGGGGGGAGCGCGGGCGGCTTGTCTCCCTTTGGTAAACACGCCCGCTCCCCAGCCCCTCCGCCGCCCAGGCCCTTATTGAGTCAGCAGCCGCCGGACTTCCTGCGGGAACCCGAGCCCCGTTCCCGGACAGGAGAGGACGAGCGGGCGCCTCGGGTGAGAGGGGGGCGCGGGGGTCGCGCAGGGCCCGCCTGGGGCGCCTTCCACGTGGCAACTGCGGGCCAGGAGCGAGAGCCCGCGGGCGCTTGGGTCGCCCGGCGCGGGAAGGGGCAGGGCCCGCGGGAGCCCGGCCCCGGGGGAGAGGAGTGGTCTCCCCGGGGCCACGGGAAGACGGAGGGAGGCGGGGGGTGTCCTGGGGCTGCTATCGGACTTCCCCTTCCTCCTCCTGCTCTCCTCGGGGGGTCCTTCCTGGAGCTGGAGGCTGGCTGGCGGCCGGCGGCGGCTTCAGAGCGCGCCTTGCCCCTTGCTGACCTCTGGGGACTCGGGGAAGCGCGGGTTTGGACGCCGGGAGCCGGGCACCGCGTGCCTGGGCCTCGGTGGAGAAGCCTGGAGGCGCGCCAGGGGTCCGTAGCGCGCAGACAGGACCTTCCGGTCCCTGATAGTGACCCGGGGGGCATGGGGGACCCCAGCGCCTCCGGCGCTGCCCCTGCGCCCGGACCCAGCTCGGCGAGACCCGCTGGGAAGCCCAGGACGCGATGGGGGCCTCCGTGAAGGGCGTCCCCCCTTAGCGGGCGGGCTCAAGGTGGGTCTCTAGAGCCCCCACGATAAAGGATGCTTCTCGGGGTCCTCTGGGCGCTTGGCTTAGTCCTCTGTGCCCCGGCAGGCTGGCCACCGGGATGGCCCCCACGCTGGAGCAGGCGTACCGGCGACGCTGGTGGATGGCCTGCACCGCGGTGCTGGAGAACCTCTTCTTCTCCGCAGTGCTCCTGGGCTGGAGCTCCCTGCTGATCATGCTCAAGAAGGAGGGCTTCTACTCCAGCATGTGCTCAGGTACCCCAAGAAGGGACCAGCGGGGGCGGCAGACGGGGACAGGGGGCGCTGGCCGAGGCCGGAGACCCAGCACCCCGCAGGGGCTTGGGCACCCCCACGTGTCCTCCAAACTTTCTCTAGAGAAGAACCCACTAACCAAATTCCGTTTGCACTCAAACCCAGGCATCCTGCCGGCATCCAGGTTCCGGGTGGGAGCCTTTGGCAATCTCAGGTCTAGGGCAAGACCGCACTGCAGCTACTAGCTGAGTGAGGGTTTTCTTGCTGGGGCTATTGTCAGGCTGAAGGAGGCAAAGGAGAGTCTTCAAGCTGGATTTGATCGTCAAGGTGGTGGAGGGTGGGGGTTGGTGCGCCTCCTTTTCCAGGCTCTTGGAGGCCCTAAGTCACCTCTTATACAAAGTGAGTAGCCCATTTCCTCTAGGGCCCCAGCTCATGGGGGTCTCTGTTTCCCATTTTGGCCACCTGGGCTTTGTATGAGGGGCCCTGAAGGCTGGAGTGACAATTCTAGCAATCTTGGGGAACGCTGGCTGTCTTCAAGCGCCAGGAGACAAGGAGTCGCCCCTCCTGCTGCCTGGGAGTTGAGTTTCTCCTCCTGTCTGACATGGGGATCTTTCTTTTCTGGGAAGGAGGGTGCTGAACTGACAGGCTCAGCCCAAGGAGCTGGAGGGATGTGGAGTTTGGCCCTGGCCTGCTTATCCTCTTCCTCCAAACACCTGGCTGAGGAACTGGCTTTGGAGGAGGGCCAGCTTGGGTTAGAATCCCAGGAGCTGGCTGACACTGGCAAGGTCTCTAAAGTGCTGAGCGCTTCCTGGGTGGCACTAGTGGTAAAGAGCCCGCCTGCCAATGCAGGAGACATGAGTAAGAGGCAAGAGTTTGATACCTGGTTGGGAAGATCCCCTGGAGGAGGGCATGGCAACCCACTCCAGTATTCTTGTCTGGAGAATCCCATGGACAGAGGATCCTGGCGGGCCACAGTCCATGGGGTCGCAGAGAGTTGGGCATGACTGCAGAGAGCACGAACACAGGCTAAACCATTGAGCTTTAGACACCTGGTCTGCAAAGTGGGAAGAAAAGCAGTGTCTATGCAATGAGAGGGAACAGTACGTGATCCGTGTGAGTGTCCTTCCTGGCTTCTCGCAGCTCCTGACTTCACTCCCTGCAGCCTGCCTTGGCTGTGGGAGAAAACTGTTGCCTTTGCGGGAGTGGAGCTGGGGCGTCCTTGATTTCTGTACCCTGCCCGACTAATCCGTAAGCGGCAGGTGGGGTGCAGGATGCGTGGGCATGCACAGCCTGATGGGGGGCCCGAGGAGGTGGGGATTCAAGCTGGCAGCTGGCTAGGAAGGGCAGGCTGGGTCAGGAGGTGCTGGCTTGGGGTGGTGTGCTGGGCATCCCAGGGTGGCTGGAAGAGCCAGGCAGAGGGCCGGGGCATCCCTGTGCCAGGGGAGGCCAGGTGTCCAGGTCTGCGCTGAGCTGTTTGCCCTGGACACCGAGGAGACCTGCCCTTTGCTGCCTCCTGGCCTTGATGCCTGTCTCTGCCTGTCCAGTGGCTTCTTCCAGCCCTCTGCACCTGTTTTTTTTTTTTTTAATCAACTTTATTGAAGATTAATTTACATCACACATTCTGATGAGGTTGGACAAATTTATACACGTTAGGAACCATCACCACATTCAATATTTAGAGTATTTCCGTCACCTGCAAAACTCCTTCCCTCTTGCTGCCCATTGTCCAGCTTTTCAAAAATATGGATAGAGGTTGATTAAGATAGAAGTCTCATGGCTTACATTTCACCCATTGAAAGTACACAAGTTGGGGCTTCCCGGGTGGTCCAGTGGTTAAGAATCCGTCTGCCAATGCAGAGGACACAGGTTCCATCCTTGGTCCAGGAAGATCCCGCATACTGTGGGGCAGGTGGGCCTAGAGCCTCTAGAGCCTCTGCTCCCCAAAGAGAAGCCACTGCAGAGAGAAGCCCCGCACGGCCACTCGAGTAACCACTGTTCACCACATCCAGAGGAAGCTTGCGTGCAGCCACGAGGACCCAACATGGCCAGGAAAAAAAAAGGATACAAGTTAGTGGTTTTTAATTTATTCAGAGTTGTTCCACCATCACCACAACCACTTTTAGAACGTTTTCTTTGCCCCCTAAAGTCATCCTGGATCCAACAGCAGTACCCACTCCCCACTGCCTCTTCTTTCACCCCCCCAGCACGAGGCAACCCCTCATCTACTTTCTGTTACAGATTTGCTATAACAGACACAGACTTGCTTATTCTGAATGTTTCATGTAAATTGCATCTTATAACAGGTGATCTTGTGTTAGGGTTCAGTTCAGTTCAGTTCAGTCACTCAGTTGTGTCCGATTCTTTGCGACCCCATGAATCACAGCACGCCAGGCCTCCCTGTCCATCACCAACTCCCAGAGTTCACTCAAACTCATGTCCATCGAGTCGGTGATGCCATCCAGCCATCTCATCCTCTGTTGTCCCCTTCTCCTCCTGCCCCCAATCCCTCTCAGCATCAGAGTCTTTTCCAATGAGTCAGCTCTTCACATGAGGTGGCCAAAGTACTGGAGTTTCAGCTTTAGCATCATTCCTACCAATGAACACCCAGGACTGATCTCCTTTAGAATGAACTGGTTGGATCTCCTTGCAGTCCAAGGGACTCTCAAGAGTCTTCTCCAACACCACAGTTCAAAAGCATCAATTCTTGGGTGCTCAGCTTTCTTTATAGTCCAACTCTCACATCCATACATGACCACTGGAAAAACCATAACCTTGACTATCAGATGGACCTTTGTTGGCAAAGTAATGTCTCTGCTTTTGAATATGCTATCTAGGTTGGTCATAACTTTCCTTCCAAGGAGTAAGCGTCTTTTAATTTCATGGCTGCAGTCACCATCTGCAGTGATTTTGGAGCCCCCAAAAATAACGTCTGACACTGTTTCCACTGTTTCCCCATCTATTTCCCATGAAGTGATGGGACCAGATGCCATGATCTTCGTTTTCTGAATGTTGAGCTTTAAGCCAACTTTTTCACTGTCCACTTTCACTTTCATCAAGAGGCTTTTTAGTTGCTGTTAGCATGATGTTTTCAAGGTTTTTTCGTGTTGGCAAAGGTATCAAGACGTGGTTCCTTTCCAAGTCCTTTGCCACCACATTTTATTTCTCCCTTCAACAGTTGCTAGACATTGGGTTGTTTCCATTTGGGGGTTATTATGGTGATGCTCCTGTGAACACTCATGCTCAAGTCCTGGGTGGACATGTGCTTTCCTTCCGTATGGAATTGCTGGGCCACAGAGTAACTCTAACATTGGGGGAAC
Organism: Bos javanicus; assembly: GCF_032452875.1. Taxonomy (NCBI): domain Eukaryota; kingdom Metazoa; phylum Chordata; class Mammalia; order Artiodactyla; family Bovidae; genus Bos; species Bos javanicus. The sequence goes on along the minus strand of NC_083882.1, from coordinate 81,264,355 downwards.
TGCCAGCTGTTTGCCATTTTCCATTCCTATCAGCAGTGCACGAGTGTTCCAAGTTCTCCATATCCTAGACAATGTTTGTTATTTCTCATCTGTTTTATTGTGGACAGTGCTATCTTTCTGTGGTTTTGATTTGCATTTCCCTAGCGGCTACGGAGAAGGCAATGGCACCCCACTCCAGTACTCTTGTCTGGAAAATCCCGGGGACGAGGGAGCCTGGTGGGCTGCCGTCTATGGGGTCGCACAGAGTCGGACTCGACTGAAGTGATTTAGCAGTGGCGGCGGCGGCTAATGACGGTTGAACATCTTTCTCATGTATTCTCGGCCACTAATGTATCTTTTCTTGGAGACATCTATTTAGATCCGTTCCCCATTTTTGAAGTGGGTTATATTTTATTCCTGAGTTATAAGAGTTCCTTGTATTATAGGTGCAAGTCCCTTACCAGATATAGGAGCTTCTCACTTCAGGGACGTTGCAGAGCACAGGCTCTGGGATGTGTGGGCTCAGTAGTTCCAGCTCCTGGGCTTTGGAGCACAGTCTCCGTAGTCACCGCGCACACGGGCTTAGCTGCTCCTCGCAGGTGGAATCTTCCACCCCCAGGGATCAAACGCGTGTCTTCTGCACTGGCAGGCAGATTCTTTATCCCTGACTCACCAGAGAAGCCCTCTTTTCACATTCTTTATGGTGTTCTTCCGAGCACAGAACTTTTTTTGTTTAACTGAAGTAGAGCTGATTTATAGTGTTTTGTTCCTTTCTGGTGCACAGCAAAGTGATGCGGTTTTATCTGTTAATACATACACTCATATACATGTGTAATTACTTTTCAGTTTACTTTCCATGATGGTTTATTACAAGATATTCAATATATAGTTCCCTGTGCTATTCAGTAGGTCCTTGTTGTTTATCCGTTTTGTAGATAGTAGTTTGTAGCTGCTAATCCCATACTCTTAATTCATCCCTCTCCCCGCTCCCGCATTCCCCTTTGGTAACCCTAAATTTGGTCTGGAGCGTGAAAGGTTTTAATACTGGTGAAGTGCAAACTATCTTCTCTTTGGACACTTGTGCTTTGGTGTCATGTTTAAGAAACCATCGCCTCATCTAAGATCACCAAGATTCACATCTGTGTTTTCTTCTAGGAGTTTTACAGTTTTAGCTGTCACATTTAGATTTCTAATCCATCTGAACTTACTTTTTGTGGACGGTGTCAGGTAGCCATCTGGTGTTTCTGGTTGCCCGGACGTGAGTGTGTGTTGGAGGCTGCTTCCTTGGGATCACTAGTGGTGACCAGAGTGACCCCTCCTTGTTTCAGAACTTTATGAACACTCTGATAAGCGGGAACAACGGGCTCTCTTTCATTCAGAGGACTTCAGCCTCCAGACGTCTGGCTCCTGGGGGCTGCTGTACCTGCTGCTCTGCCCAGCGCACCTGCTTTCTGCCTCTTGAAGCTTCCCTCGACAGGGTCCCAAGAACACAGACTCAGGCCGGGACTCTGCGTCCCCACTGTGTGTGGGAGGAGGCAGACGGTGCGGCTTCCCGATCTGCTCTGTGCTGCTTGGCTGACTGCAGCCAGTTACTCACCCTTCTTAATATTGTTGTTGTTTTTGAATCGCTATGTCATGTCCCACTCTTTTGCGACCCTATGGACCGTAGCCCACCAGGCTCCTCTGTCCATGGGATTTCCCAGGCAAGAATCCTGGAGTGGGTTGTCCTTTCCTTCTCCAGGGGATCTTCCCAACCCAGGGATCGAATCCACATCTCCTGCCTTGGCAGGCAGATTCTTTACCCCTGAGCCGCCCGGGAAGCCCACTAATATCTCCGTTACCCTGTATATAAAGTAGGACCGACAATCCCTACCTCATGAGGCTGTTGGGAAAGTGAAATGAGAGCCAGCAAACATTTCAGACTCCAGGCGTGCATTCTTCTTTTGTTCTGCGCCCAGCTCTCCCAGCATTTGCTGTGCGACCTTAGGCGAGTTCCTTGGCCTCTCTGGATCTCTGTGTCTCAGTCTGTGCCATGGAGTGGACAGCCCTCATCCCTCTCGCTTCAGGGAAATGACATGAGGACCAACGATGCCGTTTAACAGACGTTGAGTTCGTCATCGAGGCACTTATTAGCCTTGGCTTTGGGGCTCCCTGACCACCCCTTTCTTTCCTCTCAGCTTCGGTGGATGGCTCACCCCCCACAGGGGCACCGCAGCTAAAGCGGACTCTGTTACTCAGAAGGTGGGCAGAGGCGATTCAGTTGCCGACACACAGCTGCATATGTCGCATAAATGCCACACAGTGAAGCAGCAGCCAGCGCTCACCGAGCACTGACTGCTAGTGAGATCTTCAGAGGTCACACAACGTTGTGAGGCCCTCACAGCAGCTCTGCGTTCGTAGCAGAGCAAGCCGGAGCTTCCCTGCTGGCCCAGTGGCTAAGACTCCGTGCTTCCCGTGCAGGGAGTCTGGGTTTGACCCCTGGATGGGGAACTAGATCTCAAATACTTCAATTAATGCTGCCGCTAAATATCTTTTATGCCACAGCTAAGACCTGGCACAGCCAGATAAAATGGAGCCTGGGGGGCTATATATAGTCCATGGGTCGCAAAGAATTGGACATGACTGAGCACACAAGCACAAAATAAATATTAAAAACAAAGAGGAGAAAGCTGAAGCTCAGAGATGGTAAGTAATTTGCCCCAGGTCACACAGCGAATAAATAAGGAGCAGAGTGAGTGTTCAGCCTCAGATCGGACCCCAGAATCTTTCCCCATGGGCTTTAGCTCAAGAGTCCTCCTGTGGGAGTCCTGTTACAGACAAGACGGCCAGCCAGAGCCCAGACCTGGGGGTGTTTGGGACTGTGGGTGTTAGCTGCAGGGCGGGGAATCTTGGGGCTGGGGGGAGGGGGTGATGGTGAGGAAGGGCTCACAGACCCAGGAGACAAAGACAATGGGATCTTTCTGTGAGTATTGTGTGTGCGCAGCAGTCCCTACAGCCCTCCTCTACAGGTGCAACCACTGAACCCATTTCACAGATGGGATAACAGAGCCTCAGAGGTTCGGCCGCTCAGCTAGTGGAGCCAGAAACAATCATCCCCGGTGTTTCGCAGACCTCTCATTTGCAGTTCACCTGCATGATTTTACAATTCTGTGTGCCATAGGTACTATTATTTACTTCCTATTCCCTTTTAAATCAGTCCACTTAAAAAGCCTCATGAAAACAAACAAACAAAAAAAGTTTTAAAAGCCACATTTTCTTTTCCTTTGTTAAATTATTTTTTGCTGGAGTATATATAGTTGCTTAACAAGGTTGTGTTAGTTTCCGATGTACAGCGAAGTGAATCAGCTATGTGTAATACTAAAAAGCCTCATTTTATTTATTGATTTTTGGCCACGCTGCCTGTGGGATCCTAGTTCTGCAGCCAGGGATTGAACCCACACTCCCTGCATTGGAAAAGCAGACTTGTCATCACTGCACCACCAGGGAAGCCCCCTAAAAAGCCTCAGTTTAAAGTGTGATGTTCTTGGAACCTTGGGTTTGATGTTACTCACAGATGCATGTCATACATATATATCTCTGTGCTGTTGTTCAGTTACCAAGTCGTGTCTGACTCTTTGTGGCCTGGTAGACTGCCAGGGTCCTGTGTCCTTCACTATCTCCTAGAGCTTGCTCAAACTCATGTCCATCGAGTCAGTGATGCCATCCAACCATGTCGTCCTCTGTTGCCCTCTTCTCCTCCTGCCCTCAGTCTTTCCCAGCATCAGGGTCTTTTCTGATGAGTCGACTCTTGGCATCAGGTTGCCCGTCTGTCTTGGGTGGCCCTGCATGGCATGGCGCATAGCTTCACTGAGTTACACAAGCCCCTTTCCCAGGGCGAGGCTGTGACCCATGAAGGGATGTGTATTTCCATATGTGTACGTATGTACATGTGTGTGTTTGATATACTTTCGAATAACTAATATCTATAAAAAAAGACACACTTTCAAATAACTAACAACTGTGAAACCTGTACAGTTAACCCTTGAACAGCACAGGTTTGAAGCGCTCAGGATTGTTTTCAGTAGTAAATCGTACAAGGTCGCACACTTCCTGGTGGGCTGAATCCGCAGCTGCAGAAACGCAGATACAGAGGGACCCCGAGTAGGTCGGGCTGACTCAATTACGGGCACATTTTCTAACTTGAGGAGGACGGGTTAAGGCCCCAACCCCCTGTGGCTCAAGGGTCAACTGTACCTCTAAAGCCCACTTGAATGTGCACACGCCATGCGTACCACACTGGGGAAACACTGTTTTCTCTGACTTCAGAGCCCAACTCGGTCATTAACTTCCTGCATACGTTCCTTTCATCACACTCATGCTTTGCTTGTCTGTAAAATGGGAGAAATTAGATTTCAAAGACGTCTCCTGTTGTAACTGACACAGACAGAGGTCTAAGAGGTCTTTGCACCCTGGGCTGGCTCCCCTCTTGCTTCAGAAGTCTGGCTTAATCTAGAACAGCGGTATAAACAAACTCATTTACAAAACAGAAATAGGGTCATAGCTGTAGAAAACAAACTCGCCACTACCAGGGAGAAAGGGTTGGCAGGGGGTAAATTGGGAAATTGGAATCGATTTATACACAGTACTATATATAAAATAGATAGCTACTGTACAGCACAGGGAACTCAACTCAATACTCTGTAATGACCTATATGGGATTTAAAAATAAAGAGTGGATATATGTATAGCTGATTCACTTTGTTATACAGCAGAAACTAACTCAATTATACTGCCATAAAAAATACATTATAAAAAAAAAGGTCTGGCTTTATCCATCCAGCAACTAGCTCCTGTGAGTCAAACTCACAAGAGGCAGACCGACTGAAACCAGAGAAGTGAATGCATTAATGGACCTTCAGTTATTTGCTGTCCTCTGGGCCAGAATTCTCCGCCCATGGAAGAACGCACGTCCTTCCCAGCACTAGCGTTGGGTTCAGAAACTTACTAAGTTGCTGTGTTTGGGAGAGAGCAGCCCGGTGGAGCAACCAGGAAGTGTTGACTTTGGAGAAGGTCTTGAGCTGGAACTCGGCCTGCCTGTAAGAAGCTGTGTGACTTGCTTTGTTTCTCAGAGCTTCACCATCTGTGGGGGTCACTGCACTCACTTCTTAGGGTTATGAAGATTAAATGATATACTACGTGGAAAAGCCTGGCACAATGTTGATTAGCTGAGAGCTAGTGAGAGAAAGTATCATTCGATTGTGAAAGACTTAGGAGCAGGGCCTGTGTCTAATTCAGGGGCTGCAGACTCAGAGGCCTGGCAGTTAATAACAGTTGGGCGTTAATATCCAGCAGGCGAATACAGCTACTAATAGTACATTAACTTTGTATGGTGGCGGTTGGTAACTAGACATTGGCATGATCGTTTTGCAGTATATATAAATGTCAAATTTCTGCGTTGTACACGTGAAACTGATGTATTATGTGTCAAGTATACTTCAATGAAAACCATAATAATAATTAGGCCAATCGGGGCAGCTACAGGATGGTGAATGGTGGGGAGCTGATAGGGAGGTGACTTAGAGAGGGCAGGCCCTGACGAAAAGGAGTGGCCGCCACTTGCCTCCAGCAGTGGCCAGATCTTCTGACGTGGTAAAGAAAAGCCAGACTTCGGGATTTTTAGATGATAGCTCCTGATTTTAAACTGGCACCCGGGGACTTCCCTAGTCGTCCAGTGGTCAAGACGCCGCCACACCTCCAGTGCAGGGGCGTCAGCTTCAGTGACTGTCAGAGAGCTCGATCCCACAGGTCGCCACTAAGATCTGGTGCAGCTAGATGAATAAATAAACGGCCCCCAGTTAAAATTTGCAAGCCAAGCAAAACACCTGCAGGGCTCCTTGCTCGTCCCCTCTTCGCAGCCTCCGGCCTAAATCATCAGTGTTACCTACTGTCAGATCACGGTGCTTTTGTGTAGTAGACGTCACTGAAGTGTGTGGAGGTGGAACGGACAGGTGCAGAGCAACCCAGTGGAGAAGTAAACAGTGGCAATGAAGATCACTAAATTGGGGGGCTAGCCTGAACCCCAGAGGGGCTTCCCAGCTGGTGCTAGTGGTGCAGAACCGCCTGCCAATGCAGGAGGCATAGAGAGGCGGGCTCAGCCCCGGGGCCTGGAGGATCCCCTGGGGAAGGGAATGGCAACCCACTCCAGTATTCTTGCCGGGAGAAGCCCATGAACGGAGGAGCCTGGGGGGCTACAGCCTGTGGGGTCACATAGAGTCAGACACAACTGAAGCAACTTAGCACGCACAGCACCTGTTGCTCTTTACAAGAACCCCCTACATACCACCGAGTTCTGTTCTGAGAGCATGTTCTTAAGTCTATTTGTTAGTAGGTCCAAAAACTTAGCCTAGGTACCCAGCCAACACAGTCGGCTATGTAGTACTGTGTGTAATAGGTTTGTAATACTTTTCACACAAATAATACATTAAAAACAAACACAAAATAGAAAATATTTTAAATGTTTACAGTACAGGTGGCGCCAGTGGTAAAGAACCCGCCTGCCAATGCAGGAGGCATGAGAGACGTGGGTTCAATCTCTGGGTCGGGAAGATCCCCCGGAGGAGGGCATGGCAACCCACTCCAGTAGTCTTGTCTGGAAAATCCTGGCGGGCTACAGTCCATAGGGTGGCAAAGAGTTGAACACGGCTGGAAGTGACTTAGCACAGCACCGCGCTTGAAAAGTGCAGTGTACAGAACAACAGCTGGCACACGGGCTGGCATCGAGTGAACAGGCAAGAAAGCTACTGACTGGAGGAGGGAGAAAAGGTGGGAGATGGTGTAGCTGAAGGGTCGTCAGCAGTAGGAGACAGGGCGAGCTGCAAGGTCACTCACGCCTGACATTTACGGAACACACGTTCGCAACTTGAGGTTTGTTTGTCGGGGACTTTCTGTATGTCAGCATCCACTTGATTATTATCTAGTACAAACCCTGTGAGAGCTGAGAGCTGTCTTATTCACTGTGGGGTCTCCAGCACATGGAGGAGAGGCTCCCAGATTGTGGACCACCATTGACCCCTTCATCAGCTGTTCCAGGAGCATCTTCTTGGGGCCAGGCCGAGTACAGAGCTCTTTGCGCCCCTTCTCCAGCTGAATCTCCTAAGGAGCCTGGGTTAGCCATTCTCCGCTCCCTGTTTCAGGCAAGGGGCCTGAGCCTCAAAGAGAGGAAGTCACTTGCCCAAGGTTGCACAGCCAGTGGGGGATGGGGTGGGAATTCAGACCCTGGTCTGTCTGCCCTCCAGGAGCACCCTGACTCTGCCCTTGGCCACGATGCCTCGGTGAAAATAGGATGGAGGGGAGTCCCAGCCTCACAGTTCACTGAACCTTGAATGAAGTGAAAACCCACTCCTTCCCCCACCATCAGCCTTTCTCTCTAACCTGTCACAGCTCCCAGGTGGCATCTTACCTGGGGGATGACTTCTGGAGGAGTCCTGTAGGGCAGTGCCATGCTCCAAATTCTGTATCTTGGTTTCCTTATCTGGAGAGTGGAGATAACTTAATTAGCTAACTGCTGGGACTGTCATGAGTTAATACAGTGACTGTTGAGAATATGCCTAGAACATGGTTAAATGCTCAACAAATATTAGCTCTTGGGGGACTTCCCCAGAGGTCCAGTGGCTAAGACTCTATGCTCCTACTGCAGGGGGGCCAGGTTCAATCCGAGGTCAGGGAACCCAGCGCAGCCAAATTAATTAATCTAAAAATACGAGCTATTATTTTATCAGAATGCATTTTTGGGGAAAGGAACCTCTAAGTTTTAAGGGAATTCTTGTTATATCATTCGAATGTCACTCACTGAAGCTGTTCCAGACTCACAGGTGCTTCCTGTTGCGGATCTACCACCCCCTAACCTTGGACACTGAGTGAATATTTCAGTGCAGTAAATACTTCGATGTGTGTTATCCTGTTCAAGCTAGTTGAGGCCTCAGGTTGGATGTGTGACCCACCCTGGGTCATATACTGCATGCGTGCCTACTCAGTCGTGTCTGACTCTTTGCGACTGCATGGACTATAGCCCACCAGGCTCCTCTGTCCATTGAATTCTCCAGGCAAGAATATTGAAGCGGGTAGCCTGTCCCTACTCCAGGGGATCTTCCTGACCCAGAGATCAAACCCAGGTCTCCTTCATTGGCAGGCAGATTCTTTACCACTGAGCCACCAGGGAAGCCCAATACCTGTTGCTACCATTTATGGAGCCCCTTCCCCATCAGAGTAGGTATGATTCCAAAGTCCCCTGGTCAGCAGGCAAGCAGAGGCCCGGGCACTGGGGGGCCGGACCCCTGATCCCAGCACGTGCTCCTGGGATGGTTCCCGCGGTCACGTGCTGCCTCTCCTCCCCCCTCCTCAGCTGAGAACACCACCAACACCACCCAGGACGAGCCGCATGGGTGGCCCAGCTGCAACCAGCAGGAAGAGATGCTCAACCTGGGCTTCACCATTGGCTCCTTCATGCTCAGCGCCACCACCCTGCCGCTGGGGGTCCTCATGGACCGCTTTGGCCCCCGGCCCACGCGGCTGATGGGCAGGTAAGGCGGTTGGGCTGTGGGGGAGCTGGAAGGGGCTGCGAGGGGCTGGAGGGTGGGATGGTGCTGCAGGGGGAGGGAGGCAACCGCTCCCCTTTCCCTGCTTCTCCATAGTGCCTGCTTCGCTGCGTCCTGCTCCCTCATGGCCCTGGCTTCCTGGAACACCAAAGGTGAGATGTCTGGCATCTTGTGCCCCCACAGGAGGAAAATGGGTGGGATGAAGGGGGGCACAAGAGGAAAATGGGTGGGATGAAGGTGGATGGTGCCCCAGCTCCTGCTTTTAGCCTCCCCCAGCTCCCCAGAGGCCTTCATCCGTCTCTCTCCCCTTCCCAGTTCTGTCTCCGCTGATATTCCTGGCACTGTCCATGAATGGTTTCGGTGGCATCTGCCTAACCTTCTCTTCACTCACAGTGAGTATGACAGGCCCTGACTTGGCAGCAAGGTACCCAGGAGTCGGGTGGGCGGTAAGAGCAAGAGGGACGCAGATCAAAGACGCGTGTGTGTGTGTGTGTGTGTATCAGAGAAGGGTGGGTGTGAGGCTTTGTGTGTAGATGAGGCTGTCAGTGTGGATTCTGGATGTGTGTGTATGTGTGTGTGTGTTTCCCAAGCCCATACATCTGTCGAATTCCATCCTAGGCACTGGGGCCATGGCACAGACAGAATTGATAACTTCCCCTTCTGGAACTTTACGTTCAGGGGTTGGGGGAACAGACAACCCTAAAAACAAGTAAACTAATGCGGGCTGTCCTGAATGCTGGAAGGAAGTAAGAGGGGCCCGCAGCTTGAGACTACGGGTGTATGTTTGCCACATGGTGTACGTACCGTGCGGTCTGTGGCAGGTTAATGTGTTTGTCGGTTTGTTAGACTGAACCATGCAAAATTGCCGACGCTTGACGGTGCTCGACTTTCAAAGAGGGCCTTTTTGCCTGGCTCGGCCTCCTACGGGGGTGCTTGGTGTGTGTCACTCTGAGTGTGTGTGTGTGTGTGTGTGTGTGTGTGAATGAGTGAGCAGAAGGGATGGAGGCTTATGGGTAGCCTCCGTGGTGCTGGGAGGGGCTGCAGACTGGGCTGCCCCGGGCTGTTTATCTTAGAGGAGAGCGCCTGACCACCAGACTGGGTGTTCTGGCTGAATTTCACCGCACCCAGCAGCTGCCTTTAATTCCAGCCCAGGACATTTCACAACTCCCTGAGGAAGCGGGTCCCCTCCTCCCCGCAGGACTACGCAGCCCCTCTTCCACTCCATGCAGCTTGGCTCAGGGCCCCGAAACCCTCCTCTCCCCTGCCCTTGGGGCTTGACCTCGAACCCTGCCCGGGGGCCCAGGGGACGCCACGCCCCCGTCCCGCCGTTAGTAATCTCCAGCCAATGGTAGGGCCCGACTTCGGCCCCGCCCCCACCCCGCGCCGCTGTTAGTAATTTTCCAGCCAATGGCAGGGCCGGATCCGGCCACGCCCCCGTCCCGCCTTTAGTAATCTCCAGCCAATGGGAGGGCCGGGTTCCAACCCCTGCCTTGGAGCTGGCTCGCCCGCGCGGATCCCGGCCGGAAGTCCAGTGCAGCGTCGGCTTAGCTAGGCCGGCCCAGGCCGTGCTGGGCGGAGACGGCGCTCGGACTCTGGCGGGAGGCGGGTGGGAGGGCACGACAGGGGAGCGCCGCGGCGCGGGCCACTCGCCCGGCCCTGGCGCTTTCTCTAGCGTCCTTGGCAAGCGTGCCTTGCAGAGCCAGGCTGCCGGGGAAACCCCTGCCCGAGTAGGGTCATCCCGGCCCCGCCTCTGTTTCCCAGACGCGTGGAGGTTGATGGAGATTGTGGATGTCTCTGTGTTTATTCCCCTTCCTCTCCAGAGCTGTTTCAGATCCGTTCTGAGCCTCACGTTTTCCCCTCTGCGGAGAGGGTTTTAGCCCTGTGTGGCATCTAAGACTGTTCCAGCCGGGGGTTTCTGTGGACTGGCAGTGAGGAGTAGGGTTCGGGGTGGGGGATACCCGACTCTGCTTTCCCCTCCTTCCAGGTGCTCGGACTCTGGCTCAGGCCAGTAAACAGAAAACCAGTCGTTCTCCTTTTTTTTTAACTATTATTTGCATTTATTTTTTGTGGCATTTATTCCCCAGGCCATAAGCTTTTGGCCTTTTTTTTCTTCAGTTTTTCCTCAGATATTTTTTTCCTTCTGTGCAGCCTCCTCTTTCGTTTTAGGAACCATCTGTTCTTTTTCAGTAAGGATCTTCTCAGTGTGGCAAGGAGAGCTCGTGTATGGGTTGATCCGACCATGAGCTCTGTAAGTCCTTTGCTACATCCTTGGGGCTTTGTTCACCTGAATGTGCTCAGTGACCAGAAAATCTACACCTAAGCCCTGCAGTTCAGCATTACTCTCTGCATTTTTGAGCACGTGCAGTAAAAATTCAGCACTCTTGTGGGGCCACCGACCCCGAGTCCAGCCCCACCGTTTGGCCCATGGACATCTACCAACTCCACCACTGTAACGACAGAATGGCACACATTGCTTCTTTAAAGTGACATCCTTCAGATACTTGAGGGCTTTTCAGATGTGCATACCCTTAATGGCCTGGGCAGTTTCATGAGTGTTCTTAAAGTGAATTGCGGATCTGAACTTCCTGATTTGCATGATTTTGTGGGGTTTTCTGGGTCAAGAGAATAGCGCACCATTTTTAGAGGTTACCTCAGGCTGCTTACTGGAAAAAGCATGACCAGTTCTCTACCGGTGGGAATTCTGGGCTTGCTTGGTGTGTCAGAGCTTCCTCTTCTGGACACAGGCCTGGCCCTGGCCCTGGCCCTATCCCCTCCCTTACTCCCATCATCCACTCCCAAGCCCTCCTGTTACCTGTCCTGGCTCAGTTGAAACCATGGACTGTGGCCTTTGGGGCTACTGAGAAGGTTAAAAGGCACCATCCTGGTAGTCACAACCTTGGGGTCTGGGATAGAGCTTGTATGGCCAGAACTGGGGAGAAAGTCACTAATGAGCTCCGTGAACTTAAGTACATTTCTTTCCCTTTCTGAGTCCCAGTGCTCAGCTATCAAAGGAGTTGCTCTAGATTGGTATTTCTTAAATACCTAACCATGGCTTATTAAGAGGCAAGTCATGATTAAGGGACTCCATAAGTACCCAACTTAGGAAACCCTGGGGTTAAACAGAATTTCTCCTTGCAGGCACTTCCGTGTGTGTGTGTGTGTGTGTGTGTGTGTGTCTGTGTGTGTGTGTGTGTGTGTGTCTGTGTGTGTGTAGGGTGGCAGGGGAGGGCTTCCCAGGTGGCTCAGTGGTAAAGAACCTGCCTGCCAATGCAGGAGACACAGGCGACACGGGTTTGATCCCTGAGTCGGGAAGATTCCCTGGAGGAGGGCATGGTAACTCGCTTCAGTATCCTTGCTTGGAGAGTCCCAAGAACAGAGGAGCCTGGTGGGTTGCAGTCCATAGGATCGCAAACAGTCAGACGCGACTGAGTGACTTAGCACACGTGATGTGTGTGGGAGGGGGTTATAGCAGTTTCCCTCATTGATTTTGCCTTAGAACTTTTCTGTTGTGACTCGGGCACATGTTCCTGGAGCTTGCTTTGAGGACTGCTGGGATTAGAGGCTTCCAAGCTTTTCCAAGCAGGGGAAGGGGAGCCCTGGGCGGGTATCAGGGTCTCCCCAGCTCACGGGCACCCATCTCCTCTCTCAGCTGCCCAACATGTTTGGGAGCCTGCGCTCCACGTTCATGGCCCTCATGATCGGCTCCTACGCCTCTTCTGCCATCACGTACCCAGGAATCAAGGTATGAGGCTGCTCAGGGAGTGGGTGGTGGTCCGTGAGGTTGCTTGGTCTTCTTTCTGCCTTGAGACAAGAACTAGGTGCTTGGTGGCTGGTATGTCTGGTGACCCATCTCCTGCCAGGCGGAGGTCAGCTCCCGCCTCCACAGGGACAAGCCCCGGGGCGTTGTAGAAAGAGCCCGGTGCTGCTGCAGACCAGCGGGTCTCTGTTATCCTTTCCTTTCCCGTCATCTGAGTCCAGGCCTTCATGCTGCCTCCCAGGCCAGTGCTTTCTCAGCCAGTCTCCCTGCCTCCAGTGTTTTCCCTCTCTGAGCGATCATCTGCATGATTTCCAGAATGATTTTAGATGGAGAACTAGCTCACCCACCTGCTCTCTCACCTGCGGAATCAAAAACAACCCCTTTACATGCCTTCCAGGCCCTGGGCTCTTGGACATCACCCCACTTTTCACGTCACATCTCCTTTCCCTGTCCTGGAGAGGCTGGGCGATTTGGGTCCTGAGGTCGCCAAGCTAGTCCAAGCGAGGCCAGCTGCAAGACAGGTCCACCTAGAGCCAAAAGGCCTGAGTTCTCACTCTGGGCAAACCTGGAGCCTCCTTCCTGCCTCTGATGTCAAATGACCTTCTCAGCTGGGCCAAAGCATGCTCTTTAGAGTCTGCTCTGGGGAGTTAATTTATTATAGTAAGTCCCCTGCAAAGGAGTGAGTTCCATTCCAAGAGCCTGTGTGTAAGTCCTTTTTGTTTGCAAGGCCAAGAAAGTTAGCCTCCATACCCAACTAATACAATCGGCTGTATGTGAAATAGGACTGACACTACTTGTATATAATGTAACAGGTGTGTAATAGGTCTATGATACTTCTCACATAAATAACACATTAAAAAACAAGCAAACACAAAAAAGAAAGAACACCATTTTTAATCTTATAGTGGAGTAGCTGGAAAAGCACCATAGGACAGAGCAGTAGCTGGCACACAGGGACTGGCATCGCGTGAACAGGCAAGATGCCATGGTTGGATGGCATCACCGACTCGATGGACTTGAGTTTGAGTAAACTCTGGGAGTTGGTGATGGACAGGGAGGCCTGGTGTGCTGCAATCCATGGGGTCGCAAAGAGTCTGACACCACTGAGCACCTTCACTTTTTGCTCAGCCTCCGTCCCAGTGGTGGTGCAGTCCGCACTGATGGGGTGGCTGACAGTTGTTCAGGCAGGACCAGGCCTGGAAGGGGGGAGGTCTCCCTTCCCTCCACTAAGGCAGAGCGATTTGAGGAGCCAGACCCTTGCGGTGTGGCCCTTTGAAGCTCTGTCCTGCTCCCAGGGAGAAAAGAGCCCTGAAGCTGGAGCCCAGGAGGAGCGGTTTTCCCTGGCAGAGCCAGAGCTCAGAGCAGGGACCTGGGACCAGGGCAGACAGCGGTCCTCCTGGGCAGAGGGTGGCAGGCAGGACAGCTCCGCCCGCCCAGCTGCATCACCCGCGGGGCTGACCCATGGACACAGAATTGGTCAGGACAGAGCCTGCTGGCCCTGAGGCTGCACAGCATCCTGCTCCCCCACCTCCCGGGTCGCCACACCTGTGAGAGCTGAGCTAAGACTTCTCCGGTGGAGGTTTTGTCTTTCCCCCAGGGAGGGCGGCAGGAAGGGGCAGGACAAACACGACTGGGAGCTTCCACTCTCCTCTCTTGTCGATGAAAATGAAACGTGTGTGAAAACGAGCACGTGTGTGGAGTCAAAGGCAACACTGGTGTATCTTAAGATAAAAATTGAGATTCCAAAGACGTGTTGAGCTTGTGGCCAGCCTCTTTGGCATCTGCTGGGAACCACGTCACTCTTGGGAGGGATGGGGATGAAAAAGGGAGAGGGCAGTGGGGCTTCTAGATCCGGTCTTAGCGTCTGCCCTTGGTGTTTTCATCTGAGAATTGGGCACATGGGGTGGGCTCGAAAAGACCTTCCCGGAGGCCTCTGGGGCCCGGGTTATGGCTCTGGCTGGAGGGGGTGGGCCTGGGGCCCGGCAGCTTCTGCCACGGGCCTCCCTGCTCCCCCCACAGCTGATCTACAATGCCGGTGTGTCCTTCATGGCCATTATGTTCACCTGGTCGGGCCTGGCCTGCCTCATCTTTCTGAACTGCGCCTTCAACTGGCCCAGGGAAGCCTTTCCCTCCCCCGAGGAAGTCAACTACAAGTGAGCAACCGTGGCAGTAGGGGGAGGGGGAGATGGGAGGGGACCCCACCTGCAGACCTGAAAGCCGGGTGTGGTGACATGATGCTAGAAGCAGCTCGGGAGTCAGGGAAACCGAGCTCTGCGGACTACCTGAGCTTTCCGAGCTCTGCTTTCTCACCTGAACCTCGGGCCCGATCTGACCCCCCTACAGGTGTTCTGCATGGCTGGGGCATGACACTGGGGAGTGCTATCCTTCTGTCCAGGCTGGAGGATGGGGTCAGAGTGGCAGGGACGCTTGCCACAGTGCCACATGCCATGGGGACCCAGAAAAGGGGTCTGCAAAGGAATGATGTCCCACCCCTTGTGGGGCAACCTGAAGGTCAGCTTATACACACACAGCTTATTCACACACACACACACACACACACCTCGCCCTGTCAGTTCACACACACACACACCGCCCCTGTCAGTTCCCCAGGGTACTGGGGTGATGCTCCGCAACCAAGCACCTCGGGCGCCAGTCAAATAGCTGATACTGATCGAGCGCCCTCTGTGTGCCAGGCCCTGCGCCCAGTGGCCATTCTCAGACTCAGGACGTGGGTTCTGATATTAACTCCATTCCTAACAGGCGCAGGGGCACACAGTCACTTTCCTGGAGTCACACCATTCGAGTGGGGCGGGGGTGGGGGCCGCACGGTGACTCTAAGGTTGGGATCAGGACTCCAGAACCTGGGACTCCCCTGGATTCCATGCCTTCATTTCCAAGGGCCTGAGTTCAATCCTTGGTCGAAGAATCAAGATCCCACAAGCTGCATGGTGCAGCCAAAAGGAAGAAAGAACTTCAGAGTCTGAGTTCCTCTTTTAAAAAAATGTGTTTATTGAAGTATAGTTGGTTTACAATGGTGTGTTGGTTTCAGGTGTACAGCACGGTAATTCAGATACACATCTATTCTTTTTCTGATTCTCTTCCCTGCTAGGTTGTTATAAAATATTGGATCTGTTTTCCTGAACTAGGCAGTGGGTCTCTGCTGGTTCTCTGTTTTATGTTGAGGTAGAGCAGTGTGTATATGTGAATCCCAGACTCCTAATCTATCCTTCCCTCTGCCCAGTCCCTCGCCAGAATCTGGGTCCTTAGGGCGGCCTCCAAGGCAACAGCCTAAGTGGAAAGCGGCTTCATCCACCCTTCACTTAGCGGGTGCTGAGCCGCGCAGACAGAAGCCCCGCGCTGCAGAGCACGTCAGTGCTGGGTGCAGGGGACTTGGCACCCCCAGGACAGCACCCGCCAGAGGCAGGATGCGGAGGTAGGGCTCCGTGGGGCTGCTTCCCACGAGCTGCTGCCCGGCTCCCGGCAGGGAGAAGACCAAGCTCAGAGAGCTGGCCCTGGACCACAGGGTGACCGGGGACCGCTTCTACTCCTACGTCAGCACGGTGGGCCAGCGGCTGAGCCAGAAGGCCCCCAGCCTGGAGGAGGGGGTCCTCTTTATCTCATCCCAGGACGTGCGCGGCGGCGCAGAGAGCTCTGCTGAGAGTGAGTCGCCGGCCCCGGGCCGGCCTCGGCGGGTGGAGAGGCCAGGGCCTCACGGGGAGTGAGCACCCTTGCCTGGGTGCTCATTTTCCCTCCTGAGTTCTCACAACACCCGTTCCCCTCCCCCCAGCGTCCCCCTCCCCGCCTCCCTCGCGGGACAGGTGGGCCCGCCTCCCGTTTCTAGAACGGGGGCAAAGTCGAAGCTCAGAGAACTCCAGGATGCTCGGGTTCATGGGTCCTCGGCCGGGCCGCTTCCGGAATGGGGCAGGTCCCTTCCAGGCCTGTGGGAGAGCGGGTTTCTTTGCGCTGGGCTCCCTGCAACCTCCAAGCCTCTTGGGTCAGACGCCCCCGGGGGAGCCAGCCACCAGGTTGGGTCCGCGCGCCCCGGTTGGTTGGCGCCCCTGCTGGCCGCGTCGGGGAGCTGCGCCTGCCTCCCGCCCGGCCGCTTGGCGGGGCGTCAGCCAGGAGGTGCGGGGAAGCGGATGGGAGTCCTGAGATGAGGATTTGAGTCCAGCTCCTCGGTTCCAGGCCACGTGACTTGGGTGGGTCGCTTAACTCCACTTCCCCCGTCCCTTAAGCTAGCACGAAGAACACCCTGATGCTGGGAATGATTGAAGGCGGGAGGAGAAGGGAACGGCAGAGCATGAGATGGTTGGATGGCATCACCGACTCAATGGACATGAGTTTGAGCAAACTACGGGAGTTGGTGATGGACAGGGAGGCCTGGCGAGCTGCAGTCCATGGGGTCGCAAAGAGTCGGACAGGACTGAGCGACTGAACTGAACTGAGAACACCCACCTCACAGGGAAGTTAGTTGGGAGGATTGAACGAAGGGAGGAACATGAGCTCTCTGTAAACTGAGGCATGCTGTGAGGTTCTGAGGTGGTCCCCACTGATGGGTCCCCCAGGCAGAGCTGTTATGGGCTTGAGCTGAGTTCGTCTGACCTGCAGCTCCCAGCCCTGGGACCTTGGGCAGGTCAATGGCTGTTCTGAGCTGCAGTTCCCCATCTGTCTGATGTGCGGCACACTGGGCTGTAGTACAGAAGCCGCCTGTAGTGCAGGAGACCTGAGTTCGATCCCTGGGTCTAGGTGATCCCCTGGAAAAGGGATAGGCTACCCACTCCAATATTCTTGGGCTTCCCTGGTGGCTCAGACAATAAAGAATCCACCTGCAATGCGGGAGACCTGGGTTCACTCCCTGGGTTGGAAAGATCCCCTGGAGGAGGGCAAGGCAACCCACTCCAGTATTCTTGCCTGGAGAATCCCACGGACAGGAGCCTGGTGGGATATAGTCTGTGGGGTTGCAAAGAGTTGGACACGACTGAGCGACTAAGCACAGCACAGTTTCATAACATGGGATGATGCATGTCAGGTGTGCAGCACACGGCAAATGCCTAGTAAATAGTAGCCAGAGTTATTTCCAGGCGGAGAAAGCAATGGCACCCCCACTCCAGTACTCTTGCCTGGAAAATCCCATGGATAGAGGAGCCTGGTAGGCTGTGGTCCATGCGGTCGCAAAGAGTCGGACACGACTGCGCGACTTCACTTTCACTTTTCACTTTCATGCATTGGAGAAGGAAATGGCAACCCACTCCAGTATTCTTGCCTGGATAATCCCGGGGATGGGGGAGTCTGGTGGGCTGCCGTCTATGGGGTCGCACAGAGTCGGACATGACTGAAGTGACCTAGCAGCAGCAACAGCAAGCCTAGGATACACACCTGGAGATCACCTGAGAATGTTCTGGTGAGGGAATTCCCTAGTGGTCCAGTGGTTAGATCTTGGGCTCGAACCCTGGTCAGAGAGCTGAGATCCCACAAGCCACGCAGCGTGGCCAGAAAAAAAAAAGTCTCCTAGTGAGATAGTTACAGAGCTGGGCGACTCGGAGGCCGGAGAGGCTGAAGTAGCCCCTCTCCGAGGTCACTGCAGCAGTGCCCACCAGAACGGCACCCCCTGGGATGCCGCACACTGGAGCCCCGGGGCTCAGGGGCGCCCCCCGCTATCCCCCCAGAGTCTGTGCCCCTGTGCAGGAGCCTCTGCTCCCCCATTTTCCTGTGGAGCCTCCTCACCATGGGCATGACCCAGCTGCGCATCATCTTCTACATGGCCGCCATGAACAAGATGCTGGAGTACGTGGTGACGGGCGGCCAGGAGCATGGTGAGGTGCTGCTGAGCCCCCGGGGGCTGGAGGTGTGGGGGGCACGCTGGCCGAGCTCCCCTCACCCTAGCTTCCGCCCCCCAACAGAGACGGATGACCTGAAGCAGAGGGCCACAGAGACAGGTAGGAGGAGAAAAGCTTGGGCCTGGACCCTTACCTCCCTGTCGTCGGGTGACCCGTCCTTGGGTCGTCCGGCCTGGCCGTGTGGGGGATCTGAGAATCTGGGGGTCAGAGGGGGAGATCTTGGCGTTCCCCTGCCTCTGCTGGAGGTGGGTGACAGTACCCACTGGGCTGCCTGGCCGTGTGGGGGATCTGAGAATCTGGGGGATCAGAGGGGGAGATCTTGGCGTTCCCCTGCCTCTGCTGGAGGTGGGTGACAGTACCCACTGGGCTGCCTGGCCGTGTGGGGGATCTGAGAATCTGGGGATCAGAGGGGGAGATCTTGGCGTTCCCCTGCCTCTGCTGGAGGTGGGTGACAGTACCCACTGGGCTGCCTGGCCGTGTGGGGGATCTGAGAATCTGGGGGTCAGAGGGGGAGATCTTGGCGTCTCCCTCTGTGAGGCTGCGCTGCCGGGTCCCCGCCCGCCAGCCCCTGACCCCGCTCCCCTCCCGCCCGCCCAGTGGAGTTCTACTCCTCTGTCTTTGGGGCCTTGCAGCTGTTGTGCCTTCTCACCTGCCCTCTCATCGGCTACGTCATGGACTGGCGGATCAAGGACTGCGTGGACACCCCCACTCCCAGGTGACCTGCCCCGGGGCGGGGACGGCTCTGTGCTTTCACACCCAGTGTCTTATTCCATTCTCCCAAGGACCTGGGAGAGGAGGGGCCCATGCATTTTACAGATGAGGAAACTGAGACCAGGAGGGGACGTGGCTGCCTTGAAAATGAGCACAGCTGGCAGTAAACGCTGCCTGTGCCCCAGGCACCTGCACTGTCCTATTTAACCTTGCGCCGGCTCCCTGAGCTAGGTACACACATTATTATGCTCGCTTCACAGGGCAGCTGAGACGCCGAAAGGTTCAGGAACTTACCCAAGATCACGCAGCTTTTAGTAGGAGGTTCCAGAGCCTTTGTCATGATGAGCACACTCTGGAGCCTTCTTAAGGTTAGGAAGAGATCGATCCAGTGTATTAGATATCTACTACTGTGTAACAAAGTACTCTCAAACTTTGCATCTTTAAACAATATTTATTATCTCATCCTTTCTGAGAGACAAGAATCTGGGAATGACTTAGCTGGGTGGTTTTGGCTCAGAGTCTTTTTGAGTCTGTTCAGACTGGTGTAACAAAATAGCAGACAAAGTAGCTTGGGGTCGGTGGAAATTTATTTCTTATAGTTCTGGAGGCTGGAAGTGCAAGAGCGGGGTGCCAGCATGGGTGGGTGAGGGCCTTCTTCAAGGCGGCATATTTCTCATTATCATCCCATAGAACTTGTGGCTCAGACGGTAAAGAGTCCACCTGCAAAGCCGGAGACCTGGGTTCGATCCCTGGTGGGAAAGATCCCCTGGAGGAGGGCATGGCAACCCACTCCAGTATTCTTGCCTGGAGAATCCCATGGGCAGAGGAGCCTGGCGGGGTACAGTCCAAGGGGTCCCAGAGAGTCAGACAGGACTGAGCACGCACGCACGCACACCAGATGGTGCTGGAGGAGCCATGCTTTGAGAAGCACATGGCTGGAAGAGAGACTTTCTTCCTTTCCTGGTGCCCTGAAATGGGAGGGCGGGCCGCTGAGGAAGTTGGGGCCAGTGACGGCCTGTCCTGCGCAGGGACGGGGCGGCCACCAAGTCCGTCAGACCACCTTACCGCGAGATCCAGAAGCTCACCAACGCCATCAACGCCTTCACCCTGACCAACCTGCTGCTCGTGGGTTTCGGCATCACCTGCCTCATCAACAACCTACACCTCCAGGTACCAACTTCCATGCGCCCCACGCTCCCTGCCTCATGGTGGTCTCCCCGGCACCAGCCTCCGGCGGCGGGGTCCCCATCCTATGGGTCTACTTGCCCGGTTCTCCAGGAGGTGTCTCCGGGAGGTCGGGTGGGCGATTAGACCGCCCCGTGGGCTCTGTCCCCTTCCCCGCCTCTCCGCACCTCCGCTCCCGCCCCCACCGCCCCTCACCTTCGCCCCCTCCCCTCTCCACACCCCCGCTCCGCCCCCTCCCCTCCGCCCCCTCCACTCCTCCCCTCCGCCCCCTCCCCTCCTCCCCTCCGCCCCCTCCACCTCCACCCCTCCCCTCTCCGCACCCCCGCTCCCGCCCCCACCGCCCCTCCCCCCTGCCCCCTCCCCCCTCCACACCCCCGCTCCGCCCCCACCACCCTTCACCTCTGCCCTCTCTCCTTTCCGTTTCAGTTTATGACCTTCGTCCTGCACACCGTGGTGCGCGGCTTCTACCACTCGGCCTGTGGAGGCCTCTACGCCGCTTGGTGAGTCAGCCTGGCGGATGGCCTTCCCGAGGGCTCCCCTTGGCGCACCCCTCCCCAGCCTCCGTCCCTGGAATGCTGGCGTCTGTGGCGCTCCTTGGTAAAGACCCTGCCTGCCAGTGCTAGAGATGTCAGAGACGCGCGTTCGATCCCTGGGTGGGGAAGATCCTCCAGAGGCAGGCATGGCAACCCCCTCAAGTATTCTTGGGCTTCCCTGGTTTCTCAGTCGGTAAAGAATCCATCTACAATGCGGGAGACCTGGGTTCGATCCCTGGATGGGGAAGATCCCCTGGAGGAGGGCATGGCAACCCCCTCCAGTAGTCGAGCCTGGAGAATCCCATGGACAGAGGAGCCTGGGGACTCCTGTGGTTCACAGGGTCACAAAAAGTCAGACACGACTGAGCGACTTAGCAGCAGCAGCAGCAGCTGCAGGGTAGGTGAGGATCTGGAGGTGGTTCAGCTCATTGCCCTCTCCCAGCTCCCTAGTGACGGGGAGCTCCCTGCCTCCAAGGCAGCCCTCTTGGGACGACTCCACCGTCAGAGCGTCCTCCCTTAGGGGCAGCTGACATCCTTGGTTTGGCCCTGCATCTCCCTCCATAACGCCCGCTCCCCTTCCCGCAGTGGCCCCTCTGCCCCCGTCAGCCCTGCTGGAATCTCCAGACCGCAGTCTCTTTGCCTCATAACATGCCTGCTTCATGTGGGGCGACCTCCCCTCCCCTGGCACCGCGTTCCCCTTCCTCTGTGGCTTCTGGTTTCCATGCCGAGTGTTTCTGCTGTCCGTGTGATGGGGAAAGAGGGGTGACGACACCCTAACGGCTGTGGAGCGCTTACTCCACAGTGGGTGCAGGGTGAGACGCTGACCCCCTCCCTTATCCAGACCTCGGGGCAGCTGCACCTGGGCCGGAGGTCACCCTGGATTCCGCATGCTCATTGCTCACAGCCCAGGTCATGCTCCACGCTCCGCAGACGCCACGCGTGGCCCTTCTCGGCATCCCTGGCGATGGCACGCGCGTCCTGGCTCGTGGCTGCCGCCGCCTCCCAGCAGCCTCCCCCAGTCTGCCTTGCCTCCCCGGTATTTCTAACGCAGGAGCTGTCCCGTTAGGACATACGTCTCTTCCCATCTCTCCACGGCTGCCTCTCGTCTCACATTGAGAAAAAGCCAAAGGCTCTGTTATGGCTCAAAACGTCCTGCCGGGGGACGTCCCTGGGCGTCCAGTGGTTAAGAATCTGCCTTGCGGTGCAGGGGATGTGCGTTCGATCCCCGGGCAGGGAACTGAGATCCCAGAAGCTGTGGAGCAGCTCAGCCCCACGTCACGACCGGAGGGTCCGTGCGCCACAGTGAAGCACGCAGCCAAGATCCCGCGAACCCGACCGAGACCCGCTGTAGCCAAATAGATAAATATATTAACATAAATGAAGAGACTCCGCAGGGTCTGGCCCCCGGGGGCCTCTCCCTTCCCTCCCCACCGCGCTCACCCCATCTCCCGCTGCGGCTGCCTTGTGCTGCAGAAACCTCGTGCGCCCCTTCCCAGCACCCCTCTTCCCGGCTGGTTCTTCCCCCAGACGTCCACCAGCCAGCTGTCGCGCCTTGCTCGGGGCTTTCCCCAGAGGCCTCTTCTGAGCCTTGCCCACCTCCCTAGAAGCACCCCCTGCTCTGCTCACCTCTGTTCCTCAGCACCGCCACCTTCTGACATGCGGTGCTTTCTTGGTTTTCGGCCGCACCACGCGCGATCTTAATTCCCTGACCAGGGACGGAACCTGTGTCCCCCTGAAGTGGGAGCTGGGAACCCGAACGGCTGGACCACCAGGGAAGTCCGCACTACGTGTCTATCTCGCCTGTTGTGTGATCACTACCCAGCCACCCAGAATGCCACCTCCAGCTCTGGTTCTTTGCTCTCTCTCCACGCACCTAGAACAGTGCCTGGCGCATGGTAGGAGCTCGATAAGTAATGTGTCAGAAGAATAAAAACAGCCCAGTGAGGTTAGCACTCTCCCTGTTTTTAGGGAAGGAAGTGAAGTTCAGAGAGGCTGAGTTACTTGCTGTTATCACACAGCTGGTGGTGGTGGTTTAGTCACTCAGTCGTGTCCGACTCCTGTGACCTCATGGACTGTAGTCTGCCAGGCTCCTCTGTCCATGGGCTTTCCCAGGCAAGAATACTGGAGCAGGTTACCATTTCCTTCTCCAGGGGATCTTCCCAACCGGATCGAACCCTGGTCTCCTGCACTGTAGGCAGAGTCTTTACCAACTGAGCTTCGACGGAAGCCCATCACAAAGCTAGTAGGTGTCAGAAACCGGTTCTGTAGCCTTCAAATCATAGCATATACCCTCGAGGCCAGGGCATATGCAGAGAGCCTGAGACTTTTTAAAAGTTTTTGCCGTGCCACTTGGGATGGAACCCTCGCCTCCAGCCCTGGGAGCGCAGTCTTTAGCATTGGACTGTCAGGCCCATCCTGAGCCGGAACTTTTAACCTCTGCCTTGCCTAGTGGACAGAGCGTGATGTCCAGGGCTGGAGGGCACAAGCTGGGCTGGAGAGGGGTGCGCGCCCCTCACGCGGGGCCCCCTTCTCTTCGGCAGGTACCCGTCCAAACACTTCGGGACGCTGACGGGCCTGCAGTCCCTCCTCAGTGCCGTGTTTGCCCTGCTGCAGCAGCCGCTCTTCATGGCCATGGTGGGGCCCCTGAAAGGAGAGCCCTTCTGGGTGAGTGGCAGGGGGCGTGGGGGCCATGGGACCCCCCTGCCTGGGTGCAGCTGAGGAGCTGGGGGTGGGGGGCTCTCTCAGGTGGTGGAATCTTTCATTCTCGTCTCAGCCAGGAGGCACCGTGGAGGTCGCTCATCTGGGGGTTCCCAACTGGTGGTCGGTCAGACCTCCTTATAGACGCCCCAGCCTGGGCCCAGGACGCTGTAATAAGCTCCCAGGTGACCTGGGGATTGGCCCAGTCCTGATCCAAGGCAGGGACCTTCTCTCCTAGAAAGGGCTCCTCCAAACCCTCTGAGCTCAAACACCCCCCATGCTGGGGCACCAGCTGTTGGTCTTGTTGGAAAGGCTTTTCCTCGCTTTGAACTGATCCCACCTCCCTAAAGCTGACATCTGCCCCAGGGATCCACGCACTCCCCTCAACCCTCCCGCCAGAGCATGACAGCCACTGTGTCCTGAGTGCTCACCAGGCGCTTATAAGTACATCAGTGCAGTTCAGTGGCTCAGTCGTGTCTGACTCTTTGCAACCCCATGGACCGCAGCACGCCAGGCCTCCCTGTCCATCGCCAACTCCCGGAGTTTACCCAAACTCATGTCCATCGCGTCAGTGGTGCCATCCAGCCATCTCATCCTCTGTCGTCCCCTTCTCCTCCTCCCCTCAGTCTTTCCCAGCATCAGGGTCTTTTCCAGCGAGTCAGTTGTTCGCATCAGGTGGCCAGAATACTGGAGCTTCAGCTTCAGCCTCAGTCCTTAGTGTATTTACACTGAACATGGCCACCATGGCCTAGAGGATGGGGGATGTAGACTCGAGGTGACTGGCCCGTGAGCCGCCCGGTGAGGAATGGGGTGGGCTGTGTGCAGGGTCTGAGCGGGGCCTCCCGGGCCTCCTGCCCCCGCTGCACAGGGCACCCACACTCACCCGCCACCACCCTGCCACGGGACCCCACTGCCCACGTCCTCAGAGGCCCAGGCTCCCAACCCACACCAGGTCATTTGGGCCCTGGTGTCAGGTGGGGTTCAGACCTGGCTCTGGAGCTTTATGGGCATCCCGTGAGATGCTAGCAGAGAGCGGCTGCCCACAGCAAGGGCTCGCTCTGTGTATCTTCCGGCCCAGAACCAGTACCCCCTAAAGGAGATCAGTCCTGAGTATTCACTGGAAGGACTGATGCTGAAGCTGAAACTCCAATACTTTGGCCACCTGATGTGAAGAGCTGACTCACTGGAAAAGACCCTGATGCTGGGAAAGACTGAGGGCAGGAGGAGAAGGGGATGACAGAGGATGAGATGGTTGGATGGCATCACCGACTCAATGGACATGAGTTTGAGTTAACTCTGGGAGTTGGTGATGGACAGGGAGGCCTGGCGTGCTGCGGTCCATGGGGTCGCAAGGAGTCGGACATGACTGAGTGACTGAACTGAACTGAACTGCACTGCACTGAAGAGGACCCGGGGTGCAGATGGCTGCCTTCTCCTCCATGAGGGAGGCTGAGTGGCCCCCGAGGGTGAGGAGGGTGGACAGATTGCCTCTTTTTTTTCTCTTTCTCTCTCCCCGCCCTGCAGGTGAATCTGGGCCTCCTGCTCTTCTCACTCCTGGGGTTCCTGCTACCATCCTACCTCTTCTGCTGCCGTGCCCGGCTCCAGAGGGCAGATGTCGCCTGCTGGGGGGGCCCCCTGAAGACGCACGGCGGCCCCAAGGTGGCGGCCTAGGCCCCCCGAGTCCCGGGCCTGGACCACAGGCGGCCGTGGCCTGCACAGAGGCACTGTCTCTCCCTGTGACCTCCGCACAGCGCCAGGGACCACGGATTTATAAATAACGGGAGAAGTTCTATTTTTGTGGGGACGTGTGAAAAAGAAAGAAAAAAAACAAGAAATCCCCAAAGCCACGCTCCATTGACCGAAGACGCCCCCTGTGCCAGGATCGCACCTGCTCGAGCCTGGGGTTGGAGGGCCCAGGGTGCAGCCCTGCACTTCCTCTGGGCCTCGTCTGAGGAGCCTACCTGCTGGTGCCTTCTGGGGGCCTGTGGGGTCAGCGAACAAGTGACCCCTCAGCTGTGCAGGGCCCAGGGTACATGCGATCGCGTGTGGAACTCCCTTCTCCTCCAGGGAAAGGGGCCGAGGTGTGCCGGTCGTGTCCTGAGGCCTCGGCTTGGGAGGGAAGCCCCTCCTGGGGGCTGAAGGGTAGGTTCTCTCCCTGACGCTGCTGCCTGTAGATCTCAGAGGAAATAAAAAGGGAAGTGAGAGACTGGCTGCGGTGTGCCTGCCTGTGTCTGGGGTTGGAGGGGGGGGCGGTGTCTTCCCACACCTCCATCCCCCTTCCTCACCCGGGCTCAGCTGGGCATTAACTAGGACACTTAAGGTGCCAGCCCATCCACCCCCAGCTGCCTGCCTCAGCTCCTTGTTATTTGCCGTGCCCTGGAGCGGGTGGAGGTCCTGCCCTCTGCTCCCACCCGCCTCCCCACTTCTCAGGGTTTGGGGTACATCTGGCAGGGAGGTTGGCCTTTCTCCCTACTGACGATCAAGGCTTTGGAAAAAATGCTAAGGCGTGCCTCTTGAACTTTCTTGTTATGCGTCTCTGGAGGTCTGTTGAAAGTAACATTTTTTGGGGGGCGGGTGTCGTGTCTTATCTTAAAACTTCATGCAAATTTCGAGCTTCATCTTGTGCTATATTTATATTTACTTTCAGGAATAAAGGGAGACTTTAAAAGTTACCTGCATCGAGGGAAGACACCGTCTTTGAGGGCAAGGGGCCTTCCAGGAAGCTATACCTCATTTATCCCACTCCTGCCTCTCTTTCTGTCCTGGGACATAAACCTGAAACTCACAGAGGGGAGGGACGCGGCAGGGAGGGGCCTGTGTGTCCATGCTCTGCCTGTCCCAGCTACACAGGCCCCTCACTGCGTCCTCACCGTAGAGGTCGGTGTCTCCGGGTCGTTTTGTAGAGAGAGAAAGGCTCAGACAGGTTAAGGCACAAGACCCAAGGCACAGAGCTGGCAGGTGGTGGGGCTGGGCGTTGTGGCTGCTGAGTGCGAAGCTCAGGTCTGCCGATGCAATCAGCAGAATCCAGGAGGTTCTGAGATTCGTCAGCCCACCTCTCTGCTGCCCTCTCAGGGCGGAGAGGAACCACAAAGGCCTTATGTACCACCCTACTCCCAAAAAACCTAGGAGAACCCCGAAATAATGGCCGTGGAGGACAGTATTGCAGAGGAGGCCTCCCTTTGTCTGCAGTTCTCTTTAGAAGCGGATTCGGTAGCCTGACTCCACCATCTGACGGATGTCCAGCGGGGTCTGGAGACGCGGCTAAGCCACACGGCGCAGCCCTGGCTGCTCACAGCCCAGGCTCCTGGCTTCCCACGGTGTCCTTTACGCAAAGTAGGAAACCAGATTTGGACCGCATCCGCCAACGGGTTGGACGGGCTCCCAGCAGCCTTGCCTGGGTCTCGCTCCACTCTGTGCCCGGGGACCTTGACTTTCCGTCTGGAGAGGGGCGGGCGGAGGGAGCCGGGCTGTGCGGCCCGGACTCTGCGCTCCGCAGGCGGCGCTGCGTGGCTGCGGCTGGGACGGGGTTGAGGGAGCCAGGGGGGACCCCACACCCTCCCTCGACAGTCCCTGCCGGCTCGTCCGCCTCTCCTGGGTCGCATCTCCAGACCCCTCCCCTAAGACAGCCCCGTGCCCCCCGACCACGGCGCCACCGACCCTCGAGGCTGAAAGAGGGGGCCTCGATCGCGCCCCCGCCCCTGCCCAGAGGGCGTGGGACCGGGTGGGGGACGCAGGCAGGGATCTCGGCCTCTTGGGGTGGGGTGTCTTCTCGCCCCGCGTCCCCGGGGCGGGGGCGCTTGGGGAGGGGGCTGGCGGGGGCGGCCGTGAGCTGGAGCCTGTTTGTCGCGGCGCCGCCGAGTGGAACAGATGGCTGGGAGGGGGGGAGAGGGTACGTGGCGGGGAGGAGGAGGCTGCGGGGGCCGGGGGCTGAGGAACGCGGGATTTCGACGCCCCGAGTCTCCCGGGAGAAGCGCCCCTCCCCACCTCTTCCCAGAAAGAGGGGGCGGGCAAGCGCCTGCCCTTTCTCCCCCCACCAAGACCGCCCCCCCCGCAGACCCCACCGTCCCCCTGGGGGCGCGCCCCTCATCCCCGGGACCCCCAGAGTGGGCGGCGTCCAGGCCGCCGGGACGCAAGGGTTAATGGGGGTCCCCACCCCCGCTCCGAGGGGCGAGGGGACGGCGGGACGCGGGGCGAGACTTCTGGGGGGAAATGTGCCAATTGGAACGTCACGCAGATGAGCTGAGGTGGGGGCTGGGGTCGGGGCACAGGGCGGGGGTCGGTGGGCGAGGGACCCGAGGGGCGGGCTGGGGGCTCCGGCCACGGCAGTGATGGGGACCGCCACGGAGGCCCGCGGGTCTCTGCAGAGGAGGCCGCCCCCCGACCCTGCGCCCCAGAAGAACGAGGCTCTCCTCGGGCGCGACCCTCACCGCGGCCCCGCCCCGTCTGTCTCCTGCATCCTCCGCCCCTATCTGCGGCATCACCCCTGTCCACGCAAGAGTGTTGCCCGTGGCTTCCGCCAGGATCTAACTTTTCTCTCTTTGCTTTCTCCTGTCTGCCCCCCTCCCTCGGGACCACCGCACCTCCGAGGAGCTGTTTCTCCGCCTTCAGAGACCTTCCTAACCCAACCCCACGTGTTAAAATGCAGATTCCAGGGCTCAGGGAGAAACTGGTCCAGTGGGTCTGAGGGGCTTGGGAACCTGCGTCTTAGCTGTTTCCCACCCGAATCTGATAGGAAAGACCTTCACTTTCAGAAACACTGGGCAGGGACTGGGAAGCCTGGATAAGCCTCCCTCAACGGCCACTCGCAACCTCTCTTGCAGGATCCTGCCCTCCCCTCTGCTCGGTGTAGTCACCTGGGCTTCCAGGGGACAAAAAGGTGCCTGGAAGGACAGAAGGAAGCAGGGAGGGAGGAGGAAGGAGGAAGCAGCGAGTCTGTGCCTGCTGCTCCCTCTCTGAGCTGTGCCTTCCTTAGCCTTCCTCTCTCTGTGCCCGGCCCTCTGCCGCAGCGGGGAGCCGTCCTCAATCAGGCCACCAGCCTTGCCTCACTATCTCCCTTCCCTTCCTCACCTCATCTGAAGTTTCTAGGAAGGCCAAAGGCTCCTGGGATGGGCCGTTTGGGTCTTAGGAAGGAACGGCAGAGCCCGAGTCCCCACCTCCCCAAGAAAGAGGCAAAAGCACCCTTGGGATTGAAAGAAAAACCAGAGGAGGCGGGCAGGGCTCGGAGAAAGATAACAGCAAACAGATGGGTGACCTTCAAGGGCCTTGCACTTACTCCCCACGACAACTCCCTTTAGGCAGGCGCTGTCGCCCCCAGGTTGTAAATGCAAAACCAAACGAGGGATGCTCAGAGAGGTTAAGTGACTTGCTCAAGGTCACACTGCAAGTGGGAAAATAACTCGGTCATTCACACTTCTACGTCTCCCAGAGCCTTTCTCAGGAGGTTGCTGGGAGGTGCCCCAGGCCTGCCCTGCCTGCCCCACCTGCCCCACCCCCGGGGGCCGTGGGGACAGGAGAGGGGACCGTGCAGAGATGAAAGGGGAACATCTGATAAGTCTGGCTGGAAGCATTAAAAATTCATCTAGAAACCTGACCCCGGCTGGACCTTGGGCCTACCACCTGGACTGTCCCCACCTGGCAGCCTCTCAGAGCCCGATGGGCAAATGTCACTTCCACAGGGACCTGGGAGCCCCCTC
This sequence comes from Bos javanicus, assembly GCF_032452875.1. Classification (NCBI taxonomy): domain Eukaryota; kingdom Metazoa; phylum Chordata; class Mammalia; order Artiodactyla; family Bovidae; genus Bos; species Bos javanicus. The sequence continues at coordinate 81,235,390 of NC_083882.1, read as the reverse complement.
CCACCCTCACCCCGCAAGTCTTTGCCTTTCATAGGAGAGGGGTTCTCTCATGGATTTGGGAGCTAACATCGGGAGTCAGCAGCTCAAAAAGCAGGGCTGACAACCCTCCCCCCACTCTGAGTGTAAGAACCTTAGAGGTTTAAGGGCTTACGGACCTTGTCATCTGGTGTCCTTCTCTGCCTCTCCCCACCCAGGCGGAGAGATGCTCACGCTCAGGTTAGGATTCCTGCGCCTGACTGTGATACCCACAGTGGCCGGTAAGGGGCAGCCACCTCCTGGGAGCCGGCCCTAGCCTGAGCCTCTCCCAGCAGCTCTGAAGGAGGAGAACAGAACCCCACGGCTAAGGTCAGCAAGATGGAGATTTGGCCTTGGGGAGGGGCTCTGGACTCTGTTATCTGAGGCAGGGGGCGAGGGTCCCATGTCTGGGGAAGACTGAGGAACTTTAGGAGAGGTGCAAAGTGGATTTGTGGTGTTCACATTCATGGTAATGGAGGGCCCACATGGTGCAATCTTTCCAGCTGGAGTGAAGGTGTCGGGGGGAGGGCAGGAGAGAAAAAGATAGAAAGCGAGGACCGGACGCTGCAGGGCCTCCGAGGCTTTGCTAAGACATTTTATCTTTAACTTGCAGGGGAACAGGGAGCCCGTGGTACATGCCTGAGTAACACAATGACATAATGCGAGTTCTGGTCTGATGGATCTGGCCAACATGGGCCCGTGGAGTGGGAGGCAGGGAGAGATCGAATGCAGGAAATCGGGAGAGGAGGTTACTGCTATTTTCTTCCACATTCTAGGCATGAGGTAATGAGGAGATGCATCAGGCAGGGAGCCGGGGCTGTGGGGGGGGGAATGGGAAGGAAGGGCTGGGCGGGGGCTGCGGGGGGACCGGGTGGGTGAGCTGATGGGAGATTCAAGGAAGAAACGGAGGAGCTCACCGCCATGGGTGTCGGGCAGCCGGAGAACACAGAAAGCAGGGAACACGGGCTGGGGGTGGGCACTCGGTGGGGGTGGGGTCCAGGAGGTTCCTCTCCGGGCTGGGAAGTGTTGCACAAACCCCCTCCCCTCTCTGAGTGGGCCTCCACTGCCCTCCTCGGAGCATCCCTGGGGGGTGGACCGGAGGGCCTTGCAAGGCCCTCCAGTCTCAGAGTGTGCGGCTCAGGCTTATCTGTCTGTGTTGTCTGGGGAGGCTGGGGTCTGGGCATGTGAGATCTCGGGGTGGTCTCTGTGCGGGCACTCACGGGAGTGGCTGTGCATGCCGTCAGTAGTTGGGGTGCATCTGCCTGTTTGTGGGGCCCGTGGGTGTTGGCGTGCCTGCACGTGCTCTCTCTCGCTCCGCGTTGGTGCAAGTGTGTGTGAGCGAGCGTGTGAGCGTGGGTGTACACGTGATGGGCGTCCGTGGGTCTGTCTGGGCGGGTGGGGGCGGGGGTGGGGGAAAGTGGCCTTGCTGTCGGCTTTCTCCCGAGGCTCACACACCCCCCTCGCTTTCACCGTTCTGAAATAGCATCTGGACCAAAAGCCCATGAATATTTCACGACGATAATTCTGTGACCTGGACAGCCTGCTTCTGATTTACCAGCATCCTCCCCCCTCCCCCTCCCTGCCCAGGCCCCAGTGGTCTCTCCTCCTTCAGAGCTCTTGCAGGCTGGCCTCCTAAGCCCACTCATCAGCCTCCTCAAAGCCAGCATGACAGGCGCCCCCGTGAGACCCCAGATTCAGCACTCTCCACTGCACCCCAGCCTCACACCTTTATCCAAAGTCTGCCTGCTTCAGGCCTCAGATGGTAACTCCTGTTCCATCCTCCGCTCTCTGCCAGCCTTCTGGGACCCCTGGCCAAGGCCACAGGCCCTCAGTATCCTTAAGCCCTGGCACCACAGTATCCTTTTTCCATCCCCAGCTTCCAAGTTACATTCTTAACCCTAAATTTAAACCATCCAAGTCTCCCCCAATTGCTTCTGGCAGACGAGACTCACCCAAGTCCTCAGCCAAGGCTCTCCCCTTTCCCTAGCCTCTCCTCCACACACCGGAAAGAATAAGCTTCTCATCATACCTCAAGTGAGCAAGACACCCCGACTTGGGATTCTCATCTCTCTGATCACCAAAATCCCTCGGCTTTTCCACTAACCCTCTTGGAGAACTGCCTCTCTGACCGGATTCCTCCCTGATGTCTTCTGCCTCACAGGAGCCAAGGGGAAAAGCCCATTGGCCTACAGGGTTGCTGTGTACAGCTGTGCAGGTTGCACTCTGCACAAGGGCCGAGTGTGAGCTGAACTCCAGCTTTTTGCTGTTTGCTAAAGTGTTTGCTGCAGTCTGAAGCTGTGTTGCCCTAAGGAAGAGGTGTCTTTTTCAGGTTTACCCAAAGCCATGTTTGGGCTGGCTGTGACCATCGCTGCCCATGTTATCACTCCTCCTTGCAGGGGAAAGTGAGATGCTGCTTTTTCCTTCCTGAAGGAACAGGGCCTGGGAGAGAACCATTAGCCAGGCTGGAGGCCTTCCCCAGGTCTGGCTTCATCGGCACAGACAACTCAGGGTTGGCTGCAGCCGCTTCTCCTGGACAGATGAGGAGGCGAGGTGTGATCGGCACACTCCTGGCTTTCGGATTTCACCTGACCTGCCCGGGGCTCCACAGTCACCCACTTCTTCCTCTGCCTTTCAGTTTCTTCTCGTAGGGGAAACAGCAGGAAGCACTTGGATGCTGTGGAATGGCTCCTGATTGCTGTCTAACTCTCCCGGCCCCTGAAAGCGTGATGGTTCTAAGCCCTTCTCCCACTTTTGAGATCCTGAGCCAATAAACTTTACAGGAGATAAAATAATAGAATTTTTTAATAAACTTTTTTCCCCCCAAAACAATGTCTGTTGATCTTCACCACACAGGGGCCATGGTGGAGAGGAACGTTCTCTCCAGGCACCCTCAAAAGTGTCCAGGGTAGACTTAGGAGAAAAGTATTTCTCCAGTGTCGGGAAGTTGAGGCGAGGGGCGAGGATAAGCAGAGGCCTGGGGCTGGCCTGACGTCCCCCCAAAGGGCTCCGGGGAGCGGCGCCCTTCCCGGAGCTTACGAGGGCTCTGCTGGTGGGCGCTGCTCCGCAGACAAAGCTCCTCTCGAGTCTACCATAGGCGCTGGAGGACGGGGTCCGCGGCGGCCCGGGGTGCCCACTCAGCCTCGGGATGGGCACGGGTTGACGGCCGGAGATGGGGAGAAGACCCTGGCCATGTCTTCGGGTGGCTGGACCACCAGATGTGCGCCTCGGGGGCTGCCATCAGCCGGCGGCCCGGGAGGCGGGGAGAGGTGGCCGGATCCCTGGGGATGCGAGGCACTGGGAGAAGGCAGGCCGCCAGCCCGAGGTGGGGACTGGAGATGGAGGATGGGGGCGGGGGGCGGGGGCCGGGGAGACGCTGGCTGCTTCAGTCTCAGCACCGCGGTCAGAGGTGGTGGGGCGCCAGGATCAACAGGCAAAGCAGCGGGGCGACGAGCCCGGGAGCGCGCGCAGGGGCGCGGGAGTCCGGGGGCGCCTGGCAGGCGGCGCCGGGGCACGTCTGCTCGCCCCGCCGGTCCTCGCTGCCGTAGCCGCCCCAGTAGTCTTCCTCGGTGGGCGCGTCGCCACCCGGGCTCCCCCGCGCGTCCTCGGCGGGCAGGTCGCGGTAGAGGGTGGAGGGGTCGGCCGGCGGCGCCCCGGCCTCGGCCACCCCGTACAGGTGGTTGGAGGAGCTGTTGGCGCGCGCGCGGCCCCCGGGCCGCGTGGGCGCGGCCGGCGGGCAGGCCTGGAAGTCGGCCTCGCGGAGCGCGCGCAGGTCGCGGCCCCGGCGCTCGGGTGGCGAGGCGCACGTCACGTCGGAGCTGGACACGCGCGCGCGCTGGAACCAGGCCCAGAGCGGCCGCGCGCGGCAGTCGCACGCCCAGGGGTTGGCGTTGAGCCGCAGGAACTCGAGCGACGGCAGGTCGGCCAGCGCCTCGCCGGGCAGCGAGGCCAGGCTGTTGTTGAACAGGTAGAGGATGGTGAGGCGGCCGAGGCCGCGGAAGGCCGCGCGGTGCACGCCCTGCAGCCGGTTCCCGTGCAGCAGCAGCCGGTCCAAGCTGCCCAGGCCGCGGAACACGTGCTCCGTGAGCAGCCGCAGGCGGTTCCCGTGCAGGAAGAGGTGGCTCAGGTTGGCCAGGTCCACGAACAGGTCATCCTGGGGCGGGCACGGGGGAGAAGAAGACGGATGAGTGTGCCTGAGCCGGCCTCGGAGGGCGTTAGGGAAAGGCGGGGAGCAGCGTGGCAGACCAGGAAAGGGTCCGCCTTCTAGAGTCCTGGGTTCGAATCCTGCCTCCTCTAACCTACTTGTGAGGGGAAGGCAGTGTAGTTCTTATAACTTTGGGGTGCATCAGAATCCCCTGCGGATCCCTGATCCCCGCCCCGCCCCCCAGTTCCCGATTCAGCAGGTCTGCGGTTGGGGTCGGGGCAGGAGCCCTGCGATGCTGCATGTCTTCACGAGTTCCCAGGTGACGCAGACGCTGCAGGTGGGAGGGCCTCACTTGGAGACGGGAACTTACGATTTGGTTGAGCATTTACCTTGTTTCATTTCATCTGCACATCTTACAGACTTCCTGACTCCAAATCCTGGCCCTACTATTAACTGACCCTTGAGCAAGTCACTCAGTATCCCTGTGACTCAGTCCTTCGTCTGTAAGATGTGGTTAAATGAAACAACAGGTATTGATATATGGGGTGGGCATTGCCTGAGTTAGCCATTATTGTGAACTTGGCCAGCAATATGTCTCCTCATCCATAAAATGGGAGTGAGTGTACCTCCTCCTGGGTTTGTTCTGAGCCTTAAAGAAGACAATCCACGTGCGGATGAGATGGGTGAAGTCCAGGTTTAAATGCAGCTTTGCCCTCTTTGCAGCTGCGTTACCTTCCCCAAGTTATTTAGCCTGTTTCCTCAGTGTGTATAACTCAAAAGAACAACTCTTTCAGCAGACTGAGGGGGGGGGGGGTTACATGAGATCCGGTAACCATGTGGTACCCAGTCAGCACACAGACCACAATCAATAAATTATGGTTATTACGACAGTGGGGGCTTCCTGGGTAGTCAGTGATAAAGAATCCACCTGCCAACGCATAAGACAAAGGTTCGATCCCTGGGTCAGGAAGATCCCCTGGAGAAGGAAATGGCAGCCCACTCCAGAATTCTTGCCTGGAGAATCCCAGCCTGGTGGGTTACAGTCCACAGGGTCACTTTAGCTACTAAACAAGAACAACATTATGACAACAGGGTCTTAGAATTAGGTCCCATCCCCTGTCCTTTAACAGAGGACCTTCCTGGAGCCTGAAAGTTCTGCTACTAGGCTGGGACATTAAGGGGACCATGTCAGCTCCACCCCACAGGGACAGAGGGGCTGTGCCCCCTGCCCAAGGCTGGAGAGTCTCTGAATCGGATCCTATTAGTGCTGGAAGGGCCCTGACTGTGGTTCCGGGAGGGGAAGGGTGGGGTGGGTGTGCTCCATGGAGGGGAGCTAGCAGGGGCCTGGGCTCTGTATTTTAGCCAGTTCACCAAGGTATTGGTGATGGGCAACCTGGTTAGGGAGTGACTGCTTCTGGGTGCACCAGCCCAACCTACCTTTTTTTTACAGAGAGCACTGATACCCAGACAGATGAAGGGCTAGCCAGAGAGGCGGCCAGAGCCCCAGTCCTGAGGTACCCCACCTTGTGGAAGACACCACTGTGGTCCGCAGACACAAGGGGTCTGGTTCTGGGGGACAGGAGCATCCTACACCCTCAAGCCAGCTCCCCCTGGATTCCCGGTTCCTGGCAGTGGCTTTACCACTGAGATGACCCCCCCAGCGGCCCCCCCACCCCACCGCCAGGCGCCGGGTCTCAGGCTCTCAGGCGGGGGGCGGGCGATGACTCCCAACCCACACTCCCCCCCCACCCCGCCTCCACCTTCCTGTGCTCCCGCGTTGTCTCGCCCCCTCCCATCTGGCTTCCGCCCTCTCCGCTACAGGAACCGCGGCTGCCAAGAACCCTCCTCTCGGCAGCACCGAGATCCGCCCCCCTCCACCTTGAGGCTCCCTGCCGCCGCCCCGCCCCCTGCCCCGCTCAGGTCTCCCTCCAGGGGCCTCGAGCCTGGTCCAACGGGCCCTGGCGTCTTTGTCCTTCTCTTCTCGGCTCCCCCAGGGCGGGGGCTGAATGCCTTCCACTAAGGAACACCTAATGAGCATTTCTCTTTTTAATGGAGCGTCAGCAAGAGTAAGATGGACCCAGAGATGCCGGGTCCAAGGATTGATATGGGAGGGAGGGGTACAGAGGGCAGAGGTGATGGGCACTTAGGAAGCTTCCGGACGTCCGGAAGGGGCGACCCAAGTTCAGAGACCCCAGGGAACTCAAGCACCCTTGACCCGCAGCCCGTTTTCCGCTACAGAGTTCCCTGAATCCAGTCTCTTTGTCTTTCCCCCCGAAAGTCCTGCCCCTGCCCTTTCTGAAACCCAGCCTTGGGGGGTACCCGCCGCCCCCGCCCGCCCGATCCAAGCTGTTGCCAAATCCCACTGCCACTTCCTAGGCTGCAGCTCTCAGATGCAGCCCTTCCCCTCCCCGCTGTGAAAACGGTTCTCTGTGCATTAATAAGCTCTTGACTTTCACAGCCCTCGCCCTCCCCCACCACCCTCCCTCTCACCCCCTCCCTCTGGGCAGAGAGCATCTGCTAAAGTCATCCTCTTCCATTTCGGAAAAACCACATTTCTCTCGCAACACCCCCCACCCCCACCCCCCGCCCCGCCCCGGCCGGTTCACAGCTCTCTGCATCCATTTGGAATCTCAGCGCAGCGTCCCTGCCCCCTTCCCTGGTCAGCATCCTGTTCTTAACCTTGCCTCTCCCCGGTCCAGCCTCCAATCAGCTGCTGGGCTGGTGTGACCTTGGCAGCTGCAGGCACCTCTCTGAGCCTAAGTTTTTTGTTTTTTTTTTTAACCCCCATCGGTGAAACAAGGGACTTGAGGTCATTGATCATTAAGATCCATCCTCATCTGATATTAATGAGCAAGACAGTCCTGGAATGTACCTCATTCATCCAACAAAGCTGGCTGAGTGTCTGCTCTGTGCCAGGCACCCCCACGGACGGCTTCACCCATCTACCCCGGGAATCATCACCATCATTTGCGTCAGCAGCTGAGTAACCGAGCGCTTACCATGTGCCAGGCTCTGTGCTACACAGATCCCATGTAGTAACCGGATCCTCAGAGCCCTGTGAGGCAGAAAATATCCTCCCCCTTTCAGAGGTTAGGGGAGGGAGGCTCGGAGAAGGCAAGTGGCTGGCCTAGTGCAATACCCAATAGGAAGTGCCTTGCAGACGTGAACTCTGGAGCCAGGCCTCCGAACGGCTGCACTCTGGACTGAGACAGACCCGAGTGATTCTAGGCTGTGCTGCTCATGAGCTGAGCAGCCTTTGACGGGATGCCTTAACTTCTCCGAGCTTCGGTGTCCTTAGCCATTGCGTGAGATGAACGATGCTTACTCTGGACAGGGCTTCCCTGATGGCTCAGCGAGTAAAGATTCCGCCTGCAATGCGGGAGACCCCAGTTCGATCCCTGGGTTGGGAAGACCCCCTGGAGAAGGAATAGGCTACCCACTCCAGTATTCTGGCCTGGAGAATTCCACGGACTGTATAGTCCATGGGGTCACAAAGAGTCGGACTGACTGAGCGACTTTCACTTCACTTCATTGGACTGGGCATGCGGAGCCCTTTTCAAGCAGCATCCCTTTTAATCCTCACAACAGACTCCTGGGGTTTAGGGCATTGTTCCTGTTTCACGGATGGGTCCGTTGAGGGTCAGAGCGGTTAAGTAACTTGCCCAAAGCCACAGGGCAAATGAGATCTGCCTGATGGAAAGACTGCTCTTTTGTGGCACGCAGGCTGCTCTAATGATTCAAAAAAGGGTCGGTGTGTCTATCACTCAGTCCCACTCCAGTAGGAATGGCGCTGCAGGAGAGCAGGGAGCCTGTCCTCGGTCACGTCTGAAGCCCTGGCACCCAGGACGCAGCCTGGCGTGTGCTCAGCGGTTAGCTGTGAGCAAGGCGCCTGCCACAGGCTGCCTCAGGGTGGGACATCAGGGAGAACCCTCGACCCCGTTTCCAGCTCCACCACCCTCCTCCTGAGATGCTGTGGTCCTCTTCCCTCCACCAGCGCACCCCTCCTGGGTGGCCCGGCACCATCGCAGGTCACGCCTGCACCGTAGGGACCTCACCCCCACGAGTGCGCCCCACCTGCCTGTGGCATCTCCCGGGCTAGTCTCTCCGGGCCATTCACAGGCAGAGGCTGCCTCCTTCACATTTGTGAAGGGCCAGGTATTTCCTTCCCATGACGCCTGTGCCATTCAGGCCAGGGGCGTACAGAACCGGCACACCCCATTTTAGAAGAGCCCAGCACCCCTCAAGGTGCCCCCTGCCCAGGTCGTTCCTGACCCCTGGCCCCAGCTGCCATTTGTGATGGCGGGTCAGGCTTTGACGACCAAACTGATTCAGCACGGGACTTTACAAATACGAGTTCATTGACTCGTTACAGCTGTTGATGGAAGGTATTCTTTTTTTTTTTAGAAGGTATTTTTTTTACTAGTCCCATCTTAAAGTTGGGAAAACTGAGGTTCAGAGTCAGGGGCACCAACTTGCCGAAATCAAGTTGGAAAATAACAGAGCAAGGATGCAAACTCAGGTCTGCTGACCCTAGATTCCCTAACCTACTGGAGTGCAACTGGATGGTAGAGACACCCAGCTCTTTTTTAATCGTTAAAAAAGATTTAATCATTAAAAGATTTGATCATTTTAAAAGCCTGCATGGCATAACCGACATATATTGATAAGGAGGTCAGGGTCTCAGTAATAGTGGTTGTCGCACTAGTAATAATTAGCAACAATAATAATCATAGTGCCCATATATTGATGTGGCCCTGTGCTAAATTTTATTTTCTCTTATTTGGCTGCACCATGTGGCACACAGGATCTTAGTTCCCTGACCAGGGATCGAACCTGTGCACCTTGAAGGGTAGTGCTAAGTGTTAAGCACTGGACTGCCAAGGAATTCCCTACATTTTAATCCTTACAAAACTTCTTAGATCAGTATTGATATGATTAAGTAGCATCATGATTGCCAGAGAGGAAATGCACGTGGAGAAAGGTTGAGTAATTTGTCCAAAGTCACATGTGCTCCAGGATTTGAACTCTGGTCTGGCAGATTCTAAAGCGTGTGCTTTCAGAAGTAAGCCCACTCTGCTGCTCTTATGAGTGCCACCGCCCCACACCTGGTCAGACCCCCGTGGAGAGTTCTGAGTGATGAGAACAGCCTGAAATGTCATCAGATCACGAGGGTTCGCGCTCCTCGGGTCTTCCTGGTGGTGCAGCCTCAGAAACGTCATTCTGTGCCCCTGCTCCCCGCTTGCTGGGAGGCCTGTGAGGCTGAGATCGCGCAAGTCCCCAGGCACTGGGACAGTGTTTACGAGACTTTGGGACAAAGTCTTTGGGACCCTCGGTCTCAGCTGCCTTATCTGTAAGGAGGTGTGAACAATCCCCAAACAGGGCTGCAGAAATGAGATGAGGTGACCAAGTTAGGAAGGAAACCATGAGGTGCCAAGTTAGGAAGGAAAAAAAAAAAAGGAGTGTTCTGGCACCCACCCGTGGTCTCAGCAGAATCCTTGAAGTTGACCCATATCTTCAGGATAGGGCCCAAGATGAGCCATTTCACTGAGACCAGTATTCAATGAGGCGGGTTTCTCTTTTTAAAATAGTATCTTAACAAGCATTTATAGCATGCTTACCGTATGCCAAGCCCTATCTTAAGTGCTTTACAAATTATTCATGCACTTAACGCTTCTGAAATCCCTAGGAGATGGATGCTATGACTACTCCAATTCTACAGATGGGAAAACTGAGGCTCAGGGAGGTTATAAACGTCACACACTTGTAAATGACGGAGTTGACACCTGTAAAGTCCTTAGCACAGCACCCGACACTTAGTGTGCCCACTAATGGCTTGTTGTTTAGTCACTAAGTCCTATCCAACTCTTTGTGACCCCATGGACTGTAGCCCGCCAGGCTCCTCTGTCCACGGGATTTCCCAGGCAAGAATACTGGAGTAGGTTGTCATTTCCTTTTCCAGTGGATCCTCCCGACCCAAGGATCGAACCCACGTCTCCTGCAATGGCAGGCGCTTTCTTTACCACTGAGCCACTAGGCTGAGGGCTAGTGGGCTGCTACTATCAGTATTTATGCAATAAATATGCTTGCAATGCAGGAGACCTGGGTTGGGAAGATTCCCTGGAGGAGGGCATGGCAACCCACTCCAGTATTCTTGCCTGGAGACTCCCATGGACAGAGGGGTCTGGCGGGCTACAGTCCACGAGGTCACAAAGGGTCAGACACGACTGAGCAACTAAGCACAGCACACGGAGTAAGAATAAAACACAACATACTTTCCCAGCGCACGATCTATTTTACTTCCTGTCTCTCCCCGCCCCTAGACTGCTCTCCACAAAGGCAGGACTTTCCTCTGTTAACACTGCCCTTTTTTCACCAGCAAGCACTTACTTGGTGCTCAATAAATGCTGGATTACTATTGCTATCGTTACTGTCACTATCAGCATCAGATGCGCACGGTGCTGGGCAGTCAGGCCCCAGCCCGGGGTGAGGAAGGAGAAGGGCCGTCCAGGTGGGTGTGGGGAGAGGGTCGCAGCTGGAAATCCAGAGGCCTGAAACTGAGAGGGAGGCTTTTCTCCTCGGATGGTTTGCAGGGCCTGCTATTGCTTCCTGGGGAAACAGTGGGAGGACTTGACTGTCAGACAGTCAGCATAAGAACAACAGGGAACAATAGATCAATAATAACAACAATAAATAACAATTACTGTTATTCCTTCCTTTTTCTGAGCATCCATTTCCCAGCAACCTCACAGCTCATCACCCTTTATTGTCTCCTTCTCCCATTGCGCTGAGACAGTAGGTTTGGGGGGATGGGATCCAGGAAGGGTAGGGTTTCCCCTGGTCTCGGCACCCAGTGAGCGGGAGCCTCCTGTGGGGTGCCAGCTGCAGTGGCTCTGCCCTCCGTGTCCCCCTGCCCGTGACGTGGGAGGGCGTGTGGGTGGGCGAGAAAAGCCGCCACGATGCCCCTCCGGGCTGCACTGCCCGCGAAAAGGCAGAGTCCCCCGGAGGCAAGGGGGAGAGGAGAGATCACGGGAAGAGACACACACCTCCACCCAGACAGACTTGGGGGGGTGTGTGTGGAGTGGGCGCGTGAAGGGAGACAGACAGAAGAGGCAGAGGCAGACAGACGGGGGAGGCGAGCCAGTGAGCAAGATGGAGAGGGGCTGCGAGGGAGAGACAGACAGACAGCTAGTCAGACGGGGAGTGGGGAAGCAGAGAAAGATGGAAGGGACAAAGGAAAACCCTGGACCAGGGGGAGGAGCAGAAGCCTTCAGAGGGGAGCGAGATGCTGAGAAATGGAGGGAGGGGCTTAGACACAGAAGGAGGGGCCGGGACAAGGAGGGAGGGGGCGGGACACAGAGGAAGTGGAGAGACACGGAGGGAGGGGCCGGGACACGGAGGGAGGGGCCGAGACACGGAGGGAGGGGCGGGGCACGGAGGGAGGGGCCGGGACACGGAGGGAGGTGGTGAGACACGGAGGGAGGTGGTGGGACACGGAGAGAGGGGGCGAGACACGGAGGGAGAGGGTGGAACACGGAGGGAGGGGCCGAGACACGGAGGGAGGGGCTGGGACACGGAGTGGGGTGGTGAGACACGGAGGGAGAGGGTGGGACACGGACGAAGGGGCCGGGACACGGAGGGAGGGGCCGGGACACGGAGGGAGGGGCCGGGACACGGAGGGAGGTGGTGAGACACGGAGGGAGGTGGTGGGACACGGCGGGAGGGGGCGAGACACGGAGGGAGAGGGTGGGACACGGAGGGAGGGGGCGGGACACAGAGGGAGGGGCGGGGCACGGAGGAAGGGGCCGGGACACGGAGGGAGAGGGTGAGACACGGAGGGAGAGGGTGGGACACGGAGGGAGGGGGCGGGACACAGAGGGAGGGGCGGGGCACGGAGGAAGGGGCCGGGACACGGAGGGAGGTGGTGAGACACGGAGGGAGAGGGTGGGACACGGAGGGAGGGGGCGAGACACGGAGGGAGAGGGTGGGACACGGAGGGAGGGGGCGGGACACAGAGGGAGGGGCGGGGCACGGAGGAAGGGGCCGGGACACGGAGGGAGGTGGTGAGACACGGAGGGAGAGGGTGGGACACGGAGGGAGGGGGCGAGACACGGAGGGAGAGGGTGGGACACGGAGGGAGGGGGCGGGACACAGAGGGAGGGGCGGGGCACGGAGGAAGGGGCCGGGACACGGAGGGAGAGGGTGAGACACGGAGGGAGAGGGTGGGACACGGAGGGAGGGGGCGGGACACAGAGGGAGGGCGGGGCACGGAGGAAGGGGCCGGGACACGGAGGGAGGTGGTGAGACACGGAGGGAGAGGGTGGGACACGGAGGGAGGGGGCGAGACACGGAGGGAGAGGGTGGGACACGGAGGGAGGGGGCGGGACACAGAGGGAGGGGCGGGGCACGGAGGAAGGGGCCGGGACACGGAGGAGAGGGTGAGACACGGAGGGAGAGGGTGGGACACGGAGGGAGGGGGCGGGACACAGAGGAGGGCGGGGCACGGAGGAAGGGGCCGGGACACGGAGGAGGTGGTGAGACACGGAGGGAGAGGGTGGGACACGGAGGAGGGCGAGACACGGAGGGAGAGGGTGGGACACGGAGGGAGGGGGCGGGACACAGAGGGAGGGGCGGGGCACGGAGGAAGGGGCCGGGACACGGAGGGAGAGGGTGAGACACGGAGGGAGAGGGTGGGACACGGAGGGAGGGGGCGGGACACAGAGGGAGGGGCGGGGCACGGAGGAAGGGGCCGGGACACGGAGGGAGGTGGTGAGACACGGAGGGAGAGGGTGGGACACGGACGAAGGGGCCGGGACACCGAGGGGCGGGACACGGAGGGAGGGGGCGGGACACGGAGGGAGAGGGCGGGACACGGAGGGAGGGGGCGGGACACGGAGGGAGGTGGTGAGACACGGAGGGAGGTGGTGGGACACGGAGAGAGGGGGCGAGACACGGAGGGAGAGGGTGGAACACGGAGGGAGGGGCCGAGACACGGAGGGAGGGACCGGGACACGGAGGGAGGTGGTGAGACACGGAGGGAGAGGGTGGAACACGGAGGGAGGGGCCGAGACACGGAGGGAGGGACCGGGACACGGAGGGAGGTGGTGAGACACGGAGGGAGAGGGTGGGACACGGAGGGAGGGGGCGAGACACGGAGGGAGGGGTCGGGACACGGAGGGAGGGGCCGGGACACAGAGGAAGGGGCCGGGACACGGAGGGAGGTGGTGAGACACGGAGGGAGGGGTCGGGACACGGAGGGAGGGGCCGGGACACAGAGGAAGGGGCCGGGACACGGAGGGAGGTGGTGAGACACGGACGAAGGGGCCGGGACACGGAGGGAGGGGTCGGGACACGGAGGGAGGGGCCGGGACACAGAGGAAGGGGCCGGGACACGGAGGGAGGTGGTGAGACACGGAGGGAGAGGGTGGGACACGGAGGGAGGGGGCGAGACACGGAGGGAGAGGGTGGGACACGGAGGGAGGGGCCGGGACACAGAGGGAGGTGGTGAGACACGGAGGGAGAGGGTGGGACACGGAGGGAGGGGGCGAGACACGGAGGGAGGGGTCGGGACACGGAGGGAGGGGCTGGGACACGGAGTGGGGTGGTGAGACACGGAGGGAGAGGGTGGGACACGGACGAAGGGGCCGGGACACCGAGGGAGGGGGCGGGACACGGAGGGAGAGGGTGGGACACGGAGGGAGGGGGCGGGACACGGAGGGAGGCGGCGGGACACGGAGGAAGGGGCCGGGACACGGAGGGAGGGACCGGGACACGGAGGGGGGTGGTGAGACACGGAGGGAGAGGGTGGGACACGGAGGGAGAGGGTGGGACACGGAGGGAGGGGCCGGGACACGGAGGGGGGTGGTGGGACACGGAGGGAGGGGGCGGGACACGGAGGGAGGGGGCGGGACACGGAGGGAGGGGCCGGGACACGGAGGGGGGTGGTGGGACACGGAGGGAGGGGGCGGGACACGGAGGGAGGGGGCGGGACACGGACGAAGGGGGCGGGACACGGAGGGAGGGACCGGGACACGGAGGGGGGTGGTGAGACACGGAGGGAGGCGGCGGGACACGGAGGGAGGGGCCGGGACACAGAGGAAGGGGCCGGGACACGGAGGGAGATGGTGAGACACGGAAATGCTGAGCAATGGAGGCGCTGGGCGCGAGGTAGGGAGGGTCCCGGGGGAGAGAGGCGAGCAGGAGAGGACTCCCGTGTTCGCGTCTGCGCGCCAGGCGCTCACCTGTAGGTGGACCAGGCTGTTCTCCTGGAGGTAGAGGTACTGCAGGCTGACCAGGCCGCGGAAGATGGTGCCGGGCAGGCTGCTGAGCTGGCAGCGGTAGAGGTGCAGCGACTGCAGCCGCTCCAGGCCCTGGAAGGTGTCGGGCTCCAGGGAGCGCAGGTGCCGGTTGTCGCCCAGGTCCAGCTCCTCGAGCGCCTGCAGGTGGCGGAAGGTGCCCGGGTAGATGGCCGAGAGGTTGTTGGAGAAGAGCCACAGGGTGAGCAGGCTGGGCCCGAAGGAGCCGGGCCGCAGCGCGCCGATCAGGTTGTTCTGCAGGAAGAGGCGCTGCGTGCCGGGCGGCAGGGCCCGCGGCACCGCGGAGAAGTTGTTGGCCTGGCAGCTCACGGTGGGCGGCGCCGGGTAGCAGGTGCAGAGCATGGGGCAGCGGGCGGCGGCGGGGGCCGCGGCCAGGAGGAGCAGCAGGACGCAGGCCGGGGGACCTGCGAGCAAATAGGCGCTAGGCGGGCTGCGGGGGGCGGGGGGGCGGCTAGCAGACCCCGCCCACCTACCGGAAGGGGACCTGCGGGGATGGGAGGGGGGTGGGGGCGGGCGTTGGGAAGGCTGCCAGGGGGGGTGCCAGCCACAGGCCCGCCGGCCCACCTACCCCTAAGCGGACCTGGGCCGAGAGCCTTGCCTTCCTCGGTTGGGGGAGGCTGGGATTCGGGGTGCAAGAGTTGCAGGAGGCCCTGGTCACTTCCACCGACTTCCCTGGTGGCTCAGATGGTAAAGCGTCTGTCTACAATGAGGGAGACCCGGGTTCGATCCCCTGGGTGGGGAAGATCCCCTGGAGAAGGAAATGGCAATCCACTCCAGTACTGTTGCCTGGAATATCCCATGGACAGAGCAGCCTAGTAGGCTATTGTCCATGGGGTCGCAAAGAGTCAGACACGACTGAGCAACTTCACTTTCACTTTCTGGCCACTTACACTTTTGGAGGCTCCCGGTACATTAAAATAAATGCTAAGAGGACACTCTGATTATGTTGAAAGTTGTTTGGTGAGCGGCATCTACTTTCCTTCCCGTTTTCACTGTGGTGGGTCTGGCGGTGACTCCGGTCTTGGGCCAGTCGTCAAGAGTGGCCCAAATGTCAGGTGAGGACCAGTGCTATGTGGGCTGGGGGTTGGGGGGCAGCCCTATATGACGTTCCATACAGCAGGGGTCCCCACCCAGGACCTAAGGCCTGATGATCTGAGGTGGAGCTGATGTAACAACAGCAGAAATTAAGTGCACGACAAGCCTAACGCGCTTGCATCATCCCCAGACCACCCCCTCTCCTGGTCCGTGGAAGAACCGTCTTCCATGAAACCGTCCCTGGTGCCGAAAGGGCTTGGGACGGCGGCTACACGGGGCTTTAGCAGCAGCCCTGTCCTCTCCGCATTAGATATGCAACACGCCTCCCCTCTTACGAAAACCAGAAGGTCTCCAGGCATCATCGCCAGTATCACCTGGGAAGAAAAACTGACCCCATTTGGGAACAGGTGGAGCTAAACCGAGTGAGTCTAACGACCTCTGGCCCCCTGGTGACCGCGGGCCTGCTTCCTCACCTCTCCACTCTGGTAGGGCTCTCAGGGGCCAGGGGCAGGGGGTCTCTCCCTGTGGCCAGCAGCCACCTGCAGGAGAGTGGGGGTGGGTGTCCTGGAAGAAATGCCGCTTCTGGGCCCTGCCCGGGCAGAATCAGCGCCCCGAGGGGGACAGCCCAGGAACCTCACTTTACACCCCAGGCTCTTCTTCAAAGTAACTTTAAAAAAATTGTTTTTTTCAAAGTAACTCTTGAAGCTTGGCTATGATTCAGACAGAGAGGCAGGCCCAGGGACTTGGGGGCTAAAGAGTCACGTCTAGACCCCCACGCCCCTGAGCGCCAGCGGGGCGGTGGGCCCCTCGCCCATCCTGACCCTGGCCTTCTGACACTGACCCTCACTGCAGCTGAGGAAGTTCTGGAGCCACCTTGACCTCTACCCTTGATCCTGGCTTCCCGACGACTCTTGGGATTTTCTTCTGGCAGGTTTTGCAGCCCCCAAAGGCCAGATGCTTATCCTCTGGGCACAGAGGGAAAGGGCACCCTCTGCTCCAGGCAGTGTGCTAGGCCTGGAACGGCTGAAGACCTGCTCCCTGGGACACAAGGATCTGAGATCCTGGGCCCTGGGGTGGGGGGGAGAGACCGAGAGGGTCCATGCCTTCTGCTGACCCCAGGTATCAGAGGCATGAATGCGTGTGTGAGCCAGGTGCTCTGTACATGTAGCACTCCTGGGCCCGGGGTGGCACACGGCGCGCACATGAGTGCACACGGCACACACACACAGGGTGGCATACGGCACACACACGGGGTGGCACATGGCGTACACACGGAGTACACACGGTGCACACATGGTGGCACACGGCACGCACACGGAGTGCACACAGCACGCACACACGGCACACATGCGGGGTGGCATTCGGCACACACACAGGGTGGCACACGGCGCACACACAGAGTGCACACGGTGCACACACACGGGGTGGCATACGGCACGCACACACGGCACACATGCAGGGTGGCATTCGGCACACACACACACGGGGTGGCACACGGTGCACACACGGAGTGCACACGGTGCACACACATGGCGTGGCACACGGCACGCACGCAGGGTGGCACACGGCATGTACATGGAGTGCATACGGCACACACGAGGTGGCACACAGCACACACATGGAGTACACACGGCACACACATACACAGGATGGCACACGGCACACACATGCAGGGTGGCACTCGTCACACACGGAGTCCACATGGCACACACACACAGGATGGCACACAGCGCGCACACACACAGAGTGGCACACAGCGCACACACGGCGCACACACGACACACACACGGGGTGGTGCAGGGCGCACACACGACGCACGCCCCGGGACGGCACACAGACCACGTGCATGGCGCGGATGTCAGGAATGCTTGGTGAAGCCTCCTCCCTGGAGGATGGCAAAGGCGCGGTCGTCCCCGGCTCCCGGCCCCCCGCGAGCGTGCAGGTGTGTGCCTGCGGCCCCCCGCGTGTGTGAGTGCCGGGCCCCGTGCGTGTGTGGGCCGGGTGTGATGTAATACTCAGTGACACAGCCGCCGCTGTTCCATTCGTTCACACCACCTCCGCGCTGCTGGCCCTTCTCACCCCTCCCCCGAGCGGCGTTTCACGATCACTCTCTCCTCCTGGGGTTTCTGGGAGCCACGTGGGCTGCAGGGGTGCGTCTCTCGCCCCTCAGCCCCACCAGGCAGGGGTGGAAGCCTGGGGGGGAGGGGGTTTCACGAGGGCTGGGCTTTGGGGCCCAGGGCAGCGGTGCTCAGAGCCGGGCAGCCCTCCAGGCTCATCCAGGTTCTGGTTCTGCTGACCTGCCGGCCAGGGATCCGAGAGGCCCAGTGCCTCGGCCAAGGTCACACAGCAGAGTGGGGCAAGCACTGGAGTGGAGGGGCCCCGTGGCCGGCCAGGGCCGTTCCCTTCCTAGTGGGGTCCCCCTCCGGCTCCCTTCCCCAAGGACTCGACACCAGAGAAAGCCAAATCCCTCACTGAGCCCTTAATCCTGCGGCTGATCCATCACCTCGCAGCGTGTGTGTTCAGAAAGCCGCCAGCCACCACCCCCCACCCCACCCCCTGTCCCCCCAGGATTATGGAGCTCTTTCCCCAGCCTCCTGGTCGACTGTTCCCCCAGGAAAGGCAGAGGGAACAGGAGAACCCCCAGAGAACAGGGGGACAGAGAGAGCAGAGAAGCCCCAGGAGAGATGGGCCAGTCCCCAGGGCACCAGGGTCTCCTCCAGCCTGGGGTGGGGCAGGGGGCTCAGCATGGACCCCCTCAGTCCCTCTAGCCCACACTTCCCTGCCCCGCTGCTGGCGCCCGTCGCCCCCATCATCCCGGCCCACCTCCCCGTGGCCTAGTGGTGCCCCCGTGGCCTCTCTGATGCAGGGCCCTGGGCAGGGGCCCCCGTGACAGCTGCTGCCTAACAGTGACTCTGTTGCCATTTCTGGCCCTGGCTGCCGCCATGCAAGGCAGCTGAAACCCAAGGAGCCTCATCCATAATTCAGGCTGCGGCTCACACTGGAAGCCAGGCACAGGGGAGGCTGGGGGGCTCTGGGCTTCTCTGCCCCCAGGGCCTGGTGAGCGGTGTCTTTCTCCCCTCCTCTGCCCCCCGCAGCCCGTGCTCTGGGTCTCCGGCTCACCACCCCCCTCCCTGCCCCCTGCCTCTCCCCACCAGCACTCCATCCCCCCCGCAGGCCCCGCCTTCTCCCCCAAGGACCACAGGTCCACTCCGGGCCTCATCTCGTGCATCCCTGGTGACCACTGGGGCGAGAGGCACAGAATCTCAGAGCAGGAACGGCAGACACTTCGTCAGCCATCAGGGGCTGACCCCTTATCTCAGTGGCCACGCCATCAGTGAGCAGCCCAGGCCCTCATCCGAATCTCAGTCTGCCTTCAGCCCCTTTCTCCAAGGCTCCATCTGACTCCCCACCATTATCTGGGCCAAAGAAAGCCCATTCCAACAGCTCCCCCCACCCTCTCTGCTCATGTCATCCTATCTTTTCTCTTTTTTATTTTTCACTGAAGTCAGTAGGTAGGTGATGCTCAAGTTGCAGGGGAGCATAGAGCAGTGATGGGCAGAAACCATCTGTGACTGAACACCTACTGTGTGCCAGCCACCGCATTTGGACACGTCTTTGTGCACAGAATCAACACAGCATCACCCCCGTGAGACCAAGATTCTGGCCCCCATTTGCAAGCGAGGACAGGGAGGCTCTCAAACGTGAAATGAGTTGCCTCGGGTCGTGCAGCTGGTACAAGGCAGGACCTGGATGGGACAAGTTCCTGTCTAAAGGGACTCTCTGACCTTTCTCTGGGAGACCCCACGTCAGCCACGGAAGCCACCCCTGTGTGTGAGAGTTGCTGGGCTTGGGGGAAAGCGAGGATGGAAATTGAGCCCAGGTGCACAAGGCCGGGCCAGCAGTGATGCTGGTTCTGTTTGCCTGTCCAGGGTCGAGGCGAGGGGGGAAGCCGGGCTTTCTGCAACTTTGGCTCCCTGGGCTCCAGGCTCTGGTTGTTCGAGGTGACATCCCATCCGAGAGGCGGGAAGAGAGGCCCGTGTCCAGAAGATGCGGCCAGAACTGACCCGGGGAGGGAACGGAGAGAGATCGGAACATGGCACCGATCCCGGAAGGCAGAGGGGCCCAGAGCCAGAAATGATCCATTCACCGAGGGCCCATTGTCAAGGACGCCGGCGATAGCCCTGGGGCGTCAAGGCTCCCGAAGTCCTAGGCCCAGGAGTCACCCTTTGGTCCAGAGATCGATGCAAGAGAAGAAGCTGGAGGAGGAGGTGGGGAAGAGTGGCCCCAGGGAAAATGCTCCCTGGGGAGGGAGTCCAGGCCTGGGGTTCTGACACCCAAAAAGGCGGCAAAGGGCTGGGGCCTGCAGGCAGATGCTGAGGAGGTAGGGGCCGAGGAGGTGGGAGGCGATGGCGTGACGCAGGGCCCGGGACGCACTGGCGCGGGTGACGGAAGTTTAGAGCTTCTCACTCTGCCAGAATGTAACACCCCGAAATAAGCAGCCAGCCACGGTGGTGGCGGAGACGGCAGGCTCCTCCTCCTCCGACGGCCGGAGGGGCCCAGAAGTATAAATGGCAGCGTGCGGTCAAGCCAGGGCGCCCACCCATGGAGGCTGCCGCCCCATACAGGTGTCTCCTCCAAATCCCCCTCACAGCTGCCTTCCCACCCAGAGCCCGCAGCGCAGAGCCCGGGGCGAGGGGCTGGCCCGCCGGCCACTCCCTGCGAGGAGCGGTGTGACGGGCAGGCGCTTTGGAAATGGAGGGCTCCCCACGTGGACGTGCTCACCAGAAGTCTCTTTGTCTCTCTCTCCCCTTCCTCTGCCTCCTTCCTCTCGGCCCTTCCCAGCCCTCGGCCCTGTCCTGATCAACCCCGACCGCTCTCTCCTTTCTGGTTTCCCAAACCCAAGCCTGGAGCTCACGGTCCCCTGTCCCTGACCCCGCACCTCCGTCCACCGCCCCGTCCTCCTCTGCTCGCCGGCTGTCTGCTCACACCCCGCGCCCTCGGCATCCCTAGATCGCAGTCCTCAGCGCCTTCTCGTCCCTCCCACCCCCAGGAGCCGGGCCCTGACCCTAGTGGTCTGCCCCCCTCGCCCCTGACCCGGCCTCCCCTCTCCCCGCCCCCGCCCCCCCGTCCTCACCGGGGTCCCCCTTCCCTCCCAGCTTTCCTGTCTAACCTTTCTTCCGCCCCCTCCTTGCTGCCCTCCGCGGACCCCTCTCCATCTCTGGCTGCTCCTTGCCTGCCCCTCGCTGCCAGCCCCTTCCCAGCCCAGCCCAGCCCCCGGTCCCTGGCCCACACCCTGGTCGGTCGGCCACACCTGTCCGTGGAGCGATGCCCTTTCTAACACACACCCCCCTCCCCGCGCTGTCCTACCGGGGAGGGCCGTTGGGGTCTCCCCCGCCCCCCGCGCCCCCGACCCTCCCAGACAGCGCCCTGCCTTCACCCCTCGTCTCCCCCCGGCGACTGGAAAGTGCTGAGGCACCGGGCGCCAGAAGTTGCTGAGTCGGCGCTGCCCGGCCGCCTGGAGCCCTCAGCATCGCCCGGAGCAGGTGGGGCCGGGACGGCGGGACCAGAGCGCCCCCCGCCCCGGCCCGGGTCCCCCCTCGCTCAGGAGCGTCCCGCCCTGCCCGGCGGGCTCCGGGGGCGGGGGCGGGGCCCGGGGCTGCGTGCTCCCCCCCACCCGCACGGCGGCCCCACCCGCGCGCCCTGGGGGCCGGGGCGTCCGGCTTCCCTCCGCCCGCGTGGGTCCCTACCTGGCAGCAGGCTCCCGAGCCCGGGCAGCATCTTGTCGCGACGCTCGGGGGAGGGGGGCGGCGGGGGAAGGGCGCCTCCACGGGCTCCCCGAGCCCGCCGGACGGACGGCGGGGGACCCCGCGGGGCTCCGGGAGGGCCCCGCGCGGCGTGGCCGGGCCGCGGCGCTCTACCCCGCGCCCCCCGGGCTGCGAGCCTCGGGAGCAGCCATCGGCCCCGACGGGGCTCAGCGGGGCGCGGCCGGGCGCGGAGGGCTAGGGCTGGCCGTAGACGCCCGGGGCCCGCGCCCCTAGGAGCGCAGGCAGCGCGCGGGCCCGTCCGTCAGTCCGTCGGTCCGCGCGCCCCGGCCGCTCGCCGAGCTAGAGTGCGGACGGCGAGGCTGCTCTTCCCACCGCCTCCTCCCCGCGCTCGCTGGCTCCGCCCTCGCCTCCCGGCTCGCCTGCTTAACCCTTGCCTGGCCGCCAGGAGGCGGAGCGGCTCCCCGGCCCCCGGCAGTCCGGCCCCCTCCCTTGTCTGGGGGGCCCAGAGGGCTGTGCTCGATCGCCCCGCTGGGCTGTGTTCGATCGCCCAGCTGGTGGAGGAATCCCCGCCTGAGGGGGTGCGGTCGTGTTCGGGAACCCCGTGAACTCGCCCAGTTCCCCCCCCGGCACCCCAACTCCCCCGAAGGGCTCCTGGGTCACCTCCGCCCGCCTTGCGCAGCCCGGGGCTCCTAAGCGCAGGCCTCGGACGCTCCTCCCTCTGGGAGAACTCCGAGATTCCCGCTTGGTTTCTGTTTCCAGACCCCGAGCCCTGTGTGTAAGAACAGTGTCAGCAAGACTTTGTGGGTGCAAGCTCCGGGCCACGTGAGCGCGCGCGAGCCAGGATGCTTGTGCAGGTGTGACAGGGCTGGCACGTGATCTTTCTTACAGGCCGGGGGGTGGCCCGGGTACCTGAGTGGGCGAACCGATGAGCCGCCGGGTGTTCCCCCGCGCGCCGGTCCGCGAGAATGGGGAACCTGGGGCCGGGGGAGTTTGGGTGCAGGCGAGCTTGTGGCCGGGGTGGCTGGGGTGTGTGTGCCCTGGCGTGTGTACGCCCCTTGATGCCCTCGCAAGCGGGGGCAAGTTTGGGTGCGCGAGGCTCTCCTCCGCGAGGGCGGTGGAACCCTCGCGCGGGCTTCCTTCTCAAGAGGGGTGCATTCCAACCTCTTCTGGACCCCCTTGCGCCCCTCATGGCCTCGTTCGGGGCGATCCCTGCGGGGCCGACACCGAAGCGTCTTCTCATAAAGGCGGCGGTGGGGTTCACCCCGGCCTTCACCTGCTCCAGGGCGAAGGGCACCTGGAGCTCGGGAGCGCCCCGGCGCGGGACGGGTGGGGGGCCCTCGGGGTCGCCGTTTCGGGGCCGCAGGTCGGGCTGGGGCTGTGAGCGCGGCGCGTACCACCGAGGCGGGCGGCGCAGGACCCGCAGGCATCCCGGACGGCACCGCCCGCGAGCAAAGCGACAGATGCCCTCGGCGCTCCGCCGGGCTCCTCCTCTCCCTCCCGGGCCAGAACAGCAGCTTGGCGCCTGGCATACAGTCGGCGCTCTATAAATGCTGATCTCATCTTTCCATTCACTCTCGGTCCGTCCGTAATCTCGTGCGTCCCTCGTTCCCGTCCGATTCCTCTCCTTTCTCCCCCGACTCTTACATTTCACGGTCCCGGTCCCCGTCCCCTCCCATCCTTCCCCGTCTCCTTTCTCTCTCCCTCCCCTTCCGCGTCCGCCTTTCTGTCTGTGTGTCTGTCGCTCGCCTCCGGTCCTCGTGACCCCGTCTCTCCATCTCTGGGTCTCGTGTCTCTCTGTCAGCTCCCTTTCCACCCGGTTTCAGTCGCGGGCTCCCAGCGCTCTTGCCCCTCGGCGCTCGGGCGCCCCCCAGTTGGCTCCATTGTCTGCCCTTCCCCGGCTCCCAGCACCTAAATTTCCTCTCCCCGCGACTCAGACTTCGGGTAGGGTGGGAGTGCAGAGGGACGGCCCCGGGGCCCCTGTCCACCCCCCTCCCCACACCCATCTCTAGAAAGCAGGGTCCCTGCGCTTCCCCGGGCCCACCCCGCGGAGCGCCCGCGCCCGGGAGGGGGGCCCGCAGGGGGCGGCGGGGAGGGAGTGTTGGGGGAAGCAGGGTGGGATTTGGCGGCCTTCCCCGGAATGAGCCGCGGCACAATCTGTCGCTGGGTTTGTTTGCCGAGCTGCCTCCGGAGCGCGGTGGGGCTGGCTCCCGGGAGCGAAATATCACACGAGGCGGAGACAGACGCAGAGGGGCGGGTGGGCGGCGGGCTGACTCAGGTGTGCGCTGTCATCGGTCCCTGGGCCGGCGCTCTTGGAGAGGGGGTGGTTGGGGGGTACCCGGGAGGACCCCCGACACTGGCGGGTCCCGGAGCTGGGAGGGGAGCTCCCATCCCAGGGTGACTTGCAGGAAAGGGGGAGCCCCTGCCAATGATCCCGGCCTGGGAGCCCCAAGAGACACCTCGAACTTGGGTGTGTCCCAGTCGGTGAACATCCCTGTGCTCACGTACCCCACTACCCAGGCGTCGGTTGCCTATAATTATCTGCTGACTCACTACTTTCCCCTACTAAACCTCCAGCTTTTTGAGGGCAGGAAATTCGCCTCATCCATCTTTGCATCCCCAGCAGGTGCTCAATGAACAGGTCGGGTGGATGAATGGCGCGTGGGTGGGCAGTGGGGTCTCAATTTACAGGAAATACCATCTTCCCAGGAGAGCTTTCCCACCTCTTGTTCCTCCCATCCCTTAGGCCGTCCCCCCAACCCCCAGCCTCTCTTACAGACAGGCAGGAAATTGGAACAGCTGTTCCGGAGGACCAGAGTCCTCTAGGTGACCCAAAGAGAATGCCTTCCTTCTTCTGGGGCCTCAGTTTCCTCATCTGTACGATGGGCGTATACCACTCACAGTTATGCTTCAGCTTACCAATAAGTCTCCAGCAAGTCAAGGTATGAGAAAGGGCTTAGTGAAACGAGGTTCTGCCTAGTGTTGGTGGTGGCAGCAGCTGTCGTTACTGTTTGGGTGGTGATCCTTAAGGTCTTTATCTCAGTAGAATCAGACACCCTGTGGGATCGAACTGAACTTCTGCGGTTCGAGGTTTGAGGATCTAAGGGATGGAAGCTGATGTGGGTACTCTTGCTTAGTTGCTCAGTGGTGTCTAACTCTTTACGACCTTTTGGATGAGTGGCCCACCAGGATCCTCTGTCCATGGGATTTTTCAGGCAAGAATACTGGAGTGCGTTGCCATTTTCCTCTTCCAGGGGGTCTTCCCCACCCTGGGATGGAACCCGGGTCTCCCTCCTTGCAGGCGGATTCTTTGCTCACTGAGCCATTGGGGAAGCCCAGGCTGATGGCCCTCGGGGCAAAGTGAAAGGGGGCATCTTATGCCCATCTGGACACCTGGCAGGGCTCTGCGGGGTGCTGTGTCCCCGGGACTTGGCACAGAGCTGGCCCGCCCTCTGGTGGCCTTAGGTGGATCTGCAGCCCCAAGGGACACCCAGGAGCTCAAGCAAATTGGCTGATGGATGGATCCCCACCCCCTCTGCCCCTGCCCCAGGAAGGAGGGTTCCCTGGGTGGAGACATAGGAGGTCACTTGGAAGAAGCAGCAGGACACGGACACAGACTAGATGGGTCTTGACTTCATCAACCAGTGCCCTCCTTTCAACATCACGCCTACTCTCAGTGTGACCCCCAGGGCCCCATTCCCCTTCTGGGCAACTCCATCTGGTGAGTTCACCAGAACCTTCCTGGTTCTTTTTCTCCATCTATTTGGCAACAAGGTGGGGTGGCTCAGTGGTCCAGAGCAGAGCTTTGCCAGGTGCTGTCCTGGCTCTGCTGCAGTCACAGCTAGATGACCTTGGGCTAGCAGTTAACATTTCCTAAGCTTCCGTTTCCTCCTCCGAAAAATGGGGGTGGAGGAGGGCAGCAAGCAATTGTAGTTCCCGGAACTTCCCTGATGGTCCAGTGGTTAAGAATCTGCCTGCCTCACAGGTTGAATCCCTGGTCAGGAGAGATGCCACATGCCTCGTGGCAACTAAGCCTGTGAGGCCCTGCTCTGCAATAAGAGAAGCCACCACCATCAGAAGCCCGCACACTGCAGCTGGAGGGTAGACCCCTGCTCGCTGCAACTGGACAAAGCTCAGGAGCAACAGCAAATACCCAGCACGGCCAAAAATAAAAAAAAAAAAAAGAAGAAATTAATGGGAAAAAAAAAAATCAGGGAAACCTGGCGTGCTGCAATCCATGAGATCATCAAGAGTCAGACACGATTTAGCACCTGAATAAAAACAAGGAAAACAATAGCCGCTCCCAGCTCATCGGGTTGTTTAAGGATTAAATGAGACAAGGCATGAAAGAACCTAACAGAGAGCCTGATCCTATGCTCAATAAATTCTAAAAACATTCGTATTAATTTTCTTGCTTACCCTAACAACAACTGGAAGACATAGATGCTGCATTTCAGGGGCAGACAGTAAAGTTATGACCTGAAATCTCAGAGGTCCCAAGTGGCAGAGCCGGGTCTGAGAGTCAGTTCTTAGTTCGAACGTCCCACCCCACGTGTCTGACCTCCGCCTGTCCACCTGCCCCAGCCACAGACCAGGGCTGTTTGCCCGGTCTGTATTAGAAGCCTTAGGTTCTAGCTCGGACCCTGCCTCTGAATGGCTGTGTGATGTGGGACAGACCGCTATTGTCCCTGGGCTTCCAGCTCCTCCTTCTTTCAAAAGGTGCATCTTGGACTCAGAACTCTTGAAAAGTCTCGCAAAGCCATGACTGGGTGACACCCCACCATTGTGACTCTGGAATCAGAAGCTACTGAAAATGAAGCCTCTCAGCTAGATTCCGTGCTGCCCCCATCTCTCCCAGCCCTGGGGGTGTGACGGGGGCCCCAGAGGAAGATTAGAGTTTCTAGGGATCCCCACTCCCCCAGGCACTCCCACTGGCTGCCAGGCCTGCCCTGACCCTGTCGGTGATCGGCGGTTGGTGAGCGCGTACTCTGGAGGGAGGGAGAAACCGCTGCCCCTGCCCTTTGCACCCAGAACCCTTGCCAATGAGTCCCGCGTCCTCCTCTGCCTGGCGTGCTGGGGACAGGGATCCTTTCTGAAACAGGAGACAAGGAGACTGCCCTGGTGGTCCGGAGGTTAAGAATCTGCCTTTCAATGCAGGGGGTGTGGGTTGCATCCCTAGTCCGGGAACCGAGATCCCCCACGTTGCTGCGCCTGTGCACGCTAGAGTCCACACACCGAAACTGGGGAAGTCCTCAGCCTCAGCGAAGACCCAGTGTCGCTAAATACACAAAACAAACACGGGAGACAACACCTAGACTAGATTGTTTAAAGGGCAAGGGTGTCAGAGTGCGCCTTCTCCCCTGCTTGGCCTCTAGGGTCTCTGTTCATCTACATCACTTGTGCTGATAACTGGCCTTTACTAACGACTTGCTTCGTGTCACGAATTTATGTGCACTGGCTCATTTAAGATTCAGAGCAGCTCAATGCACCGGGAGTCTATCGATGTCCGCTTTATACAGATGGAGATACAAACTCGGAGAGGTGCTACTACCTTAGGTCTGGGCGAGAGGGGTCTTGCCCTGGGTCTCGTGCAGTAGAGGGTTTTGCTGTGGTCCTCCTCCAGCCAGCATCCTTCCATGGGGGGAAAGTCCAGAAACTAAGCAGCTGTGTCCTCGGAGAGTCTGTGTTCCCCTTTTACTTTTTATTAGTTATTTAGCTGTGCCATGTGACTTACGGGGTCTGAGTTCACTGACCAGGGGTTGAACCCAGGCCATCGCAGAGAAAGCCTGGAATCCTGACTGCGGAGCCACAAGAGAACTCCCTGGATTCCCCTTTGAAACCATGCTTTGGGTATCCAGAACCCTGGGATCTCCTGATCAAATGACCCGAGCCTACTTCCAGGACCTGTGTGGGCAGCTTCTCCATCTGCCTTTGCACCCTGTGTGTATCCCTAGATTGGCTAGGAGGCAGCTGTTTGGAGGGGCTGTGGGTGGAGCTTGGACATGTAAGAGGAATGTTAGGATACATCTGTGTGAGGCCCCTGGCTTGGGATGGAGCTGTGTTTGGGAAGAAGAGTTGGCTGTATTAATGTAGAGAGCTCTGAGAAGTCAGTCATTCTAAACTTGAACTTAGCCGTCCAATGTCAGGTTCTTTTGAAGAACATGACAGAGTGATACCGGTGTGGTAGAAGGCTGGGGGTACCTCGTGGGCAGGGGCTGCCTGGCGTGGACCCTGCCAGTCTTTGGTACCAGAGCCTCTGTTTACAAAGATGAAGGGCAGCTGGACCAAGAGGTCATGTGGCTTCATCAGAGGTGTCATGACAAAGAAGCCTGGAGCCAGGCTCTGAATCCAGGTCTGTGTGAGTCTTTCTTCACGACGCTCCATGCCAGTCCCGAGCAACAGTCAGAGTGTTGGCTCCCTGGGGTTCTCTCGGTTAGAAACCTGGGTCCTGAGCATCCCTGTTGGCTCAGTGGTAAAGAATCCACCTGCCGAGGCAGAAGACACAGGTTTGATCCCAGGTCTGGGAAGATCCCATGGGCCTCAGAGCAGCTAAGCCCGTGCACTACAACCATTGAGCCTGTGTTCCAGAGTCCGGGACCCGTAGCTACTGAGCGCACGTGCAGAAACTACGAAGCCCACACACCCTAAAGCCCGCTCTCCACAAGAGAAGCCACCACAATGAGATGCCCCTGCCCACGGCAACGAGCGAAAAGCAACAGCACAGCACAGCACGGCCAAGAAATAAACAAAATTATTTAAAGAAAAAGCAGGTTGTCCCATCGTGTCTGCTGGAGTGCCTTTCCCGGTGAAGAGCGCCTCCCTTTCTCACGAGACTGTGAGCTCCGTGTCGTCTTTGACTTTGTCTGTTCCACGCACCTGGCACAGCTTGGCCCGGAGGAGGCCCTTGGCAAATGTGGCTGGTCTGTCAGACCATCGACTAGTGAGGTGGATGCTAGTAAACCCTCGTGGTACACGGTGCTGCGGGGCTGATACCCAGCTGCTGCTAAGTCGCTCAGTCGTGTCCGACTCTTAGCGACCCCGTGGACTGCAGCCTACCAGGCTCCTCCGTCCATGGGATTTTCCAGGCAAGAGTACTGGAGTGGGGTGCCACTGCCTTAGGTGAGAACTCGGGGTTGGAGGGTGGCTGTGGGGAAGGACTAGGAAGCCTGGCCTGGGGGGTGGCTATCGGCTGAGTTGCCTTCGACTCCATCAGCCTGGGCACCCGTGCTGTAGACAGGAGACTCCCCTGACTCCCCTTTCCTGGTTGCCCTAATTCTCCAACTGCTCCCCCCCGGCCTTGGGGACCTCAGGTGAGGGAGGTGTTCGTGGCATCCCCTCACCATGTGTTCCCCCGCGGACCACACACTTTACCTACCTGCACAGCAAAAA
Organism: Bos javanicus; assembly: GCF_032452875.1. NCBI lineage: Eukaryota > Metazoa > Chordata > Mammalia > Artiodactyla > Bovidae > Bos > Bos javanicus. The sequence goes on along the minus strand of NC_083882.1, from coordinate 81,206,735 downwards.
CAGCCCCTTTCCCCAGCCATTCTGTGGGCCAAAGCCACTGAATTTGTGAGGGAGCATGAAGGGCATTGTGGGGGACCACGCAGGGAACCATGAGCTCCAGGACAGGGCACACAGACCCTCGTGCCGTTCCCAGCCCTGTGGTGGCGTTCAGACCCCTACTCTGGGATCAAGCCCCGGCAGCCCACACGCGGACAGCTTTCTCGGTCTCCCAGCCCACTTTCCTCAGCTCATCTCAGAATGAATCCTTCCCAGGGTGTTGTGTGATCACGCACCCTCCTGCTCAGAAGGCTCCAGTGGCCAAGTCTGGCTGGCAAATGATTAAATTTATCGACTCTGAAATGCTCATTCAAATGGATAAGAAAAGCCTCCAACAGATAAGCCAGTGAAGGATGTGGACCAGTACTCCACCCAAGAGGATAAGCAGAGAGTAAACAAATACTTGGAAAATAGTTCAGCTGGTTAGTGATCAAAGAGATGCAAACGAGAACAGTATGGAGATTGCATTTCATACTTATTAAATTAGCAGAATTTACAACCCCCATCCCCCGGTGCTGGCAGGGCTCGATGAAGTCTGTCTTCCTCCCTCTCTGGAAGCAGTGTGCAAAACTCTGGAAAACAATCTAGTACAATGTAACAAGAGCCTTGAAAACATTATTACCTTTTGACCCATTAATCTCACCCCTGGGAATTGATTTTAAGAGCACAATTCAACAGAAGAAAAAAGCTCCAGGCATGTCATAGGCATTATTCGCCTGTATTTCTCCAGGCAGTGAGATGGTTAAGAAAACCATGCCTAATGTAGTCAATGCAACATTCTGCTGCCACAAAAATGATAATTATAAAGAATACGCAGAAGCATGAAAACTGTTCATAACATCATGTTTGTTGAGAAAAAGCAGGATACACAATTTGCATGAACGCTGTGATTGCAACCACGAATAGTAAGTATTCATGTTGATGAAGTCTGTAGGAGAATATGCAAAATTGAAAATTATTTAAGGTTGGGGAAATGATGAGTGGTTTTCCTTTTTGTTTAAGAATCATTCTTTGTTAATGTTGTTGAAATGTTTTCACAACAGAATGAACACTATAAAAACAAAACCGTTTTTATGGCTTATAGAATAAAGCCAGAACTCTTTAGCCTTCACTCACTATAATGACTGCTTAAATATTAATAATGGATGTAAAAATTTTAATTAATAATGAAATAATTTAAAAAATAGTGATCACATTTGTTAGTTGTCTGCTACATTCCAGGCAGTGAAGTGAGTGAGTCATCCATGTGGTTTCATTGGAGCTTCATGACAACCCTGTGAATAAAAGCTAGTATTATTCTTGCTTTACAGATTAGGGACCTGAGATCCTGTGACGTTCGGCCACCTGCACCACTTTACAGCCAGGGCTCTCTGATTCCACAGCTTGCGCTCAATGCCGTTGATTGGCTTTTTGTATGTCACGTATTGAGGCACTTCAGTCACTAGTGTCCCACCATCATGATTTGGGAATAACTGTGGCTCGTACGGGCTTCCCAGGTGGCACTAGCAGTAAAGAACTGTCCTGCTTAAGAGCAGGTTCGATCCCTGGGTCGGGAAGATCCCCTGGAGGAGGGCACAGCAACCCACTCCAGTATTCTTGGCTGGAGAATCCCATGGACAGAGGAGCCTGGAGGGCTACAGCCCATGGGGTCACACAAAGTCAGACACGACTGGATTGACTTAGCACACACACATGTGGCTCATACGTCATGTACTGTGAAGTACTTAATTTTAAAATTTAGGGGACTTTCCCGGCAGTCCAGAGGTTAAGACGCCATGTTCCCAGTGCAGGGGGGTGCTGGTTCAATCCCTGGCTGAGGAGCGAAGATCCCACATGCCCTGCTGAGTGGCCAAAAAATAAAATGTAAATCAACTTAATTTTTAAACATTTGAATGCCTACTCTGGTATTTTCCTAAACAAGAATCCCCTTGGAATCATCTGTTAAATGTATTGGTTGTATTTTCCAGTGTGCAATAATACAAAAAAGTGCTCATAGCATTAAAAAAAAATCACCTGAGATCATCTTGTAAACCTCTCTTGGGGGAAAAAAACATGAACTACCTTCTGCCACAGTTGGCCCCGGTCTCCCGTTCCACTCTTACTTCCCCCACAGCTCCCGCTGTTTCCGCTACAGCCATTCCTGAGGCTGGAGCCCCTCCTAGGGCTCTGCCAAGCTCCCCAAGCTCCTCCCAGCCCTGCCCCGCATCCCCTTCCTGCTTCCAGCCTCAGGGCATCCGCAGGGCATGCCTGAGCCAGTTGCACACTGAGCCATTAGTGGACAGAAAGGACACAGACCAGAAGGCTGCCCATCACAATAATTAATTCTGGTTTCAGCTTCCCTGGTGGCTCCGACCATAAAGAGTCTGCCTGCAACGCAGGAGACCGGGGTTCGATCCCTGCCTGGGTGGGGAAATCTCCTGGAAAAGGGCATGGCAACCTGCTAGAGTACTCTTGTCTGTAGAATCCCATGGACAGAGGAGCCTGGTGGGCTACAGTCCACGGGGTTGCAAAGAGTCGGACACTACTGAGCGACTAACACTTTATTAAACTCCCACTGTGTGCCAGGCATTATACTAGAAACTTTATACACATGATCTAATCAGCTCTCTTCTTCTCCTTTGTTTTCTCCCCTTTTCTGAGTCAGAGTTCTTTTTATTGTGTTGTGTTAAGGACACTTAACATGAGATCTACCTTCTTAACAGATTTTTTAAGCGAACAATGCAAACTTATTATCCTTAGGCACGGTGTTGCACAGCATACCTCTAGAATTTACTATCTTGACTAATTGAAACTTTACTGTTGGCTCCTAATAATGACCTTATAAAATGGATATAACTTTTAATTTCTGTTTTGTTAGGAAACCGAAGCCCATAAGGTTTAAGGCGTTTGCTCAGGTCACACATTGGATGGGCAACAGCCCAGATCCGAGTCAAATACTGTTTGACCCCTACGTTCCTTTCACCGTTTGGATCCAGGGTCTTATTAGTGATGAGGGTTATGCAAGAAACAGGCCAACAGCTCTGTCCTCTCTGCCCTCCAAAGTGGGCGCATTCATTATGGATGGGGTTCCTAATGAGTACAGCCGCTTTGGAAGAGAATTTGACAACAGCTATTAAATGTAAAATGCTCATGGACTCCAAAATTCATTCAATTCAGGCTTAGGAAATCATCCTGCAGTTATTCGTGAAATGGACACGGGAGCTATCTGTAGCTTAATAGTCAAAGTAGCATTGTGTGTGGTAGCGTGTGATGTAGGAAACACAACCTAAGTATCATCAATAGGGAATTGTTTACATAAATTTTAGCACATCCGTCAAAAAGAACGAACAAAGTCTATGAGTTCTTAGGGGCTTCCTCAGCGGCTCAGTGGTAAAGAATCTCCCTGCCAAGGCAAGAGGTGAGGATTTGCTTCTTGCGTTGGGAAGAGTTCCCTAGAGAAGTTCTAGTATTCCTGCCTGGGAAATCCCACGGACAGAGGAGTCTGGCAGGCTACAGTCCGTGGGGTTGCAAAAGAGTCAGATGCTACTTAGCACAGGACTTGGCAACTAAACAGTAACAAGTATGTTCTGGGACTTCGCTGGTGGTCCAGAGGTGAAGAATCTGCCTGTCAGTGCAGAAGACTTGGGTTCGATTCCTGGTCCTGGAAGATCCCACTTGTCTTGGGGCAACTCAGCCTCTGCACCACAACTACGGAGCCGGCAGGCAGCAATAAAGACCCAGCACAGTAAAAAACAAACAAAACGAAACATGTAAATATATATGTACACACATACCCATATGTTCTTATATGGAACAATATCAAAGATACTAGCCAAGCAAAGTGCAGAACAGTATGATAGTATGTTACCATTTGTATCAAAACCCTGTGAGATGAAATATATAGAGTTATATACACATATACTGATACACACACAGACTCCCTCCGGAAGAACGGAAACAAAACAGGTAGGGGTGGCTGCCCAGAATTTGGTCCTGGAAGGATTCTGGTTGAGCGGGAGTGAAGGGTCTGGCCGCAGGGTTTGTCTGGCCTGCAAACTGTGTGGAGTTTCAGGGTAATTTAAGGGGCTTGTGGATTAGAGTTCTAGGGACGTCCCACCTCAGCTACCTCTCAGCTCCGCCCCGGATCCCCCGGGAGACTTAGGCGTCACTATGTAACCTTTTGTGCTGCTTGTGTTTTAAAACCCTGTGCATGTATTACCTGTTTAATAATTTAAAATTTATAATTAAAAAAAGAAGAATCTCCTGCCTGAGGCAAGACCCACCTGAGCAACGGTGGCTCTCCAGGCTGCAGGACGTAGCTCTCACGGCACAGGCAGGATCCAGGCACCCTGTCTCTTTTTTCAGTTGACAACCTTCGCCTGTCTCTTCTCTGGCCAGCAGCTGGGAGGCTTCAGAGGTGGATTTTTGGTCAAGACACATTTCAGTGGCTCCTCTAAGTCTAAGGGCTTTATTCTAAGGCGGAGATAATGTGAAAACAGAGTCCATTAGATGGGGATCATGTATTCTTCACAGGATGGTTTGAGGGGACGGCAGCTGGTCCTGGGTGGTACCTGTCATGGTCCGGGCGTGAGTTGGAAAAGGATTTCCAGACACGAGACAGAATGAGAGGGAAGTAAAGTTTATTAGAGCGGAAGACGCTGTTAGAACAGCAGGCCAGCTCAAAGGAGAATTGACATTGAACAGGAGTCCTTAATCCACTTTTATACCCAGGGTACAAGGAGTGGGGTAGGGGTCTTGTGGTCATTTGCTGATTGGATGAGACATGTGTACTGGGTTGGGGAAAGCAAGGCAAATGCCTTCTTCCTACGGAGTAGGAGGGGAGACAGGTTATACTGCTTAGGAGGACCTGAAATCCACTGATAGTCACAACATGGGGAGGGAAGGACCATCAGGGTCTGGTTTTCCTTTCCTACATGCCAGGACCCTCCTTGGTTTCATCTGCTCTTTCTCCTTGGTTCACCATGGTACCCAGAGAGGGGACAGGCCAGCGGGGAGACCGCTTTATGTACAACCTTGGGGAACTGTTTATGTTGAGTTGTGAGAGGGTCAAACCAGAACACAGTGCAAATGGGAAGGATGCCCCTCATCCAACAGAGTACTTTACAGAAAACCCAACCCAAACTGGCTTATCCAGGTCTCCTTGTACTTTGGGAGGAGAAATCAGGCTGTACCCCGCCACGGGATAAAAGTCTTTCCCTTCTCTCCAGGATATTTTAGGTCAAAACCCCCTCGAGACAGCTGTCACCTGAAAGGAATTATACACTGATCGACTTGGGTTGGGGTTCCTGAATCAGTCCCTGGCAAGGAGGCTGATACCACTGTGATTATCTTGGACGCATCAGGACAGACTTGCAGGTGGGATCGAACCCAGAGCCGTATCATTGCTGGACAATGTGCTGTACTCTTTTCTTTTTTGCCATCAATTCCAACACGCTACATAAATTGTTTATTTACTCGGTTTATTGTTCATTGTCACCATTCCTGAAAGGTAAAAGTGTTAGTCGCTTAGTCATGTCCAACTCTTTGCAACCTCATGGACTGTAGCATGCCAGGCTTCTCTGTCCATGGGATTCTCCAGGCAAGAGTACTGGAGTGGGTTGCCATGCCCTTCTCCAGGGGATCTGCCCGACCCGGGGATTGAACCCTGGTCTCCTGCATTTCAGGCAGATTCTTTATCGTTTGAGCTTCAGGGACGTCTAAACCCGTCCGCAAACACGCCGCTGCATCTCTTCTCACTGGTGGGACAGATGCTTGGGAGTGGGGTGTTGGTGGGGAGGCCTCTGATGAATTGTGGAGAACTGTGCAAATCCGAGTGACTGCTCTGTCTCCTCCCTTTCCGCCGGCGGGAAGCTCTGAAGAATGGAAACTCAGGCTCGGGGAGCGGGTACAGGGAGGACTGGACAGGGACTTGAGCGCCTATTGGAGCATCTCCACAGGAGGAGGCTCTAAATGACGGGAAGAAGGGCTGTGTTCACTTTTGAATTTTACCGTATTATTTATTATTATTTGGCCATGCCATACAGTATGTGGGATCTTAGTTCCACAGTCAGGGATCGATCCCTGGCCCCCTTCCCTTCCAGTGGAAGTGCCGAGTCTTAACCACTAGACCGCCAGCAAGTCCCAGATGATGCTCGTTTTGAACTGTGCGGATGCATCCAGGACTGAGGGTTTTCTAGAGCTTTCCCCAGGGCGGATGTCCCTCCCCTCGGGGAGTGAGACCTCCGAGGTTCCCTAAAGCATGCAGCTTCTAGAGACAAAGGCAGCCATCCTGGGTCTGTTCACCCCGGGAGAGGGCGGCTGAGTGTGGGATGTGGGCAAGTGTAATAAGCAGAGAGGCTCCGGTTCCTAGCAGTTCCCAAAGGAAAGGTCCCTGAAAGTGGGGAACTATTAAGCTTCTTGGCATCTTAAAACCAAGCGCAATTCAACTTCAGAGATTGTTAACACACCTTCCGAGGCCGTTACTAGGAAGCTTTGTCTGATTAAGTCCCACTCTCGGGGTGTCTTTTTGAACAGAAATGGGCTTTTTTTCAAATCCCAGAGATGTAGGATCAAAATTGGATATTCTCTCTCTTTGAAGAAGTTGGGTTTAGGACGAATTCAAGGATGACTGACCCTACAGAAAGGGGAGCAGATTCAGGAAGAAATGAGGTGCAGGGCAGAGATTTCCCCAGAGTGGTCGTTAAGCTGGTCAGAAATCTGGGGGGAGGGGGAGGGGCAAGAGTCTGCATTTCACTTTAAATGACAGTTTATCATGCATAGGATAAAGAGCACAAATCTAAGTGTATAGCCCGGAAGCATATTACGTGTGAACAGAGCTCTGCGACACCTCTCAGGCCCAGACGCGGAGCCCTCAGGCACCTCAAGCTGCTCTCTCCCCGCTGTAAGCACCGAGCCCATCTTCCGCTGCGGCCGAACCAACCTCCACTCTGACCTTTCTCACCATGAGTTCATTTTGACTGTTCTTGAATGTCACACAAATAGACTTATACATCATAAGCTCTTTTTTAAGCTTTTTTTTCTTTTAATGTGTACCATTTTTAAAGCCTTTATTGAATTCATACTTTGCCAACAAAGGTCCATCTAGTCAAGGCTATGGTTTTTCCAGTGGTCATGTATGGATATGAGAGTTGGACTATTAAGAAAGCTGAGTGCCGAAGAATTGATGCTTTTGAACTGTGGTGTTGGAGAAGACTCTTGAGAGTCTGTTGGACCCCAAGGAGATCCAACCAGTCCATCCTAAAAGAGTCCTGGGTGTTCATTGGAGGGACTGATGCTGAAGCTGAAACTCCAATACTTTGGCCACCTGACGTGAAGAACTGACTCACTAGAAAAGACCCTGATGCTGTGAAAGATTGAGGGCAGGAGGAGAAGGGGACAACAGAGGATGAGATGGCATCACGGACTCAATGGACATGGGTTTGGGTAAACTCCGGGAGTTGGTGATGGACAGGGAGGCCTGGCGTGCTGCAGTCCTTGGGGTCACAAAGAGTCGGACACGACTGAGTGACGGAACTGAACTGAACAGCATTACTTCTGGTCTTGAGGCAAGTGGGATCTTAGCTGCCCCCCAGGGATCAAGTCCACCCCCTGCATTCGCAGGCAAAGTCTTAGCCACGGGGCCGCCAGGGAGCCCCCATCATGCACCCTTTTGGGTCTGGTTTCTCTGCTCACGTTGTGTCTGTGAAGTGAATCTGTGTCCTGTGCACCCACGGTTTGCTCTCTGTATTGAGAAGCAGTGCTCCTCTGTATGACTATAGGACTGCTGCTAACTCATCTTCTGCCCAGGGGGCATTTGAGCTGCTTCCAGGCTATTTTGAAGAAGACCCCTAGAAGCACTCTTGCACGTGCCTTTTGTGAACATATGCACTGGCTGGGTGGCATCACTGACTCGATGGACGTGAGTTTGAGTAAGACAGGGAGGCCTGGCGTGCTGTAGTCCATGGGGTCGCAAAGAATCGGACACGACTGAGTGACTGAACTGAACTGAGCTGCGCTCATTTCTGTTGGGCAGATACCTAGGGATAGACATGATGATTTTGTGATGTGAGGGCTTGGCTGAAGGCTACCTCCAGTGGGGAAGGACGTTGGCTCCTGCAAAATGCCCACAGCATGAGGGACAGAGGCAGCAAAAACAGACATGAGTTTCAGGGATTCAGTCTGTCCTTGTGTGAGTCTCTTATGAGCTCTAGCCTGTTGTTTTTTTTTCATAATTTTATTTCTCTGTTTGGCTGTGCTGGGTCTCTTGCTGCTATGAGAGCTTTTTCTCTAGTCGAGGTGGTCAGAGGCTACTCTCTACTTGCTGTGCACGGGTTTCTCATTGAAGCAGCTTGTCTTGTTGCAGAGCACAGTCTCCAGAGCAACAGGGCTCAGAAGTTGCGGCTCCCAGGCCCCAGAGCCCAAGCTCAGCAGCTGTGGCACGCGAGCTTCGTCATCCTGCCGCATGTGAGATCTTTCGGATCAGGGACTGAACCCTTATCTCCTGCACTGGTAGGTGGATTCCTTACTCTGAGTCACCAGTGAAGCCCCAGGTCCAGCCTCTTTTGATCTCCACCACTTTATATCCACCTCCTGTAGCCAACTTTCTTACCTATGGAATTCCACTTCTGACGTGAGATGCAAAAACTACAGTCTTGCAAAACTGCTTAACCAGCTGCCACACTGGGTGAGTCGAAATCCCCGGGACAAATCCATAGACACAGGACGCCTGCTTCCCTGGTGAAACCTGGCTGACGGTGTGGGTGAGGGTTTGTCTCGATTAGAAACTGCCGAACAGTTTTCAGAGTGGCTGTGTCTGTTTCCACTTGTGTAGCAGCCTCATCCTTCTGTGATCTTTTCACCCTTTCAAACTTCCCCCACCCTGGTAGGTGGGTATCTGCATTTGTAAAACAGGCTTTCCTTGGGATTCTCATGAAGGATCAAGGATAAGAAACTGGTTTGGAGGTTCAATGCAGGATACAGGAAGCTTGGGGCTGGTGCACTGGGATGACCCAGAGGGATGGTATGGGGAGGGAGGTGGGAAGGGGGTTCAGGATTGAGAACACATGTGGATTCATGTTGATGTATGGCAAAACCAATACAATATTGTAAAGTAAAAATAAATAAATAAATAAAAGAAAAAAAAAAAGAAACTGGTTTGGGGAAAGACTTTGGCAGCTGAAGGAAGCCAGTTAGATCTGGAATTCTGTCCTCACCACTTACTGACTGTATGAATTGGTTGACTTTTTATCTCTCTGGGTTTCAATTTTTTCATCTATTGGATTAATTATTAATCATTGCTAACAAGGATTGAGTGCTTACCAGATGCCAGACACTGTTCGAAGCACTGGATGTATATTAACTCGTTCAACTCTCTCAACAAATGATGAGGAGGGTGTTATTATTATTTCCAACCTAGAGATGGGGAAGCCGACACCAGGATCCACCCAGGCGGCCTGGCTTTGTGTTTTGTCCCTCCACCACAAGGCCACGTGGAGACGAGATGACAACAGGGGAGTGACGGTTCTGCCGAGGACGGTGGGTCTTAGCGGGGAACTGCCCTGCAGTTCTATCAGATATGCAGAATTTAATACAAACAAACAAGCGAACAAAAAAGCCAGCCATGATCATGATACATGATATAGCCATAAAGGTAGGATTTTCGTAGAAGCCAGAAAAATCCAGCACTGTCCAGAGAAAAGGACACGTCTATGGCCCCCTGCCTTGGATATTCTCGTCCCTTGGCATGTAGGAGGCTCTAGAGGAGTGCGTCAGCCTTCACCTAAGTGTCAACCCATCAATTCCCTTCACTCTGACTTGGATTGAACAAAGTATTGATTTCCTTTCCCAAAAGTCTGTCCTTCCTGAAGAGATTGTGCTGACCAGCCAACCTCAGGATTCCTGTCTCCTAGATGGTTTCATTTCTCAGTGTAAATTAATAAATTGCATTTCAGGTTTAACACTCAGTCTCTTGTGAGTTGGTTTAGTTTAGGTCATTCCCCACTCCTTTCCCCCCCCACCCCCACCCCGACCCCACGAAAACAATTAAGTTCCCAGGGAGAGGCTGGAGGGGAGACATCAACAGGGTAATATAAGAAAGACGTCCAAAGAATGGCATGAATATGTGCCCTTTGAGAGTGCAGAGGACAGAGAGGGCCTTCCGGGGGCGGGGGGAGGGCGTGAAAAGGAACTTCAAGGAAGACTTCCTGGAGGAGGAGGACGTTGGCACAGGAAGAGGGATAATGCATAGAGGTTGGAACACAGGCTCTGGAGTTGGCTTGCAAGTCTGTCTCCTTCCCCATACTGGCTGTATGACTCGGTCAGGTTCCTTTATCTAGGCCTCAGGTTCTTCACCTTTAAAGTGGGCATAACAGTAGTAGCCACATTATGGGGTAGCTGTAAGGATAAAGTGACCATATATCACACGTGAATAGCTCTTAGCGCTTAGTGCCGGGCCCACAGACGGCACTCAGAATGGCTGTCGGGAGTGTTGCTTTGTTAACATCCAAAACGAGGCTTTCATTGAGGAGAATGCTACGAGAAGGCAGGTGGAGGCCTGCCGTGTCCCCAGAGGCAATTTTGTTTCAAAGGGATGAGTTGAGTCTGTGTTTCCTTTAAGACCGGGAGGCCAGAAAGCTCTTTGCCATACACAGCTCCTTCCGGGAGCGTGGTCACAGCCTGTCCTGTGGTTTCACAGAGCTGTCTGTACAATCTATAAGAACCCATCGGCCTTGAGAACTTCCGAGGTTTCTGAGTCATTGTCAGGCCGTTTCAACTTCCAAGCAGAAAGGCCGAGGGCAACTCACCCCCAAGGCCTTGTCTGGCCTCCTGCATGGGTGGGGGTGGGGGTGGGGTTCTTCCTGCTCCCCCCAACCCCCAACAGATCCCCAGCCCTTTCAGCCTCCGCACAGAATCCCAGCATCACCAGGGGTGGGGCTGAGCCAGGTTCAGCTCAGGCTGTGCTGCTCTCCCCTAGAAGATGCTCCCAGCTTGGTTCCCAGGCCTGGGCCCGGCCCCCAGGCCTCCTGCTTCTCTGTCCCGTGTCCTGTGATCCTGGGGGGCCTTCCCTAATCTCCCCACAAGCGTGATTCTGGTGGGGCCCAGAGGAGAGGCAGAGGAGAACAGGTTAGGGGGGCGCCAGGGTTTCCCCGTGCTCTCCTGGGCAGCAGAAACCGCCCACTCCCTGGTACTTCCTCACCCCCACCCCACTCTGAGAGCTGACGGAGTACGATGTCCAATTAGTGATCTCTGAAGAAGAAGACTTAGCCTCGGGACCAGGGACCAGGCTGGATCACTCAAGAGCTTTGGTATAGCAGAGTTTTATCAAAGTGAATAAGGGACAGAGAGAGCTTCTGGCACAGACATCAGAAGTGGGGAGCAGACTGACCCCCTCGCTAGTCTAGGCAAGGCCTTCTATATTTTTACCAGAGCTTCTCCCCCAACGTACAGCTCAAATTAACAAGATTAGAATTTACAATAGAAAGGTCTTACCAGACCCGCTCCCACAGTACACAAGTTTTAAGATCTCGAGATTGGTCAGAAGGTTCCTGTTAAGGAGAAACATGTCCTTGAGCAAGAAACATGGTAGATACTTTGATAAAGATACACTGACTAAATTAAAGATATACTAAGACAAAGCACTGTAGAAAAAAGCCATTGTCCTGTTCTGCTTCTTGAGAACCCCAGAGCCCTATCTCCTCCCTGGGGAGACTCCTACCGGACTTGCTATCAACCTAAGAACTGACTCTGCGTTTCTTCCCACTTCTGCCTTTGCACAAAACGCAAGTGTTTTCATCGGCCCCAGCTCTTCCCTGTCCTCTTTCTCCTGGCGGAGCTGGGCATCTGAAAAATCCTGCTGTTTTCATTTGGGAATCCTGTCTCTCCCCCTGGGTTCATCTCCTCTTTTCAGCAGAATCCACAACGGTGGGTGCAGGTTGCCGGGTAAGTGAGGCTGGGAGACACAGATCCCTGGGTGAATGGAGAGGCAACACTCTGCTCTCCTTTTAATCAAGGCTACCTTCCGAAGCGGGTACCCAGCCCCATCCCTATTACCAATAAGTGAAACCCACCCACCTCATTCCCGCGCATGCTCTGTCCGGCACTTGTGGGAGCCCCGTCAGAGGGGATGGGTGGGGTACAGGATGAGAAGGTCTGTCGCGCTTGGAGCAGTAGGGTGTACGATCCAGCCCTGCCACGTACTGCCGGGGTGACCCCGGGGGACTTGCTTGGCCCTGTGGGCCTCAGCTGGCCCAGATAATGGATGCTAGTAACACCACCGATCCCCACAGGATTGTCTGAGGTTCAGAGAGAAAAAGCTCAGAGCACTTAGGAGAATGCCTGACAGATGGTCAGCGCTCAGTGAAGAAGCCTCCTGACGCTTGTCATTCTTTCTCTCAGGGGTGGGGAGGCCTTGCTGTTGACAGCATCTCCCAGCCTGGTTCTTAGCTCTGGAGATTCAGGAGTCAACAGGGCACCCAGGGCCCTCTGTTCCAGCAGAGTCTGTGCAGGAGATTGAATTACCAACAACCGGTGGCTTGATGAGCATCACATGAGAGCCGAGTGGAGAGGGGTGGGCGGAGGTGGGGGGCTCCGGAGGCTGAGTGCGGTGGGGGCCGTGACTCCCATTTCTATCGCTGGCACTGGCTGAGCAGGTTTTAACATCTGTGGACTCCAGCCTCCACCAGAGCGCCCCCCCGCCCCACGCCTCTTTGGGGGAGGGGCCCTTCCATATTCACTCTAGGATAAAGAGAAAGGTCTTCCCAGCGGGGTAGGGGGCCTCACCTTCACGCAGGGCTCTGGGGTGCCTGCCCAGCCCCTTCAGACTGCTTTGAACACACCAGGGGACCTGCTCAAGGGTCCAGCGGTGAGACTCGGCCCCTCTCCATCCTTTCAACAGACTTCCCCAACAGACTTCCTTCTGCAGCTCAGAGTTCAGTCCACCCGGCCTCTGCTTTGGACCAGTCCAGTTGGTGCTGTGAAACGGTCACCCGGGGTCACAGGGCTGTGCAGCTGGGAGCAGCTAGAGCTCAGATCTCGGGGGCCGAGGTTTTGGAACAGACCTCAGCCTTTAGGCTGTTAGGAGCACTTTGCCACCCTTCTCAAATATGACTCTGATTTCCTCCCCGTTTTTTGGTAACTAAGTAAGTTTTCTTAACAACAACAGCTGCTATTTATTAATTAGCTAGTGTACTAATTGGACAATTTCCTTACATTTTTAATCTATACAGCAACCTGATTCCAACTTTATAGAAAAGGACACTGAAACCCAGAGGGGTCAGCAAGAGCAGTAATTGGCCCAATAACTGTGTCTTTTTTTTTCATGCCTCAAGATGGTTAGTATTTTTCTCCCCGATTGAAATGAAACAGAAAATGTGTGCATTTACATTTTGCCTTCTGAAGGAGGGCCTTCAAACCTCATTCACGACCATAGCCAGGAGAATCAGTTTGATTTGCAGCAAGCCCAGATTATGAGAAGGCAATGGCACCCCACTCCAGCACTCTTGCCTAGAAAATCCCATGGATGGAGGAGCCTGGTGGGCTGCAGTCCATGGGGTCGCTAAGAGTCAGACACGACTGAGCGACTTCACTTTCACTTTTCACTTTCATGCATTGGAGAAGGAAATGGCAACCCACTCCAGTGTTCTTGCCTGGAGAATCCCAGGGACGAGGGAGCCTGGTGGGCTGCCGTGTATGGGGTCGCACAGAGTCGGACACGACTGAAGCGCCTTAGCAGCAGCAGAGCGTGTGCACCTTAGTTCTCTGACCAGGGACTGAACCTCGCCCCCTGCACAGGGCAGGTGGAGCCTCAAACACCGGGCCCCGCGGGAAGCCCCTGCACATAAACATCTGGGAGGGAGTAAGGGGCAGGAGAGAGCATGTGGACACTGTCTCAAGGGTGCCCTTTAGGGTGGGGGTGGGGGTCGGTCCTGGACGAGAGCATTCGGAGGAGGAGAGAGCTCCGTGCAGACATGGGGCTGCACTGGGAGCTGACGCTGCTGAGGGCCAATCACAGCTTGGGCCAGGGGATGACCTGGTGCAACTCATTCCTTTGCCTTGTTTGCAAACTGTCCTTCCTTGACCTAAATAAACATACCCGCCTCCCCACCCCTTTGTCATAACATCCATTGGGTGGAGCCTGCATATCCAGACACGTTCATAATGGGAAGGAAACCTGCCCCCCAGCACCAGTACTTGGGTGGGAAGCAAGAGACCCAGTGCTTCTCCTCTGGGAGGAGTTTCAACAGGTGAAAGTGAAGTCGATCAGTCGTGTCCGACTCTTTGTGACCCCATGGACTGCAGCCTACCGGGCTCCTCCATCCATGGGATTTTCCAGGCAAGAGTACTGGAGTGGGTTGCCATTTCCTTCTCCAGGGCTTCTTCCCAACCCAGGGATTGAACCCGGGTCTCCCACATTGTAGGCAGACGCTGTACTGTCTGAGCCACCAGGGAAGTCCTTGAACAGGTAAGCAGTGTCATCCAATGGGAACCACAACCGTGACTCTTGCAGCAGAAGGGCGACGGTTTGGAAGCAGGAAAAGTCCAGATGAGAGACAATGAGTGTCTGAAGGGGACAGTGGCCGAGGATGCAGAGGAGAGATATTAAGGGGCACAATCGATAGGGCCTGATTGATTGATGCGGGCTGGCATCCAAAGGCCGTACTTAGGCAGCCACTCCAGCCTGAAGAGTTCCACCGCCTTGCTCTAGCTGGTTCCTGAGCACTCCAGCTCTGCCCAGGCTCCATGCTGGCCTCTGCCTGCAAAACCGTCCCCTCCGTCCAGAAATCCTGGGCCCCTCTGTCCTGCTCCCCAGCTAGAGCGTGAGCTCCTGGAGGGAAGGTGGTGAGTCTCTTGTCTCTGAATTCCAGCACCGGGCACAAAGTCTAGAGCGCCCCCCGGATGTTTGTGGAGTGAACCGATCCGTTAAAAAAAGAGGCAGAGTGAAGGGGAAGGAAGTGAAGAGGGAAGGAAGGAAGAAAGACCTCCGGGTGCACCATCGGATCTTACTGTAAGCACCCCGCTCTGTGATGTTACAGGCTGATCCTCACCGGAGTCAGGCTCGAGAGTCATCTCAGTAGCATCCGCCTCTCCTGGCTTCTGGAACTCGATCCACATAAAACGGGAATGGGTCAAAGAGTATCCTATTATCGCATCCCAACGGGGTCAGCAAGATGGACACGTGGCCAGAGGGATGCCTTCTGCAGACAGAGCTGTGGGTGTGGGGGGGCCATGAGAGCAGAGAGAGTACCGGACAAGCAGACAGAGCCCTGACGACCTGTCCGGTCCCAGCTCTGGGCCTGGATTCACAGTCTAGAATCTCTCCCTCTCTCTTCTTCGACTGTGTTCCCTCCCTTGCTGCTTCCACACTTGCTGATCCCTCAGGTCCTCCGGAGACCAACACGTAAGCCAGAGCAGGAGAAAGGGCTTGAATTAATTCCAGTGTCTTTGTATCTTGCCGTCAAATGGAAAATCTTTCATCTTAGGTCCTGGTTATCCTGAGCTGCTATATTTTCTTTCTTTGTTTTCCACCCATCGATCAATTTTTTCTTTTTTTTAGAAAAGACTTGTTTTCTTCCATGTCCCACTGTGGTGGTGGTGTTCAGTTGCAAAGTCGTTTCTGACTCTTTGCAGCTCCCACGGACCGCAGTGCGCAGGGCTTCCCTGTCCCCCACTGTCTCCGGGGCTTTGCTCAAACTCATGTCCACCAAGTCACTGAGGCAAGTGACCGACGTCCCATGTGCCAGTGTGAAGCCTGGGAGTGTGAAGAGTGACCAGACGAGGCAAGTTCCTCTGAAGTCCCCTCCCAAGGCTGCTTCTGCAGGCCCTGGAGAACCCAGCACTATGGTGGACAGTCCGGCTACTGCCTGGCTGTACAGCTTCATCAACCCATCTTCTGTTTCTTTCGTGATATGATCGGGACCTTAATTTAAGGTGCTACAGGCTCCATCTTACAGGTGGGGCCTCCTAAGGGCTGGCTTGCAGGTGTGCTAAGCTGCTTCTGTCGTGTCCGACTCTTTGTGACCCCAGGGGCTGTAGCCCGTCAGGCTCCTCTGTCCATGGGATTCTCCAGGCAAGGATACTGCAGTGGGTTGCCCTGCCCTGCTCCAGGAGGTCTTCCTGACCTAAGGATAGAGCCAGAGTCTCTTATGTCTCTTGCATTAACAGGCAGGTTTCTTACCAGCAGTGCCGCCTGCCAAAGGGCTGGTTCGGGTGCTTGGCTGGTTACACTTTATCCTTTCTGTTTTTGTAGCGACCTGAAAATATTCTCTGGTTCTGACTTTCCACTGTCCTCCTGATCTTTTAATTTTTCCTCATTAAAAGGAAGGGTGGGCTTGGAATAGCTTGAGTCCCTGAGCCCCAGGAGGAGCCCAGGAGGCTGGGCGTGGGGGTTTGTAGAGTGCCTTGAATATGCAAGAAGCTCTCTCCTCCAATTCAGCTTTCTCCACAGGGAACAGGAAACGGTCCCTGCGGAAGCCAGCAGCTCACTTGCTCTGGGCAGGAATGGGAGCTGGGCAGCTGGGTTGGCTGGCTCTCTCCTGCTGATCACAAGCTCCGGCGGGCAATTATATACGTCTTTGATTAATAAAAAATGGAGCAGTGAATGAATACTTAATCATCAAGGTCTGGTGGGTTGACTCTTTCAGAACCTGGGCGGGGGGTGTGGCAGGAAGTAATCAAAGGGGTCCTGGGCATTGAAAACACAGAGCACCACTCCCGGTGGTGGTCTCTGAAAAGGTGCTGTCCACTGAAAAGAAAAAAAAAAAAACGAAAAGTGGCGACTTATGTTTCATTCGGGGATCTTTCTGAAGAGACGCCCTTGGACACAGCCTCTCACATAGCTCCAAGGAACTGTTCCAAAGAGCTAAGGGAGGAGCCAGGATATCTAGGAGTTTTTACTGGAAAAAAACAATAAACACACACACAAACACCCGACCCCCCCCCCCCCAAAAAAAAGAAAAGAAAACCCACTCCATATTGTCATACATGAAAAGATAACTGCCAATCACAAAAGCAGACAAGTAGGGGATCAGGCAAGAATCTCCGCTTCTTGAAGTTATTCCTAGATAAGATGCTAATTATCTAGGGCCAGTATCCTGTTTCTTCCGTTCTTAATCCCCTCTGAGAGCACCGTCTGGTTGCCTGCAGGTGCTGCAAGGAAATGACAACCCCCTCCAGCATTCTTGCCTGGAGCATCTACAGTCCAATAGATTGGGAAGGGGAGAGGGGTGCCTAGTGGGCTACAGTCCATAGGCTGGAAAAGAATCGGGCACGACTGAACACATTAGACAGCATATTAAAAAGCAGAGACATTACTTTGTGAACAAAAGCCTGTCTAGTCAGTCAGTTCAGTCGCTCAGTTTTCTCAGACTCTTCGTGACCTCATGGACCGCAGCACACCAAGTCTCCCTGTCCATCACCAACTCCCAGAGTTTACTCAAACTTACATCCATTGAGTCAATGATGTTGTCCAACCATCTCATCTTCTGTCGTCCCCTTCTCCTCCAGCCTTCAATCTTTCCCAGCATCAGGGTCTTTTCCAGTGAGTCGGTTTTTGAATCAGGTAGCCAAAGTATTGGAGTTTCAGCTTCAACATCAGATTTTCCAGTGAATATTTAGGACTGATTTCCTTTAAGATGGACTGGTTGGATCTCCTTGCAGTCCAAGGGACTCTCAAGAGTCTTCTCCAACACCACAGTTCAAAAGCATCAATTCTTCGGCACTCAGCTTTCTTTATAGTCCAACTTTCACATCCATGCAAGACTACTGGGAAAACCATAGCCTCAACTAGACAGACCTTTGTTGGCAAAGTAATGTCTCTGTTTTTTAATATGCTGTCTAGGTTGGTCATAACTTTTCTTCCAAGGGGCAAGCATCTTTTAATTTCATGGCTGCAATCACTATCTGCAGTGATTTTGGAGCCCAGAAAAATAGTCTGTCACTGTTTCCACTGTTTCCCCATCTATTTGCCATGAAGTCATTGGACCAGATGCCATGATCTTAGTTTTCTGAATGTTGAGTCTTTTTCACTCTCTTTTTTCACTTTCATCAAGAGGCTTTTTAGTTCCTCTTCACTTTCTGCCATAAGGGTGGTGTCATCTGCATATTTGAGGTTACTGATATTTCTCCTGGCAATCTTGATTCCAGCTTGTGCTTCTTCCAGTCCAGCATTTCTCATGATGTGCTCTGCATAAAAGATAAATAAGCAGGGTGACAATATACAGCCTTGACGTACTCCTTTCCCGATTTGGAACCAGTCTGTTGTTTAATGTCCAGTTCTAACTGGTGCTTCCTGACTCGCATACAGATTTTTCAAGAGGCAGGTAAGGTGGTCTGGTATTCCCATCTTTTTAAGAATTTTCCACAGTTTGCTGTGATCCACACAGTTAAGGCTTTGGCGTAGTCAATAAAGCAGAAATAGATGTTTTTCTGGAACTCTCTTGGATTTTCGATGAATATTGGATGGATTCGATGAATATTCGATGAATAGTGGATGTTGGCAATTTGATCTCTGGCTCCTCTGCCTTTTCTAAAACCAGCTTGAACATCTGGAAGTTCACAGTTCACATACTGTTGAAGCCTGGCTTGGAGAATTTTGAGCATTACTTTGCTAGCGTGTGAAATGAGTGCAATTGTGCGGTAGTTTGAGCATTCTTTGGCATTGTCTTTCTTTGGGATTGGAATGAAAACTGACCTTTTCCAGTCCTGTGGCCACTGCTGAGTTTTCCAAATTTGCTGGCATATTGAGTGCAGCACTTTCACAGCATCATCTTTCAGGATTTGAAATAGTTCAACTGGAATTCCATCACCTCCACTAGCTTTGTTCATAGTCATGCTTTCTAAGGCCCACTTGACTTCACATTCCAGGATGTCTGGCTCTAGGTCAGTGATCACACCATCGTGATTATCTGGGTCGTGCTCAAAATTCTCCAAGCCAGGCTTCAACAATATGTGAACCGTGAACTTCCTGATGTTCAAGCTGGTTTTAGAAAAGGCAGAGGAACCAGAGATCAAATTGCCAACATCTGCTGGATCATGGAAAAAGCAAGAGGGTTCCAGAAAAACATCTATTTCTGCTTTCTTGACTATGCCAAAGCCTTTGACTGTGTGCATCATAATAAACTGTGGAAAATTCTGAAAGAGATGGGAATACCAGACCACCTAATCTGCCTCTTGAGAAACCTATATGCAGGTCAGGAAGCAACAGTTAGAACTGGACATGGAACAACAGACTGGTTCCAAACAGGAAAAGGAGTATGTCAAGGCTGTATATTGTCACCCTGTTTATTTAACTTATATGCAGAGTACATCATGAGAAACGCTGGACTAGTAGAAACACAAGCTGGAATCAAGATTGCTGGGAGAAATATCGATCACCTCAGATATGCAGATGACACCACCCTTATGGCAGAAAGTGAAGAGGAACTAAAAAGCCTCTTGATGAAGCTGAAAGTGGAGAGTGAAAAAGTTGGTTTAAAGCTCAACATTCATCATGGCATCCGGTCCCATCACTTCATGGTAAATAGATGGGGAAACAGTGGAAACAGTGTCAGACTTTATTTTTCTGGGCTCCAAAATCACTGCAGATGGTGACTGCAGCCATGAAATTAAAAGACGCTTACTACTTGGAAGGAAAGTTATGACCAACCTAGATAGCATATTCAAAAGCAGAGACATTACTTTGCCAACAAAGGTTTGTCTAGTCAAGGCTATGGTTTTTCCTGTGGTCATGTATGGATGTGAGAGTTGGACTGTGAAGAAGGCTGAGGGCCGAGGAATTGATGCTTTTGAACTGTGGTGTTGGAGAAGACTCTTGAGAGTCCCTTGGACTGCAAGGAGATCCAACCAGTCCATTCCAAAGGAGATCAGCCCTGGGATTTCTTTGGAAGGAATCATGCTAAAGCTGAAACTCCAGTACTTTGGCCACCTCATGCGAAGAGTTGACTCATTGGAAAAGACTCTGATGCTGGGAGGGATTGGGGGCAAGAGGAGAAGGGGACGACAGAGGATGAGATGGCTGGATGGCATCACTGACTCGATGGACATGAGTCTGAGTGAACTCCGGGAGATGGTGATGGACAGGGAGGCCTGGCGTGCTGCGATTCATGCGGTCGTATTGAGTCGGACACGACTGAGCGACTGATCTGATCTGATCTGCACTTTCTAGTTCTTGTTTGCGGTTCTCTGACTCCGCTGGGATTTGCTGACGGTGCGAGTAGCATGAACTCAGGAGAAAGGATCGAGCTGGTGGGCAAATGGGAAGAAATGTAACCTGTGCCCGCCAACGTGGTCCAAATGGAGCCCAAGGAAGCCGTTGTGTGTGTGTGTGTGTGTGTGTGTGTCCGTCTGTCTGTCTGTGGGTAAGCCCTCTGTGTGCTGTGAGTTTGTGATCTTTTTCCGTGGGGCGGGGTGGGGGGGGTTGCTGACCGTGTGCGCAACAGCATTAAAACTATGTCGGTCACGGCAGCTGGGAGGGAGAAAGAGGATCAGAAAGGAAAACAGACGCCGCCGGGGTCAGAAGAGGCCGGGAAGCGAAGGCCCCCGGGCGTGATCAAAGAGGCCGCGAGATTGCTAAAGCCCAGGCAGAAGGAACTGATGGAAAGCGCGGGGCCCGCGGCATCTCCGCCCGCCTCCCCGCCCCGGGCTTCCGGGCGCGCGCGGAGGGCTGGAGAGGGGCGGGGAGGGGCGGCGCGAATGCAAACCTGGAGGGCGCGCGGCGGCACGCCTGGGGACCTCGGCGAGCTGGCCGGCCGGTAGGGCGCGGGGCCGGGGGCCGGGGGCGCAGGGCTGGAGCCGGGGGCGCGGGGCCGGTGGGGCGGCGCGCTCCGGGGCTGCGCAAACCACTGGGAACCCCTGTCCAGAGGGCGGCTGACCCTGTGCCGGGGGCCGGGGGCCGGGGGCCACGGGTCGCGGGCAGCGAGGTGGGGGCGGGGAGCGGGTCCCGGGTGCTTTTCCGGCGGATGGTGATGGGAAGAGGGGCGCAGTGGGGTGGGGTGGAGGTTTTGGGGGGTCCCAGATTTGGATCGCGGGGGATCTTGAGGGGGGTAGGGGGCTTGGGGGGATGTTTTTTCCATTGGTCCTGCCGGCGGCGTGACTCATCAGCCCACGTGACCTAGGGAAGCTGACAAGATTCCCGGAGCTTCTGTCAGTGAACTGGGAAGACCCACTTAACCAAGTTACTGGCAGGCTCAGGGAGGACTCTTGTGGGGTCCCCCAGCCTCTGTGCCTGGCCCAGAACTGCTTCTTCCTTAGCGACCGCGGCTCTGAAACGGGCTCAGCTCCAGCCTCCCCAGCTGTTGCCAGCTGTGGGATGAAGGTTTGTAACTGTGTCTAGCAGTTGGGCTCTGTCCCACAAAGAACCCCTGGTCTGCCCTATCTTGCCCACAGCACCCCGTGGACCGAGCAGCCTCCGCCTGACTTCACAGGATCCAGAGAAGCCCTGTGGATGACTGTTGAGCAAGCCTGAAACAGCCAGAAACCAGAGAGCCAACCAGACCCTAGGAATATCTCCAAGGGCTCGGACGCCAGGCCTGGGTAGCCCGGAGGCCAGCAGTGGGATCGCGGCATCGGCTCCCCTGGCGTCATGCAGGGCCGCAGCCTGCCCTTCCGCGTGGCCACGCTGGGGACAGGGCTCCTGGAGTGCCTCGGCTTTGCGGGTGTCCTCTTTGGCTGGACGTCTCTGGTGTTTGTCTTCAAAAAGCAGCATTACTTTGAGGAGCTGTGTGAACTGGATGCTGGGTCGCTGGGCAATTCCACCGGGCTGGATGGTAAGGGAGCAGGACCGTCTCTGAATCTGGTTCCCAGGTGGTGGGAAGAAGGGCTAGACAGGACTCCGGGCCCGCCCCCCCCCAGCCCCCCGCCCAAAGCCAGGCTTTCTATGGTGAGAAAAAGGGGGCATCAGCCTCCCCCACCCTCAACCTGGACCTAAGAGGTGCCTGGGGAGGGAGGTGCCCGCTCCCAAGGGCTGATTAGCGGCCATCACGGCTTAGCTGTGAAAGGGGTAGCTTTCCCCTCGGCAGGCTGTCCCAGATGGAGGAGGCTGCCCTGGACTGGGAACAGGCTGGGTGCCTGCCTGCCAGGAAGGCTGGGACGGGTGGGGGGTGGCCCGTCTGCCTGGACTCCTGAGACGGGCCCGTCTCTCCTCCAGAGTGCAGGGCCCGGGACGAGCGGTTCTCACTCATCTTCACCCTGGCCTCCTTCACGATCAACTTCATGACCTTCCCCACGGGCTACATCTTCGACCGTTTCAAGACCACCGTGGCCCGCCTCATCGCCATGTAGGTCCCAGGGGCACCGGGCCAGGGCTGGGCAAGGGGACTTTGGGCAGAGGCGTTGTTTGCAGGAAGCCGCAGGCCAGGCAGCTGGGCACCTTTGCTCCAGCAGTGCTGCTAGGAACACACCTGGGTGTTGACACCCTGTCTCGGCTTTCCCTGTTCCCTTAGCCCCTTCTTCCCTTTTTTCCCCCGCTTCTCTGTTGCATGTGACACTGGGCTGTTGGTCGTGCTGAACTGGGCAGAAGGCCAGGCCTGCTTCCTGTAGGGGGTGCTGGCCTGGGGCAGGGCTTGTGAAATCAGCAAAGCCTAGAGTTGCCACTGACACCCATGAGACTGGAGCTCCCACTGCAGGGGCGCAGGTTTGATCCCTTGGCGGGGAACCGAGATCCCGAGTGGCGTGGCCACAGAGAAAAACTGAACTGTCTCTGCCTTGGTGCAGGGGACCCCGTGTCTTCATCACACCCAAGTGGCTCCTCGCCACCCTCCTCCTGGCCTCCCCCCAACCCTGTCACTTCCCAGAAGTTAGGCAGGACGGTGCCCCGGGGTGTCTTTGGTGGTGGGGACTTGAGGTTCCCTCCCGTGGGGGTGCCCAGGCCAAGTAGTCGAGGAGAAGGAGGGCCACGCTGGCTCACAGGGGTGCCGCTGAGCTGGCCAGCTTCTGTGATAAGCGGCGGCCTGGTGGGCATGATTAGGACCCAGCGCGGTGTCTCCCTGGAGGCCCGGGGCGTTCAGCTGTTCGAGGGACTGGAGGGCGGCCGGGCCAGGCCGTGGCGGGACGGTGCAGCAGGTCCTTGGCTCTCTGAGCCCTTGGGTGACCGTCACTGTCGTTCTTGGGCTCCAGTCTCCTGTCTCCTCCTCTTTCCTGTCCTGCCTTTGCCCTTTCCCTCTTCTCTGGCCTTGAGTATGTGAAGCAAAACCCAGTCTTCCCACCTGTGTTTGCTCCTCCACTTTTACACAGAACATGTCACTTCTGAGATACTTCTGGTCACCAGATGTGTCAGAAGTGAAGTGGCAAGCCATTCTCTGGCACCAGCTGGGTGTCTTAGGTGTGTGCCAAGTGCTCAGTTGTGTCCGACTCTCTGCGACGCCCGTGGACTGGAGCCCGCCAGGCTCCTCCGTCCATGGGATTTCCCAGACAAGGATACTGGAGCGGTTGCCATGCCCTCCTCCAGGGGATCTTCCCAAGCCAGGGATCGAACCCACGTCTCTTCTGTCTCCTGCATTGCACATGGATTCTTTATCCGCTGAGCAATCTGGGAAGCCCTTGGGGGTCTTATAATTTAATTCAATCCTGACACTCTCTCTGGAGGCCCTACAGCAGACCCCACAGGTTAAGGGCTCGGTCCCACCAGACCGCGCCTGCCCCCCTAAGATGCCAATTGCAATGGTGGGTCCCCAGGTTCCCCACAACGTCTGTCTGAGTCAGCTACAACTCTTGAGATGCCCCTGACCTCCTCCTTGGATTCAGTTCTTTGCGAAAGGCCTCGCTGAACGCAGGGAGATGCATTGACCAGTTTCTGAAACGGCATGATAAAGGATACAGATAAACAGCCACTTGAAGAGACACAAGGCCAGGTGGGTGGTGGTTCCGAGCCCAAGAACTTTTGCGTCCCTGTGGGCTTGTGGTGCAGCAGCCTCCTGGTCCGTGGAGGTGTTTGCCAACCTGGGAGCTCTCCAAACTCCACACTTAGGGGATTTTATGGAGGCTTCCTCACATAGGCACAATCCATTATTGAGTCCACTTCCAGCCGTCTCCCCTCTCTGTAGAGAAGTGGACACAGGGGTGGAAATTCCAGGCATCTCATTGTGGCTTTTCCACCCCTCCACAGTTATTTCATCAGAACAGTAGAACAAAAGACGCTCGTAGTGTCTTCTCTGCAGGAACTTATACAATTATTAGAACCCCTGTGTCAAGGCCTGGGGACAAGGACCAAATATGTAGTTCTTGTCATAAATCAGAATATCACACTTAAACCCTGTTTTTATTACCCCCTGCCTTACAAGATGCCCAGACTTCTAAGAGATCTCAGTAACCTTGGGATCTTGGTCGTGAAATCATAGCATCCTAGAACTTTAAGCCTGGGGTCTGGATCAGTCCAGTCATTTCCTTTACAGAAACAAGCTTCTAAGAGAGAGTAGTACCTTGCCCAAGGTCACACAGCAAGAGCCGTTTGAACTCAAGGTTTTGTAGACCAGGCCCAGACGTCTTTCTTTAAGGGCTTGGCCTCTTGGGACTTCTGGGTTGGAGGACCTGGCTCCACACACCCTTGCCCCGCCACGCTTCTCTCTTTTTAAAGAAACGTTTGTTTGGATGCCTTGGGCCTGAGTTGCGGTGCGTGGGGTCTCGTTCCCTGACCAGGAGTTGAACCTGGGCCCCTGCATTGGGAGCTCCGTGTCCTGGTCACCAGGTCGCAAGGGGAGTCCCCGGGTTTCTCTCTTCGTGACGACGTTCTCCGTCTCCCCTTCTGTGTTCCAGATTTCTCTACACCAGCGCCACACTCACCATAGCCTTCACCTCTGCAGGTGAGTGCTGTCGGGAGGGACGTGACCTCGGGCACCTGGTGCATGGGGCAGGGGCAGAAGGGTCATGGAGACACCGGCCCCACAGCTACTCAGATCCACAGACTCCGAGCTGGAAAGGGCCCTTGAGGGCGCTATTGCTGGTCTTTAAAAACAGCTTAGTGAGAAGTGTGAATAATAAGGACAGGGGAGAAATTGCTTCAGAGAGGAAGAACTGATTCAAAAGATTGCATCCTTTTGTTATGTCTTAAAATGTCCTCTCTTTTTAAAAAATGAAATAATAGGGAATTCCCTGGCAGTCCGGTGTGCACTTCTGCTTGTATTCGTGATCCTTGGTTAGAGGAGTAAGATTTCACAAGCTGTGCAGCACGGCCAAAGAAAGAGGAAAGAAAAGAAACGATAATATAAATGGTAGTTGTTGAAAATATCCTGACTTAGCAGGGTGCAAACCGACAACTCTATGGTAGTCAAAAAATTTTCCTCTTCAAATTTTACTGGTCTGCGTGCTGTGATGTGCTTAGTCGCTCAGTTGTGTCCGAATCTCTGTGACCCCATGGACTGTAACCCACCAGGCTCCTCTCTCCGTGGGATTCTCAGGCAAGAACACTGGAGTGGGTAGCCTTTCCCTTCCTCCAGGGGATCTCCCCAACACAGGGATTGAACCCAGGTCTTTCGCATTACAGGCAGATTCTTTCCCATCTGAGCCACCATTCAATGCCCAATCTGGTTTATTCCCAGCTTTCTTCATGGGGAATAAAGTGGGGAATGTGTAGAGGAGAAAACTGAGGTCAGAAACCCCCTTGCAAAGACTTAGAAAAGGCAAGTTAGTGGGGAGTGGGGCTGGGACCCTGGCTGTGCTCTTTGCTAGCAGCTTCTCATTATAGAGGCCAGCAGATGCCTTTCGGTCTTCTCCCCGGAGTCAGGTCTTGGGGCTCAGTTTTGGGGCTTAGGAGGTAAGAGCACCTTGCTCTGCTGTGAGTGGCGGCCGCCCGACGCTGGTGGTCTGCATTGGTGTTCAGTGAACACAGGCCAACTGAGGTTTCTGTCTGAACAGACCTCAGGAGGTAGCCTGGCACCTCAGCCAGTTATTTAAAACCCACTCTGCTCATCAGCACGGCTTTGTCCCTAAAAATCTGAACGTGACTTTCAAGTGGCTGAGTGTGGAGGTAATGGCTGGCTACGTTTTGACTCCCATCTGTGAATCACTGGAGCCACAATTTGCCCTTCCCCCAGAAAATGGGGCTTTTTGATTTTGGAAAAAGTGTTGAGACCACAGTAATGCTATTTTTGAAAGGAACCTCAGCCAACCTTCAGGGTGTTTGGGGAGGCACCTTTTCCAGAGACAGAAATTGAGTGGTAAGGAGTGTGAATGCTCTAAAATGAGCAAGTTCACTGTGTGTCTCCAGGTAGGGAATAGTAGTTACTAGAATAATAGTTACTTTGGAGAATATTATTGGGAAGCACACATATGCTATGTTAAGGTTGAATCACTTGGTGGAAATGTTACGCTGTTTTTATTTCTCATTCAGGCCTCTGATTTCACTCAGGAAATCACATAGGGCTGGGGTAATTTTAACACTGGCAAGAGCAGAAATCAGGCCTTGAACATTCTAAGTGCAACTGCATTCAGTTACAATTTATTAACACTGCTTTCATTGTACTTATTTTTATAGTTAGGGCTTCCCTAGTAGCTCAGACTGTAAAGCATATGCCAGCAATGCAGGAGACCTGGGTTCGATCCCTGGGTTGGGAAGATCCCCTGGAGAAGGAATGGCAACCCACTCCAGTACTCTAGCCTGGAGAATCCCATGGATAGAAGAGCCTGGCGGGCTACAGTCCATAGGGTCGCAAAGAGTTGGACATGACTGAGTGACCAACACACACGCATTCACAACAAGCAACGCCAGTTAGTTTTCATTGACACTCGTAATGTAAAGATTCCCTTTTTTTTGGCCCCCTCGCTATTTCACTGTGGGATCTCAGTCCCCTACCCGGGGATCGAACCCTGGCCATGGCAATGAAAGTTGGCATCCTAACCACAAGGCCACCAGGCAACTCCACGTATAAAGTTTCCTTCAAAAATAATAGATTCCTTTTGGATAGTGAGTCACATTAAAAAAATTTTTTTTTTAGCAAATAAGAGAGGCACGGCCTATGGCCCAGATCATGAAGGTGGACAGAAGGCAGTGACCTGAAACGGCACTGGCAGTGCAGGAGACATGGGTTCGATCCCTGAGTCAGGAAGATGCCCTGGAGGAGGAAGGGGCAGCCCGCTGCAGGGTGCTTGCCTGGGAAAGCCCGTGGGCAGAGGAGCCTGGCGGGGCGCAGTCTGTGGGGCTGCACAGCGTCGGACGCGACTGAGCGGCTGCACCAGCCCCAGCCTCTGGTGCTATTCTTCCTCAGCCCTGCTCTTCTTGCCCAACAGCTGCCAGAGCCACTGGAGTGATTTTTTTTTTTTGCATGTCAGTCTTCTCAAGGGCAAGAAATTCTTTTTATTCATCCTACATTTCTAACGCCAGGCAAACACCCACCACAGAAGAAATGCTCAAAGTCTAATGAACAGAGGAAATGCAGTTTCCGGGCATTTTCTCTCTCAGATCCCACAGCGCCCTAGGAAGGCAGAAGAGCAGGGACTGTTCCCATCTATCAGATGAGATGACTGAGTCGCACTTCAGAGTCCAGCTCAGTGCACTGAGTTAGAGGCTGGGTGTGTGGGCTCAGTCCAGGCTCCTCTCCCCTGAAGTGTCAAGATGAAAAGGATTGCGCGCGATTTAGTGAAGGAAGTGGGCAGTGGGTCGAGTCCTGCCTCTCTCGGTAGACATTCAGCCTGCCGACGACCAAGGGTCATCTTTGATGGGGAGGAGGGTCCCTTTGCAGGAGCATGTGAGGGAGCCTTGACAGTCCCCTGAGACACTTGGAGGGTGCTGGAAGGGCTGCCCAGAATTGGGGCCCTGAGCGCAGGCTTGTAGGGAGCAGAGGGGAGCCCCAGAGTGCGGGGCTCCGTGTTTGGGTTACTGGGTGGCATCACCCCGCCTCTGTCTCGGATGCTTGCAGACTCAGCTGTGCTGCTCTTCCTGGCCATGCCCATGCTCGCCGTGGGGGGCATCCTGTTCCTGATCACCAACCTGCAGGTGTGAGCCCGCCCTGGCCGAGGGCACCTGGCAGGACCTTGGGGTGGGCGGGGGAGGCGCAAGCCCTGCTGCTTTGGTGGCCTCTGATGGCGTGGGCCCCAGCCGGAGTGGCAGCTCCTGGGGTGGAGGGGGGTCTGTGTATGAGGGCCTGACGCTTGCTGGGTGCACGGGAAGTGTTTCACGGGCGAGTGAGTGACTCGGGCTGGTCCTGTGTTCTCCAGATCGGGAACCTGTTTGGCAAACACCGCTCGACCATCATCACCATGTACAACGGAGCATTTGACTCCTCCTCGGCAGTCTTTCTCATCATCAAGGTAGAGGGTGGCAATTGCCTGTGTCCCCTGCCGCTGGTTGGGCCTTGGGGTGGGCCCCAGACATCCATAATCAGCTTCTAGCGTAGAAGGCAAGAGCCTGGACCAAGACGTATTCTTAGAAATAAGTTTCGCCCCGGATTCTTACCTGGACTTTTTGTACAATGCAGTTTATGACAAGATAAACCTTGGCACCTCCACCGTGTTTAAGTGTGAGTTCAGTAGCATTGAGTTCATTCATGCTGTTGTACGACCATCACCAGCACCCATCTCTGGGACGCTTCTCAACCCTGTGAAGCTCAAACTGTCCATCAAGCAATAACTCCCCACGTCCCATCCACCTCCCGCTGGACCCTGACCACCACTGTTATAATTTCTCTTTCTGTGATTTTGGCTACTGCAGGTACCTCTGAAGTAGAATCACATCCTATTTTTTTTCTTTCTGTGACTGTATTATTTCATGTAGCATCATGTCCTCAAAGTTCACAGTTTGTTTTAGCAGGTGTCAGAGTTCCCTTCCTGTTAAGATTGACGCCTGTTCCGTCGCGCGTGCCACAGTTGTTATCTGTTCATCCTTGAAGGGACGTTGGTTTGCATCCACCTTTCAGGTGTCGTGAGTAATGCTGGTGTGAACGTGACTGTCACGCTGACCTTTCCCCTCTTGTTTCTGCAGCTCCTTTATGAACAGGGCGTCACCATCAAGGCCTCCTTCCTCTTCATCTCTGTCTGCAGTGCCTGGCATGTCGGGCGCACTCTCCTCCTGATGCCCCGGGGGCACATCCCCTACCCGCTGCCCGCCAACTACCGCTACGGGTAAGGACTGTGAGCTGGGGACGGTGTGGCCAGAGTCCCTCCTCTGACCTGGAGTGGGAAGAGGGTTTGGGACGGATGTGGTTACAGTAGGGCAGAGGAAACCTGTCTCTGGAGAGGAGGACTAGACCAAGGACTAGACCAAGTAGCAGTTAGCTACTGCTGCGTAATGAACGATCCCAAAACTTAAGGGCTTAAAACCTTAGGCATTTATTATCTTCCTAAGTCTAGTGGTAGCTGGCTAGTTCTACTGATCAGGGGGTGCTACTTAGATGCTCTTGACAGACTTCTCATGCCTGCGATCGTCTGGAGGGTTAGCCGGGGGCCGGCTGGCCTAATGGCCTTACTCACAGGGGATTTGTCTGCTTGTCTGGGGTGGCGAGGATATCTGGGTCACGTGGCTTGCATTCTCCAGCAGGCTGGCTGGCGCTTCTTCACTTCTTGGTTTCAGGGTTCCAAGAGCATGCAGCAACACGCAAGTTTTCTTCAGGTTTAAGGCTGGATTGGCACACCACTTATTTATTTTTAATAAATTTATGTATTATTGTTTGTTTTTGGCCGTGCTGGGTCTTTGTTGCTGCATGGGCTCTTCTCTGGTCGTGGAGAGCGGGCTTCTCACTGCTGTGGCTTCTGTCGTTGCGGAGCACAAAGTCTCGGGCACACAGGCTTCAGAAACTGCCGCCCGAGGGCTCAGAGCTGTGGCTCCCGGGCTCCATAGTCGTGGCACACGGGCTTAGTTGCTCCATGGCACATGGATCCTCCCGGATCAGGGGTTGAACCCGTGGCTCCTGCATCGTCAGGCGGATTCTCCACCGCTGAGCCCCCAGGGAGGCCCGGTGCGTCACTTTTGATGGGTCGTCCTGGTTGAAGCCGCTCATGAGGCCAGCCCAGATTCAGGGTTTGGGGAAACAGAGCTGCCAAGTTCCTTTGCAAAGCATAGAGAAGAAAGCAGATGAAGAAACGGGACCATTTCTGCATCTGCTCAGTACGAGCAGTGGCGCCAGGGACATTTCCTGGCGGGTCGATTACTCTCTGGCAGCCTGGCATGTGCTCTGGTTTCATTTCATGGTAGTACTCGGCTGCGTATCTGTATCTCCATCTTCCAGATCAGAACAGTGAGGCTCGGAAGAGTTAGGTCTGAGCCACGTTGCCACAGCCAGGAAGAGGCAGGACTGGGATTGGAACCCACGTCTGTTCTACGCTTCCCATCCTTCGGTTGCTCCCGTATGTGGCTGCAGATTAGAATTGCTGGGATTAACTGGAGATGTTTCTAAAAAAGATAACGGGAGCCTGCCTTCCACGCCCAGACCTTCTGGCTCCGCTGGTCTGGGCCTGGACGCCAGCGCTGGGGCTGTGAAAAGGTGATCCCAGTGTGCAGTGCCAGGGGCCATTTCCTTTCCCTGCATCCCGCACGCGTGTCAGGCTCAGCTCCCAGTCCTTGGCTTGGGCTGATAGAGCTTCTGTTTCCACAGTCTCTGCTCCAGGGACAGCCCCCAAGAGGAAGACAAGAAGGAAGCTGAGTCTGAAAAGCTGGAGCTGCAGTCAAAGGAGTTCCTTTCCCCGAAGAAAGGTGAAGCCTGCTGGTTAACCCATTTCCCCCCAAGAACCTGGCCTTCCCCTGCGGCCAGCGTGGTTCGTCACCTCCAGAGCTTTGCCAGGGACTCAGGGCCAGAGAAGGTCAGGTGGCGAAGAGACCTGTAGGATCTTTCCGACTCCCTCAGCCTACCGAGCGTCCAAGAGGGCAACCGGTTTCACTTCATCTCTCCTTTCCGTGCCCAGCACGCCGTGGCCCTGCTCCCCAGAGCTCAGTCTCCACCCTTCGCCTTCCCTTGCCCGCCCGCTCCTAAGCGTGCCTTATCTGTCCAGTATCTGCAGGTCCCGTGGGTCAGCCCTCTCTCACTGCCCCGTCTCCATCTTGCCTCGCCTTTCTGTCTGTTTTGGGTCCTGGGTTACAAACGTCCCAGAGCTCTGTCGGCTGAGGTAGAAACAAGAATAAGACCCTGGGAAGTTCACCGAATGAAGGGAGGAGTGCGCTTGCCAGGCCGCCGAAGCAGGATACCCCTGGGGACCCCAGGGTCAAATCCTCACCACTCTGCCCCTCGAGAAGAACGGGCCCATTGGGCAGCCTGGGGTGAGGCGCAGAGCACTCAGTCCACGGGCTCACCCGGACCGTGAAGATCAGGGCGGGAAAGGGTTCCGTGGGAGACTTGGAGGCTGGTGCTGAAAGAGGAGTGGGGGGTGCGGAGCTGCTGAAATTCTCGCTGTCCCCGCCATCCCGCACATCGCCTCTGACTTGCTCCTCTCCTTGCCTGTCTTTTCCTCATCCTGCCTGAGAACGATCGGGAAGGTTGGTAGTGCGAGAAGCATCCCAGTGTGAAGGGTCAGATAGTGGACAGCAGAGCATGGGAGAGCTGTGCCCCCGCGGTGGTGGGGCTGGGATGTTGCGTGGAGGCGGGGGTGTTGCCCTCGGAGAGTCCGGGGGGGAAGAACGGGTGAGCTCAGAGCTCGGGCTCTCCCGGTAAGACCTGTGCACCCATTCCCCCCCCCCCCCAATTCAATAGTAGCTCTTACCCGAATTTTCTTCCCTCTCATCAGAGACCCCGGGACAGCAGCAGGCACCCGGCTCCTTCTGGAGCCATACCTTCTCTCGGCGCTTTGCCTGGCACGTGGTGTGGCTGTCCGTGATACAGCTGTGGCATTACCTCTTCATCGGCACCCTCAACTCGCTGCTCAACAACTTGGCCATCAGGGACAGCGCGCTAGGTAGGTGGGGGGCTGGGAGGCAGCCCCTCTGTGCATCGCCTCTGGGGACTTGGCACCTCACGTGGTGGGGCGCTGAGCTCAGCAGGGCTCTGTGCTCCGAGGGAGGTCTGAGCCCGGGGTGTGGGCTGGAGGGTCAGGCCGGGCAGGGGCGGGTGGGTGGCCTCCTCTGGAAGGCAGTCCTAAAGAGCTCTTGCCGCCCACCCCTCTCTGCCCTCTGCAGTCAGCACCTACACAAACGCCTTTGCCGTGACTCAGTTCTTCGGAGTGCTGTGTGCGCCCTGGAACGGCCTGCTCATGGACCGGCTCAAACACAAGTACCAGGAGGAAGCGAAAAGGACAGGTGAGCCCTGCGCTCCAGAGGGTCAGGGAGCCAGCGTGCGGGAGGCTTTTGTTTACATCCACGCCCATCGTCTTTTTCTTAAATCCTTTTCTACTTGCATCTGTTCACTCATCCTTCCATGACTCATTCACCCATCCATCATTCATCTATACATCATCCATCATCTGTCCTTTTATCCATCCATCACCCATTCATCCATCACTCATTCATCCATCCATCATTCTCCCATCATCCATCATCTCTCCTTTTATCCACTTATCACTCATTAGTCCATCACTCATGCATCCTTTACTCATCCATCCATCACCCATCCATCCTTCCATCATCCATCCATCCAAACATCATCTGTCCTTTTATCCACTTATCACCCATCCATCCATCACCCATCTATCCATCACTCATCCATGCATCACTCATCCATCCTTCCATCATTCACCCATCATCCATCATCTGTCCTTTTATCCATCCATCACCCATTCATCCATCACTCATTCATCCATCCATCATTCTCCCATCATCCATCATCTCTCCTTTTATCCACTTATCACTCATTAGTCCATCACTCATGCATCCTTTACTCATCCATCCATCACCCATCCATCCTTCCATCATTCACCCATCATCCATCATCTGTCCTTTTATCCATCCATCACCCATCCATCCATCACTCATCCATACATCCATACATCATCTGTCCTTTTATCCACTCATCACTCATCCACCCATCATTCATCCATCCTTCACTCATTCATCCTTCCATCATCCATCCTTCCATGCATCATCTGTCCTTTTGTCCATTCATCATGCATCCATCCATCCATCCACCATCCATCCATCATCCATCTCTCCATACACCCACTAGTCACTGAGTGCCAGTTACGTGCCAACCATAGTTCCAGATTTCGATAACAGACCTGACAGTTACGTCCTTGTTCTCACGCTGTTCTAGTCTAGAGAGTAGAGAAATGCAAGTAGTCAAGCTTTGTGGCCCCTGAAATAAACCTGCAGGGAGCTGTGGCCACACAAAGCAGGGCACCTACGCTGTGTCTTCCTGGAGGAAGCGGCCTCTGAGCTCCTAAAGGGAGAGTAAGAAGTGGCAAGATGAAGGCGAGGGCCTGGGATGTGGCCCAGGGGTGCCATTGTTCATGGTGGTGAAAGAATGAAACCTTGAGGAAGCTGAGGAGCCCCAGCAGGTGGTTCAGGCACAGGGCGTGTTGGGGCGGGGGCTGGGGAGAGGAGAGAAAGGGCAGGCGGCGTCCTGCCAGGGAGCTGGGGCCTGATCCTGGGACGAGAACAGATGGACAGGGCAGCCTGCTCATTTTGTTGTTTCAGCCTCAAGCCGCACGGCCTGTGGGATCTAGGTTCCCCAACCAGGGGGTTGGACCCTGGCCACGGCAGTGAGCGCACTGAGTCCTAACCGCTGGACCCCAGGGACTGCCGGTACCCCTGGAGTTTCATCTCCCCCGCCCCGCTTCTCTGAGCCACTTCTAAAGCAAACCTCAGACGTCAGATCATTTTATTTGTAAACACTTCAGTATGTAGTGCCAACAAGTAAGGCCTCTTCTGTTTAAGTGAAGCATCACCGGGAAGAATATCATTATGACGCCTGAGACAGCCTCCGATGATTTCTCAGTGTCATGTGTTCACTCACGTGGTCCAGTTCGGATTTCGCTAACGGTCTCATCTGAGTCTTTCTGTCAGCGGTTTGTTTGTTCAAATTCGGATCCATACAGGGCCACAGTGTAGTAAGTCTCTATCCCCCGCCCCCTTTTTCCGCTTCGTTCACTTACTGACGGGACTGGGTTACTTGTCCGGTCAGGTTTCCCACATTTTGCATTTGGCATCCTTTTCGTGTCATTTTTAAACGTTCTTTTGACTGGGCTCTGTCTGTAAACAGGCAGATCGGAGACTCAGTTTGGTATCTTTTGGCAAGAATAACTTGAGAGGTGGAGCCGTGGGCTTCCTCCGAGGTCTCATCTGCAGACCCTGGGTACCCGTTGCCTTGTTCTTATGATGTTAGGATTGATCCGTGCACTCAGACATTGTCAGTCTGATCCACCCGTTGTGAAAGGTTCTCATCAGCTGCAGGCCTTGCCGCTACTGATGCTTGATGCCTAGACCCGTTATTTTATTAGGGTTGCAAAACAGAGAATTTCTATGACTATCTTTTCCTTCTGCTTTTCATAGCTAAAACTTTCCCTAGAACGACAAACTTTATTAACTGTTTTGTTTACCTGGAAATAAATGCGTATTTTTTCCTCTGTTTGAGCCTGTCTGGTGGCTCACATGGTGAAGAATCTGCCTGCGGTGTTGGAGACCCAGATTCGATCCCTGGGTTGGGAAGATCCCCTGGAGAGAGGGCATGGCAGCCCACTCCAGCATTCTTGCCTGGAGAATCTCATGGACAGAGGAGCCTGGCGGGCTAGTCCACCGGGTCGCAAAAGAGTCAGATATGAATGTGCAGTGGACACTTTTTCCTCCTCTTTACTAGTTTCAGAAAAGTGAGTTGGTATCCAAGCAACTTCCAGGGGTAACCGCTCACAGTTTCTCTTTTGAAATCTTATTTTCAGTATATCTGACGTGTTTCAGTCCGTCTCTGTGACGATCCTTCTTGAGGTTCAGACTCCCTCACCCTTGACCCCTGGGAGCGTGACCAGTCAAGCATCTGTGTCCTTTACAGAAAGTTACTTTTGGAGAGTGCTCGGGTCCCTTTCACTGGGTATGTTTCCTGGCCCAGACCCGAAACCACCCATGCCTTCAAATAGTCCTGGGTCCCTTTGAATGAGAAGTGGTGTTTAACGATGGCAGTCTGGATGCTGGGGTTTCTAATTCTCCTGGGCTCTCATGGCTTTTAGTCCTCAGAGGTAAAATATAGATAATTTTTTGGATGAAAAGAAAATAAATCATGAATATCTAATACTGATGTTTTAGTTCAAATTTTACTTGATTTTTGCATTTGTATCTCTTTTCTTCTGAAAATCATGGTTCCTAAAATACTATACATTATACTATATATACATACTGTGTACTGTGTATACACACACACATATATATTCTATACATAGTTTTTTAAAAATATATTTTACGCATGACTGCTGGTTTAGCAAGGTCAGTACTGTTACTAATAACTGCCGGTGCCGACTGTTGGTGCGCCTTCCTTTCCCTCATTCTCACTCTGAAGGTACGTCCCCTAGGATCTGTCCGTCAAAATTATGGTATTTTAAGAGTCAGCAACTGGATACAAAAAGTTGCATTCGTTGGTTTCATCTCGTTGGATTTCTTTTTTTTTCTTTTTGGGGGGGAATGGCCTTGCTTGTTTTCTTCCTATTATTCTGATTTAATTTTTAAGGACATTTTTGTATCAAACGTTGACACTATTCCGAAGCCACAACTAGGAAACGGGAACCAGCCCACCGCATTTGTTTCCTCCTCGGTCCCCTGGCCTCCCTTCCTGCCCTTGTTTGGTAATTGCTTTTTTTTTCCCCTTTAAAGACAGACTCGTTTGCATAAACAGCTTCCCTTTCTTAGGTAAAAGGCGGCAGCCAGGACCGCCCCTCGGCAGGACTCCATCCTTCCGTGACTTGTTGTTTAGTCGTGACTTGTTGTTGTTTAGTCGCTCAGTCGTGTCCGGTTCTTTGTGACCCCATGGACTGCAGCCCGCCAGGCTCTGTCCATGGGGTTTCCCAGGCAAGAGCACTAGAGTGTGTTGCCATTTCCTTCTCCAGGGGATCTTCCCGACCCAGGAATCGAACCTGCGTCTCTTGCGTTGGCAGGCAGCTTCTTTACCCCCTGAGCCCCCAGGCAAGCCCTCTGCCTTTGTCTGCTGCCGGTTTGGACACCTCCGGTCTTCTGCTGGAACCCATGGTCCTGCCCGGAGTATCTGGCTGTAGGCTGTGATCATCTATGAGTGGCTGACGCTGGCCTGTGATTAAGATGAGTCGCTGGAGATGGAGGCATGGGTACATGTTTGAATGGTGTTTTGGTTCAGTTTAGTTCAGTGGCTCAGTCGTGTCCAACTCTTTGTGACCCCATGAATCGCAGCACGCCAGGCCTCCCTGTCCATCACCAACTCCCGGAGTCTACCCAAACTCATGTCCACTGAGTCACTGATGCCATCCAACCATCTCATCCTCTGTCGTCCCCTTCTCCTGCCTTCAATCTTTCCCAGCATCAGGGTCTTTTCCAGTGAGTCAGTTCTTCTCATCAGGTGGCCAAAGTATTGGAGTTCCAGCTTCAGCATCAGTCCTTCCAATGAATAGTCAGGACTGATTTCTTTTAGGATGGACTGGTTGGATCTCTTTGCAGTTTAAGGGACTCTCAAGAGTCTTCTCCAAATGTTTAGGAAGTGAGTTATCCGCGTGTACTGATGAATTGGAGATGGGGTGTATGGAGAGAAGGGGTCAGCGTGGCCCCCCGCCCCCTGGGCGTCCCTTCAGCCTCCTGTCTCCCTTTCGGTACAGGGGCCGTGGCCAAGGCCGCTGCCCTGCGCTCGGTGGTGCCTTCGCTGACCCTGACGTCCCTGCTGAGCCTGGGCTTTGCCGTCTGCGCCTCCATACCGGTGCTGCCCCTGCAATACGCCACCTTCATCCTGCAAGTGGTCAGCCGCTCCTTCCTGTACGGGTGCAACGCGGCCTTCCTCACGCTCGCGTACGTGGGCTTGATGTGCGCTCCCTGATGGGGGATTCCCCGGGACTGAGTGGGGTGTGCTGGGGGCGGAGAAGTCCGGGGAGGAGACCCAGATGCCAGGGGAGGCGCCCTGGAGGCTGTGGGAGGGGCAGAGCCTTCACACCCACTAACGCCCTCCATGTCTGCTCCCCGCCGCCTCTGTGATCTGCCTGGCGAGCTCCTGTTCGCCCTGCAACGCCCACTTCTGCTGTAGCCCTCCCAAGGAAGAGCAGAAAGAAAGCCTTTTCCTTCCTTGTGGCACTCTGCTTCTTTCTTCTTTTTTTTGGGTGAGGGGGATATTTTCTTGGCCCTGCCGCACTGCTTGTGAGATCTTAGTTCCCTGACCAGGGATCGAACCCACACCCCTTCCATGGGAAGTGCAGCGTCTTAACCCAGTAGACCAGCAGGGAAGTCATTATTCTCGCTGCTTCTGCTGGGGCATGCATCATTTAGTATATGGTGGATGTATCTGTGTCTTTTTCCTGAGACCTCCTGGGGCCCAGCCTGCGTCTGGGGCCCTGCTGTTTTCCCCGGGTCGAGCGCGGGGCCATCTCTGTGCTCCAGCAGAGGTGAAGGGGGGCCCTGTGGGTGTGAGTAAGTGCTGGCTGGCTTAGACTAGGGGAATGGGAGCAGGGGGCTGACCAAGACCCACCAGAGCCAGGCCCTTCCGTGGAGCGAGGGTCCCCAGAGCCGCTGGAACCTCCTTTGCCCGCCCCCGTGCAGGTTCCCCTCGGAGCACTTCGGGAAGCTGTTTGGACTCGTGATGGCCCTGTCGGCCGTCGTGTCTTTGCTGCAGTTTCCCCTCTTCACCCTCATCAAAGGCCCCCTCCAGAATGACCCGTTATACGTGAGTACTGGGGGGCGGGGACCCTGGCCTTAGACTCAGATCGGGGCGACTTTGTCAGTCTCCAAGCCTGGCCGGGGTGGCCTGGGTGTGGTTCCCGCGGGAACGTTTCTGCACATGGCTACGTCCTGGGTCTTGCTTTTCCAACGGGAGTCCGTGGGAGAGCCTATCGTGTGCCGGGGATCCCCGAAGCCAAAGGGTTAACGTGGATGGCCTCCCAGGTCATCGGGGACTCTGCAGACCTCAGTTTCTCCACCTGTGGAATGGGCACAGCTTTCCTCCTTGCCCTGCCCTTAGGCGGGTGGAACGAAAAGTCGCCCAGAATCCATCCCATAGGGCACCGTCAGGTCTGAGTGGGATGCAGAGGAGAAACCCAGCGGGATTCTGGTCCCTGCATGATGGTGGACTTGGCCTCACTGCCCCCTCACCCTGCAGGCGGGATTCTGGTCCCTGCATGGTGGTGGACTTGGCCTCACTGCCCCTCACCCTCCAGGTGAACTTAATGCTGGTGCTACTGACTCTCCTGACATTCATCCACCCCTTCCTGGTGAACCGGGAGTGCCAGCGGAAGGAAAGCCCCCGTGAGGTCGCCTAGATCAGAAGCCCCCTCTTTGCTGCCCCGAGGATGTGTCATCTTCCTCCCCCTCGGAGAACCCCACATCAAGGAAGACTTGGCCACCCAGGCTGCTTATATTAAGTAACCATTTTTCTTTCCGTAAGACAAAAAGCCGTTTTCACCTGCCTGCCAAGACTGCTTATCCGCAAAATGGGAGCAAAGGCACAGAAAGGCTTTCAGTGTCAGAGGCAGGAACAGCTGGCCCTGGCGAATGCTTGGCCCGAGGCGGGTGATGGGATGGTGAACTGTGTCTCCTGCTTCTCCGGGTCTCTGTCCCTGAAGCCTGAGCCCGCCTGGACGCTGTGCACCATATACACTTCCCAGTGAAGGCTGAGGCTGTCCCGCTACTCAGCGTTCAGCAGTGGCACCCAGCTTGCCCCCAGCGGCCCAGAGGATGAGCCCGGGGGGAAAGAGAGGCAGGTGGGTTGGGGTGGGGGTCTCAGGTCTGCTGTTGATGCCGAGTGGCCTTGAGCAGACCCTTCTCCCCTCGGAGCGCCAGTTTCCCATTTGTGAAAGGAGAGGGGGTTTGGAGTCGGCCTTCCCTCCAGCATTCGTGTTTCACTGGATTGGCCCAAAAGTTCATTTGAGTTTTTCGTAAGATGTTATGGGGGGCGGGAGGAGGGGGCAGAGATAACCCGAACAAAGTTTTGGGCCAGTAGAAGTTTTTCAGAACAGTGTCAGCCTGCCCACCCTCAGAGCCGTGAGAACCACCTGGCTTGCTGGACCCAGGGGTCTCTGTTGAAGCCTTTCAGGGAGGTTTTCTTCAAGAAGGGAGATGATTGGTTTTTATAACATTGAGTTATGTCCTAAATCATTTCATTAGAAGAAATAAAGCTTTTCTGTCTAAGACAACTGCTGCTCCCAGGCTTTGGGGCCCTGGTGGTGTGTGCGTGCGTGCCTGTGTGTTCCAGCCCAGACCTGGCCCGGGGGCGTGGACGTGGGCGGTGTGGAGGTGGCTGGCCACAGCCCCAGGCATGGCAGCTGGACCCAGGGTGGGGCAGGAGCCTCAGACTGGGGTCCGGCCACCTGGTCCCAAGGCCTGGGCTGGGGGGCCCCCAGGAATGCCCTGCCTCGCCCGCTCTTGCTGTCCACCCTGCCCCCACCCTGCTGTAACACGTGCCTGCCCCCACCCCCCAGCTGGACTCAGAAGGTCTGACCCTTGCAGCAGCTGGGCAGGCCCCTGAGGTCCTTAACTGCTGGCTGCGGTGAGTCCTTTCCACCCCGGAGGCGCCTGCGAGAACTGAAGGTGGTCTCCGCTGTCTGGTGTGTGCTGGGCACCCTGGAGCATTCGTTGGTGAGGGGCGGGCTGGGCGAGATGGGAGAAAGTCTGCAACAGGCCGGGGTTTGACTCCTCTTCTCCAGGAGAGGACTGAGGACTGACTCCTGCCTTCAGTCAGATTACTGAGCAGCAATGCTGTGGGGTCTGTTCTAGGCACTGGGGCATCGAGAGAGGTGCCCGAGAGTCTGAAGTCAGCTCTTCTCTGAGCTGCCGAGGGCTAATTTTCCGGGGCCGGGCCTGGGTGTGCAGATGACATGATTGCTGATAGATGCTTTCATCCGGTAGTCTTGCTCAGAAGCTTTCGGTGGCTCTCTGTGGCCCATGGGGTGGAGCCTAGATGCCAGCCTGGCAGTGCGGATGGCCGGTCAGCAACGTGATTCCAGTTCCCCCTCCGATCCTCACCTCCTAGGGCCCAGCTCATCCCCGTGGGCCCAGGTGTGTGCTCTAGCATCTGCGAGAACTGCCCGTTCCTCCCTCCCAGCCCGTCTCTGCCAGGGAACTCTGCTGGGTCCACAGGGGTCCGGCTCGAAACGCCATCTCCTCTGAAAGCCTTTCTGCGGCTTTCAGCAGCCCTGAGTTCCCGGGCCTTGGTCACACCCTTCTTGGAGACGGGCCCCCGCCTCCTCTCTTGGCCCCTTTTCCCATTTGGACACAAAGGCCCGGGAGGCAGCCTCTGGGTCTCACCCCTGGCTCAGGGAATAGCGGCTGCTTGCCAGGTGCGCGGTGCCAGTTACTGCCTGTTGGAGACTGATCACTGAATGAGTGGAGTCTTGTTCTGGCTTCAGCTTTAACAAGGGACAGAGCAGGGCACACAGGGTGTGGTGGGGAGGGCAACAATCGACTAGGAGCCAAGGCAACCCTCTTGGCATCCCGGCTCGGTCACCAGTGTGACCTTGGAGGGACCGCTTCTCCACCTCTCGGTTATTTATCAGTGTGATTGGGGAAATAGACCTGCTTCTCTGGACTGGATTAGAAGTTAGGTCAGGTGCCTAGACACAGGGGGTACCTAACGGATCAAAGCTATCATTACAGTTAATGTCTTAAATTTTGAAAGGATTGCCTCGTGTCCGCCAACTGGTGGACGAATTAATAAAATGGTATGACCATACAGTGGACTCCTGCTTGGTGATACAAAGGAATGAGATATTGATACATGCGACCACACGCATGAACCTTGAAAACATGCAGAGTGAGAGAAGACAGGGACCATGAGGGTAGTATGATTTTCATTCAGATACGAAACATCCAGAACAGAAAAATCCATAGAGGCCTTCCCTGGTGGCTCAGCTGGTAAAGAATCCGCCTGCAATGCAGGAGACCTGGGTTTGATCCTGGGTTGGGAAGATCCCCTGGAGAAGGGAATGGCTAGCCCCTTCAGTATTCTGGGCTGGAGAATTCCATGAACTGTGTAGTCACAAAAAGCCGGACACGACTGACTTTCACAGAAGGGAAATGAGAACTCTTAGGGCTGGGCACGTGAGCTGCTTCTCACTGACTCATCTTCCCCAGAAATCACCCCTGACTCTGGATAGAGGTGTTCTCTGCACTTCCTGAAGGATCCAGGCACTTGCATTTTTTTAGTAACAGCTTTATGGGGATAGAACGCGTATACCATACGATCCACCCATGTAACGTGCACAGCGCATTGGGTTTTAGTGCACTGAGTTGTACCACCGTCTCCATCGTCAAGTTCAGAGCGTTTTTATCATCCTAGAAACCCTTCTGTGAGTTCCTCCTCAGATGCGATCAACCGCTCTTTGCAACAGGGAAGTGAGCTCGCCGGGGGATTCACGAGGGTAGGTTCCACTCAGCAGCAGGTGGGCAGTGCCACCCTGCTCTCTGCTGCCAGCCTCAGCAGACAGGGACCGCTGCAGGCGGTGCCAGGCGGGGTCCTCTGGGGCAGGGGACAGTCCACCCGGAGGGAGAGGAGGGCGCCTGCTGCCCCCAGGACAGGGACAGTGTGAGTCAGCGGCTGCGTGTGGCCGTCTGCTTTCACCACCAACTTGCGGAAGAGGACAGCGAGGCTGTGACGGCAAGCTTCACCAGGACCATCCAGCTAGTGCCTCGTGGAGCTGCTGCCTTAGCCCACGTCCGGGGACTCCCTGGGTGCTCCAGTGGCAGAGCCTGTGCTCCCAGTGCAGGGGGCTGGGGTCCAACCCCTGACCAGGGAATGGGGGTCCTACGTGCTGCAACGAAGACGCTGCATGCTGCCACTGAGGCCTGGTGTGCCAAGTAAATGAATAAAACAGATTAAAAACCCTGTATCTGTCTGACTCCTAAGGTCACGTTCCTTTTAGGTGTGACCTTTTCTTTACGTTCTTATTTTTATGCCGTAAGTTTATTTACAAACCTGTCTAGGATGAGTTTGATCCTTTTTTCAGAGGTTACGTCTCTTCATGTCTGTCTCGTGGATTATTTGTTAAGCAGTTGGTGTCTTGATGTCAAGGAGGGCTGCGCCTCCACACCCAAAGAACACAGTCATCACAGCTCGTCACCTCCCACTGAACACGGCGTATTCTTCCCCAGACTCCTCACGGTGGCTCCTGTGGACACACAGATTGAGATCCTCTGGCTGCCCTGTGCCCACCCAGCGCTGTCAGAAGCTCTGCAAAAGATGCAGAGACCAAAGGTGGAGGGCAAGGCGGCTCATGCCACCTGCGCCTCGGCCTTTCCTTCACACTCTCAGCGTTCGTTCTTATGTCAGAAAGAGACAGCTGTTGTAAAGCAGGTCAGAGAATAAAGAGCCACATGATAGAGGGTTATCACCGTTCATTTCAGTACCCAGAAATGCCCGCGTTAGCACAGGGCCCTGTGTGCCCCCCGAGGTGCCACTGTGTGTGTAATGACGGAAACCACCTCCCAAGCCCTTCTTTACAGCATCACGCCGCTGTCACAGCCGTGGCTTTAAATGGCCACTCACACCCGCGTCTGATGGCCATGGCACAGTGACCTCCCGGCTCCCCCTGGGTCGTGGACGATGTGCCTCTGTCTCTTCTGTCCCCCCAGGGCTGCCCAGGCGGGGGTCCCAGATGGCAGAGACTCGGGAGAGGGGTGGAGGGCGGCAGGTCGGGGCTGTGAACAATAACAGCCGGAGAAGCCCCTTGGGAGTTTCTGGGGGAACCCCATCACGGTGCTTAATCCTCTTCCCTTGGGCTTCCCTGGTGGCTCGGCTGGTCAAGAATCCGCCTGCAATGCGGGAGACCTGGGTTCAATCCCTGGGTTTGGTAGATCCCCTGGAGAAGGGAAAGGCTCCCCACTGCAGTTTTCTGGCCTGGAGAATCCCATGGACTGGATAGTCCATGGGTCGCAAAG
This sequence comes from Bos javanicus, assembly GCF_032452875.1. Lineage (NCBI taxonomy): Eukaryota > Metazoa > Chordata > Mammalia > Artiodactyla > Bovidae > Bos > Bos javanicus. Next base: position 81,163,864 of record NC_083882.1, on the reverse strand, counting down.
AGTCAGACACGACTGAGCGCCTTTCATTGGTCTAGGGCTGACTGTTCTCCAGTCTGAAGGTGCTGGCTGCCTGCTTCACAGGGCGGTTTGTCCTCCGCTGATTCGAAACCCGGGGTCCCTGCAGGGATGGCCTGGAGCTCCTTTCCCTGCCTGTCTCTCCGGGCCTAGATGATCCCCGAATGCATCAAGTGTGGCTTGGGCACAGCCCCAAGTCCCTCCTTGAATGTTCTGCGGGAAGAATGCTTGCTTTCCAGCACCAAGTCCAGACTCCGGTCCTCTGTTGGTGATGAGGAGTCCCAGATGGGCCGCGTCTGACCACTCCTGGCCCATTGCTGCCCGCCGTGGGGCCGACGCGCCGGGACTGTGCTCAGGGCCCTCTGCATTCCCTTTCCTGCGTCCAGGGTCACCTCCCAAGCCTGAAGGCGGACTCAAGCTGTAGGTGCAGGGGAAAGGCTCAGGGCGTCCCAGACATGGCCCTGTGTGACCTCAAGGCACCCCTTCATCCCCAGAGCCTCAGTTTCCTCACCTGCGATGGAGACAATAGACAGCACAGGGCTGGTTGGAGAGACTAGAGAGGACTCGGAGAGTAAAACCTGGAGGCAGCTGGAGTCTCCACGACCAGCTTCCGGCTCTCTCCCCCCAGAGCTCGGGACTTGGTTCAGGTGCCTGTTTCTTCATCTGTAAACTGAGAATAACAATAGAATTGGATGACTTCAAAGCACTTGGAACACGACATAAACTGCCTTGCTTCTGGCAGGCAAGCACCGCATGTTATCGGCAGCATCTGTGATTCCCTGGGGGGCAGACGGAGCGAGAACTCCAGGCCTGGGGGAGCCTGGAACGTCACTGCCTTGGTTCAGGGCAGAAACCAGCTCGCAAGCATTTGTCGGAACTCGTTTCTGTCTGACAAAGCAGGGCAGATCCTCTTAAATTGTGTAGAATGGGAAAGCTTCAAGACAAAAAAAACACAAAACTTTCTAACTATCCCAAATCTTAAGCCAGTGAAAAATACCAACCTTCATATTCATTTCTTGCCCTACTGTTTGCTTCTGCAGTAGTCAGCACAGGAAATCTGTGGGCACAGAGGGATTGGGTTGTGGATTCCTTCCGGGGCCAGGGGTCAGGGATGGCTGGGGTCCAGGTGGGAGTGCAGACAGCCAGCCCTGCACTCTGTTCTGTCCTCAGGCTGTGTGTTCTTGAATGGGTCACAGCCTCGCCCTGCTGCTGAGGATGAAGAGGCTTCACGTGAAAAGCACTTGGCCCTGGCTCATAGCAGGTCCCGGAGTAACTTTTATTGTTAATATATGCACAATATCACCTTAAAGGTCAAATGCACGTTTTTGTTTGTTTTCTTTTCTCTTAATATATATTTTATTGAAGTGCAGTTGACTTATAATGTTTCAGATGCATAGCAAGGTGATTCAGTGATACTTACACACATATATTATTTTTGAAATTATTTTCCATTAATGTGTATGCTTTAGAAGTGAAAGGATTTTACTCTCCTTGCTTGGAAGTATCGCACCCAACCCATGGTTAACTCCTGCAGTTAACTCCTTTCAGCTCCTACCTCCCTTCTTTCCTTTCCAGCCTGTTACCCTGTACGGATTTTCATTGTACCAGGCACTTGTCTAGCACAGAGCTTGTTACAGTTGCAGTTTAATGTACAGATTAAAAAATAATAATAATGCAGGACTTCCATCAGTCTTGGAATTCCAGGTAGGCAGTAATAGTATCTTTTTTTTCCTAATGATAGAGTTATCTTTTTAAAGTAATTTTTAAGAAATGTATTTGTTTTTGGCTGTGCTGGGTCTTCCTTACTGTGCTCCTGCAGTTGAGGAGTGTGGGCTCCGTGGTTGCAGCTCGTGGGCTCTAGAGCTCGGGCTCAGGAGTGATGGCCCATGGGCTTGGTCGCTCTGTACCTTGTGGGTCTTCCCGGACCAGGGACCACAGCTGTGTCCCCTGCGTTGGCAGCAGATGCTTAACCACCGAGCCACCAGGAGGCCCAGTGACTGTGTCTTTTATTACCCCTTGTATCCTCAGGGCTTTGCCCCCTCCCTACCTGGCACAGAGGACTTCCCTTCTGGTTCAGCCGGTAAAGAATCTGCCTGCAATGCAGGAGGCCTGAGTTTGATCCCTGGGTAGGGAAGATCCCCTGAAGAAGGGAAAGGCTACCTACTCCAGTATTCTGGCCTGGAGAATCCCATGGACTGTACAGTCCATGGTGTCGCCAAGAGACAGACACGACTGAGTGAATTTCACTACCTGGCTCAGAATTGTCGTTCAATCGTTCAGTCGTGTCTGACTCTTTGCGACCCCATGGACTACAGCACGCCAGGCTTCTCTGTCCTTCACCATCTCCCGGAGCTTGCTCAGACTCATGTCCATCAAGTCGGTGATGCTGTCCAGCCAGCTCATCCTCTGTCATCCCCTTCTCCTCCTGCCCTCAATCTTTCCCAGCATCAGGGTCTTTTCAAATGAGTTGGCACTTTGTATCAGATGGTCAAAGTTTGGAACTTCAGCATCAGTCCTTCCAATGAATATTCAGGGCTGATTTCCTCTAGGATGGACTGGTTGGATCTCCTTGCAGTCCAGGGGATTCTCAAGAGTCTTCTCCAGAACTACGTAAGTTTGAAGGCATCAGTTCTTCTGCGCTCAGCCTTTGTTATGGTTCAACTCTCACATCCATACATGACCACTGGAAAAATATAGCTTTGACTAGATGGACCTTTGCTGGCAAAATAATGTCTCTGCTTTTCAATACTCTGTCTAGGTTTGTTATAGCTTTTCTTCCAAGGAGGTACACAATAGAGGTTCAAGAAATACTGGATATAAGCGACACAGGAAGAGAGAGAGAGAGATGAAGGAAGGAAGAAAGGGAGGGGAAGGAAAGAAGGAGGGAAGGAAATGAATGACTGTTTGAAGGCAGGGGCACCTCTTTCACCTCCACCACCCTGAGATCTCCATTTGCCATTGGCAGGGACTTGCTTGAGGAAAATGCAGGATGACTTGAACTAGGAGGCTTTGGAGAAGGTTGAAGGTGTCATGTTGGGGAAGTGGATGGAACCACTGTATGTTTTATGACAAGACAACAAAGACTGAAGCATAAAAAACAGAAAACTTTTCTCCTTGGTTTGGCCTCCCCGCTCTGGGAGTGAAGATGTGTGTTGTGTGTAGGCATTAATCAGACTGCCTGAGGAGACAACATTCCTTCTTAATCTCACAAAGGGTCGCAACTCCTTAGGCGATAACCTTCCTTCTTAAACTTGGAAGAGGTCCCAGGGACCTCTATATATGTAGATATGCTCACTATATGTGTAGATCTGGATTGTGCAAGCTGTCACTGAAAGTGAAAGTGTTCATCACTCAGTCGTGTCCGACTCTCTGTGACCCCACAGACTGTAGCCCACCAGGCTGCTTTGTCCATGGAATTCTCCAGGCAAGAATACTGGAGTGGGTTGCCATTCCCTTCTCCAGGGATCTTCTGAACCCAGGAAAATCCCCACATGTTGTGTTAATTTCTTCTGTACAGCAAAGTGCATCAAGGAAAGGGCACTCTAGACAGTTGAAATGGTGTCTGAGAGCTCATAGTATATTTGGGAAATAGCAGGGTGCTCAGTATGATGGGAGCAGTGTGTGTGTGTGTGTGTGTGTGCGCGCACGCGTGCCTGTGTATGTGTTTGGGGAGATGAGGTTGTAGGGCAGTGACTCAAGGAGCAGGTGGTTCTGCCCCTCAGGGGGACATTTGGCAATATCTGGAGGCATCTTTGATTGTCCCAACTTGGGGGGAAGGTACAACTGGCATCTAGAGGGTGAGGGCATTGCTGCTAAACCCCAACCCGGCACAGGATAACACCTCACAACAAAGAAGAATCCGGTCCCCAGTGTCAAAAATGCTCAGGTTGAGGTCAGGAGGGGCCAGATCAGAAAGACAGTATTTGTTAGAAGTACTTGACAAGTGTTTGTGTGATGAGCTCCAGGTTTTAGGAGCTCATTTTAACAGCATCCAGACAATGTATCAGAGATGGGGGTAGGTTATAGGAAGAGGAGGAAGGGAAAGTGATTTGAGAGCCATTGAAGTGGTCCAGGTGACAAATGGCCAGCGGATGGCTAGAAGATGAGATTGGAGGTGGTCCAGGTGAAGGATGGCCAGCAGCTGATTAAAAGAGGGGCGGAGGAGGTGGGACTGGGTAGGGAGACAAGATGGTTAAGGTGCTGAGACTGGATGTACGGGTGATGGAGAGGGTGGGTGGAGGACGGCCCCGGGGTCTTGGCTTGGGGGTATGAGTGCAAGGTGATGACTTCTCCAGAGGGAGGGACCACACGAGGAGGAGCAGGTGTGTGTGTGTGTGTGTGTGTGTGTGTGACGAGTCAATCGGACACGTGTTGAACTCATAACACACGTGGGACACCCAAGTTGGAAAGCTTATCGGGTGACTGGATATGTGAGTCTGTAGCTGTGGACCACACCTGGTGGATGGCAGGTCTGGGGCTGGAGATGAAGATTTCGGAGCGATGAGAGTATATATATTGTAGCCTGAGACACAGGGGTGGATGGGCTAACCCACAGAGCAGGTATGGAGTTAGGAAAGAAGGGCACCAAGAAGCCAGTGGATGGCCAATATTTAACTTTCTGGAAGAGGAAGAGGAGCCCCTCAACAGAAGCTGGGAAGGAGTGGCTAGAAAGGTTGTTAAGAAAAGACGCTGTTTTTAAGAAGGAGGAAGTAAAGAGATACCAGGCGCCACAGAGGTCAGGCAGGACACGAACTGAAGTGTCTGTTGGGTTTGGCAATCAGGCAGCCAGTGGGGGCCTTGGCAAGAGTAGCTTCTGTGGAGCATCGCAGGGTGGGCAGAAACCAGAGTAGTCTGGTAATATAGTGTAAGGAGTCGGGGCGGTTGAGTTGCTGGCCAGTTAACTCTATGCTATGGCCTTCCCTGATAACTCAGTTGGTAAAGAATTCACCTGCAATGCAGGAGAACCTAGTTCTATCCCTGGGTCGGGAAGATCCACTGGAGAAGGGATAGGCTACCCACTCCAGTATTCTTGGGCTTCCCTTGTGGCTCAGCTGGCAAAGAATCCACCTGCAATGCAAGAGACCTGGGTTTAATCCCTGGGTTGGGAAGATCCGCTGGAGAAGGGAAAGGCTACCCACTCCAGTATTCTGGCCTGGAGAATTCCATGGACTATACAGTCCATGGGGTCACAGAGTCAGACACGACCGAGCAACTTTCACTAAGTCTACACGGCTCATTGGAGGAGCTCGGTTTTGGTGCAAAGAGAATTCGCATTGTTCTTTGACTTAACCTCCAGGAAGCACCAAATCACCCACATGCTGGCTCAAATTCCAGCAGTGCTGTGGTTTGTTTCCTAGAAGTGCTTCTCTTCTGCCTCTCCTATCTGATCTGTCAGTCTTTCAGAGCCAAGTCCAAGGAACGCCTTTTCAAAGAAGCCCTCTCTGCCTGCCCTTGCCCTCAATGCAGCTCTGATAGCGTTGCTGGAAGCGGGCTCTGGCTGCTCACCACTCAAACGCCAATAAACAGGCCAGCTTGGTGGGAAGGAAAGATGCCGGCAACTAGAGGCATAGGGCAGACATCAGTCCAGAGGCTGACGCCTCTGCCCCTCAACACTCAGGGGGGCAAGAGCTTTTATAGGCACAGGGAGGGGCTACATGCAGAAACAGCACAGCCAGCCCTGACAGTCGCCTTGAAATTGGTCCTTGGTGGTCTGACCAGCATCATCTGGGGTGTTTCGGGTACAGTTAGTCTTCAGTTTCAGGGTCAGCTTGTTTCCATTCTGAGGTCAGCTCTCAGAATTGCAGCAGAGTTTTCACGGCTGTGGTCCGGTCATCATGTATTACCTTCTCCACCTTGGGGCGGGGAGTGTTTCCGTCTCTGCAAGACAGCTCCCAGGATATGGCTCAGAATGTTATCCACAGCCCTTGAGAGGGAACAAGGTCCTTGACGACGCTTAATGAGGACAGTATTAGTCTTTGATTTCCTTTGTCTCTGCCTTTTCTCACTTCTCTCACTAAACTTACTCTGTGGCTCAGGTTTTTTTCCAGAGACAGAAGGCAGGCTGAGGACATGGGGACAAGGACCACAGGGTCCTGGTCTGTTTCAGCAGCACGGGAAATCGGTGTCTTCCCGCACATGCAAGATTTAGCCTTCTGTGTCGGCTCAGTACAGGGCCTTGTTTTACTAAGAGATTCATTTTGTTTGTCTTGCTTTATCGGCTACATGAGGCCTTCCTGAGATTAGAGACTCAGAATATTTATTGAATGTATGAATGTATGATTCAGTGCTCAGAAGCTGGCCCACAATAGTGTTCATGGCAGTTGGGGCTCAGAAAGACATCTGTGGAATTCCAATTAATGGACTTATATACTCTGATTTTAACTCAGCCGGACCTTCTCCAAGAAGTAAATTTCAAGATGGTGAATCAACTGATCAAAAAGCTCCTTCTACGACGTGGGTAGAGTTCTAGGCAGTGAGTAAGAAAGACAAGGTCCCTGTTCTCTTGGAACTTTCTTCCAAGTTCTTCCAAACAAGAAACCAGCAAAAGAGCAAGAGTGCATCTCTGAGTGTGAAGCGTCAGTCGCTCAGTCGTGTCCGACTCTTTGCGACCCCATGGACTGTAGCCCACCAGGCCCAGACTCCTCTGTCCATGGGATTCTCCAGGCAAGAATACTGGAGTGGGTTGCCATTTCGTTCTCCATATCTCTTTGGAGGAAATAAATGAATAATGTGGATCAAAGTAACTAAATATGGGAAGTGTGCTGGGTGGGCTTCGTTAGAAAGAGTTTTCCGAGAAGGCAACCTCTGAGCTGAGCCTGCTGGATGAGGAACGAGTATCAAGGCTTCAGCTTGGCTGAAGGAGCAGAGATCAGTATGACAAGGGTCACACGCACCAGGGTGGTTGGACAGTCGACGGATAGAGGGCCTTGCCGGCAGTGGTCATGAGCTTGAATTAATTGCTGGTGGAGGCAGCACTTTGAATGGGAAGCACGGGCATGATGGGCTTGAACGTACATTATCCAGTGCGGTGGTTGGGCTAGGGAGGTGGCCGCAGAGACGGAGAGAGACAGATGGCCTGGGGAGGTATGGAGGTGGAAGCCGGGGTAGGGGGATGGGCGCTGACTGCAAAGACATCCCTTCCAGCCTTGCTGTGTGTGCACAGTCCCGGGGAGAGGAGATGTCTGGAGGGGAAGGGGGCGTTATCTTGCCTTGGGGGCAGGAAGAACATGAGCTTCTGAGTCCAGCCCAGGGCACTTTCGTATCTTAGGCGTGAACACTGGCCTGGGCCATTTCTAAAGATCCTTCTAACCCTGACGCTCTTGGGCTCCTCAGTTGTTGAAGCTTCCAAATAGGGAAGTGTCAAAGGAACTGTGAATCAAGGTTGATTTCGCAGAGCAACGGCCTGGGTCCGTATCTCCTGGGCTGCTCACTCCTGGGGTGACGTTAACCCTTTCCCCACCTCTTACATGCCCCAGGGGCATGTTGGCTGAGTCCAGGCAGCAGGCAGTTGATCAGCCCTGAAGTTCTGGTTCCTGCCCTTCATTGCTTCTCTGAGGGTGGGACTTGGAGCTAGAGGAGGCTAACCAGCTTCTTACGGGCTGTGGGGAAGGGAGGGCTTCTGGCTGGAATCAAACCTCTCTTCCTCCCTGTTCATATTTCCTGACTTCTCCCTGGGTTCTTTGGGAGGTCCACCAGCCAATTTGTTTGGGGCGCTCTCCTATGCCTATCAACACCGCCCCCGCTGCCATCAGTGGTACCAACTGTAAATTTCATCCTGAGAAGGAACTGGGCCTTGAGGGTTGTATGTGACTTCTATGCCATATAACAATTGGCACAAATTCAGTGGCTTCAAACAACATACATTAGCTCACAGTTCTGTGGGTCAGAGGTGTGAGCATGGCGTTGTTACCTAGTCCAAGCTCGCTTTGCTCGCCACACGACAGGCCAGTGAATCTGAGAGACGAGGTGTGGAGGCAAGGAAGAGACTTTAATCTAATCGGGAAGCCGGCAGACGGAGAATATGGCAGGATAGCGCCTCAAAGCAACCATCTTATTGGGGTCTGGATGCCAGGTTCTTTTATAGAGATGAGGGGAGGTGAGGAGGCAAAGTAAAAAGGCCATGGATCTCATGAACTCCTACAATGGCCAGCCTCAGGCAGGGGATGTGTTAATTTCTTCCTTCCTGCAATCCACAGGTGGACAAGGTTCTGAACAAAGTCGCTTTAAAAGTCAGGCAGAGGGGCAGGATTCTCTGAGGCAACTCGTCCGTTATGATTATAATAACAAAAGCAACGAAAAGCAAGTCGAAGAAACTGTTCCAACCTGACGTCAGAATTGGCTTCTTCCCTGCAATAGCATCCAACCAGTCCATCCTAGAGGAAATCAGTCCTGAATATTCATTGGAAGGACTGATGCTGAAGCTGAAACTCCAATACTTTGTCCACCTGATGCGAAGAACTGACTCACTGGAAAACACCCTGATGCTGGGAAAGATGGAAGGCAGGAGGAGAAGGGGACAACAGAGGATGAGATGGTTGGATGGCATCACTGACTCAAAGGACATGAGTTTGGGCAAACTCTGGGAGTTGGTGATGGACAGGGAGGTCTGGCGTGCTGCAGTCCGTGGGGTCAAAAAGGTCAGACACGACTGAGCAACTGTATGAACTGAACTGAGTTGCAACAGCATGGTTGCATATTTTCAGCTCCTGGGTCTCCCAAGGCTAGAATCAAGGTGTTGGCTGAGCTGTGTTCTTATCTAGAGTTCAGGGTCCACCTCCAAGCTCTTGAGGTTGTAGCAGAATTCTGTTCCTGGTTGACTGTGAGATGGGGCTACTCCACATTCCTTGCCCTCCCTTCCATCCTCAAAGCCAGCAATGGAGAACCTTCCTCGGGGTGAATTCCAGTCGAGTTTGTAATCTCTGACTTTAGAAAGAGCCTACTCCCTTTAAAGGAGTATGCCTCATTAGGTTAGACTCCTCCGGGCTGTTCTCCCTTTTATAAGGCCTGTAAAACACAGCACAATCTCAGGAGAAAAATTCATCCTGTAGACGGCCCCATGGATTATTCAGCATGTGTGCCTGGGGGTGGGAGAAGGATCTTGGGGGACATCTTAGAATTTCAATCACAAGAGTCAAGGACATTTTTTGGTGGAGAAGTTTGGTGGCATAATTCCTGGCAATTTGAGGACAAACCATCCGGTAAAGTTAGCACTTCCTTTGCCTTTCGGGAGGACTTGAAACAGTCTCATGGAAGGTGTGGAACATCCCACCGTGTGCTGTCTGACTGCAGAGTTCAAGGCCCCTTGAACTCATTCGTAGTTTCCAGGTTGATACACCCTGGGGAAGGGTGTGGGAGGGTGCAAGCAGGAAGGCAGCTGAGCAGAGCAAGCTGGGTATACGCCTCCAGGGCTTTCCGTCTTCAAGCTGTTATGCGTCGGTCGTGGGAGGGACATAAACCAGACTTGGTAGGTATTGGCCGCCGTGCCCAAGCTGACCTCTGCTCGGTGCCCGGTCGGCCCACGTGCACGCTGGTGGCAGAGAAGACCCCTGAGTACCAGGGCTGCCCCTGGACAGGCTGTCCTAGGGCTGTAGCAAGTTCTCCCACGAGCCCAAAGCTGGGATGAGTCCCAGATAATGAGACCAGGAAGGATGAAACGCAGGGGAGGGGAGAGGGTCTTCCAGGACCACCCCCATGGCTGTGCTGTTATGCAAATGGATGACTGAGGCTCTTTAGGGCCATCCAAGCTCCGTAGTTACTTTGGGGCTGGAAAGGGGGATTCCTAAGACTCGGGACCTTGCAACATTGGCCTGACACTTCTTGGGGGAAGAGTGCAGGCCCGAGGCTCAAAGGCACAAGGCCCCAAGACCTCTGGCTCTTTGCTTACATGAAATCCAGGTGTGCTGAGCCACGCACCACAGCCAGAGAACAGTCCCACTCACCACAACTAGAGAAAAGCCCCTCAAAGCAATGAAGACCCAGCACAACCAAAAGTAAATCAATTTAAAAAATGTTTTAAAGAAAGGACCAGCATAGTCAAATAAGTAAATAAATAAAAATAAATGTTAAAAAAAGATGCCCCTTCCCCACCCCACTCCCCTGCTGGCCCAAGAGCCATAAGAAGTGGGATCCCAGAAAGCGGAAGGCAGGGAGGAGGCTCAGCAGCTCCCAGCACGTCTGCTACACATGCAGGGTCTCGTTCATTCTCAGCGAGGTAGATGCTGTTATCCCCAGTTTCTGAACAACGAGAATGAGGTACAGAGAAGTTACAAAAAGTGTCCAGGGTCACACAGCTCTTAACTGGCAGAGTCGCAATTCAAACTTGGACTGTGACTCCCAACGCACACTCTCAGCCACCGCTTTGTACCTCCACTGGATGTCGAGGAAATGGACTTTCTATGGTCGCTAAGCTGTGGATTTCAGACTGTGGATTGTGTAACCTCGGGGCACAGGTGCCAAGCCACCAACTGGGCTCTAAGAGTTGGCTCCATCCTGTCCTTGTCTGACTGCAATAGCTCTCTCCATACATGTGCTAAGTGGTCCTGCAGGGGGCCTGGATGGGGGTGAGCAGAACACAGCTCAAAGCTCCTGTTTTGCCTGCCAAAAGGATCTTCATGACCCAGATAACCACGATGGTATGATCGCTCACCTAGAGCCAGACATCCTGGAATGTGAAGTCAAGTGGGCCTTCGGAAGCATCACTACGAATGAAGCTAGTGGAGGTGATGGAATTCCAGTTGAGCTCTTTCAAATCCTAAAAGATGATGCTGTGAAAGTGCTGCACTCAATATGCCAGCAAATTTGGAAAACACAGCAGTGGCCACAGGACTGGAAAAAGTTAGTTTTCGTTCTAATCCCAAAGAAAAGCAATGCCAAAGAATGCTCAAATTATCACATAATTGTACTCATCTCACACGCTAGCAAAGTAATGCTCAAAATTCTCCAAGCCAGGCTTCAAGAGTACGTGAACTGTGAACTTCCAGATGTTCAAACTAGATTTAGAAAAGGCAGAGGAAACAGAGATCAAATTGCCAACATCTGTTGGATCATTGAAAACGCAAGAGAGTTCCAAAAAAAATCTGCTTTATTGAATATACCAAAGCCTTTGACTGTATGGATCATAACAAACTGTGGAAAATTCTTAAAGAGATGGGAATATCAGACCACCTGACCTGCCTCCTGAGAAATCTGTATGCAGGTCAGCAAGCAACAGTTAGAATTGGATATGGAACAACAGACTGGTTCCAAATTGGGAAAGGAGTGTGTCAAGGCTGTATATTGTTACCCTGCTTATTTAACTTATATGCAGAGTATATCATGTGAAATGCTGGGCTGGATGAAGCACAAGCTGGATAAAGATTGCCAGGAGAAATATCAGTAACCTCAGATATGCAGATGACACCACCCTTATGGCAGAAAGTGAAGAGGAACTAAAAAGCCTCTTGATGAAAGTGAAAGAGGAGAGTGAAAAAGTTGGCTTGAAGCTCAACATTCAGAAAACCAAGATCATGGCATCCGGTCCCACCACTTCATGGCAAATAGATGGGGAAACAGTGGAAACAGTGAGTGACTTTATTTTTCTGGGCTCCAAAATCACTGCAGGTGGTGACTGCAGCCATGAAATTAAAAGATGCTTGCTCCTTGGAAGAAAAGTTATGACCAACCTAGATAGCATATTAAAAAGCAGAGACATAACTTTGCTAACAAAGGTCTGTGTAGTCAAATCCATGGTTTTTCCAGTAGTCATGTATGGATGTGAGAGTTGGACTATAAAGAAAGCTGAGCCCTGAAGAATCGATGCTTTTGAACTGTGGTGTTGGAGACTACTCTTGAGAGTCCCTTGAACTGCAGGGAGATCCAACCAGTCCATCCTAAAGGAGATCAGTCCTGAATATTCATTGGAAGGACTGATGTTGAAGCTGAAACTCCAATACTTTGGCCACCTGATGCTAAGAACTGACTCATTTGAAAAGACCCTGATGCTGGGAAAGATTGAAGGTGGGAGGAGAAGGGGAAGACAGAGGGTGAGATGGTTGGATGGCATCACTGAATCAATGGACATGAGTTTGAGCAAGCTCCAGGAGATGGTGAAGGACAAGGAAAGCTGGTGTGCTGCAGTCCATGGGGTTGCAAAGAGTCAGACATGACTGAGAGACTGAACTGAACTGAGGGGAGGGTTGAACTGGGTCTTTGTTGCAGCAAGCAGGCTTCTCTAGTTGTGGTGTGCGGGCTTCGCTCTAGTGGTAGCGCGTGGGCTCTCTGCGGCACATGGACTCTGTAGTTGCAGCTCGTAGGCTTAGTTGTGGCATGTGGGATCTTAGTTCCCCAATCAGGGATTGACCCCAGGCCCCCCTGCATTGGGAGCATGGAGCCTTATCCACTGGACCACCAGGGAAGCCCCCTCTTTTGGCTCTTGCTGAGTCATCCTCTGATTCCTGCATCTGTCTCCTTAGTCAGTGGATACAGAGAAAGGATGCCTCCATCCTTGGCTCAAGATGGGAGGTACAGGTCCCTGATTTTCCCACCCCTTCCAATGTGTACACTATTGACTTTCGTTTGAATTGTGGTATTGGAGAAGACTCCTGATAGTCCGTTGGACTGCAAGGAGATCAAACCAGTCAATCTTAAAGGAAATCATTCCTGAATATTCGTTAGAATGAATGATGCTGAAACTGAAGCTCTAATACTTTGGCCACCTGATACAAATAGCCGACTCATCAGAAATGACCCTGATGCTGGAAAAGATTGAAGGCAGGAGAAGGGGATGACAGAGGATGAGATGGTTGGATGGCATCACTGACTCAATGGACATAAGTTTGAGCAAGCTCCGGAAATTGGTGATGGACAGGGAGGCCTGGTGTGCTGCAGTCCACAGGGTCACAAAGAGTCAGACACGACTGAGTGACTGAACAACAGCAGTGAAGGAAAGGGCCCTGTCCTGCACATGTGCCAAGGTTGCCCCACCTGCACCTCTGTCCTTTCTGCCTGGATCACCTGTTCCCCTCCCTTCTGTTCACTGCTAATGCATCCAGATGAGCATCAGCTCCTTATTTCCCTGGAGCCTTCCCATACCTCTTCCACTGTGGAATTTCTTCAGCATCAGTGGAGAGTGCTTCTTAGCTTGGGTCTTAATCTTTCTCCTCTTGTTTAACCTGGATGTGTTTCCTCTTACCAGCCAGACTGTAAACAAATTGAGGGCAAGGATTGTACTCTGCTGTGATTTTGTTTGCACCTAGATGGATGGCGTGGCTTTTGACATACATCAAGCACGTGAAAGGGAACAGAAATTTGGTGCCAGGGAGAACTGAATTTGAGTTCCAACCCCGCTATTTGCCTGAACAATGTACTTAACCATCCATTCATTGAACAATCTTTATTGAGGACCTACTATGAGCAGGCACTGTACGAGGCACCAAAGATACGAGCGCGAGTAAACAGATGTAGTTTCTGCTATTCTGGAGCTTATAGCCTAGAAGGGAGATAGATGTTAACCCACTAACCAGACAATCTCTCAAAAAAGAGAAAATGACTAACTCCAACAGGCACTCTGAAGTTCAAGCACATGGAGTTACAAGAGCGTATGTAGAGGAAGTCGACCCAATGTGGGGAGGGGGAGTGCAGAGTGGGTGAGGAGCCACACTGAGCCTTGGTTTCCTCACCTGCACGATGGAGATATCAGCCACTAGCTCTCTAGGTTGTTGTAAATGAGGTAATGTATGCAATGCACCGTGGTTTAAAATGAGCAGTATGTGTTACCATAATGAAGGCTGGTAGGTTGACCAGCTGAGTCATTAAGTTCTTTTTTTTTTTTAAGTTTTATTATTTTTAAATTAACTGTTGTGTATTGTTGTTTGTTTTCGGTTGCCCTGGGTTTTTGTTGCTGAGTGCGGGCTTCCTCCAGTTGTGTGGAGTGGGGACTGTTCTTCCTGGCGGTGCGTGGACTTCTCAGTGTGGTGGCTTCTCTTGCTGTAGAGTACAGCTCTAGGCACGTGGGCTTCAGTACTGGTGGTGCACGGCTTAGTTGCTCCGAGGCATGTGGAATCTTCCTGGACTACGGATCGACCCCATGTCTCCTGGCAATTGGATTCTTATCCACTGTACCACCAGGGATGTCCTAATTGAGTGGTTACATTCTCAAGGAAGTGGGGTCAGGCAGAGATGAATATTTCCTGTGCTCAGACATCCCCATGACTGTGATTGTCAGATACATTTTCCATCAGAAGAGTCAGCTGGGAAGCTTTTTGAAAGGGCACACATGCCCTCCACTCTAGATCTACCAGGCAATCCAAATGTCCCAGGGTGGGGTTTGTGTATTTCACAAAGTCATTACTAAGGCCTCTTGCAAAATTTCAGAGGGCACACACACAGATCACAGCCACTGAGACATGCACAGCTGTAACAAGAAGGGAGACAGCCATCTTCCCTCTTCTGCTCCTGGAGGCCACCAAGGTCAACAGGCTAGTGTGGATCTGTTGAGCATGGCAGCCCCACGGTCTGTGGTTGTATAAAGGAAACTCACAGATAGACACTTGCATACGGTTTTTTCCTTTGTAAAGTATTGAGATGGAGCAGGACCATATGGCCCTTCTCAGCCCCCGCCCCCCCACCATGTCGTCTGCCTGCCTTTTGCACGTGGAAACTTTCAGTCAAAAAGTAAAAGTTCAATCAGAAGAGTGAGAAATGCTGAGACAAAGGAAAAGAGTGTAAGGAGAATAAATAATAATACTGTAGTCATTAAGCATAGTCAAGGACTTTTAGTTCTTTCTCAAGGGCTACAGATCATGTTCTGAGCCATATCCCGTGAGCTGTCTTATCGATACTGAAACACCAGGTGGAGAAGTTAACTACACGATGATCAGACTGTACCCAGGACATGAGCAGCCACAATTCCGATAATTGGCTTCAAAGAAATGGGAACAAGTGCCCCCGGAACTGAAGATTAACTGTAGCTAGTTCAACCACGATGGCGCTGGTCAGACCATCGATGGCCAACCTGAAGATGGCTGTCACAGCTGACGGTGCTGTTTCTGCGTGTGGCTCCCTGCCCCTTCCGTGTCTATGAAGGCTCTCACGCCCCGCTTGTCGGGGGTGGGGGGAGTCAGCCTTTGGGCAGGCCTTTCCACCACCTGGCCTGCTTACTGGTGTGTGCTGGGCACGGAGCCAGAGCCCACACTGGCCTTTTGGCAGCAGTGCGCTCACACTAGCTGTTTTTCTCTGCAGTTTGCTGTTCTCTTTTCGCTTCACGATACAGCATACACGTCTCTTCAGGTTTACAGATAAAGGTCCAAATCTTTTAAGAGTCATATTGGGAGTTCCCTTGTGGTCCAGTGGTTAGGACTCTGCCTTCCCGTGCAGGGGTGCAGATTAAATCCCTGGTCAAGGAACTAAGATTCTAATTAGCTGTGTGGCCTCGGCAAGATACTTACGCTCTAGGATCTGTCGACTAGAACGGCGGTGCCTAAGTCCCTCAGGTGAATGTAAAGATTAAGAGGGTAGGATAAGGATGCAAAAGCCTTAATGAAGCACAGCGTTGGGATGGTGTGGAGCTCCAGAAATGTTATGTCCAGACTTCCAGCCCCATGGTTAAGACTTTGAGCTTCCCCTGCAGGGCGCGTGGGACCGATCCTTGGTTGGGGAACTAAGATCCCACCTGCCTCGTGGCAAGGCCTAGAGAGCTGTTTCCAGTTTCACATCCGGCAGACATCACCGGGATGACTGAGGATGTCCCTGAAGTCACTGGGATGTCTTTGCCCAGGGTCAGCTTAGGGGAGGGGCCGGCCAGAGGGATGGGATTCCAGGGACAGGAGGCCAAGGGTAGGCAGGCGGATAAGGAGCCGGAAGGCCTGTTTCTGACTTGTCGTGTGGTCTTTGGCGACTTATTTCAGCTCTCTGAGAGGCCGTTTCCTAATGTGTGAAACAGGGATGTTTACACGAAACAGCGCTTGAGAAGCGTATCATGGCGTTGGTTTGCAACACCAGCCGATGTTATTGGTCATCCCAGCTGCTGTGTGGAATGGTGTCCCTGGCCTGGGCCCAGGACTGGCAGAATAATGGAGGGGTGCCTAGGCCTCCACTCCTCCTCCAAGGGAAGTCTCCAGCTTGAAATCTGAAGACCAGGTTTTCCCTCTCTGGAATTGACCAATTCCCCCCAAGCCGCAAGTCAGGTAGATAAGCTGAGGGTCGGGTCTGTTGGCCCCGGGAGATAACGGCTGAGACCGTTACTCTGTAATCAGCCCAGAAGTGACCTCTCAGACACTTCTCCATTTGCAGGGCCCTGGGGAGAGCAGAGCAGGGGCAGGCATCCAGGCCGGTCAGCCTCTGGGCGCCCTGTCCCTGGTGCCCTGAGCGCTGGACCGCTGGGCAGAGTGCAGGAACAACGATGCAGTGTCCCGCGAGGGTACCCCAGAGGGAGGCCCCGCCCCGACGGGTCTACGGGCTCAGGGCCGGGACGTCTGGCAGAATCCAGCCTCAGGCCTTGCTGGCCTCTCCTTGGACTGCAGTGAATGTGGCTGGAACTTGATCAGTATTTAGACATTTTGTTCATCACGGTACTTTGGCGTTTATGCTGATACTTAAGAAAAATTGCACAAAGTATTTATTTATTTTGACTACTGGATACTTCTGTGTCCCCTGAACTTTTGAAGCACAGGCCGGTGTCTCCCTCACCGCCCCTCACTGCTCGCCGCGGTGGTGACACAGAGCTGGTGGGAGACGGGGAGTGTGGGCGGGCAGGAGGGCGGCCCACGGAGCGTCCGAACGACGTTGTAGGAAGGTCTCCATTCCACCTGCTGCCTCCTTGCCAGCAGATAGGGCTCAAGGCTGGACGAAATGGCCTGTTCTAGATCAGTGGTCCTGAGAGGGGCAATTTTACTTTCCATTGTTATTTGTAAATGTGTGGGGGCATATCCTAGTGCCTGACTGGGGGAGGCACAATTGACTTCCAGTGGGCAGAGACCCAAAGATGCTGTTAAACTTTCTATGAGATGCAGGACAGATCACGCCCCCAGCCTCCAAAACAGAATGATTTCACTCCCAGTAGTAAAGATACAAAGGTTGAGGACCTTGATCTAGAGCCATGGCATGAAGGAAAGAGCATAAAATTTTCACACATTAAGAGAAAGAGACGGAGCGAGAGAAGGAGAGGGAGAAACAGGAAGAGAGTGAAGAAGGGAAAGAGGGAGACAGACAGACAGAGAGAGAAGGTTTTGAGCCTCAAAGGCTTAGTAATCCCAGCTGCCCCACTTCCCACACAACCTTGGCAAGTCACCTGCCCTCTCTGAATCTCACTCTTCACATCAGTGAAGTCGGGCTGATCGCACGTCCTCGTGGGACCGAGGTGAGGAAGGAGAGGATCCAGGGATGTGACGCACAGGAAGCGTGCACACACAGCCCAACAAGAGCTCAGGAGGGCCGAGCCTCCCTTACCCTCCCCCTCCTCCCCCTGGTCTCCCTGCCCCCGGATCCTCCATGGCATTTGCTGGAAAACTGACCCAGGGAAGGCTGCTTCTGGGACTGAAGAGGATTGTACAGACCTGCACCCTTTAGGGGCACTGATAAAAATTCAGTCTGGACAGTAGTCGTGGGGGCTTCTGGAGCCTACTAGGGTGTTGGGACATCTATGTCCAAACAGGAGGCAGGTCCCTGGCGTCCCAACAGAGAGCACGGCCCAAGGGTGGGAGGACTGAGCCAACCTCTTATCAGCCCCGCTGTCCAACCCCCGAGCCTGGGGCAATCCTCCTGGCCTCTTCCCACTTCCCCAAAGCCTGGTATAAGGGCAGCTTCTGTGTGCCAATAGCCAGAGGCTGAGAGCGGAGGCTTCAGACTCTCAGGAGGTAAGACTCCCTCAGGTTCCCCGGGAGGATAGGTCCGGGGCTGGGAAGAACCCAGGCTTTATATGGGAACCACCGGGGACTCCGGTCCTGTACACCTTAATGACCCCTGTCTTCCCCCTTCTTCCCCAGTGTGTCTGACTCTGGCCCTGAAGGTGAGCACGCCTGTGCCTGCAGAAGAGCTGGTCTGAGCTGAGTGCTGGCCCAGGGAGCAGTGACACGCTCTCAGGAAAAGGGACTTGAGCTGACAACCCCCTGCTCGGGGTCTGTTCGCTGGGAGACAAGGAAGCTCTCTACTTTGCCCTTTAATCTACCAGTTGAGCAGACCCTGCCTCTCCACTGTGTTCCAGGGGCCGTGCAGACACAAGGGAAGACCCCAGGAGGGAACGCGGAGCTGTGTGTCTGTCACAAGCCTGCAGGGACATGAAAGGCTGCCTGCTCCTGCTCCTTCTGCTGCTGGGGACAGTTTCTGCTCTCTATCTGGGTGAGTGCTCCCCTTCCCTTCTCATCCATCTTCCTCTCGTCTTTCCTGTGTTGTTTTTTGCTCTGATAGGTCCAGGGCCACAGGCCCCTGTTCAGTTGCCCCAGCCCGTCTCTAGTTAGATTTCTCCTGGACCCAGAGCTGTGACCTGAACATTCCCCCAGGGCTCCTTTGCAAGGGAAAACACCCCCTATGAAGATGAGGGCTTCTCACATCTCTCCCTCCCAAATTACCCGCACGTGGTGTCAGCTGGCATCAGGTTCTCATGCAACTGTGTGTGTGATGCAAGAATTCTGGCTCATCCAACCCCCAAGGGATCCCTCCCGTCTTTGGTTCCAGATGGGGTCCCTAGGAAGACTGGGTGGAGCCATCAGAGCTGTCCGTGGTCCTGGAGGAAGGTGGTACTTGGTCTGATGGTGGGTTGTTTCTTCTTTGCAGAGAAGGATGCCCCCCATGTGGGCAGTCCGGAGACACAGGCAGACCTGAGCCAGGATGCTGAAGGCTCAGGGGGGCAGGAAGGAGAGCTGGCCCTGAGTGGTGAGGTGGTGGAGTCGGGGGGAGAGGAGGCCGAGGACGCCCACGACGATGAGGGGGACTCAGAGTCAGACCCAGATGACTTAGATGAGGACGTGCAGTGCCCCAAGGAAGAGGAGACAGTGCAACTTCCTGGTGGTCCTGCGTGCAAGAGGTGCTACTACAGATTTGTGCGGACCCCAAGGAGGTTTAGGCATGCTCAGGTAAGCGGCAGCGAGGCTGCTCCCAAGGAGTTGGGAGACCAGAGTGGATTCAGCCTTCTCTCTCTATTATTTAGACTAGGGGTTCTCCAAGCCTAGTATCCACCAGAAGTCTTGTTAAAGCACAGATTTCTGGGCCCCATCACCTCAGTTTCTAGATTAGTAAATCCGGGGTGTGAGGGTTTATAACAAATTCCTAGGTGATGATATTGTTGGTCTAGAAAGTGCACTCTGAGAGCCACTAGTTTAGATAAAAAGCTTTGGTGTAAGAGACTCCTGTGTTGTGTCCTGGCTCTGCCTTCATCAGCTATTTTATTTGGGCAAGTCACTTCACCTTTCAGGGCTCCTGTATCTTCATTTGTAAAATGGAGATGTATGATACCACCTCTCAGAGAGAGTTATGGTGAGGATTAGCTAACACATGGGAAGTATTTAGAATAGTCTGTTGTTGTTCAGTCACGAAGTTGTGCCCCACTCTTTTTGATCCCATAGAGTGTAGCACTTCAGGCTTCCCTGTCCTTCCCCATCTCCTGGAGCTTGCTCAAACTCATATCCATTGAGTCAGTGATGCCATCCAAGCATCTCATCCTCTGCCACCCCTTTCTCCTTTTGCCTTCAATCTTTTCCAGTGTCAGTCTTTTCCAATGAGCCAGCTCTTCACATCAGATGGCCAAAGTATCGGAGCTTCGGCTTTAGCTTCAGCTTCAGTCCTTCAAATCATCATCAGGGTTGATTTTCTTTAGGATTGACTGATTTGATCTCCTTGTAATCCAAGGGACTGTCAAGAGTCTTCTCCAACATTGCAATATGAAAGCATCAATCTTTAGCACTCAGTGTTCTTTATGATCCAACCCTTACCCCCGTACATGCCTACTGTAAAAACCATAGCTTTGACTCTATGGACCTTTGGTGGTAAAGCGATGTCTCTTCTTTTTAATATGCTGTCTTGGTTTGTCACAGCTTTTCTTCCAAGGAGCAAACATGTTTTAATTTCTTGGCTGCAGTCACCATCTGCAGTGATTTTGGAGCCCAAGAAAATAAATCTATCACTGCTTCCACTTTTTCCCCTTCTATTTGCCAAAAAGTGATGGGACCAGATGCCATAATCTTAGCTTTTTGAATATTGAATTTTAAGCCAGCTTTTCCCATTCTCCTCTTTCACCCTCATCAAGAGGTTCTTCACTTCCTCTTCACTTTCTGTCATTAGAATTATATTGTCTGCATATCTGAGGTTGTTGATATTTCTCCTGGTATTCTTGATTCCAGCTTGTGATTCATCCAGCCTGCATCTTGCATGATTTACTCTGCATATGAGTTAAATAAACAGGGTGACAATATATAGCCTTGACATACTCCTTTCCCAATTTTGAACCAGTCTGTTGTCCCATGTCCAGTTCTAACTGTGGCTTCTTGATCCACATACAGGTTTTTTTAGGAGACAGGTAAGGTGGTCTGTTATTTCCATCTCTTTAAGAATTTCCCACAGCTTGTAGTGATCTACACAGTCAAAGGCTCTTGTGTAGTCAATGAAGCAGAAGTAGATATTTTTTGGAATGTACTTTTTTTCCTCTATGATCCAATGAATGTTGGCTATTTGATCTCTGATTCCTCTGCCTTTTGTAAATCCAGCTTGTACATCTGGAAGTTCTTGGTTCACACTGCTGAAGCCTAGCTTGAAGGATTTTGAGCATGACCCTGCTAGCATGTGAGATGAGCACAATTTTATGGTAGCTTAAACATTCTTTGGCATTGCTGTTCTTTGGGATAAGAATGAAAATTGACCTTTTCCAGTCTGTGGCCACTGCTGAGTTTTCTAAATTTTCTGACATCCTGAGTGCAGTTGGTGATGGATGGGGAAGCCTGGCATGCTGCAGTCCATGGGGTCACAAAGAATCAGACACAACTGAGTGACTTAACTGAACTGAACTGATTGAGTGCAGCACTTTAGTAGCATCAACTTTTAGGATTTTATGTAGCACAGCTGGAATTCCATAACTTCACCTAGCTTTTTTGTAGTGATGCTTCCTAAGTCCCACTTGATTTCACCCTCCAGGATGTCTGGCTCTAGTTGAGTGGCCACACCATAGTGGTCATCTGAGTCACTAAGACTTTTTCTGTACAGTTCTTCTGTGTCTTCTTGCCTCCTGTTCTTAATCTCTTCTACTTCTGTTAGGTCTTCACTATTTATGTCCTTTATTTTGCCCATCTTTGCATGAAATGTTCCCTGCTATCTCTAATTTTATTGAAGAAATCTTTACTCTTTTCCATTCTATTATTTTTCTCTACTTCTTTGCATTGTTCATTTAAGAAGACCTTCTTATCTCTCCTTGCTGTTCTCTGGAGCTCCACAGTTAGGTGGGAATATCTTTCCTTTTCTCCTTTGCCTTCGGCTTCACTTCTTCCCTCAGCTATTTGTAAAGCCTCCTGAGATAACCACTTTGCCTTAATGCATTCCTTTTTCTTGGGGATAGTTTTGGTCACCGCTTCCTGTACAATGTTACGAACCTCATCCATAGTTCTTCAGGCCCCCTTGTCTCTCAGATCTAATGCCTTGAATCTATTTTTCATCTCCACTGTATAATCAAAAGGGATTTGATTTAGGTCCTACCTGAATTGCCTAAGGGGTTTTCCCTACTTTCTTCATTTTAAGCCTGAATTTGGCAATAAGGAGTTCATGGTCTGAGCCACAGTCAGCTCCTGGTCTTGTTTTTGCTGACTGCATAGAGCTTCTCCATCTTTGGCTGCAAAGAATATAATCTGACTTCAGTGTTGGCCGTGTGGCGAAGTCTATGGGTAGCGTCATCGTTTCTGTTGTTGAAAGAGAGTGATGGCTGTGACCAGTGCATTTCCACGACAGAACTCTGTCAACCTTTGCCCCGCTCATGCTGTACTCCAAGGCCAAACTTGCCTGTTACTCCAGGGACCTCTTGACTTCTCTCTTTTGCACGCCAGTCCCCTGTGATGAAAAGGACATCATTTTCTGTGTATTACTTCTAGAAGGTCTTATACGTCGTCGTAGAACTGGTCAACTTCAGCGTCTTCAGCATCAGTGGCTGGGGCATAGACTTGGATTAGTGTCATTTCGAGTGGTTTGCCTTGGAGACAAACAGAGATCATCCTGTCATTTTTCGGTCCCACCCAAGCACTGCATTTCAGGCTCTTGTTGGCTGTGAGGGCTACTCCATTTCTCCCAAGGGGTTCTTGCCTTCACTAGTTGATGTGTGGTCATGTGAATCATATTTGCCCCTTCCCATCATTCTAGTTCACTGTCATCTCCTACTTGACCAAGCCTAACTCACCCTGATTCACAGACCTAACACTCCAGGTTCCTATGCAATATTGCTCTTTATAGCATCAGACCTGCACCACCAGATGCATCCATAATTGAGCATTGTTTTGCTTTGGCCCAGTTGCTTCGTTCTTTCTGGAACTGTTGTAATTGCCCTCCACTCCTCCTCAGCTGCATACAGGACACCTTCCAACCTGGGGTCTCATCTTCTAGTGTCATATCTTTTAGGCTTTTCATACTGTGCATGAAGTTCTCACAGCAAGAATGCTGGAGTGGTTGGCCATTCCCTCCTCCAGTGGGCCAGGTTTCGTCAGGACCCTCCATGTGACCCGTCCGTCTTGGATGGCCCCACATGGCATCACTGAGACCTTCACTGAGTTACACAAGCTCTTTTGCCAGGACAGTGCTGTGATCCATGAAGGGAGAATGGTCCTTGGGTCACTGTAAGCTCTCCATAAACGCTGGCCATGGGAATGGGAGGGAGGCTCAGAAGCGGGGGGATTTATGTGTACCTGTGACTGATCCACACTGCTGTTCAGCAGAAAGCAACATAACACTGTTAAGCAATTATCCTCCAACTGAAAATTAAAAGAGGATAAGAAAGCATTTGACCTTGGAGATCAAGATGCAAAGTAAAGGCCAGAACAAGTGAATAACCACTTTAAACATCTTTCAAGTATAATGTTATTTTGTATACATCTATTAAATAATTCCATATGAAAATAATATGAAAACATTTTAAAATGGTGCTTCTAGTTATTCTGAGTATTATTAGTCTTTACTGCAAGAAGTTCCTGATGTCAAATAAAGAAGCAAGAGATGGGATTCAGGGGGGCTGTAGACCTCTGATTTCTGAGCTGGGAAAGGATGTGGGGGGTCTCTTGTGGAGGCTGAGGGCCTTGCAAGAAAACAGTGAGTTTCTACCCCACTTCGTCTCTCTGCAGAGAATCTGCAGGCGTTGCTACCGAGGCAACCTCGTCTCCATCCACAACTACCGCTTTGACTATCGTGTGACACGCTGGTCAAGAAGGACCAACCAGTCACAGGTCTGGATTGGAGGCTTTATCACGGGCAGGGTAAGTGAGGGTCAGTTCTCAGGTCTTTTTTTTTTAAGGTGATTTGATACTGCAGAGTGAATCCATTATTTTTTTAAATTTTCATTGTTTAGGATGGGGTTGGGTCTTTGTCGCTGCACCCGCGCTTTCTCCAGTTGCCGCCGGGGGCGGGGGGGGGTTGCTGCCTCCTTGCGGTGCTCAGGCTTCTCACAGGTGGCTTCTCATGCTGCACAGCATGGGCTCTAGGGTGCCGGCCTTCACAGCTGCTGCTGAACGCTCGACAGACCCCGCTCAGTAGCTTTGATGCCAGGGCTTAGCTCCTCTACGGCACGTGGGGTCTTCCAGGACCAGGGATCGAACCCATGGCTGGGCAAGGCAGCTTCTTCAAGGGCAGGCAGCTTCTTCACCACTGGACCACCAGGGGAGGCCCGGGGCTCGGGCGTTTCTGAATGCCTCAAGGCACCACCTGCCCCCATCGAGCCTCATCCTGGCCCAGGAAGCTGGCTTGTGCTGACGTAGGAGACGTGATGACTGAGCGCTTCTCCTCCTCACCCGTGTTCAGTGGCTTCACGCTTGCAGCTTGAAATCTGCCATGGTGGGTGCATTTACACAGAGAAATGGACAATTATTATAAACAGGGTTCTTTCTTTCCTCTGCCTCATACCTTCCACCAAAGCTGACTGTTAAACATTTATCGGCAAATCAGTGGAGTCAGGAAGTAGAGTTCATACCCAGCTCTGTGCATTACTGGCTGAATGCCTGCCTCCGTATTTCAGTGTCCTCATCTCTGAGTGGGTCCTTCTCTCAGAGTGACCCTGGGGGCGGTGCCTGAGTAAGTGCTGTCACATTTGCTGCTCATATGTGGTCCAGGGATCAGAGTATCAACATCACCCGGTAGCTTGTTGAAATACAGGGTCCTGGGCCGCACCCCAGACGTCCTGGATCAGAATCCACATTTCCACCAGATCGCCAGGAGATGTGTCTGCTCAGTGAAGTTTGAGAAGCCTGCTCTGCGTGAGAGCTGGAAGCGATGTTTGCTCTTCCGTGTCATTACCTGTAAACCGTTGGGGGTGGGTCTGTACGGTGGGGTCCTATCCAGGTGACACAGTGAGAGGAGATTATAGACGTCCAGGAGGGATGCTCAGGGGACTCAGGAGCCCCAGCACCTGTCTTCCTGGACCTCCGCCCTCTGACCCAGCCTCTCTTCTCTAGTCCCGTTGCAGGAGATTTCGCTGGACTGATGGGAGTCGCTGGAATTTTGGATACTGGGCCCGAGGGCAGCCTGGGAATGGCAGAGGCCACTGTATAACCCTGTGCACCAGAGGTGAGGGGGCCACGCGCCCGGACGAGGTGGGGGTGGGGGGGTGGACCCACACACACGCCCCTGTGAGCTGCACAGACATGCCTCCCCTCACACAGCCTCCCCCACTGGAGAACCCCGCCCTGTGTGTGAGCAGGGCTGAGGTGCAGGGATCCTCAGAGCCACAGTGAGGGGTCCTGGACGGGCTGGGGGCTCTGTGTCCTCCAGACTCAGCGAGGCTCCCTCCCGTCCTCTGACGGGATGGTGACAAGGAGAGAGTGTGGGACAGACAGGAGGGACACTCGATAATGTGAAGTGTGGCCGAGGGACACGGGAAAGATGTGGGAACTAGGGCCAGCTGACAGATGATTCCCCAGCTCCCAACAGCACGGCTGCCCGACGTGCGGGAGTTTAGAACAGGGGCGAAGACCACACGGGCTGCAGTCAGATGGCCGAGGTCCACATCTGGCTCCATTCACTGCTTGTCTGCTGAGATCAGGGCAGGTTATCACTCCTCCGAGCCTCAGTTTTCCCCATCTGTGAAATGGGAGTGCTGACAGCCCTGACCTCTTGGCGTCACTGTGAGGATGGAAGGACAGTCCATAGGAAGCCCTTAGCACACTGTCTCTGCAAGGGAAGAGATCAGTGATTGTAACTAGCTGGGACATGGGGAGACATACGGCCCTCAGATTGCTGGGAAACGGTGAGGTGCCTGACCTGAGAGGTTCCTGATGGTGGGGGTTGGGGGGACACACTCAGGTGGGCAACTGACATCACTGTGCTCTGTGCCACCAGGGGGTCACTGGCGACGAGCTTCATGCAAGAGGCGGCTGCCCTTCGTCTGTGCCTTCTAAACCAGAGGCGTGGAGACCCTGCCTCTCCACCATCCTGGCTGCCCCGCCCCACCCCTGGCCCCCTTGCCCCTCGCTTGTCCACGTCATAAAAACTACACTTCTCACAGCATCTCCTGACTGTTTTCTTCATTGCGCACGCTGGAGGACTCTTCGGGGTTGGGAAATCTCGGAAGCTCTCAGTTCTTTGAGGAGTTTAAAAGCTGGAGCAGGACGGCTGAGTGGTGAGGGCCAGGGGGTTGGGGCGCCGGGGTTTTTGGCTGCAGCGCCAGCTTGGGGTGGGGGTGGGCCAGGCGAGGACAGGTGTCTGGCTCCAGAAGACCCTTTCCCAGGGTCCCGCGGAAGAAAGCCTTTGGTGAGCAGTTGGGCAATTGGCCCTCTTTGTCTGGATTGAATGAGGCGTGTGGGGCGGGGTCAGAAGTGACAACTTTCCAGAATGGAGGCCACATGGTGGATTTAAGAATTGGGTGGAGACGGGAGGTCCCACCAGGGGTCTCCACAAGGTGCGCAGAGAAACCTCCTCGAGGGGTGGACGCCTCCTCCAGCTCTGCGTCGTTTTCACCTCAGGTTCAGTTCAGCTCGGTTCAGTTCAGTCGCTCAGTCGTGTCCGACTCTTTGCAACCCTCTGGACGGCACCACACCAGGCCTCCTTGTCCATCACCAACTCCCGGAGTTCACTCAAACTCATGTCCATTGAGTCGATGATGCCATCCAACCATCTCATCCTCTGTCGTCCCCTTCTCCTCCCACCTTCAATCTTTCCCAGCATCAGGTTCTTTTCTAGTGACTCGTTCTTCACGTCAGGTGGCCAAAGTATTGGAGTTTCAGCTTCAGCATCAGTCCTTCACCTCAGGTGGTGGCCCCCCTTTTCTCTGTGGGTTCGTTCAAAGGCCACAGCTTTCTGCGAGACGGCTCCCCGACCACATCCTCATGGGAGGCTGTCCTCCTCGCTGCCCTCCATCCTGCGTCCCCTCTCTTGTCCCCAGCCTCCCTCCCCTCCCTGGTGGGGCCACGGTCTCAGCAGGGAGCTGCCTCGCTCCCTGAGGGGCTCGGGGCCCAAGTCAGGCCGTGTGCAGCCAGAATGCTCCAGGGCTGGCTCTCCAGCCCCGGGTCTCCCGGCTTCTTCCATCTTCTCCGGTCCTGTGGTCACTGAGACAGACAGTGTTCCTGCTCTTAGCTTCATTCCAGGCTGGGCTCCAGGAAGGATTGGAGCTTGAGAGGCGAGAGGCTGAGACTGCAAACTGGTGTTCAGAGGGCAGAGAGCCCTGGGTGGTGAGAGAGTGAGAGAGACTTCCTGGGGGTGTGGCTCTATGTGGGGCCCGAGGAGCGTATTCAAGGTTGTCTGGGGCACCTGTTTACACGGGTGTGTGGGTGTCTTGGTGTGTGCATGAGTAGTCTTCAGACACCTGTATATGTCTGTGTATATGTGAATCTGTGCTTGTAAATATGCACAAATCTGTGTGAGTCAGCGTGTATTTGTGTGTTGCTTGTGTGCACATTTTCTACATCTCTATGGAGATGCTCGTATGTCCGTGTACATCCCTGAGTGTGTGTATCTACTCATGCTTTCTCTTTCTCCACCTCACTCTCAAGGTCACCGAATGGTGTGGCTCGTGTGTGTGTGTGTCCAGCTGCGTTCTCCATTGCAGGACAAATCCCAGGTGAAATTCTCTCTACTTCTGGGTCTTCTACTTGGGACAACTTCAGCTTTTCATCTGAGTTAGTCTCCTTGGCCTTTAGCCTTTCTGTCTTGACTCCTTTCTACAGTTTCTGGGATCAGAGTCGCAGAGCCACCTTCCTCCCTGGCCACCCCCTGTTTCAGAATCTCTGCTCGTAAAGGAGCAGGGAGTCTAGAGCGGGACTTGCAGGGGCTCCTCAGGACACCTTCGAGCCTGCAGTCGTGCCCTACTGTGACATTCTCAATGCTGTCCTTTCTGCAAGATGCAAATGATGATCGAAGGGTTGCTTCTTTTGCCATGAGCTCACTGAGTGTTCTCGGCTAGGCATTTTCTGTGTATTATGTCCTTTAATCCTCATAATGACCCCATGAGTTATGTGTGCGGTGCATCCGTATCTCAAACGAAGAAAGTTAGTAGATGAACCAGTACCAACCGCTCAACTGCCTGACCCTAAGTTCATGCTCTTAACCACCAGGGCCTCAAGGGAGAAGCTGGGTTCTCCTGGAGTGTGTGCGGTGGGGTGTATATGGGGCCGGGTGGTGACCTCCATCAGGTTCTCTATTTGCAGGGCTCAGTGGGCAAATGTCCAGGGCCAGGGGGGAGCTGTCCGTGGTTCTGGGAAGGAAGGGGGCAGGATATGAAGGAGGGGCTCTTGGCCTTTTCCCACCAGGGACTGAAATGTCCTACGTTGAGAGCCCTTGGGAGATGACACCCTGCCTCAGTCTGGGGAGATGCCAGCGAGTGAGTCGGGGTGGTCCCTATGGAAAGAGCTGATGCTGCCAGACAAAGAGGAAGAGGGGGGCTCTGGAAGCGAAGGTGACCCCAGGGAAGAGGGGCCTGCTGAGTCCATCTCAGGCTGGGATGAGGTGGCCAAGGACCTTTAGCATTCTCAGGAAGAGTCCCTGCAGGCCAGACCTGCCACTTCCTGCTGGTGAGGAGCCCTGTGAACTTTAATCCTGCTCAGCTGAGTGGCCAGCGGCGGAGGCAAGGTGACAGCCTGTGTCACCGGTCATTTTCCGCCTTGGGGATCCTGGGGGTGTCACCAGAGGCTGAGGCTGGAAGACGTGTTGGGGGTAGAAGGCGAGAGTCTTGTGGAAACACAAGCTGCATTGTAATCTCCTTCCTTCAGATGTCTGTGGGGGTGGAAGGCAGGGGCTGAGCTTTGGAGACTTAAAAACCCAGCGTTCAGGTGGTTGAGTTTCTGTGAGAGGCGCTCAATTCTCGATCTCTCTCCTGCCTTGGAGGTTCCTTGGCAAATATGCTACTGGGAAGGACTCATCCACGACTTCAACCTCAATGACCAAATCTGGTGTCCAGTAGAGGGTCAACCAGGGCCAAGTCGGGATGGGGGCCCCGATCACAGTGGGCAGGACAGGTCCTGGCTCTCAGTGGGAACTCCTCCTGACCCCAGCACGTGCTCAACCTGCTGCAGGTTCGTCTCTGTTTCTCTCTACAATCCGCTGGAGACCCGGGGACAGATGGATGTCTGGAAAAGACACGAAGGGGGACTGGGAAAAGCCGAGCATTTTTTCTTTGGTTAAATATCTTCCCTGCACATGTGCATGGGGGACCTTAGTTTCCTGGCCAGGGATTGAACCCAGTCACACACTTGGCCTTGGAAACTGGGAGTCTTAACCACTGGACCACCAGGGAAGTCCCGCCAAATGTTTAGGATCAAGATATGTGTGTGGAAGTCCCGCTCAGTCTCCGACTGTATGACCTGGGCAGGAAGACAAGCCTGGCTCTTCATCCGTAGGATGGGGTGGCCACGCCTGCCCTCCTCTTGTTAGAGGCAGAGGGATACATGTGTCCCTGGGACACAGAGAATGTGAGGGTGACCATCGCTGTGGGTCTCCATTTCAGCTGGCCAGCAGGTGTCCAGCATGGTCCAGCCCCTCTTTAAGGGTCGATGCCGGGCAGGCAGCAGCAGCAGCAGGCAAGGACAGGCCAACGATGCCCACCTGCTTCCCTTCGCCCCAGGCCACAGCCCCTGTCCTTCCCTCCCACCTCCTCAGGGGTCGCTGGATACCCTTCACTAGCTTGCCATCAGTGCCTGGAATTTGCGTCCCGGGCGGCCGGCCATCCCTGGGGCAGTGGCTGGATGTGTGACCCTGGGCACCTGAGGGGAGGTGGGAGAGGGGTGACCGACAGCAAGCCTGGAGGCGAGGTGCTAGGAAGAGCCAGACCTCCGGAGGGGCCTCCTGGGTCTCTAGACTCATCTCCACCGCGGTGTGGGGTGGGGAGGGAAAGACCCTCTTGGGGCTGAGTCGGGGGAACAAGAGGCTGAGAGCACTTCCCGCTGTGTCTTCACAGGAGGCCCTGGACTCGCTCAGTGAGGCTCAAGCCTCCCGTTCCACTCTTCCTACTGAGTTGGATCCTACCCGCAGCCTCCACCCTGCCCCTCCCACCCCCAGCAATATAAGTGCTTTCCTGAAACTGATTTCTTGCTTCTTCCTGTCATTGATGTCCTCTTCTGAGCCCCACCCACGAGCTTTCTGCCCTTAAGGACCGCCCCTTCCACCCTACTGGGTTTCATCAATAGGGTCAGTTCAGTTCAGTGCAGTCACTCCGTCGTGTCTGACTCTCTGCGTCCCCATGGACTGCAGCACGCCAGGCCTTCCTGTCCATCTCCAACTCCCAGAGCTTGCTCAAACTCATGCCCATTGAGTCGGTGATGCCATCCAACCATCTCATCCTCCGACCTCAATAGGATCAGAGGATATCATTCATAAGGAGGCTGGGGAATGGGGTCGGTGGGGCCTTCTCAGGACATGGGAAGGGACTCAGGTGCTCTTTTCACAAGATGCCCAGTCACTGCGGGTGCTGCCAGGACCACGCCCACCCCTCCAGCCTTTCTAGTGGACTCTGAACGCACTGCGCTCGCTGCTATTGCCTCAACATCAGAGTGTAGCAGCAGCTCCCTGGGAACAGTCCACAGCTCCCAGGAGTGGGCGTGTGAGAACTCCAGTCCTTTGCTCCTCAAGTGGAGTAATTCTGGGGCGTGTATTGGGCACCACTTCCCAGGGTTTCCCAGTGGGATCAACTTGCAGTTATCCACTGAGGTGGCTGGCTTTATCACAGAGAGTATTGGCTGCCTTCTCTTCCCCGTATGAATCCTCTTCTTCCCCACGTGTGTCCCAGCACCTCCCAGATAAACTATTTGCTCAAATCCTTGTCTCAGGCTGTATTTCTGGGGACTCTCAGTGGTAGAAAAACTGCTGTTAATATATGTACAACTTTGTGCAAGGCCTGGGAATTATGACAAGACAGAGCTTCAGGAGCACAAGGATGTTTGTAATATAAGCACAACAGAATCTAGTTATGGGTACTACTAATTGTGCATCTGCAAAGCATTCCCTGCTATGGCAGGCAGCTTACAAAGTTGGCCTTGTGTGATCAGTAACTATTGTCTCTTTGACAGAACCAGGCTTAGAGAAGCGGTGACCTGGTTTTTGTCCGGGGCTGAGCATCAGAATGTGACCCACGGAGGGATGCAAGGATCTCCAGAGCGTGGCCTTTCAGTCAGCAGGATTTCATGGCTGGAAGTGTTGGCTGCTTCCTGGACATGATCACATGGGATACACATGGAGGGGAGGCAGGAGACCGTGCACTACCTTTTAAAAGAGTCATTTGCGTGTGGCTGTGCTGGTCTTCATCACTGCGTGCAGGCTTTCTCTGGTTGCAACAGTGAGGACTACCCTCTAGTTGCAGCTCAGGGCTCAGTTGCCCCGTGACACCTGGCATCTTCCCAGACCAGGGACTGAACCAGTGTCCCATGCCTTGCAAGGTGGACTTGTAACCACTGGACCATCAGGGAAGCCCCGAGTCCTCTACTCTTGTGTTCCCCTTGGGGCACAGGATTCCAACCTTGCTGGGGCCGAGGGAGTCCCAGTCCGAGGTGAGGAAGAAGGGCGTCCTGAACCCTCTGCTGGGGGTGCGGTGAGAAAGTAAGGCATCAATGCCGTGAAGCCCTTTTCTCCAGAACTGCTGAAATTCACAGAAGTATAGAAGGTCCAACGGTCTTAGAGGCAAAGGAAAAACCTCACTCAAAAATAATTTCATTTTTTATGTATTTGATTTGGCTGTGTTGGGTCTTCCTTGGAGCTCAAAGGCTTCTCTAGCTGTGGCCCTGAACTGTAGAACTCAGGCGCTCAGTAGCTGTGTCTCGCAGGCTCTGTTCGTGGCAGCAAGTGGGATCTAATTCCCTGACCAGGGATGGAACCCCGGCCCCTGATTTGGGAGCTTGGAGTCTCAGCCAATGGATCACCAGTGAAGTCCCACGTCAGGGCCTTAAGCAAATCAAGAACCTTAATGTTTTGAGTGTGGCCCCGATAGGAAAGGCTACTTAAGCAAGTTTGCAGAGTGAGGTGAAAAAGAAAGAAATCAAACCGAGGTCTGCTATACCTGCTGTTGTCTAGATTTCCATGACGGCGGTTTTCCGACACAACTTACGGGTTCAGCCCTGTGCTGGAGCAGAACTTTCGCTCCTGTCCTCGGGGACTTTGTGTTCTGGTGCGGGGAGGCGTTGCTTCTCTTTGTTCCAGAATTAATAATAAAGAGCAACAAAGTCCCTCGTTTATGAAGCATTAAATATGTGCTGGGCTCTGACTTTGTACTCAGGGAGACTTCATCTCGTTCCTCACAAATCTCTTCTGTTGGCGGTGTGTTTGTGGCAGAAGTGTGACTTCAAGTCCATGAAGGTCTCCTTTGGGGGATTAAAGTCAGGAAGGGGGCCCGATGGAGGCACCCGGGCTCCTGGTAAGAGTGTCTCCATCACACGGTGCGTCTCCTCTGGGACACAGTGCAGGTGACAGGCTGCATCTCAAACATCCTTAAGTAAAACTTCAAATGAAATCAGAGAACTGGTCTTACATTCCCTAATATGTCCTTGTAGGTGATTTTCTCCCCTATGCTAAGTAGCTCTAGGAAACAACTCTTCCCAGAAGGTTATCATGTTGCTGGCTAATGACACCAGCTGACCTTATCGCTCATTGTGACTGCTGAGAGAAACGATCCTCCTGGCCTGGACCCCACGGACTTGGAGGAGTACGCGAAGTGGGGCTAGCCTTCCACGCTCCCCATCAATGGAATTCTTCAGCGTAAAATCCAGAGATCAGGTTTTAGGATCCTGCAGTTGACCAATACCCAGACCCCCAAGTCAGGTAGATAAGCTGAGGGTCGGGTCCGTTGGCCCCGGGAGATAACGGCTGAGACCGTTACTCTGTAATCAGCCCAGAAGTGACCTCTCAGATACTTCTCCATTTGCAGGGCCCTGGGGAGAGCAGAGCAGGGGCAGGCATCCAGGCCGGTCAGCCTCTGGGCGCCCTGTCCCTGGTGCCCTGAGCACTGGACGGCTGGGCAGGAGTGCAGGAACAATGATGCACTGTCCTTCGAGGGTACCCCAGAGGGAGGCCCCGCCCCAACGGGTCCACGGGCTCAGGGCCGGGACGTCTGGCAGAATCCAGCCTCAGCCCTTGCTGGCCTCTCCTTGGATTGCAGTGAATGTGGCTGGAACTTGATCAGTATTTAGACATTTTGTTCATCACGGTACTTTGGCGTTTATGCTGATACTTAAGAAAAATTGCACAAAGTATTTATTTATCTTGACTACTGGATACTTCTGTGTTCCCTGAACTTTTGCAGCCGAGGCCGGTGTCTCCCTCACCGCCCCTCACTGCTCACCGAGGTGGTGACACAGAGCTGGTGGGAGACGGGGAGTGCGGGTCGGCAGGAGGGCAGCCCACAGAGCATCAGAACGACCTTGTAGGAAGCTCTCCAAATCCACCTGCTGTCTCCTTGCCAGCAGATAGGGCTCAAGGCTGGACGAAATGGCCTGCTCTAGATCAGTGGTCCTGAGAGGGGCAATTTTACTTTCCATTGTTATTTGTAAATGTGTGGGGACATATCCTAGTGCCTGACTGGGGGAGGCACGACTGACTTCCAGTGGGCAGAGATCCAAAGATGCTGTTAAACTTTATGAGACACAGGACAGATCACACCCCCAGCCTGCAACACAGAACCGTGTGACCTGCAAACCTTAAGATGCAAAGGCTGAGAACCTTCACTAGAGCGGCAGGGAAAAGGGAAGAGCATCGATTTTTCATCTTAAAGATGAGAAAGAGAGAGAGAGAGGGAGAGGAGAGGGAGAAACAGGAAGAGAGTGAAGAAGGGAAGGGGGGAGACAGACAGACAGAGAAGGGTTTCAGCCTCAAAGGCTTAGTAATCCCAGCTGCCCCACTTCCCACACAACCTTGGCAAGTCACCTGCCCTCTCTGAATCTCACTCTTCACATCAGTGAAGTCGGGCTGATCGCACGTCCTCGTGGGACCGAGGTGAGGAAGGAGAGGATCCAGGGATGTGACGCACAGGAAGCGTGCACACACGGCCTAACAAGAGCTCAGGAGGGCCGAGCCTCCCCTTACCCTCCCCCTCCTCCCCCTGGTCTCCCTGCCCCCCAGATCCTCCATGGCATTTGCTGGAAAACTGACCCAGGGAAGGCTGCTTCTGGGACTGAAGAGGATTGTACAGACCTGCACCCTTTAGGGGCACTGATAAAAATTCAGTCTGGACAGTAGTCATGGGGGCTTCTGGAGCCTACTAGGGTGTTGGGACATCTATGTCCAAACAGGAGGCAGGTCCCTGGCGTCCCAACAGAAAGCACGGCCCAAGGGTGGGAGGACTGAGCCAACCTCTTATCAGCCCCACTGTCCAACCCCCGAGCCTGGGGCAATCCTCCTGGCCTCTTCCCACTTCCCCAAAGCCTGGTATAAGGGCAGCTTCTGTGTGCCAACAGCCAGAGGCTGAGAGCAGAGGCTTCAGACTCTCAGGAGGTAAGACTTCCTTGGCTTCCTCGGGAGGACAGGCCCAGGGCTGGAAGAACCGGGCTCTGTATGGGAACCACCGGGGACTCCGGTCCTGTGCACCTTAATGACCCCTGTCCTCCCCCTTCTTCCCCAGTGTGTCTGACTCTGGCCCTGAAGGTGAGCACGCCTGTGCCTGCAGAAGAGCCGGTCTGAGCTGAGTGCTGGCCCAGGGAGCAGTGACACGCTCTCAGGAAAAGGGACTTGAGCTGACAACCCCCTGCTCTTCCCCTGATCCTCCAGCTCGGGGTCTGTTCGCTGGGAGACAAGGAAGCTCTCTACTTTGCCCTTTAATCTACCAGTTGAGCAGACCCTGCCTCTCCACTGTGTTCCAGGGGCCGTGCAGACACAAGGGAAGACCCCAGGAGGGAACGTGGAGCTGTGTCTGTCACAAGCCTGCAGGGACATGAAAGGCTGCCTGCTCCTGCTCCTTCTGCTGCTGGGGACAGTTTCTGCTCTCTATCTGGGTGAGTGCTCCCCTTCCCTTCTCATCCATCTTCCTCTCGTCTTTCCTGTGTTGTTTTTTGCTCTGATAGGTCCAGGGCCACAGGCCCCTGTTCAGTTGCCCCAGCCCGTCTCTAGTTAGATTTCTCCTGGACCCAGAGCTGTGACCTGAACTTTCCCCCAGGGCTCCTTTCCAAGGAAAAACACCCCCTGTGAAGATGAGGGCTTCTCACATCTCTCCCTCCCAAATTACCCGCACGTGGTGTCAGCTGGCATCAGGTTCTCATGCAACTGTGTGTGTGATGCAAGAATTCTGGCTCATCCAACCCCCAAGGGATCCCTCCCGTCTTTGGTTCCAGATGGGGTCCCTAGGAAGACTGGGTGGAGCCATCAGAGCTGTCCGTGGTCCTGGAGGAAGGTGGTACTTGGTCTGATGGTGGGTTGTTTCTTCTTTGCAGAGAAGGATGCCCCCCATGTGGGCAGTCCGGAGACACAGGCAGACCTGAGCCAGGATGCTGAAGGCTCAGGGGGGCAGGAAGGAGAGCTGGCCCTGAGTGGTGAGGTGGTGGAGTCGGGGGGAGAGGAGGCCGAGGACACCCACGATGATGAGGGGGACTCAGAGTCAGACCCAGATGACTTAGATGAGGACGTGCAGTGCCCCAAGGAAGAGGAGACAGTGCAACTTCTGGGGACCCCTGGATGCAAGAGCTGCCGCTACCTGATGGTACAAACACCAAACATATTTAGGAAAGCTCTGGTAAGTGGCAAGGAGGCTGCTGTGTTGGTCTGGGTGTGGGGGAGACAGAGTGGATTCAACCTTCTGTTCCGTATTATTTAGACGAGTGGTTCTCCAAGCATAACATGCATCAGAATATGTTAGTTACTCAACCGTGCCTGGCTCTTTGCGACCGTATGGAGTATAGCCCACCGGGCTCCTCTGTCCATGGAATTCTGCAAGCAAGAATACTGGAGTGGGTTGCCATGTCCTTCTCCAGGGGCTCTTCCCTGACCCAGGGATCAAACCTGGGTCTCCCAGATTGCAAACAGACTCTTTAGCATCTGAGCCACCAGGGAAGTCCCAGGATGCATCAGAAGTCTGATTAGAACACAGGTCTCTGGGGTGAATCCCCTCAATTTCAGGTTTAGCAAATCTGGGGTGTAGGGGTTTATATTTATAACCCATTCCCAGTTGATGTTATTGTTGGTCTAGGGACTGCACTTTGAGATCCACTGGTTTAGATAAAAAGCTTTGGAGTGAGGTGTACCTGTGCTAAATCCCGGAGCTGCCTTCATCAGCTGTTTCATTTGGACAAGTCACTTCACCTTTCCGGGCTCCTGTGTCCTCACTTGTCAGATGGCAATGTATGGTCCCATGTAGGAGTTGAGGTGAGGGTTAGCTAATACACAAAAAGCATTTAGAATAGTCCGTTGTTGTTCTTCAGTCTCTAAGTCATGTCCGACTCCTTTTTCCCCATGAACTTCAGCACACTAGGCTCCCCTGTCCTTCTCTATCTCCTGGAGTTTGCTCAGATTCATGTCCACTGAGTCACTGAGGCTATCTAACCACCTTATCCTCTGCAGACTCCTCCTTTTGCCTTCAATCCCTCCCAGCATCAGGGTCTTTTCCAATAAGTCAGCTCTTAGAATCAGGTAGCCAAAGTATTGGAGCTTCAGCTTTAGCATCAGTCCTTCCAATGAATCTTCAAGTTTGAAATCCTTTAGGATGGACTGGTTGGATCTCCTTGCAGTCCAAAGGACTCTCAAGACTCTTCTCCAGCACAATTTGAAAGCATCAGTTCTTTGGTGCTCAGCATTCTTTATGTTCTAACTCTCACATCCACACATGACTACTGGAAAAACAATACCTTTGACTAAAGGGACCTTTGTTGGCAAAGTGATGTTTCTGCTTTAAAAAGCTCTAGGTTTGTCATAGCTTTCCTTCCAAGGAACAAATGTCTTTTAATTTCACGGCTGCAGTCATCTCCACAGTGATTTTGGAGCCCAAGAAAAGAAAATCTGTCACTGTTTATACTTTATCCTCTTCTGCTTCCCATGAAGTGATGGGACCTGAGGCCATAATCTTAGTTTTTTGAATGTTGAGTTTAAGCCAGCTTTTTCACTCTCCTCTTTTACCCTCATCAAGAGGCTGTTTAGTTCCTCTCCACTTTCAGCCATTAGAATGATATCATCTGCATATCTGAGGTTGTTGATATTTCTCCTGGTATTGTTGATTTCAGGTTGTAATTCATCCAGGCCAGCATTTCACATGATGTATTCTGCATATAAGGTAAATAAGCAGGGTGACTATCAACAGCTTTGTCATACTTCTTTCCCAATTTGGAACCAGTCAGTTGTTCCATGTTCTTTTCTAACTGTTGCTTCCTGACCTGCACACAGGCTTCTCAGGAGGCAGGTCAGGTGGTCTGGGATCCCTGTCTCTTGAAGAATTTTCCACAGTCCTTTCTTGTGATCCACACAGTCAAAGGCTTTGGCATAGTCAATAAAGCAGAAATGGATGTTTTCTGGATCCAACAGATATTGGCGGTTTGATCTGTGGTTTCTCTGCCTTTTCTAAACACGGCCAGTACTTCTGAATGTTCTCTGGGCGTGCACTCTTGAAGCCCAGCTTGAAGGATTTGAGCTTCACCTGCTGACATGTGAAATGAGGGCAATTGTATGGCAGTTTGGACATTCTTTGGCACTGCAATTCTTTTGAACTGAAATGAAAACTGACCTTTTCCAGTCCTGAGGTCACTGCTGAAGTTTTTTCAAATTTGCTGCCAAATATTCTGTGCACGACTGAAGCGACTTAGCAGCAGCAGCATTCTGTGCAGCACTTTCACAGCATCTTCTTTTAGGATTTGAAATAGCTCAGCTGGAATTCCATCGCCTCCACTAGCTTTCTTTGTAGTAATGCTTCCCAAGGCCCCCTTGACTTCACACTTAGGATGTCTGGCGGGAGGTGAGTGACCACACCATCATGGTTATCTGGGTCATTAGGACGTTTTTTTGTATAGTTCTTTTGTGTATTCTTGCTACCTCTTCTTACGCTCTTCTGCTTCTCTTAAGTCCTTACTCTTTCTGTCCTTTATGGTGACCATCCTTGCAGGAAATATTCTCTTGATATCTCCAATTATCTTGAAGAGTTCTCAGTCTTTCCCGTTTTATCATTTTCCTTGATTTCTTTGCGTTGCTCCTTAAGAAGGGTTTCTGCAGACTCAGGGACTTGCAAGAAACAGTGAATATTCTACCCCACTATTCTCTGTGCAGAGCATCTGCAAGAAGTGCTACGGAGGCAACCTCATCTCCATCCACAACCTCCTCTTCGATAATTGCATCTCACGCTGGGCCAGAAGGATCAACCAAGCAAAGGTCTGGATCGGCGTCATCATCAAGCTCTGGGTAAATGAAGGGCAAATTTCCTGGTATCAGAAGGTCTTTCTTTTCTTTTTCAAGTTGGTTTAATACTGTAAAATCAATTCACTATCTTAAAATTTTTTTTTATTTTTTTATGGCTGCGATGGGTTTTTGTTAGTACATGGCAGGCTTTCTCTAGTTGCAGCGAGCAGGGGCTGATCTCCAGTTGTGATGCTCGGGCTTCTCACCGGGTGGCTTCTCTCGTTGCAGACCATGGGCTCTAGGGTGCACAGGCCTCACAGTTGCTGTCAGAGGCTCTAGAGCCCTGGGTCAGGAGTTTTGGCTCTCAGGCTTCGTTGCTCTGTGGGATGTGGGATCTTCCAGGACCAGGGATCGAACCCATGGCCCCTGCAAGGGCAGGCAGCTTCTTCACCACTGGACTACCAGGGAAGGCCTGGGGCTCGAGTGTTTCTGAGTGCCTCAAGGCACCACCTGCCCCCACCGAGCCTCATCCTGGCCCCGGAAGCCGGCTTGTGCTGACTTAGACGTGATGACTGAGCGCTTCTCCTCCTCACCCGTGTTCTTTCTTTCGTCTGCCTCACACTCTCCACCAGAGCTGGCTGTGAAATGTCTACCAGTCCGTCACTGGAGTCAGGAGACAAGAGTTCACACCCAGCTTGGTCCCCTAGTGGCTGAATGCCTGCCTCCGTATTTCAGTGTCCTCATCTCTGAGGGGGTCCTTCCCTCAGAGTGACCCTGGGGGCGGTGCCTGAGTAAGTGCTGTCACATTTGCTGCTCAGCTGTGGTCCCGGGACCAGAGTATCAACATCACCTGGTAGCTTGTTAAAATACAGGATCCTGGGCCGCACCCCAGACGTCCCGAATCAGAATCCACATTTCCACCAGATCCCTAGGAGATGTGTCTGCTCAGTGAAGTTTGAGAAGCCTGCTCTGCGTGAGAGCTGGAAGCGATGTTTGCTCTTCCGTGTCACTGCCTGAAAACGCTCAGGGGTGGGTCTGTACGGTGGGGTCCTATCCAGGTGACACAGTGAGAGGAGATTATAGACGTCCAGGAGGGATGCTCAGGGGACTTAGGAGCCCCAGCACCTGTCTTCCTGGACTTCTGCCCTCTGACCCAGCCTCTCTCTTCTGTAGTCCATATACAAGACATTTCGCTGGACCGATGGGAGTCGCTGGAATTTTGGATACTGGGCCCGAGGGCAGCCTGGGAATGGGAAAGGCCACTGCGTGGACCTGAGCACCAGAGGTGAGGGGGCCAGGCGCCCGGACGAGGGAGGTGGTGGACTCGCCCACATGCCCCTGTGAGCTGCACAGACACGCCTCCCCTCACACAGCCTCCCCCACTAGAGAACCCCGCCCTGTGTGTGAGCAGGGCTGAGGTGCAGGGATCCTCAGAGCCACAGTGAGGGGTCTTGGACGGGCTGGGGGCTCTGTGTCCTCCAGACTCAGCGAGGCTCCTTCCCTTCCTCTGACGGGACGGTGACAAGGAGAGAGTGTGGGACAAATGGGAGGGACACTCGGGAATGGGAGGTGCGGCCGAGGGACACGGGAAAGATGTGGGAACTAGGGCCAGCTGACAGATGACTCCCCAGCTCCCAACATCACGGCTGCCCGACGTGCGGGAGTTTAGAACAGGGGCGAAGACCACACGGGCTGCTCAGATGGCCGAGGTCCTCATCTGGCTCCATTCACTGCTTGTCTGCTGAGATCAGGGCAGGTTATCACTCCCCTGAGCCTCAGTTTTCCCATCTGTGAAATGGGAGTGCTGGCAGCCCTGACCTCCTGGCATCACTGTGAGGATGGAAGGACAGTCCATAGGAAGCCCTTAGCACACTGCCTCTGCAAGGGAAGAGATCAGTGATCGTGGCTAGCTGGGACATGGGGAGACATACAGTCCTCAGGTTGGCCGGCAAAGGTCAGCTGAGAGGTGCCTGGCCGGGCACTGGGGGACACAGGCCACACTCAGGTGGACTGACAGCACTGCTCTCTGCCTGCAGGGGGTCACTGGCGACGAGCTTCATGCAAGTGTCGGCTGCCCTTCATTTGCTCCTACTAAGCTGGAGGCGGAAGACCCTGCTCCCCCCGCCACCGCCCCTCTGCCTGCCTGGTCTCACCCACGGCCCCCTTGCCCCCCAGCCTCCCTGGGTCATAAAGCCACGTTCTCACAGCATCTCCTGACTGTTGTCTCTTTGCTGCGCACTTTGGAGGAGTCCTCTCTGTTGGAGAATCCTGGAAGCCCTCGTTCTGGCTTTGCAGGCAGGGCAGGGGGACTTTGAGAAGTAACAGCTGGAGTGGGACTCCTGCCGGCAGGGCAGGAGCGGGTGGCACTGGGGGGTTTCACTGCAGTGGCCCCTCGGGGCAGCCGGGACCAGGCAGAGGTCCCGTTCCCAAAGGCCCCCCCCAGCCAGGGTCTGGTGAAAGAAGGTCCTTGTTCACGGGGCTGGGGTGGGGACTGGCCCTCTTTCTTCGGATTCAGCAAGGCATGCGGGGTGTGGCCAGAAGTGGTGGCTTTCCAAGTGGAGGCGGCGAGGGGGACTGGAGGGCTGGATGGAGCAGTGAGTGCCTCCTGGAGTCACCACGTGGTAGAGGAGAAAGGGGTCTCTCCCGGGGTGGCCTGCTCCTCCAGCCCCTGTGCGGTCTGGCCTCAGGTATCGGGCCCTCTTTAACATTCTCCTAGCCATCTGTGGGTGTGTTCAAAGGTCCCGGCTTCTAGGACGGCTACCCCCTCTCTCCTTTCTCTAGAGAGTCGCTGTCATCCTTACAGCCAATCCTTGGTCCTTGGTCCCCTTGTTCCGGCTCTTCAACTTGGGGCAGATTCAGTTTTTCAACTGAGGAAATCTCAGCCTTCAGCTTTTCTTTCTCCACTTGACTCCTTTCTATTGTTTCTGGGATCAGAGTCACAGAGCCACCTTCCTCCCTGCCCACCTACCTGTTCCAGGATCTCTGCTCATGAAGAAGCAGGGACTCTAGAGCGGGACTTGCAGGGACGCCTCAGGCTCCTGCGAGCCTGCAGTCTTGTCCTACTGTGACATTCTCAATGCTGTCCTTTCTGCAAGATGCAAATGATGACCAATCTTTTGCTGTGAGCTCCTTGAATGTTCTGTGCTAATAATTTTCTGTGCATTATGTCCTTTAATCCTCATAATATCCCCATGAGGTATGTGTGTGGTGCATCCAGATCTCAAACAAAGGAAGTTAGTAGATGATGGAATTAATACCAAACCCTCAACTGCCTGACCCTAAGTTCATGCCCTTAACCATGAGGACCTCATGTGGGAGCCTGGGTTCTCCTGGGGTGAGTGTGTGGTATAGGGGTGGAGACGTCCATTCAGTCACTTCAGTCACTCAGTCATGTCCAGCTTTTTGCAACCCCCTGGACTGCAGCATGCCAGGCTTCCCTGTTCATCATCAACTCACAGAGTTCACTCAAACTCATGTCCATCGGGTCGATGATGCCATGCAACCATCTCATCCTCTGTCGTCCCCTTCTCCTCCTGCCTTCAATCTTTCCCAGCATCAGGGTCTTTTCAGTGAGTCAGTTCTTCATACCAGGTGGCTAAAGTATTGGAGCTTCAGCTTCAGCATCAGTCCTTCCAATGAACACTCAGGACTGATCTCCTTTAGGACAGATTGGTTGGATCTCCTTGCTGTCCAAGGGACTCTCAAGAGGCTTCTCCAACACTACAGTTCAAACCCATAAATTCTTCAGCACTCAGCTTTCTTTATAGTCCAACTCTCACATCCATACATGACTACTGGAAAAACCATAGCTTTGACTAGATGGACCTTTGTTGGCAAAGTAATGCCTCTGATTTTTAATAAGCTGTCTAGGTTGGTCATAACTTTCCTTCCAAGGAGCAAGTATCTTTTAATTTCATGGCTGCAGTCACCATCTGCAGTGATTTTGGAGATCCCCAAAATAAAGTCTGACACTGTTTCCACTGTTTCCCCATCTATTTCCCATGAAGTGCCAGGACTGGATGCCACGATCTTAGTTTTCTGAATGTCGAGTTTTAAGCCAACTTTTTCACTCTCCTCTTTCACTTTCATCAAGAGGCTTTTTAGTTCCTCTTCACTTTCTGCCATAAGGGTGGTGTCATCTGCATATCTGAGGTTATTGATATTTCTCCCAGAAATCTTGATTCCAGCTTGTGTTTCACCCAGCCCAGTGTTTCTCATGATGTACTCTGCATATAAGTTAAGTAAGCAGGGTGACGATATACAGCCTTGACGTACTCCTTTCCCTATTTGGAACCCTTCTATTGTTCCATGTCCGGTTCTAACTGTTGCTTCCTGACCTGCATACAGATTTCTCAAGAGACAAGTCAGGTGGTCTGGTAGTCTCATCTTTTTAAGAATTTTCCACAGTTTGTTGTATTCCACGCAAGGCTTTGGCATAGTCAATAAGCAGAAATAGATGTTTTTCTGGAACTCTCTTGCTTTTTCAATGATCCAACAGATGTTGGCAATTTGATCTCTGGTTCCTTTGCCTTTTCTAAATCCAGCTTGAACATCTGGAAGTTCACAGTTCACATACTGTTGAAGCCTGGTTTGGAGAATTTTGAGCATTACTTTACTAGCGTGTGAGATGAGTGCAATCATGCGGTAGTTTGAGCATTCTTTGGTATTGCCTGTCTTTGGGATTGGAATGAAAACTGACCTTTTCCAGTCCTGTGGCCACTGCTGAGTTTTCCAAATTTGTTGGTATATTGAGTGCAGCACTTTCACAGCAACATCTTTCAGGATTTGAAATAGCTCAACTGGAATTCCATCACCTCCACTAGCTTTGTTCGTAGTGATGTTTTCTAAGGCCCACTTGACTTCACATTCCAGGATGTCTGGCTCTAGGTGAATGATCACACCATCATGATTATCTGGGTCATGATGATCTTTTTTGTACAGTTCTTCTGTGTATTCTTGCCATCTCTTCTTAATATCTTCTGCTTCTGTTAGGTCCATATGTTTTTCTTTACTGTGCCCATCTTTGCATGAAATGTTCCCTCGGCATCTCCAATTTTCTTGAAGATCTCTAGTCTTTTCCATTCTATTGTTTTCCTCTATTTCTTTGCATTGATCACTGAGGAAGGCCGTCTTATCTCTCCTTGCTATTCTCTGCATTCAAATGGATATAGCTTTCCTTTTTCCCCTTTGCCTTTCGCTTCTCTTCTTTTCACAGCTATTCATAAGGCCTTCTCAGAAAACCATTTTGCCTTTTTGCATTTCTTTTTCTTGGGGATGGTTTGATCCTTGCCTCCTGTACAATGTCATGAACCTCTGTCCATAGTTCTTCAGGCACTCTGTTTATCAGATCCAATCCCTTGATTCTATTTCTCACTTCCACTGTATAATCATAAGGGATTTGATTTAGGTCATACCTGAATGGTCTAGTGGTTTTCCCTACTTTCTTCAATTTAAGTCTGGATTTGGCAATAAGGAGTTCATGATCTGAGCCACAGTCAGCTTCCAGTCTTGTTTTTGCTGACTATATAGAGCTTTTCTATCTTTGGCTGCAAAGAATATAATCAATCTGATTTCACTGTTGACCATCTGGTGATGTCCATGTGTAGAGTCTTCTCTTGTGTTGTTGGAAGAGGGTGTTTG
This sequence comes from Bos javanicus, assembly GCF_032452875.1. Lineage (NCBI taxonomy): Eukaryota > Metazoa > Chordata > Mammalia > Artiodactyla > Bovidae > Bos > Bos javanicus. Next base: position 81,120,352 of record NC_083882.1, on the reverse strand, counting down.
CTATGACCAGGGCATTCTCTTGGCAAAACTCTCTTAGTCTTTGCCCTGTTTCATTCTGTACATCAAGGCCAAATTTGCCTGTTAATCCAGGTGTTTTTTTGACTTCTTACTTTTGTGGTCCAGTCCCCTATAATGAAAACGACATCTGTTTTGGGTGTTAGTTCTAGAAGGTCTTGTAGGTCTTCATAGAAGCATTCAACTTCAGCTTCTTCAGCATTACTGATCGGGACATAGACTTGGGTTACTGTGATATTGAATGGTTTGCCTTGGAAACGAACAGAGATCATTCAGTTGTTTTTGAGATTGCATCCAAGTACTGCATTTCGGACTCTTTTGTTGACCATGATGGCTACTCCATTTCTTCTAATAGATTCTTGCCCTCAGTAGTAGATATAATGGTCATCTGAGTTAAATTCACCCATTCCAGTCCATTTTAGTTCACTGATTCCTAGAATGTCAGTGTTCACTCTTGCCATCTCCTGTTTGCCCACTTCCAATTTGCCTTGATTCACGGACCTAACTTTTCAGGTTCCCATTCCATTTTGCTCTTTACAGCGTTGGCCCTTGCTTCCACCAGGCTGAGCATCTGAATGTGACCCGTGGAGGGATGCAAGGATCTCCAGAGCATGGCCTTTCAGTCAGCAGGATTTCGTGGCTGGAAGTGTTGGCTGCTTCCTGGACATGATCACATGGGATACACATGGAGGGGAGGCAGGAGACCGTCCCTGACGCTTTTATTTTTTCTTAAAAAAAAAAAAATCATTTCTTTGTCGCTGCGCTGGTCCTTGTTGCTGCGCGCAGGCTTTCTCTAGTTGCAGGAAGTGAGGACTGCTCTCCAGTTGCAGCTCAGGGCTCAGTTGCCCCATGAGACGTGGGATCTTCCCAGAACAGGGGCTGAACCAGGGTCCCTTGCTTTGCAAGGCAGACTCGTAACCACTGGACCATCAGGGAAGCCCCGAGTCCTCTACTCTTGTGCTCACCTTGGGGCACAGGATTCCAACGTCGCTGAGGCCGAGGGAGTCCCAGTCCGAGGTGACGCAGGAGGGTGTCCTGAACCCACTTAGCTGGGGCAGGTGCAGTGATCAGAAAGTGAGACGTCAACGCTGTGAAGCCCTTTTCTCCAGAACTCCTCAAATACATAGAAGAACATAAGGTCCCAGGGTCTTAGAGGCAAATAAATAACCTCATTTAAACATTATTTTATTATTTATTCATTTGATTTGGCTGTGCTGGGTCTTCTTTGGAGTTCAAAGGCTTCTCTAGCTGTGGCCCTGGTCTGTAGAGCTCAGGTGCTCAGTAGCTGTGTCTCGCAAGCTCTGTTTGTGGCAGCAAGTGGGATCTAATTGCCTGACCAGGGATGGAACCCCAGCCCCTGATTTGGGAGCTTGGAGTCTTAGCCAATGGATCACCAGGGAAGTCCCACCCCAGGGCCTTAAGAAGCAAATTAAGAACCCTAATATTTTGAGTGTGGCCCCGATAGGAGAGGCTACTTAGTCAAGTTTGTAAAGTGAGGTAAAAAATTAAGAAATCAAACCGAGGTCCGCTGTACCTGCTGTTGTCTAGATTTCCATGACGGCGGTTTTCCGACACAACTTATGGGTTCAGGCCTGTGCCGGTGCAGAGCTTTCGCTCCTGTCCTCAGGGATTTTGTGTTCTGGTGCGGGGAGGCGTTGCTTCTTGTTGTTCCAGAATTAATCATAAAGAGCAACAAAGTCCCTCGTTCATGAAGCATTAAGTACGTGCTGGGCTCTGACTTTGTGCTCAGGGAGACTTCATCTCGTTCCTCACAAATCTCTTCTGTTGGCGGTGTGTTAGAGGCAGAGGTGTGACTTCTATCTTTGGGGGTTAAATCAACAAGGAGGCATTTGGGCTCCTGGAAAGATCCTGTGTCTTGATGTGGCTCCATCACAGGGTGAGTCTCCTCTGGGACAATTCCCCGCGCAGTCTACGATACAGTGCAGGCGACAGGCCGCATCTTACGCATCCTTAGATACATTTTAAATACAGTAGGAGCGCTGGCCTGATATCCCCACATGTGGGCTTCCTGTCACCCTCCCCTGCAAAACGACGCTAACTAAGCCCTGGGCAGTTCAGCTGGCGTCTTTACAGCAGAGTCCCTGGAGATCCTTACATCATCCTGAACACAGAGCGGGCCCTCAGCCAACTCTCGGGGCTTCCTGGTTGACCAGGGAGACAGCTGGGTCCTGGTTTCCTGACATGTGGGCTACCCCGAGCCCACATGCCTGGCACTGTCCTCAGAGCGTTACTGGAGCAGATCTCATCTGAGGTAGGTGCTGTCATCAGCCTTGTTTTGTGGATGGGAATATTGAGACCCGAGTGGCTGACTCTGGAGTGGCGATTGCATTTTACAACACAGCACACTGCCCTCTGCGAGACGTGGGGCTGACGGACCTCACACAAGGGGCAGAGCTGAAACCCCTACGAACAGAGATGCCGTGGTAAGCTAGAGAGGTGGGGTTTCACGGATGCTGAAAAGGTAGGCGCCACTACCTAATGGGTAACAGTTGAGCGAATCAAAGACAGCAAGGTCATGGGAGTCACTCACTAGGCTCAGACATGCGTCTTCGACCTCGCCGTGTGGCCCTGGGCAAGTCACTTCCCCTCTCTGATGGATCTGTCGACTAGAACGGCGGTGCCTAAGGCCCTCAGGTGAACGTAAAGACTAAGAGGGTAGGATAAGGATACAAAAGCCTTACTGAAGCACAGCGTTGGGATGGTGTGGAGCTCCAGAAATGTTATGTCCAGACTTCCAGCCCCATGGTTAAGACTCTGAGCTTCCCCTGCAGGGCGTGTGGGACCGATCCTTGGTTGGGGAAGTAAGACTCTGCCTGCCTCGTGGCAAGGCCTAGAAAGCTGTTTCCAGTTTCACACTGGGCCACATCATCATGATATTGAGGGGGCCCCTGAAGTCACTGGGATGTCTTTGCCCAGGGTCAGCCTAGGGGAGAGGCCGGAGAGAGGGATGGGATTCCAGGGACAGGAGGCCAAGGGTAGGCAGGCGGATAAGGAGCCGGAAGGCCTGTCTCTGACTTGTCGTGTGGTCTTGGGCAACTTATTTCAGCTCTCTGAGAGGCTGTTTCCTAATGTGTGAAACAGGGACGTTTACATGAAACAGCGCTTGAGAAGCGTATCATGGCGTTGGTCTGCAACACCAGCCGATGTTATTGGTCATCCCAACTGCTGTGTGAAATGGTGTCCCTGGCCTGGGCCCAGGACTGGGAGAATAATGGAGGAGTGCCTAGGCCTCCACTCCTCCTCCAAGGGAAGTCTCCAGCTTGAAATCTGAAGACCAGGTTTTCCCTCTCTGGAATTGACCAATTCCCCCCAAGCCCCAAGTCAGGTAGATAAGCTGAGGGTCGGGTCCGTTGGCCCCGGGAGATAACGGCTGAGACCGTTACTCTGTAATCAGCCCAGAAGTGGCCTCTCAGACACTTCTTCATTTGCAGGGCCCGGGGGAGAGCAGAGGCCAGGCAAGAAAGCCTAGGTGACCTGTCACTGGTGCCCTGAGCGCTGGGCTGGAATCCAAGGTACAAAAATACTGCCCAGCTAGGCTACCCCAGAGTGGAGGCCCCGCCCGGACGGGTCCACGGGCTCAGGGCCGGGACCTCTGGCAGAATCCAGCCTCAGCCCTTGCTGGCCTCTCCTTGGATTGCAGTGAATGTGGCTGGAACTTGATTGATGAATATCTTGATGTTTGTTCATCACAGTACTTTCGCAGTGATTCTGACTTTTAAGAAAGATTGCATGAAATGTTTATTTATCTTGACTACTGAATTATTTAGTGTCCCCTTGAACTCTGCAACTGAGCTGAGTGCCTCATTTGCTGCCTCTTGTGCCGACCGTGGGGGCTGGTGGATTGGAAGGGAAGCGTGGCCCACAGAGAATGGGAAGACTCAGTACGAAGGTCTCCACTCCAGCTGTTGCTTCCTTATGAGAAGATCTGCCTCTAGGCTGGACAACAAGGCCTGAACTAGGTCAGTGAACTTGAGAGAGGCAGTTTTGCTTTCTTGAGGACATTTGGAAATGTGTGGAGATGTATCAGAGTGACTTAACGGTGCTGAACTTTCTACAAAACATAGGAGAACCCCTCCACCGACCCCCATCAAAGAATGATTTGACTCCCAACAATAATTGTGCAAAGGCTGAGAGCCTTGATCGAGAGCCACGGTATAAAGGAAAGAGCATGCGTTTTTCATCTTAAAGATGAGAAAGAGATGGAGAGAGAGGAGAGGGAGAAACAGGAAGAGAGTGAAGAAGGGAAAGAGGGGGAGAGACAGACACAGAGAGGGAGAGAAGGTTTTGAGCCTCAAAGGCTTAGTAATCCCAGCTCCCCCACTTCCCACACAACCTTGGCAAGTCACCTGCCCTCTCTGAATCTCACTCTTCACATCAGTGAAGTCGGGCTGATCGCACGTCCTCGTGGGACCGAGGTGAGGAAGGTGAGGAACCAGGGATGTGATGCACAGGAAGCGTGCACACACAGCCCAACAAGAGCTCAGGAGGGCCGAGCCTCCCTTACCTCCCCCTCCTCCCCCTGGTCTCCCTGCCCCCCGGATCCTCCATGGCATTTGCTGGAAAACTGACCCAGGGAAGGCTGCTTCTGGGACTGAAGAGGATTGTACAGACCTGCACCCTTTAGGGGCACTGATAAAAATTCAGTCTGGACAGTAGTCACGGGGGCTTCTGGAGCCTACTAGGGTGTTGGGACATCTATGTCCAAACAGGAGGCAGGTCCCTGGTGTCCCGCAGAGTGCACGGCCCAAGGGTGGGAGGACTGAGCCAACCTCTTATCAGCCCCACTGACCAACCCCCGAGCCTGGGGCAATCCTCCTGGCCTCTTCCCACTTCCCCAAAGCCTGGTATAAGGGCAGCTTCTGTGCGCCAACAGCCAGAGGCTGAGAGCGGAGGCTTCAGACTCTCAGGAGGTAAGACTCCCTCGGTTTCCCCGGGAGGACAGGTCCAGGCCTGGGAAGAACCCAGGCTTTATATGGGAACCAGCGGGGACTCCGGTCCTGTGCACCTTAATGACCCCTGTCTTCCCCCTTCTTCCCCAGTGTGTCTGACTCTGGCCCTGAAGGTGAGCACGCTTGTTCTTGCAGGAATGCTGGTCTGAGCTGAGCTCTGTCCCAGGGAGCAGTGATGTTCTCTCAGGAAAAGGGACTTGGGCTGACAACCCCCTGTTCTTCCCCTGATTCTCCAGCTCAGGTTCTGTTCGCTGGGAGACAAGGAAGCTCTCTACTTTGCCCTTTAATCTACCAGTTGAGCAGACCCTGCCTCTCCACTGTGTTCCAGGGGCCGTGCAGACACAAGGGAAGACCCCAGGAGGGAACGTGGAGCTGTGTGTCTGTCATAAGACGACTGTAGGAACATGAAAGGCTGCCTGCTCCTGCTCCTTCTGCTGCTGGGGACAGTTTCTGCTCTCTATCTGGGTGAGTGCTCCCCTTCCCTTCTCATTCATCTTCCGCTCATCTTTCTTGCATCATTTTTTGTTCTGGTAGGTCCAGGGCCACAGCCCACTGTTCAGTTGCCCCAGACCCTCTCTAGTTAGATTTCTCCTGGACCCAGAGCTGTGACCTGAACATTCCCCCAGGGCTCCTTTGCAAGGAAAAACACCCCCTGTGAAGATGAGGGCTTCTCACATCTCTCACTCCCAAATTACTCGCACGTGGTGTCAGCTGGAATCAGGTTCTCATGCAACTGTGTGTGTGATGCAAGAGTTCTGGGTCATCCAACCCTTAAGGGATCCTTCCCGTCTTTGGTTGCAGATGGGGTCCCTAGGAAGACTGGGTGGAGCCATCAGAGCTGTCCGTGGTCCTGGAGGAAGGTGGTACCTGGTCTGATGGCGGGTTGTTTCTTCTTTGCAGAGAATCATGTCCCCCATGTGGGCAGTCCGGAGACACAGGCAGACCTGAGCCAGGATGCTGAAGGCTCAGGGGGGCAGGAAGGAGAGCTGGCCCTGAGTGGTGAGGTGCTTGAGTCGAGAAGAGAGGAGGCCGAGGACACCCACGATGATGAGGGGGCCTCAGACCCAGATGACTTAGATGAGGACGTGCAGTGTCCCAAGGAAGAGGAGACAGTGCAACTTCCAGGCAGTCCTGAGTGCAAGAGCTGCCGCTACAGGCTGGTGGGGACCCCAAAGAAGTTTAAGAAAGCTCAGGTATATGGCAGCGAGGCTGCTACGGGGGACCTGGGATGGAGAGACGGGATTGGATTCAATGTTCTGTTTCTTATTATTTAGACTAGTGGTTCTCTTAGCCTAATATGCATCAGAAAAGAAAGTGAATTAAAGAAAGTGCAGTTGCTTAGTCCTATCTGATTCTTTACCACCCCATGACTGTAGCCTACCAGGGTCACCTGTCCATGGGATTTTCCAGGCAAGAATACTGCAGTGGGTTGCCATTTCCTTCTGCAGGGGATCTTCCTAACCCAGGGATCAAACCCAGGTCCGGCATTGCAGGCGGATTGTTTACCAGCTGCGCCACCAGGGAAGCCCAAAGAAAGGCACAAGAGATGGGATTCAGGGGGAGCAGTAGATACCTGATTTCTGATTTGCAAATGGATGTGGGGTCTGTCCTGGAGACTCAGAAAATTAACATGAAAACAGTGAATTTTCTCTCCTGCCTGTTCTCTCTGCAGAGGGTCTGCAGGAAGTGCTACCGAGGCAACCTCGCCTCCATCCACAGTTTGAAATTCAACCTTCAGGTTCAGAGCTTGGCCACGAGGATCAATGAAGCACAGGTTTGGATCGGAGGCTTCATCAGAGGTTGGGTAAGTGAGGCGCCAATGTCCAGAGAGAACAAGCTCTTTCTTTCTGTCCTTTATAAAAAGGTTGGTTTAATACTGGGAAGTCAATCCCGTATCTTTTAAAAGCCTTTTTCTTGTATTCATATTTGCCCACACACGGGCTTTCTCTAGGTGTGGTTGGGGCACCCTCTGGCTGTGGGGCATGGGTTTCTTACTGAGGTGGCTTTGCTTGTTGGGGCACACAGAATCGAGAGCCCCACTCAGCAGTGGGAGCGCGAGTGGGTGCTCTGCGACACGTGGGGTCTTCCAGGACCAGGGATTGAACCCACGGCCCCTGCAAGGGCAGGCAGCTTCTTCACCACTGGACCACCAGGGAAGGCCCGGGGCTCGGGCGTTTCTGAGCGCCTCAAGGCACCACCTGCCCCCACCGAGCCTCATCCTGGCCCCAGAAGCCGGCTTGTGCTGACGTAGGAGACGTGATGACTGAGCGCTTCTCCTCCTCACCCGTGTTCAGTGGCTTCACGCTTGCAGCTTGAAATCTGCCCTGGTGGGTGCGTTTGCACAGAGAAATGGACAGTTATCATAAACAGGGTTCTTTCTTTCGTCTGCCTCACACTCTCCACCAGAGCTGGCTGTGAAATGTCTACCAGTCCGTCACTGGAGTCAGGAGACAAGAGTTCACACCCAGCTTGGTCCCTTAGTGGCTGAATGCCTGCCTCCGTATTTCGGTGTCCTCATCTCTGAGGGGGTCCTTCTCTCAGAGTGACCCTGGGGGCTGTGCCTGAGTAAGTGCTCTCAGCTGTGGTCCCGGGACCAGAGTATCAGCATCACCCGGTAGCTTGTTGAAATACAGGATCCTGGGCCGCACCCCAGACGTCCTGGATCAGAATCCACATTTCCACCAGATCGCCAGGAGATGTGTCTGCTCAGTGAAGTTTGAGAAGCCTGCTCTGCGTGAGAGCTGGAAGCGATGTTTTCTCTTCCGTGTCATTACCTGTAAACCGTTGGGGGTGGGTCTGTACGGTGGGGTCCTATCCAGGTGACTCAGTGAGAGGAGATTATAGACGTCCAGAAGGGATGCTCAGGGGACTTTCAGGAGCCCCAGCACCTGTCTTCCTGGACCTCCACCCTCTGACCCAGCCTCTCTCTGCTCTAGTGCCTGTGGAGGACATATCGCTGGACTGATGGGAGTTCTTGGAATTTTACATACTGGGCCAGGTGGCAACCTACATTTGGGAGAGGCCGCTGTGTGGCCCTGTGCACCAGAGGTGAGGGGGCCAGGCGCCCGGACAAGGTGGGGGTATGGACTCGCACACACGCCCCTGTGAGCTGCACAGACACGCCTCCCCTCACACAGCCTCCCCCACTAGAGAACTGCACCCTGTGTGTGAGCAGGGCTGAGGTGCAGGGATCCTCAGAGCCACAGTGAGGGGTCTTGGACGGGCTGGGGGCTCTGTGTCCTCCAGACTCAGCGAGGCTCCTTCCCTTCCTCTGACGGGACGGTGGCAAGGAGAGAGTGTGGGACAGACAGGAGGGACACTCGATAATGCGAAGTGTGGCCGAGGGACACGGGAAAGATGTGGGAACTAGGGCCAGCTGACAGATGATTCCCCAGCTCCCAACAGCACGGCTGCCCGACGTGCGGGAGTTTAGAACAGGGGCGAAGACCACACGGGCTGCAGTCAGATGGCCGAGGTCCACATCTGGCTCCATTCACTGCTTGTCTGCTGAGATCAGGGCAGGTTATCACTCCCCCGAGCCTCAGTTTTCCCATCTGTGAAGTGGGAGTGCTGGCAGCCCTGATCTCCTGGCGTCACTGTGAGGATGGAAGGACAGTCCTTAGGAAGCCCTTAGCACACTGTCTCTGCAAGAGAAGAGATCAGTGATTGTGGCTAGCTGGGACATGGGGAGACATACGGCCCTCGGCTTGGCCAGCAAAGGTCAGATGAGAGGTGCCTGGTGGGGCACTGGGGACTCAGGCCACACTCAGGTGGACTGACAGCACTATGCTTTCTGCCTGCAGGGGGTCACTGGCGACGAGCTCCATGCAAAAGGCGGCTGCCCTTCATTTGTTCCTACTAAGCCAGAGGCGGGAGACCCTGCCCCTGACCCCGGCCCCCCTGCCTCTCCGCATCATAAAGCCGCATTCTCACAGCATCTCCTGACTGTTGTCTCCTCACTGCCCACTTTGGAGGAGTCCTCTGGGTTGGAGAATCCTGGAAGCTCTCATTCTGCCTTTGCTGGGAAAGATTGAGGGCAGGCGGAGAAGTGGGTGACAGAGGATGACATGCTTGGATGGCATCACCGACTCAATGGACATGGGTTTGGGTGGACTCCTGGAGTTGGTGATGGACAGGGAGGCCTGGCGTGCTGCAGTCCATGGGTTCGCAAAGAGTCAGACATAACTGAGCGACTGAATTGAACTGTTGTTCCATGTCCAGTTCTAACTGTTGCTTCCTGACCTGAATTCAGATTTCTCATGAGGCAGGTCAGGCGCTCTGATATTCCCCTCACTTTAAGAATTTCCCAGTTTACTGTGATCCATGCAGTCAAGGCTTTAGCGTAGTCAATGAGGCAGAAGTACATTTTTTTCCTGGAATTCCCTTGCTTTCTCTACGATCCGACGGATGTTGGCAATTTGATCTCTGGCTCCTCTGCCTTTTCTGAGTCCAACTTATGCGCTTGGAAGTTCTCAGTTCATGTACTGCTGAAGCCTAGCTTGAAGGATTTTGTGCATTACCTTGCCAGTATATGAAATGAGCATAATTGTATGGTTTAAATATTCTTTGGCATTGCCTTCCTTTGGGACTGGAATGAAAACTGACCTTTACCAGTCCTGTGGGCACTGCTGAGTTTTCCAAATTTGCTGGTGTATTGAGTGAAGCACTTTAACAGCATCATCGTTTAGAATTTTACGCAGCTCAGCTGGAATTCTATCACCTCCACTAACTCTGTAGTGATGCTTCCTAAGGCCCACCTGAGTTCACACTCCAGGATGTCTGGCTCTAGTGTTGTGATTATCCGGCCCATTAAGATCTCTTTGTACAGTTCTGTGTATTCTTGCCCCCTCTTAATAACCGTCTTCTGCTAGGTGCTTGCTGTTTCTGTCCTTTATTGTGCCCGTCTTTACATGAAAGGATGCCTGGTATCTCCAATTTTCTTAGGGGAACTCTAGTCTTTCCCATGCTGTTGTCTGCCTCTATTTCTTTGCACTCATCCTTGAGGAAGGCCTTCTTCTCTCCCCTTGCTGTTCTCTGGAACTCTGCATTCATTGGGGAGATCTTCCCCTTTCTCCTTTCCCTCCTGCTCTCTTCTTCCCACAGCTATTTGTAAAGCCTCTTCAGGCAACCACTTTGCCGTCGTGAACATCTGTTTCCTTGTGATGGTTTTGGTCACTGCCTCCTGTCCAACGTTACAAACTTCTGTTTGTAGTTCTTCAGGCACTGTGTGTGCCAGACAGAATCCCTTGAATCTATTTGTCACCTCCACTGTATAATCATAAGGGATTTGATTTAGGTCATACCTGAATGGCCTAGTCACTTTCCCTACTTTCCTCAATTTAAGTCTGAATTTAGCAATAAGGAGCTCGTGATCTGAGCCACAGTCAGTTCCAAGTCTTGCTTTTTGCTGACTGTATAGAGCTTCTCCATCTTCAGCTGCAGAGAATACAATCAATCTGATTTCGGTATTGACCATCTGGTGATGTCCATGTGTAGAGTCTTCTCTTGTGTTGTTGGAAGAGGGTGTTTGCTACGACCAGTGCGTTCTCTTGGCAAACTCTGTTAGCCTTTGCCCTGCTTCATTCTGTATGCCAAGGCCAAATTTACCTGTTACTCCAGGTATCTCTTGACTTCCGACTTTTGCGTTCCAATCCCTTATGACAAAAAGGATGTCTTTTTTTGTGTGTTAGTCCTAGAAATTCTTGTAGGACTTCATAGAAAACAATTGGATTAAAAATATACTGAGCATGGCCCTGCCCTCCAGAGCAAGACCGAGTGTTTGCCACAGCCGGTCTCTCCCGTCAGGATGGTTGCACAAGCCTTTTATCCTTATCTGACAGAAGGCAGACAGAAGAAGGGAGAACTACAAACCCAAAGACTCCAGAATGAAAACTCCAATCACAATACGCTAAGCAAAATGATCACACGGACCACAGCCTTGTCTAACTCAATGAAGCTCTGAGCCATGCCGTGTAGGGCCACCCAACACGGACGGGCCATGGCGGAGAGTTCTGACAAAACGTGGTCCACTGGAGAAGGGATGGCAGGCCACTCCGGTATTACTGCCTTGAGAACCCCATGAACAGTATGAAAAGGCAAAAGGATAGGACGCTGGAAGAAGAGCCCCCAGGTTGGAAGGTGCCCAATATGCCTGTGGGGAATAGTTCATAAAGAACGAAGAGGCTGGGCCCACGTGGAAACACGGCTCAGTTGTGGATGAGCCTGGCGGTGGAGGTAAAGTCCGATGCCGTAAAGGACAATATTGCACAGGAACCTGGGATGTTAGGTCCACGAAGCAAGGTAAATTGGATGTGGTCAAACAGGAGATGCTAAGAGTGAACACTGACATTTTAGGAATCCCTGAACTAAAATGGACTGGAATGGGTGGCTTTGGTTCAGAATTTAATTCAGCCACCTGGAGGTGAGTCCGAGGCCCAGCTCTCTGCGAGACGGCTCCCCAACCATATCCTCATGGGAGGCTGTCCTCCTCACTGCCCTCCATCCTGCGTCCCCTCTCTTGTCCCCAGCCTCCCTCCCCTCCCTGGAGGGGCCATGGTCTCAGCAGGGAGCTGCCTCGCTCCCTGAGGGGCATGGGGCCCAAGTCAGGCCGTGTGCAGCCAGGTGGCTCCCGGGCTGGCTCTCCAGCCCCGGGTCTCCCGGCTTCTTCCATATTCTCGGTCCGGGAATCACTGAGACAGAACAGTGTTCCTGCTCTTAGCTTCATCCCAGGCTGGGCTCCAGGAAGGATCAGAGCTTGAAGAAGCAGGAAGCTGAGACTGCAAACTGGGTTCAGAGGGCAGAGAGCCCTGGGTCGTGAGAGAGAGAGTGAGAGAGACTTCCTGGGGGTGTGGCTCTCCGTGGGGCCCAGGGAGGGTGCTCAAGGATGTCTGGGGCACCTGTGTACATGGGTGTGTGGGTGTCTTGGTGTGTGCATGAGTAGTCTTCATACACCTGTATATGTCTGTGTATATGTGAATCTGTGCTTGTAAATATGCACAAATCTGTGTGAGTCAGCGTGTATTTGTGTGTTGCTTGTGTGCACATTTTCTACATCTCTATGGAGATGCTCGTATGTCCGTGTACATCCCTGAGTGTGTGTATCTACTCATGCTTTCTCTTTCTCCACCTCACTCTCAAGGTCACCGAATGGTGTGGCTCGTGTGTGTGTGTGTCCAGCTGCGTTCTCCATTGCAGGACAAATCCCAGGTGAAATTCTCTCTACTTCCGGGTCTTCTACTTGGGACTTCAGCTTTTCATCTGAGTCAGTCTCCTTGGCCTTTAGCCTTTCTGTCTTGACTCCTTTCTACAGTTTCTGGGATCAGAGTCGCAGAGCCACCTTCCTCCCTGGCCACCCCCTGTTTCAGGATCTCTGCTCGTAAAGGAGCAGGGAGTCTAGAGCGGGACTTGCATGGACGCCTCAGGCTCCTGCGAGCCTGCAGTCGTGCCCTACTGTGACATTCTCAATGCTGTCCTTTCTGCAAGATGCAAATGATGATCGAAGGGTTGCTTCTTTTGCCGTGAGCTCACTGAGTGTTCTGGGCTAGGCATTTTCTGTGCATTATGTCCTTTAATCCTCATAACGACCCCATGAGTTATGTGTGCGGTGCATCCGTATCTCAAACGAAGAAAGTTAGTAGATGATGGAACCAGTACCAACCCCTCAACTGCCTGACCCTAAGTTCATGCTCTTAACCACCAGGACCTCATGCGGGAGCCTGGGTTCCTCTGGGCTGAGTGTGTGCAGTGGGGGTGGTGAGCTCCATTCAATCAGATCAGTCGCTCAGTTGTGTCTGACACTTTGCGACCTCCTGGACTGCAGCACACTAGGCTTCCCTGTCCATCACCAACTCCCAGAGCTTGCTCAAACTCATGCCCATTGAGTCGATGACGCCATCCAACCATCTCATCCTCTAGTCCCCTTCTCTTCCTGCCTCAATCTTTCCCAGCATCAGGATCTTTTCAAGTGAGTCATCTCTTCGCATCAGGTGGCCAAAGTATTGGAGTTTCAGCTTCAGCATCAGTCCTTCCAATGAACACCCAGGGCTGATCTCCTTTCGGATGGACTGGTTGGATCTCCTTGCAGTCCAAAAGACTCTGAAGAGTCTTCTCCAACAACACAGTTCAAAGGCATCAATTCTTCGGCATTCAGCTTTCTTTATAGTCCAACTCACGCATCCATACATGACTATTGGAAAAAACATAGTCTTGACTAGATGGACCTTTGTTGGAAAAGTAATGTCTCTGCTTTTTAATAAGCTGTCTAGGTTGGTCATAACTTTTCTTCCAAGGAGCAAGCATCTTTTAATTTCATGGCTGCAGTCACCATCTGCAGTGATTTTTCAGTTCAGTTCAGTCGCTCAGTCGTGTCTGACTCTTTGCGACCCCATGAATCACACCACGCCAGGCCTCCCTGTCCATCACCAACTCCCAGAGTTCACCCAGACTCACATCCATCAAGTCAGTGATGCCATCCAGCCATCTCATCCTCTGTCGTCCCCTTCTCCTGCCCCCAATCCCTCCCAGCATCAGAGTCTTTTCCAGTGAGTCAACTCTTCGCATGAGGTGGCCAAAGTACTGGAGTTTCAGCTTTAGCATCATTCCTTCCAAAGAAATCCCAGGGCTGATCTCCTTCAGAATGGACTGGTTGGATCTCCTTGCAGTCCAAGGGACTCTCAAGAGTCTTCTCCAACACCACACTTCAAAAGCATCAAGGCGCTCAGCCTTCTTCACAGTCCAACTCTCACATCCATACATGACCACAGGAAAAACCATAGCCTTGACTAGATGAACCTTTGTTGGCTAAGTAATGTCTCTGCTTTTGAATATGCTATCTAGGTTGGTCATAACTTTCCTTCCAAGGAGTAAGCGTCTTTTAATTTCATGGCTGCAGTCACCATCTGAAGTGATTTTGGAGCCCCCAAAAATAAAGTCTGACGCTGTTTCCATTGTTTCCCCATCTATTTCCCATGAAGTGATGGGACCAGATGCCATGATCTTCATTTTCTGAATGTTGAGCTTTAAGCCAACTTTTTGACTCTCCACTTTCACTTTCATCAAGAGGCTTTTGAGTTCCTCTTCACTTTCTGCCACAAGGGTGGTGTCATCTGCATATCTGAGGTCATTGATATTTCTCCCGGCAATCTTGATTCCAGCTTGTGCTTCTTCCAGTCCACCGTTTCTCATGATGTACTCTGCATAGAAGTTAAATAAGCAGGGTGACAATATACAGCCTTGACGCACTCCTTTTCCTATTTGGAACCAGTCTGTTGTTCCATGTCTAGTTCTAACTGTTGCTTCCTGACCTGCATACAGATTTCTCAAGAGGCAGATCAGGTGGCCTGGTATTCCCATCTCTTTCAGAATTTTCCACAGTTTATTGTGATCCACACAGTCAAAGGCTTTGGCATAGTCAATAAAGCAGAAATAGATGTTTTTCTGGAACCCTCTTGCTTTTTCCATGATCCAGCAGATGTTGGCAATTTGATCTCTGGTTCCTCTGCCTTTTCTAAAACCAGCTTGAACATCAGGAAGTTCATGGTTCACATATTGCTGAAGCCTGGCTTGGAGAATTTTGAGCATTACTTTATTAGCGTGTGACATGAGTGCAATCGTGTGGTAGTTTGAGCATTCTTTGGCATTGCCTGTCTTTGGGATTGGAATGAAAACTGACCTTTTCCAGTCCTGTGGCCACTGCTGAGTTTTCCAAATTTGCTGGCATATTGAGTGCAGCACTTTCACAGCATCATCTTTCAGGATTTGAAATAGCTCAACTGGAATTCTATCACCTCCACTAGCTTTGTTCGTAGTGATGTTTTCTAAGGCCCACTTGACTTCACATTCCAGGATGTCTGGCTCTAGATGAGTGATCGCACCATCGTGATTATCTGGGTCATGAAGATCTTTTTTGTACAGTTCTTCTGTGTATTCTTGCCATCTCTTCTGAACATCTTCTGCCTCTGTTAGGTCCATACCATTTCTGTCCTTTATTGTGCCCATCTTTGCATGAAATGTTCCCTTAGTATCTCTAATTTTCTTGAAGAGATCTCTAGTCTTTCCCATTCTGTTGTTTTCCTCTATTTCTTTGCATTGATCGCTTAAGAAGGCTTTCTTATCTCTTCTTGCTATTCTTTGGAACTCTGCATTCAGATGTTTATATCTTTCCTTTTCTCCTTTGCTTTTCGCTTCTCTTTTTTCACAGCTATTTGTAAGGCCTCCCCAGACAGCCATTTTGCTTTTTTGCATTTCTTTTCCACAGGGATGGTCTTGATCCCTGTCTCCTGTACAATGTCACAAACCTCATTCCATAGTTCATCAGGCACTCTATCTATCAGATCTAGGCCCTTAAATCTATTTCTCACTTCCACTGTATAATCATAAGGGATTTGATTTAGGTCATACCTGAATGGTCTAGTGGTTTTCCCTACTTTCTTAAATTTAAGTCTGAATTTGGCAATAAGGAGTTCATGATCTGAGCCACAGTTAGCTCCTGGTCTTGTTTTTGCTGACTGTATAGAGCTTCTCCATCTTTGGCTGCAAAGAATTTAATCAATCTGACTTCGGTGTTGACCATCTGGTGATGTCCATGTGTAGAGTCTTCTCTTGTGTTGTTGGAAGAGGGTGTTTGTTATGATCAGTGCATTTTCTTGGCAAAACTCTATTAGTCTTTGCCCTGCTTCATTCTGTACTCCAAGGCCAAATTTGCCTGTTACTCCAGGTGTTTCTTGACTTCTTACTTTTGCATTCCAGTCCCCTATAATGAAAAGGACATCTTTTTTGGGTGTTAGTTCTAAAAGGTCTTGTAGGTCTTCATAGAACCGTTCAACTTCAGCTTCTTCAGCGTTACTGGTTGGGGCATAGACTTGGATTACTGTGATATTGAATGGTTTGCCTTGGAAACGAACAGAGATCATTCTGTTGTTTTTGAGATTGCATCCGAGTACTGCATTTCGGACTCTTTTGTTGACCATGATGGCTACTCCATTTCTTCTAAGGGATTCCTGCCCGCAGTAGTAGATATAATGGTCATCTGAGTTAAATTCACCCATTCCAGCCCATTTTAGTTCCCTGATTCCTAGAATGTCGACATTCACTCTTGCCATCTCTTGTTTGACCACTTCCAATTTGCCTTGATTCATGGACCTGACATTCCAGGTTCCTATGCAATATTGCTCTTTACAGCATCGGACCTTGCTTCTATCCCAGTCACATCCACAGCTGGGTATTCTTTTTGCTTTGGCTCCATCCCTTCATTCTTTCTGGAGTTATTTCTCCACTGATCTCCAGTAGCATATTGGGCACCTACTGACCTGGGGAGTTCCTCTTTCAGTATCCTATTATTTTGCCTTTTCATACTGTTCATGGGGTTCTCAAGGCAAGAATACTGAAGTGGTTTGCCATTCCCTTCTCCAGCGGACCACATTCTGTCAGATCTCTCCACCATGACCCGCCCATCTTGGGTTGACCCACGGGCATGGCTTAGTTTCACTGAGTTAGACAAGGCAGTGATTTTGGAGCCCCCCCAAATAAAGTCTGTCACTGTTTCCCCATCTATTTGCCATGACGTGATGGGACCAGATGCCATGATCTTCATTTTCTGAATGTTGAGCTTTAAGCCAACTTTTTCACTCTCCTCTTTCACTTTCATCAAGAGGCTATTTAGTTCTTCTTCACTTTCTGCCATAAAGGTGGTGTCAACTCATATCTGAGATTATTGATATTTCTCCCGGCAATCTTGATTCCAGCTTGTGTTTCTTCCAGCCCAGCGTTTCTCGTGATGTACTCTGCATATAAGCTAAGTAAGCAGGGTGACAATATACAGCCTTGACGCACTCCTTTTCCTATTTGGAACACGTCTGTTGTTCCATGTCCAGTTCTAACTGTTGCTTCCTGACCTGCATACAGATTTCTCAAGAGGCAGGTCAGGTGGGTTGGTATTCCCATCTCTTGAAGAATCTTCCACAGTTTGTTGTGACCCACACAGTCAAAGGCTTTGGCATAGTTAATAAAGCAGAAGTAGATGTTTTTCTGGAACTCTCTTGCTTTTTTGATGATCCAGAGGATGTTGGCAATGTGATCTCTGGTTCCTCTGCCTTTTCTAGATCCAGCTTGAACATTTGGAAGTTTACGGTTCTTGGAGAATTTTGAGCATTACTTTACTAGCGTGTGATATGAGTGCAATTGTGCGGTAGTTTGAGCATTCTTTGGCATTGCCTTTCTTTGGGATTGGAATGAAAACTGACCTTTTCTGGTCCTGTGGCCCCTGCTGAGTTTTCCAAAATTGCTGGAATATTGAGTGAAGCACTTTCCCAGCATCATTTTTTAGGATTTTTAAGAGCTCAACTGGAATTCTATCACCTCCACTAGCTTTGTTCGTAGTGATGCTTCCTAAGGTCCACTTGACTTCACATTCCAGGATGTCTGGCTCTAGGTGAGTGATCATACTATCATCATTATCTGGGTCATGATGATCTTTTTTGTACAGTTCTTCTGTGTATTCTTGCCACCTCTTCTTAACATCTTCTGCCTCTGTTAGGTCCATACGGTTTCTGTCCTTTATCGAGCCCATCTTTGCATGAAATGTTTCCTCGGTATCTCCAATTTTCTTGAAGAGATCTCTAGTCTTTCCCATTCTGTTGTTTTCCTCTATTTCTTTGCACTGATCACTGAGGAAAGCCTTCTTAGCTCTAGTTGCTATTCACTGGAACTCTGCATTCAAATAAGTATATCTTTCCTTTTCTCCTTTGCTTTTCACTTCCCTTCTTTTCACAGCTATTTGTAAGGCCTCCTCAGACAGACATTTTGCCTTTTTGCATTTCTTTTTCTTGGAGATGGTCTTGATCCCTGTCTCCTGTACAATGTCACGAACCTCCGTCCATAGTTCTTCAGGCACTCTATTTATCAGATCCAATCCCTTGATTCTATTTCCCACTTCCACTGTATAATCGTTAGGGATTTGATTTAGGTCATACCTGAATGGTGTAGTGGTTTTCCCTACTTTCTTCAATTTAAATCTGAATTTGGCAAAAGGAGTTCATGAACTGAACCACAGTCAGCTCCCAGTCTTGTTTTTGCTGAGTGTACAGAGCTTCTCCATCTTTGGCTGCAAAGAACATAGTTTTTGGCAAAACTCTATTAGCCTTTGTCCTGCTTCATTCTGTACTCCAAGGCCAAATTTGCCTGTTACTCCAGGTGTTTCTTGACTTCTTACTTTTGCATTCCAGTCGCCTATAATGAAAACGACATGTGTTTTGGGTGTTAGTTCTAGAAGGTCTTGAAGGTGTTCATAGAACCATTCAACTTCAGCTTCTTCAGCATTAGTTATCGGGACATAGACTTGGATTACCGTGATATTGAATGGTTTGACTTGGAAAGGAACAGAGATCATTCTGTCGTTTTTGAGATTGCATCCAAGTACTGCATTTGGGACTCTTTTGTTGACTATGATGGCTACTCCATTTCTTCTAATGGATTCTCGCCCACAGTAGTAGATATAATGGTCATCTGAGTAAATTCACCCATTCCAGTCCATTTTAGTTCACTGATTCCTAAAATGTCAATGTTCACTCTTGCCATCTTCTGTTTGACCACTTCCAATTTGCCTTGATTCATGGACCTAACATTCCAGGTTCCTATGCAATATTGCTCTTTATAGCATCAGACCTTCCTTCCATCAGCAGTCACATCTGCCACTGGTAGCACCTGCAAAGCACATGCCCAGTAATGGGGTGTCCTATGGAAACAATATGTGGGCCCCTTCCTCTCTCTCTAAGAAGGCCCCATGGACCCCACACTACAGTCTCCTTCAGAGTGATAACTTCTAGTCCTTTTTATGGAACACAGTAGGGTGGGGAGACATGATCTTTACAAGGCAGAAAGCTCTTGGGTGGGGCTAAGCAGAGAAGATCAGTGTCTGGAAGGAAAAGAAATCCGTTTCAGGAAAGCACTTTTATTGCTGGGGGTGGGAGGGCCCAGGTGGAGGCTGCCCAGATGATCCACCTCAGTAGAAAGAGTGGAACAGGAGGCTGAGCCTCAGTGAGTGACTGCAGGGTGTCCTGTGAAGACACAGCAGGAAGGGCTCTCAGCCTCTTGTTCCCCTGACTCAGCCCCAGGAGGGTCTTTCCCTCCCCACCCCACACCGAGGTGGAGATGAGTCTAGAGACCCAGGAGGCCCCTCTCCGGAGGTCTGGCTCTTCCTAGCCCCTCCCCTCTAGGCTTGCTGTCGGTCACCCCTCTCCCACCTCCCCTCAGGTGCCCAGGGTCACACATGTAGCCGCTGCCCCAGGGATGGCCGGCTGCCCGGGACGCAAATTCCAGGCACTGATGGCAAGCTAGTGAAGGGTATCCAGCGACCCCTGAGGAGGCGAGAGGGAAGGAGAGGGGCTGCGGCCTGGGAAGGGAAGCAGGTAGGCAGCGCTGGCCTGTCCGTGCCTGCTGCTGCTGCTGCCTGCCCGGCATCCCCCTTAAAGGGGGGCTGGACCATGCTGGACACCTGCTGGCCAGCTGAAATGCAGACCCATATCGATGGTCACCCTCACATTCTCTGTGTCCCAGGGACATATGCATCCCTCTGGCTCTAACAAGAGGAAGGCAGGCGTGGCCACCCCATCCTACGGATGAGGAGTCAGGCTTGTCTTCCTGCCCAGGTTGGACAGTCGGAGACCGAGCGGGACTTCCACACACATATCCTGATCCTAAATGTTTGGCAGGACTTCCCTGGTCCCGTCTCCCGTCTTCAAGTTGGACTCTCAACGCACTGTACTTGCATCTCCATGTCTGAGGGTATTTTCTCCCACAAACGGCTATTGCCTTAGTGTGCCTGGATAGTAACAAGCCCCTGGGAACAGTCCACAGCTCCCAGGAGTGAGTGTGTGAGAATTGCAGTCCTTTGCCCCCTCGAGTAGAATAATTCTGGGGCGTGTATTGGGCACCACTTCCCAGGGTTTCCCAGCAGGATCAACTTGCAGTTATCCACTGAGGAAGCTGGCTTTATCACACACAGTGTATTGGCTGACTTCTCTTCCCCGTGTGAACCCTCCTCTGAGTTCCAGCACCTCCCAAATACTCTACTTGCTCAAATTCTTTCAGGGTCTGTATCTGGGGACTTAGCATAAGTCAAACTGTTATTAAAATATGTACAACTCTGTGTGAGGTCTCAGAATATGATAAGACACAGCTTCAGGAACATAAGGATGATTGCCATACAAGCACCAAGTGAAATTTGCTCAGTTGTGTTCAACTATTTTCGAGCCTATGGACTGAAGCCTGCCAGGCTCTTCTGTCCATAGAATTCTCCAGGCAAGAATACTGGAGCGGGTTGTCATTCTTTCTCCAGGGAACACAAAAGAATCTGCTATTTGTTTCTGCTTATTGTGCATCTGTAAAGCACCCCAGCCGTTGTGAGTGCAGGCACGTGTGCTAAGGCACTTCCGTCATACCCAACTCTCTGTGACCCCATGGACTGCAGCTGGTCAGGCTCCTCCATCCATGGGATTCTCTAGGCAGGAATGCTGGTCTGGGTTGACGTGCGCTCCTCCAGGGGATCTTCCCAACCCAGTGATTGAACTCATGTCTCTTACGTCACCTGCCTTTTCAGGTGGCTTAGTTACCACTCGTGCTAACTGGGAAGCCCCTAGCTGTGGCAGGCACCTTCGAGGATGGCCTTGTGTGATCAGTAACTATTGTCTCTTTGACAGAACCAGGCTTAGAGAAGTGGTGACCTGGTTTGTGCCCCAGGCTGACCATCAGAATGTGACCCATGGAGGGATGCAAGGATCTCCAGAGTGTGGCCTTTCAGTCAGCAGGATTTCATGGCTGGAAGTGTTGGCTGCTTCCTGGACATGATCACATGGGATACACATGGAGGGGAGGCAGGAGACCGTGCACTACCTTTTAAAAGAGTCATTTGCGTGTGGCTGTGCTGGTCTTCATCACTGCGCGCAGGCTCTCTCTGGTTGCAACAGTGAGGACTACCCTCTAGTTGCAGCTCAGGGCTCAGTTGCCCCGCGACACCTGGCATCTTCCCAGACCAGGGACTGGACCAGTGTCCCTTGCCTTGCAAGGTGGACTCGTAACCACTGGACCATCAGGGAAGCCCCGAGTCCTCTACTCTTGTGTTCCCCTTGGGGCACAGGATTCCAACCTCGCTGGAGCCGAGGGAGTCCCAGTCCGAGGTGAGGAAGGAGGGCGTCCTGAACCCTCTGCTGGGGGTGCGGTGAGAAAGTAAGGCATCAATGCCGTGAAGCCCTTTTCTCCAGAATTGCTGAAATTCACAGAAGTATAGAAGGTCCAACGGTCTTAGAGGCAAAGGAAAAACCTCACTTAAAAATAATTTCATTTTTTATGTATTTGATTTGGCTGTGTTGGGTCTTCCTTGGAGCTCAAAGGCTTCTCTAGCTGTGGCCCTGAACTGTAGAACTCAGGCGCTCAGGAGCTGTGTCTCACAGGCTCTGTTCGTGGCAGCAAGTGGGATCTAATTCCCTGACCAGGGATGGAACCCCGGCCCCTGATTTGGGAGCTTGGAGTCTCAGCCAATGGATCACCAGGGAAGTCCCACCCCAAGGCCTTAAGCAAATCAAGAACCTTAATGTTTTGAGTGTGGCCCCGATAGGAGAGGCTACTTACGCAAGTTTGCAGAGTGAGGTAAAAAATTAAGAAATCAAACCAAGGTCCACTGTACCTGCTGTTGTCTAGATTTCCATGACGGCGGTTTTCCGACACAACTTACGGGTTCAGCCCTGTGCTGGAGCAGAGCTTTCGCTCCTGTCCTCAGGGACTTTGTGTTCTGCTGTGGGGAGGCGTTGCTTCTCTTTGTTCCAGAATTAATCATAAAGAGCAACAAAGTCCCTCGTTTATGAAGCATTAAATATGTGCTGGGCTCTGACTTTGTGCTCAGGGAGACTTCATCTCGTTCCTCACAAATCTCTTCTGTTGGCGGTGTGTTAGAGGCAGAGGTGTGACTTCTATCTCTGGGGGTTAAATCAACAAGGAGGCATTTGGGCTCCTGGAAAGATCCTGTGTCTTGACGTGGCTCCATCACAGGGTGAGTCTCCTCTGGGACAATTCCCCGCGCAGTCTACGATACAGTGCAGGCGACAGGCCGCATCTTACGCATCCTTAGATACATTTTAAATACAGTAGGAGCGCTGGCCTGATATCCCCACATGTGGGCTTCCTGTCACCCTCCCCTGCAAAACGACGCTAACTAAGCTCTGGGCAGTTCAGCTGGTGTCTTTACAGCAGAGTCCCTGGAGTTCCTTACATCATCCTGAACACAGAGCGGGCCCTCAGCTGCCGCGAGCTGAGTGTGAGGAACTCCACCCGTGGCAAAGGTCATGAGGAAGAAGGCTCAGCATACACAAAGGCGGGATCGAGCCTCAGGAGTCCCCCTGGAAATTCTCAAGCACCCACCCCCAAAACCAGAGTCTGCCTACTTTACTGCTTTGTGCTCTCACCTACACCTCTGACTTTACAGGGGGCTGTCCCCCACCACCTCTCTCTGAAAAAGAGTTAACTTACAGCTCCAGTTGGTAATGTTCCTGGGCGTGACAAGAGTGTTTCAACCTACAGACTCCTTTGGAAGTCCTCTAGCCTGCCTGAACAGGTTCTTCCGGCCACATTTGATTGTTCACAGCCTCCCAACCATGAGAGGCATGAGATGTTCTAAACTATCTAAATACAGATTCCTTTGAGCAGTTAAAAGATTGATTAGAAATTGTATTGGTGAAGGGTTTTTCACTTGTTGGGCCAATGTTTGCTGCTAAGTTTCCATATGCCTTACCTACTGTGTCCCTGGGAGTGTATTGATTAATATAATTGGTGCATAGGAATGTAAGGAGGAGCTTTAATGTTTGTAACCTTGGACCCTTGAGTTAATTCTCTTCTTGTTATAGCCCAACACACCTTTGCCCTATAGGAATGCAACTTTATCTAATGCTTTCGGAGGGTGGCGCCTGACTTTAGAATAATCACCTTTTGAGAAAAATAAGTTTTCTGAAGAAAGGGTCATAAAATGTTAACAGGCCTCCTGGCCAGAAGATGATGTAAATCACCTAAACTTTTGCATATGACAAGTTTGAAAGCCTGGCTTCGATTAAGATCAAGGACTGCTGTCCTTGCATGACTCTACCCCTTCCCCCATTATCCTCTATGTACAACTTAAGGTATAAAAACTACTTTGGAATATAAAGTGCGGGCCTTGTTCACCGAAGCTTGGTCTCCCCATGTCGTTCTTTCTCTCGCCTTCTGGCTGAATTCCCATCTGGACCGTGGAGGCTCGTCAAGCCTACTAATTGTGCCTGGGCTTCCAAGATCTGACCGGGGAGGCCTTAGTGTCTCCTCTCCTTCGGGAGAACGGGAGGACGCCTGCGGCCTATGTAGGTGATGAAATTCCTTGTCTTGGAACTTTATTAGCTTTCCATGTAAACCAAGTTATTCAGCCTCTTTTCTCCGCTGAATTTTCCTACTGAGCCTTCCTTATTCTATTACTCTTCATATCTCTAATTAATATTTAATTAAAGCTATTGTATCCAGTTCGCTGACCCCGTCCCTGCTTCGAATTCCCTGGATCCATTGGGGCTGGACCCCAGCACTCAGCCAACTCTCGGTGTGTAGTAGTTGACCAGGGGGACAGTTGGGTCCTGGTTTCCTTACAAAGGCTACCCCGAGCCCACATGCCTGGCACTGTCCTCAGAGCGTTACTGGAGCGGATCTCGTTAGAGGTAGGCGCTGTCATCAGCCTTGGTTTGTGGATGGGAATATTGAGACCCGAGTGGCTGACTCTGGAGTGGCGATTGCATTTTACAACACAGCACACTGCCCTCTGCGAGACGTGGGGCTGACGGACCTCACACAAGGGGCAGAGCTGAAACCCCTACGAACAGAGATGCCGCGGTAAGCTCCAGAGGTGGGGTTTCACGGATGCTGAAAAGGTAGGCGCCATTACCTAATGGGTAACAGTTGAGCAAATCAAAGACAGCAAGGTCATGGGAGTCACTCACTAGGCTCAGACATGCGTCTTCGACCTCGCCATGTGGCCTTGGGCAAGTCACTTCCCCTCTCTGATGGATCTGTCGACTAGAACGGCGGTGCCTAAGGCCCTCAGGTGAACGGAAAGACTAAGAGGGTAGGATAAGGATACAAAAGCCTTACTGAAGCACAGCGTTGGGATGGTGTGGAGCTCCAGAAATGTTATGTCCAGACTTCCAGCCCCATGGTTAAGACTCTGAGCTTCCCCTGCAGGGCGTGTGGGACCGATCCTTGGTTGGGGAAGTAAGACTCTGCCTGCCTCGTGGCAAGGCCTAGAGAGCTGTTTCCAGTTTCACACTGGGCCACATCATCATGATGTCGAGGGGGCCCCTGAAGTCACTGGGATGTCTTCGCCCAGGGTCAGCCTAGGGGAGAGGCCGGCGAGAGGGATGGGATTCCAGGGACAGGAGGCCAAGGGTAGGCAGGCGGATAAGGAGCCGGAAGGCCTGTCTCTGACTTGTCGTGTGGTCTTGGGCAACTTATTTCAGCTCTCTGAGAGGCTGTTTCCTAATGTGTGAAACAGGGACGTTTACATGAAACAGCGCTTGAAAAGCATATCATGGCGTTGGTTTGCAACACCAGCCGATGTTATTGGTCATCCCAGCTGCTGTGTGGAATGGTGTCCCTGGCCTGGGCCCAGGACTGGCAGAATAATGGAGGGGTGCCTAGGCCTCCACTCCTCCTCCAAGGGAAGTCTCCAGCTTGAAATCTGAAGACCAGGTTTTCCCTCTCTGGAATTGACCAATTCCCCCCAAGCCCCAAGTCAGGTAGATAAGCTGAGGGTCAGGTCCGTTGGCCCCGGGAGATAACGGCTGAGACCGTTACTCTGTAATCAGCCCAGAAGTGGCCTCTCAGACACTTCTTCATTTGCAGGGCCCCGGGGAGAGCAGAGGCCAGGCAAGAAAGCCTAGGTGACCTGTCACTGGTGCCCTGAGCGCTGGGCTGGAATCCAAGGTACAAAAATACTGCCCAGCTAGGCTACCCCAGAGTGGAGGCAACACCCTGACAGGTCCATGGGCTCTGGGCCATGATGTCCGGCAAAATCAAGCCTCAGCCCTTGCTGGCCTCTCCTTGGATTGCAGTGAATGTGGCTGGAACTTGACTGATGAATACTTGACGTTTGTTCATCACGGTACTTTCGCAGTGATTCTGACTTTTAAGAAAGATTGCATGAAATGTTTACTTATCTTGACTACTGAATTATTTAGTGTCCCCTTGAACTCTGCAACTGAGCTGAGTGCCTCATTTGCTGCCTCTTGTGCCGACCGTGGGGGCTGGTGGATTGGAAGGGAAGCGTGGCCCACAGAGAATGGGAAGACTCAGTACGAAGGTCTCCACTCCAGCTGTTGCTTCCTTATGAGAAGATCTGCCTCTAGGCTGGACAACAAGGCCTGAACTAGGTCAGTGAACTTGAGAGAGGCAGTTTTGCTTTCTTGAGGACATTTGGAAATGTGTGGAGATGTATCAGAGTGACTTAACGGTGCTGAACTTTCTACAAAACATAGGAGAACCCCTCCACCGACCCCCATCAAAGAATGATTTGACTCCCAACAATAATTGTGCAAAGGCTGAGAGCCTTGATCGAGAGCCACGGTATAAAGGAAAGAGCATGCGTTTTTCATCTTAAAGATGAGAAAGAGATGGAGAGAGAGGAGAGGGAGAAACAGGAAGAGAGTGAAGAAGGGAAAGAGGGGGAGAGACAGACACAGAGAGGGAGAGAAGGTTTTGAGCCTCAAAGGCTTAGTAATCCCAGCTCCCCCACTTCCCACACAACCTTGGCAAGTCCCCTGCCCTCTCTGAATCTCACTCTTCACATCAGTGAAGTTGGGCTGATCGCACGTCCTCGTGGGACCGAGGTGAGGAAGGTGAGGATCCAGGGATGTGACACACAGGAAGCGTGCACACACGGCCTAACAAGAGCTCAGGAGGGCCGAGCCTCCCTTACCTCCCCCTCCTCCCCCTGGTCTCCCTGCCCCCGGATCCTCCATGGCATTTGCTGGAAAACTGACCCAGGGAAGGCTGCTTCTGGGACTGAGGAGGATTGTACAGACCTGCACCCTTTAGGGGCACTGATAAAAATTCAGTCTGGACAGTAGTCACGGGGGCTTCTGGAGCCTACTAGGGTGTTGGGACATCTATGGCCAAACAGGAGGCAGGTCCCTGACGTCCCAACAGAGTGCAGGGCCCAAGGGTGGGAGGACTGAGACAACCTCTTATCAGCCCCACTGACCAACCCCCGAGCCTGGGGCAATCCTCCTGGCCTCTTCCCACTTCCCCAAACCCTGGTATAAGGGCAGCTTCTGTGTGCCAACAGCCAGAGGCTGAGAGCAGAGGCTTCAGACTCTCAGGAGGTAAGACTCCCTCGGCTTCCCCGGGAGGACAGGTCCAGGGCTGGGAAGAACCCAGGCTCTGTATGGGAACCAGCAGGGACTCCGGTCCTGTGCACCTTAATGACCCCTGTCCTCCCCCTTCTTCCCCAGTGTGTCTGACTCTGGCCCTGAAGGTGAGCACGCTTGTTCTTGCAGGAATGCTGGTCTGAGCTGAGCTCTGTCCCAGGGAGCAGTGATGTTCTCTCAGGAAAAGGGACTTGGGCTGACAACCCCCTGTTCTTCCCCTGATCCTCCAGCTCGGGGTCTGTTCGCTGGGAGACAAGGAAGCTCTCTACTTTGCCCTTTAATCTACCAGTTGAGCAGACCCTGCCTCTCCACTGTGTTCCAGGGGCCGTGCAGACACAAGGGAAGACCTCAGGAGGGATCGTGGAGCTGTGTGTCTGTCATAAGACGACTGTAGGAACATGAAAGGCTGCCTGCTCCTGCTCCTTCTGCTGCTGGGGACAGGTTCTGCTCTCTATCTGGGTGAGTGCTCCCCTTCCCTTCTCATCCATCTTCCGCTCATCTTTCTTGCATCATTTTTTGTTCTGGTAGGTCCAGGGCCACAGCCCACTGTTCAGTTGCCCCAGCCCCTCTCTAGTTAGATTTCTCCTGGACCCAGAGCTGTGACCTGAACATTCCCCCAGGGCTCCTTTCCAAGGAAAAACACCCCTCTGTGAAGATGAGGGCTTCTCACATCTCTCACTCCCAAATTACCCACACGTGGTGTCAGCTGGGATCAGGTTCTCATGCAACTGTGTGTGTGATGCAAGAATTCTGGCTCATCCAACCCCCAAGGGATCCTTCCCGTCTTTGGTTCCAGATGGCGTCCGTAGTAAGACTGGGTGGAGCTATCAGAGCTGTCCGTGGTCCTGGAGGAAGGTGGTACCTGGTCTGATGCTGGGGTATTTCTTTTTTCCAGAGAAGGATGTCCCCCATCTGGGTGATCTGGAGACACAGGCAGACCTGAGCCAGGACTCTGAAGGCTCAGGGGGGCAGGAAGGAGAGCTGGCCCTGAGTGGTGAGGTGCTTGAGTCGGGAAGAGAGGAAGCCGAGGACACCCACGATGATGAGGGGGCCTCAGACCCAGATGACTTAGATGAGGACGTGCAGTGCCCCAAGGAAGAGGAGACAGTGCAACTTCTGGGCAGTCCTGAGTGCAAGACCTGCCGCTACAGGCTGGTGGGGACCCCAAGGCGGTTTAGGAAAGCTCAGGTATATGGCAGCGAGGCTGCTACGGGGGACCTGGGATGGAGAGACGGGATTGGATTCAATGTTCTGTTTCTTGTTATTTAGACTAGTGGTTCTCTTAGCCTAATATGCATCAGAAAAGAAAGTGAAAGAAAGAAAGTAAAGTTGCTCAGTTGTGTCCGACATTTGCGACCCGATGGACTGTAGCCAACCAGGGTCTTCTGTGCATGGAATTTTCCAGGCAAGAGTACTGGAGTGGGTTGCCATTTCCTTCTGCAGGGGATCTTCCCAACCCAGGAATCAAACCCAAGTCTCCCGCATTGTAGGCGGATTGTTTACCAGCTGAGCCACCAGGGAAGCCCAAAGAAAGGCACAAGAGATGGGATTCAGGGGGAGCAGTAGATACCTGATTTCTGATTTGCAAATGGATGTGGGGTCTGTCCTGGAGACTCAGGAACTTAACATGAAAACAGTGAATTTTCTCTCCCGCCTGTTCTCTCTGCAGAGAGTCTGCAGGAAGTGCTACCGAGGCAACCTCGCCTCCATCCACAACTTTAATGTCAACCTTATCATCCATCGCTTGAGCACAACGACCAACTACGGACAGGTCTGGATCGGAGGCTTCATCAGAGGTCGGGTAAGTGAGGGGCCCGTGTCCAGGGAGAGGAAGCTCTTTCTTTCTGTCCTTTATAAAAAGGTTGGTTTAATACTGGGAAGTCAATCCCCTATCTTTTAAAAGCCTTTTTCTTGTATTCATATTTGCCCACACACGGGCTTTCTCTAGGTGTGGTTGGGGCACCCTCTGGCTGTGGGGCATGGGTTTCTTATTGAGGTGGCTTTGCTTGTTGGGGCGCACAGAATCGAGAGCCCCACTCAGCAGTGGGAGCGCGAGTGGGTGCTCTGCGGCACGTGGGGTCTTCCAGAACCAGGGATCGAACCCACGGCCCCTGCAAGGGCAGGCAGCTTCTTCACCACTGGACCACCAGGGAAGGCCCGGGGCTCGGGCGTTTCTGAGTGCCTCAAGGCACCACCTGCCCCACCGAGCCTCATCCTGGCCCCAGAAGCCGGCTTGTGCTGACGTAGGAGACGTGATGACTGAGCGCTTCTCCTCTTCACCCGTGTTCAGTGGCTTCACGCTTGCAGCTTGAAATCTGCCCTGGTGGGTGCGTTTGCACAGAGAAATGGACAGTTATCATAAACAGGGTTCTTTCTTTCGTCTGCCTCACACTCTCCACCAGAGCTGGCTGTGAAATGTCTACCAGTCTGTCACTGGAGTCAGGAGACAAGAGTTCACACCCAGCTTGGTCCCTTAGTGGCTGAATGCCTGCCTCCGTATTTCGGTGTCCTCATCTCTGAGGGGGTCCTTCTCTCAGAGTGACCCTGGGGGCTGTGCCTGAGTAAGTGCTCTCAGCTGTGGTCCCGGGACCAGAGTATCAGCATCACCCGGTAGCTTGTTGAAATACAGGATCCTGGGCCGCACCCCAGACGTCCTGGATCAGAATCCACATTTCCACCAGATCGCCAGGAGATATGTCTGCTCAGTGAAGTTTGAGAAGCCTGCTCTGCGTGAGAGCTGGAAGCGATGTTTTCTCTTCCGTGTCATTACCTGTAAACCGTTGGGGGTGGGTCTGTACGGTGGGGTCCTATCCAGGTGACACAGTGAGAGGAGATTATAGACGTCCAGGAGGGATGCTCAGGGGACTTAGGAGCCCCAGCACCTGTCTTCCTGGACCTCCGCCCTCTGACCCAGCCTCTCTCTTCTGTAGTTACGGTGCAGGAGATTTTTCTGGACTGATGGGAGTTACTGGAATTTTGCATTCTGGGCTGCAGGACAACCTAGGTTTGGGAGAGGCCGTTGTGTGGCCCTGTGCACCAGAGGTGAGGGGGCCAGGCGCCTGGGCAAGGTGGTGGTGGGGGGGTGGACCCACACACACGCCCCTGTGAGCTGCACAGACACGCCTCCCCTCACACAGCCTCCCCCACTGGAGAACCCCGCCCTGTGTGTGAGCAGGGCTGAGGTGCAGGGATCTTCAGAGCCACAGTGAGGGGTCCTGGACGGGCTGGGGGCTCTGTGTCCTCCAGACTCAGCGAGGCTCCCTCCCTTCCTCTGATGGGTCGGTGGCAAGGAGAGAGTGTGGGACAAACAGGAGGGGCACTCGATAATGCGAAGTGTGGCCGAGGGACACGGGAAAGATGTGGGAACTAGGGCCAGCTGACAGATGATTCCCCAGCTCCCAACAGCACGGCTGCCCGACGTGCGGGAGTTTAGAACAGGGGCGAAGACCACACGGGCTGCAGTCAGATGGCCGAGGTCCACATCTGGCTCCATTCACTGCTTGTCTGCTGAGATCAGGGCAGGTTATCACTCCCCCGAGCCTCAGTTTTCCCATCTGTGAAGTGGGAGTGCTGGCAGCCCTGATCTCCTGGCATCACTGTGAGGATGGAAGGACAGTCCTTAGGAAGCCCTTAGCACACTGTCTCTGCAAGAGAAGAGATCAGTGATCGTGGCTAGCTGGGACATGGGGAGACACACGGCCCTCGGCTTGGCCGGCAAAGGTCAGCTGAGAGGTGCCTGGCCGGGCACTGGGGGACACAGGCCACACTCAGGTGGACTGACAGCACTGTGCTCTCTGCCTGCAGGGGGTCACTGGCGACGAGCTTCATGCAAAAGGCGGCTGCCCTTCGTCTGCTCCTACTAAGCTGGAGGTGGGAGACCCTGCCCCCCACCCCCTTGCCTGCCCGCTTCACCCTCGGCCCTCTTGCCCCGAAGCCTCCCCGGTTCATAAAGCCACGTTCTCACAGCATCTCCTGACTGTTGTCTCTTTGCTGCGCACTTTGGAGGAGTCCTCTGGTTGGAGAATCCTGGAAGCCCTTGTTCTGGCTTTGCGGGCAGGGCAGGGGGACTTTGAGAAGTAACAGCTGGAGCGGGACTCCTGCCGGCGGGGTGGGAGCGGGTGGCACTGGGGGGTTTCTCTGCAGTGGCCCCTGGTGGCAGCAGCGACTGGGCGGGGGTCCTGCTCCTGAAGGCCCCCCCAGGGTCTGGGGGAGGATGCCCCTGTTGAGGAGCCCTATTTGTTTGGATTCAATAAGGCCTGTGGTTTAGGGGCAGAGTGGCGGCTTTCCAAAATGCAGGGGTTGTGTCAGATTTGAGAACTGGGAGGAGCCATGAGGTCGTGCCTGGGGCCCCCATATGATGGGGCAAGGAGAAAGGGTCTCTCAGGGCGCCTGGCTCTTCCAGCCCTGAGCTGTTTTCACCTCGGAGACTGGCCGGTTTTCTATTCTCCCACCTGCCTGCTGCTGTTCAGGTGCTCAGTCATGTCCCATCTTTGCGACCCCATGGACAGCAGCACACCAGACTTTCTGTCCTTTACTAAGTCCCGGAGTCCACCCAAACCCATGTCCATTGAGCCGGTGATGCCATCCAACCATCTCATCCTCTGTCGTCCCCTTCTCCTCCCACCTTCCATCTTTCCCAGCATCAGGGTCTTTTCAAATGAGTCAGCTCTTTGCATCAGGTGGCCAAAGTATTGCAGTTTCAGCTTCAACATCAGTCCTTCCAATGGATATTCAGGACTGAGTTCCTTTAGGATGGACTGGTTGGATCTGCTTGCAGTCCCAGGGATTCTCCCAAGAGTCTTCTCCAACACCACAGTTCAAAAGCATCAATGCTTTGGCGCTCAGCTTTCTTTAGAGTCCAATGCTCACATTTGAACATGGCTAAAGGAAAAACCATAGCTTTGATTATACCAATCTTTGTCAGCAAAGTGACAAAGTGCTTTTTATTATGCTGTCTAGGTTGGTCATAGCTTTTCTTCCAAGGAGTAAGCGTGTTTTAATTTCGAGGCAGCAGTCACCATCTGCAGTGATTTTGGAGCCCAGGAAAAGAAAATCTGTCACTGTTTCCACTTTTCCCCTTCTATTTTGCAGGAAGTGATGGGACTGGATGCCATGATCTTAGTTTTCTGAATGTTGAGCTTTAAGCCAACTTTTTTCTCTCTCCTTTCTCTATCCTCTTTCACTTTTATCAAGAGGCTCTTTAGTTCTTCTTCAATTTCTGCCATACGGGTAGTGTCATCTGCATATCTGAGGCTATTGATATTTTTCCCGGCAATCTTTATTCCAGCTTGTGATTCATCCAGCCTGGCATTTCTCACGATGTACTCTGCATATAAGTTAAATAAGCAGGGTGACAATATATAGCCTTGACATAATGCTTTTCCTATTTTGAACCAATCCATTGTTCCATGTCCAGTTCTAACTGTTGCTTCCTGACCTGCATACAGATTTCTTAGGAGGCAGGTCAGGTGGTCCGGTATTCCCATCTCTTTAAGAATTTCACAGTTTATTGTGATCCATGCAGTCAAAGGCTTTAGCAATAAAGCAGACATTTTCCTGGAATTCCCTTTCTTTCTCTCTGATCCAAGGATGTTGGCAATGTGATCTCTGGTTCCTCTGCCTTTTCTGAGTCCAGCTTATACATCTGGAAGTTCTCGGTTCACATACTGCTGAAGCATATCTCGAAGGCTTTTGTGCATTACCTTGCCAGTATATGAAATGAGTGTAATTGTATGGTTTGAACATTCTTTGGCATTGCCTTCCTTTGGGACTGGAATGAAAACTGACCTTTTCCAGTCCTGTGGGCACTGCTGAGTTTTCCATATTTGCTCGTGTATTGAGTGAAGCACTTTAACAGCATCATCGTTTAGAATTTTATGCAGCTCAGCTGGAATTCCATCACCTCCACTAGCTTTGTTTGTAGTGATGCTTCTTAAGGCCCACTTGACTTCACACTCCAGGATGTCTGGCTCTAGTGTTGTGATTATTCGGCCCATTAAGATCTTTTTGTACAGTTCTGTGTATTCTTGCCACCTCTTAATAATCCTCTTCTGCTAGGTCCTTGCTGTTTCTGTCCTTTATTGTGCCCGTCTTTACATGAAAGGATGCCTGGTATCTCCAGTTTTCTTGAGGAGAACTCTAGTCTTTCCCATGCTGTTGTCTGCCTCTATTTCTTTGCACTCATCCTTGAGGAAGGCCTTCTTCTCTCCCCTTGCTGTTCTCTGGACCTCTGCATTCATTGGGGAGATCTTCCCCTTTCTCCTTTCCCTCCTGCTCTCTTCTTCCCACAGCTATTTGTAAAGCCTCTTCAGGCAACCACTTTGCCGTCGTGAACGTCTGTTTCCTTGTGATGGTTTTGGTCACTGCCTCCTGTCCAACGTTACAAACTTCTGTTTGTAGTTCTTCAGGCACTGTGTGTGCCAGACAGAATCCCTTGAATCTATTTGTCACCTCCACTGTATAATCATAAGGGATTTGATTTAGGTCATACCTGAATGGCCTAGTCGCTTTCCCTACTTTCCTCAATTTAAGTCTGAATTTAGCAATAAGGAGCTCGTGATCTGAGCCACAGTCAGTTCCAAGTCTTGCTTTTTGCTGACTGTATAGAGCTTCTCCATCTTCAGCTGCAGAGAATACAATCAATCTGATTTCGGTATTGACCATCTGGTGATGTCCATGTGTAGAGTCTTCTCTTGTGTTGTTGGAAGAGGGTGTTTGCTACGACCAGTGCGTTCTCTTGGCAAACTCTGTTAGCCTTTGCCCTGCTTCATTCTGTACACCAAGGCCAAATTTACCTGTTACTCCAGGTATCTCTTGACTTCCGACTTTTGCGTTCCAATCCCTTATGACAAAAAGGATGTCTTTTTTTGTGTGTTAGTCCTAGAAATTCTTGTAGGACTTCATAGAAAACAATTGGATTAAAAATATACTGAGCATGGCCCTGCCCTCCAGAGCAAGACCGAGTGTTTGCCACAGCCGGTCTCTCCCGTCAGGATGGTTGCACAAGCCTTTTATCCTTATCTGACAGAAGGCAGACAGAAGAAGGGAGAACTACAAACCCAAAGATTCCAGAATGAAAACTCCAATCACAATATGCTAAGCAAAATGATCACATGGACCACAGCCTTGTCTAACTCAATGAAGCTCTGAGCCATGCTGTGTAGGGCCACCCAACACGGACGGGCCATGGCGGAGAGTTCTGACAAAATGTGGTCCACTGGAGAAGGGATGGCAGGCCACTCTGGTATTACTGCCTTGAGAACCCCATGAACAGTATGAAAAGGCAAAAGGATAGGACACCGGAAGAACAGACCCCCAGGTTGGAAGGTGCGCCATATGTTACTGGGGAATAGTTCAGAAAGAATGAAGAGGCTGGGCCCACATGGAAACACGGCTCAGTTGTGGATGAGCCTGGCAGTGGAGGTAAAGTCCGATGCCGTAAAGGACAATATTGCACAGGAACCTGGGATGTTAGGTCCACGAAGCAAGGTAAATTGGATGTGGTCAAGCAGGAGATGCTAAGAGTGAACACTGACATTTTAGGAATCCCTGAACTAAAATGGACTGGAATGGGTGGCTTTGGTTCAGAATTTAATTCAGCCACCTGGAGGTGAGTCCGAGGCCCAGCTCTCTGCGAGACGGCTCCCCGACCACATCCTCATGGGAGGCTGTCCTCCTCGCTCCCCTCCATCGTGCATCCCCTCTCTTGTCCCCAGCCTCCCTCCCCTCCCTGGAGGGGCCATGGTCTCAGCAGGGAGCTGCCTCGCTCCCTGAGGGGCATGGGGCCCAAGTCAGGCCGTGTGCAGCCAGGTGGCTCCCGGGCTGGCTCTCCAGCCCCGGGTCTCCCGGCTTCTTCCATATTCTCGGTCCGGGGATCACTGAGACAGAACAGTGTTCCTGCTCTTAGCTTCATCCCAGGCTGGGCTCCAGGAAGGATCAGAGCTTGAAGAAGCAGGAAGCTGAGACTGCAAACTGGGTTCAGAGGGCAGAGAGCCCTGGGTCGTGAGAGAGAGAGTGAGAGAGACTTCCTGGGGGTGTGGATCTCCGTGGGGCCCAGGGAGCGTGCTCAAGGATGTCTGGGGCACCTGTGTACACGGGTGTGTGGGTGTCTTGGTGTGTGCATGAGTAGTCTTCATACACCTGTATATGTCTGTGTATATGTGAATCTGTGCTTGTAAATATGCACAAATCTGTGTGAGTCAGCGTGTATTTGTGTGTTGCTTGTGTGCACATTTTCTACATCTCTATGGAGACGCTCGTATGTCCGTGTACATCCCTGAGTGTGTGTATCTGTGTCACTTTGTACCTTAGACACCTGATCCGTGTCGCACACCTCCATGTGCACCACTGTGTCTTTGGGCAGCATGTTTGGGAGTGTGTGTCCGCGTCAGTGTGTGTCTGAACAGATCTGCATACAGGTCTACTTGTGTGAGTATCCGTGTGTGTATCTATCTGTACAGGCCTCGGATGAGACGTGGAGTCTTAGGACTGCACCGTCCGGGGACTTCCCTGGTGGTCCGGAGGGTAAGACTGTGCTCTCTAATTCAGGAAGCCCAGGTTCCATCCCTGGCTGGGGAACTTGACCCCACATGCCTGCCGCAACTTAGAGCTCGTGTGCCGCGATGAATACCCCACGAGCCACGACTAAGACCCAGGGCCGCCAAAAGAAACAAAGAAGACAAATGTTTAAGAGAATCCAGTTTTGCAGGCTGTGCCTGCCTGCAAAGGTGCTGGAGTTGATGGAGGAGACAGGACGGGAGACCCGCAGGGGAAGTGGTTGGTGTTGAAGCTGCAGGGTTGAGGCTCTCGGACGTGAGCAGGCCTCTGGAAGTAGGAGAATGGGCCTTGGTGTTGCCTTAACCGCACCAGGGCTGGGTCCTGGGGACTGCCTCGGGGTGAAGAGGCCTGTCCTCAGCGGAGGGGTCTGTCCATCTGCCTTGCATGGAGATTGAGTCAGGAGGCTCCTAATCCAGCATCTCAGTCTCTCCAAGGGCAGGGAAGGGGAGCTGCTTTGGGGTCCGGTCACACCCATGTCCCTGCTTTGCAAACTGCAACAGCCTCAGTCTGTTTTTTAGGATTGATTTACCTCATTTTGGCTGCGCTGGGCCTCATTGCCGTGCACGGGCTTTCTCTGGTTGTAGTGAGCGGGGGCCACTCCTCACTGTGGTGCTTGGGCTGCTCACTGCGGGGGCTCCTCCTGCTGCAGAGCACAGGATCTAGGCGCATGGGCTTGAGTTGCTCCGCCGCATGTGGCATCTTCCCGGCACAGGGGTCGAACCTGTGTCCCCTGCACTGGCAGGCAGATTCTTTATCTGCTGTGCCACCAGGGAATCTTTATCAGCGAGGTCCTGATTCTTTGCCAGGGAAGTCCAACAAGCTGGTTCTTGAGACTGTCCTTCTAAAAGAAGCGGAAGCACTGGGGCGGGATGGCAGGGAGGGAAGGCTAATCTCTGCACAGGAGGCTCTGGGACTGGTATTCCTGGGTCTTGCTGAATGGCAGTGAAAGGGAAAGTGCTACTCGCCCAGTCGTGTCCGACTCTGTGCGACCCCATGGACTGTAGCCCACCAGGCCGCTCTCTCCATGGGAATTCTCAGGCAAGAATACTGGGGTGGGTTGCCATTCCCTTCTCCAGGGAATCTTCCTGACACAGAGACTGAACCCAGATCTCCCACATTGCAGGAAGATGCTTTACTGTCTGAACCACCAGGGAACCCAGATTCCCTCCTCTCAGCCTTCACTTATCTCCTTGACTGGGAATGGGCTCTAGCTAATCCCAGTGTCCCAATATACGACCAGCCAAGGTCAGAGAAGGAGGAGGGGAGGAGAAAGGGATGGCAGGAGGGCTCAGATCCTTCCAGACTGAAGCTTGCTTGAGGCAGGCCAGGGTAGTAGATAAAATGTGCTTCAAGTATCCAGTCCTGTCTCTTATTCACCCTCAAGTTCAACCATTATATATTCTTTCCTTTGGCTGTTTAAGGCCTTTCACCTTTGAAATCCTTGACTAAAAAGCAAATATTCTTAGGAGAAGAAACTCCTGAGTGTGTTGTCTGTTAATACCTCCAGGAGATTGATTGATAACTTGCCAAGAAAAAGGTTTTGTGAGAAGGAACACAGAAGGGAAAAATGTGTGTAACCGTTAGAACACATGTTGGGGGGAGGGGTTGTGGAGAAGAAGAGCTATTAACAAGGAGCCAGCGAAGCCAAGAGTACTGTGTTCACCATTTTCTTTTCCTGGGGACCTGGGAAGCCTATATTTCCCCGGTATTCTTTGAAGTAAAGCTGGGTTCTGCAGCACAGCACTGAGTCTGACCAGTGAGAGGCCGTTGGAAGTGATACAAAGGCCAGACCTGGCATTTATTTGTTTGCTTATTAAATATTCATTTATTTATTTAGCTGCACTGGGTCTCAGTTGTGGCACGCTGGATGTTCGGTCTTCATTGCTCACGCGAACTCTTAGTTGTAGCGTGTGGGATTTAGTTCCCTGACCGGGGATTGAACCCAGCCCCCCTGCATTGGGTGACGTGGAGTCGTAGCCACTGGACCACCAGGGACGTCCCAGGCCTGGCCTTTAAATGACCCTCTATGGTCACCCATGACCTTCCAGTTCTCACTTCCCTTGCTGTAGTGATCTGGGGGTTCACATGTCTCAGACGGCATAGCTACCAAGTGGAAGGGCTGTCTGACCTACTTCATTGCACAACATTCTGAGATTTCACGATTTGTTCCTGCAGCAACAGCAACTGTTTTTGCCTAACACATAGAAAAGAAGGGGCCAACAAATTCCTTCATTTTCCCCAGATGGATGTGGCACGCAAGTTGCGACCCCAGACTCCAGGTTCACAAACGTCTGGGTTTGAGTCCCAGATCTACCATTTTAGTCTAAACCTTAGCCTCAATTTCCTCAACAGAATGAAAGTTGAATTAGACAAAGGCTACTGCTCATTTAACCCACTGCTTGGCGATGGCCGGTTATCACGGAATGTAAACTTTGCTGCTGAGCTGTTAGGAATGAGCATGGGTTCTGGTTCAAATGCCCACATATTGCAAATTTATTTTTCTATTAGGGCTAATGACAAACCACAGCAAGCTCTTCCCTGGTAGCTCAGATGGTAAAGTGTCTGCCCACAATGCGAGAGACCTGGGTTCGACCCCCAGGTCAGGAAGATCCCCTGGAGAAGGAAATGGCGACCCACTCCGGTACTCTTGCCTGGAAAATCCCATGGATGGAGGAGCCTGGTGGGCTACAGTCCATGGCGTCGCAAAGAGCTGGACACGACTGAGCGACTTCACTGCTTCACAGCAAGCCTGGGCTTCCCAGGTGGCACTGGTGGTAAAGAATCTGCCTGCCAATGTCGGAGATGCAGGAGACGGGGGTTTGATCCCTGGGTCAGGAAGATCCCCTGGAGAAGGAAATGGCAACCCACTCCAGTGGACAGAGGAAGCGGGTGGGCTGCAGTCCATGAGGTCGCAGAGAGTTGGACACGAATGAGCACAGCGCAGGGGTGGGTGGGGCAGCAAGCTTATCCGGGTTAGGGGCGGAGTCAGTGACGCGAGTGCTGAGCACACGTGATGAGGCCGAGGTAAGTCAGTACTGGGACTGCTCTTGATGCCAGCCCTGAGTCTTGCACAGGGAATCCTGACCTAATCGGCCGTGGGGAAGACAACATCAGGGTCACACGTCCACACGTGCTGGCCTGGGATGGGCAGAGGCGCTGTAGGACTGTCGCAGTCTGGAGGGAAGGGAGGGGCTGCAGGAGAGGGTGCCCCCAGGACGGAGCCGCCTCCATCCCCTCATCAGAGAACAAACACCGCTGTAACCCCAGGCTTGGCCCAGCCTCCTGAGAGCTGGGTTCACCGGGAACGCGGGTGGGGCTCCTGGCTGGAGAGGTCAGCTCTGCCTTCACTGATCCCTCTACTGTTCAGGTCTCCGGACGCTGCCTCCTCCTCTGGCTGGTACCTGGGGAAGTGTCACCCCAGCATCCTGAGGACAGGGGCTGGACTGAGGCAGAGCAGAAGGGGCGACGGGCCCCCTGCGGGGAAATCTCACCCCTTCTCCCCATGCGGTGGGGGTCACAGGGGTCGGGCCTTCCTAAACGACTCCCTCAGGTGCCCTGACCCCCATTTCCCTGCACCTTCTCTGGAGGGACCAGCCCTCCCCGTATAATCAAGCTCTGCTAAGACCTCATGGTCTGGCCTGGGTGCCCATCTTTCTGCGGCATCTCCCGTGAAACTGGTGGCGCTCCCACTCCAGAGCTGTTCAGTGGCACGAGCCCCTTCCCATGCCTCATGTTGTAGTCTTTTCCAAAAGATGACTCACAGAGCGTATGCCTCAGGCTTCATAAGGGCTTCCCAGGGGGCGCTAGTGGTGAAGAACCCACTCAGCAAAGGGGGAGATGTAAGAGACCGTGGTTCAACCCCTGGGTCGGGAAGATGCCATGGAGGAGGGCATGGCAACCCACTCCAGGATTCTTGCCTGGAGAATCCTGTGGACAGAGGAGCCTGGTGGGCTACATACAGTCCACAGGGTCTCAAAGAATCGGACACGACTGAGTGACTTAGCACAGGCTTCGTAATGCTTAGCTGGACCTGCCCCTGGTGACCTTTCTGGGCCCCTAACACAGAAGGAAGGGGGCGACTGGGCACAGGGAGGCAGCCAGGCTGCCCGCGTCCGCTCCTGGTTCCCCCCTGCCCGGCCCCGAGCGGCAGGACACCTCTGGTTTGCTAACTGCAGGACCACGGACGAGCCATTCCCATGGCCTCGGTTTGCTCATCTGTAAGGAAGAGAATCAGACAAGAGGGTCCCTAAAGCCCCTTTAGTTTCTGATGTCACAAGGCCGACCACCTCGTTCGGGCCCCGCGGGGATAGGCCTGCTGACTGGCTGCTCACGGGGTGCTGGGTCTCACCCGACCTTTTCATCCATGTGATGGAGAAGACCCGCTGACCTCCTGGCACAGGGCGCCAGGTGGGGAAGCCCACTCTGCACCGGGCAGGGGAGTAGGTGCCTAGTTGGGCTCCTGAGTGAGGGGCCTGCATGTGTATGACCCTGTGGGGGTCCCAGAGAAAACAAGAAGGTTCCCTTCTCCGGCTTGAGGTGAGGGAAGGAAAAATTCACCGACGGTTACGTCTCCTGTTTCCTTCTGTGTCTGGGATCCACCTAAGTCAGAGAAAGGGACCCTGCACCCCCGTCTGACACGGGGCCTGCCTGAGTTGCTGGGGACTGCAAGGGCCGCCCTCGTGAGGAAGCGGAAACGGGATCGTGGTCAAGGTCCGGGAGGCTGAAGGGGAAGGGCAGACAGATGCCTCTGGTGTGCCCTGTCTCCTGGTGGGGTGGGAGTGATGAAGTGAGTCAGACCCGGGTCCAAATCCCAGCTCTCTCGATTCCTGGCTGTTCCTGGCTGTGTGTCTGGGGCAAATGACTCAGCCTCTCTGAGCCTCCACTTATCTTCAGAAAAGGGAACCTAATACCTACCTCGCAGGACTATTCTAAGGAGTAAATGAGCTAACACGTGTGAAGGTGCCTGGCACTTGGGCTCCTGTGGGCTATGGTTATTCCTATTTTTATCTCTTACTCTTTGGAAGGGGGACGGCCAGGTACCACCGCCCTGGGGGTCTGGGGAAGCAGAGCGGGGTGAGGCAGGGGGTGCAGGTGAGACGGGGGTTTTCGTGGGAACAGGACCTGTCTGCAGGGTGGCGGGGCGGTCAGACCCAGGCCTCGGCTGTGGCCCCTGTGGGTGGGCAGCAGAAATGAGAGCTGTTTCCCCTCCCATCCCCACCGCGCCCCGCTGGGTCTCCTGGCTGGAGGCTGGGCGCCCCAGGCTGAGCGTGCGGCCTGGTGGGAGAGGCCACGGAGAGGTCCTAGTGGCCGATAGAGTAAGCGCCTGAGTCTGTGGACTGCTTCTCCTCCGTGGTCTGGTCGCTGGTGTCCCCGGGATGGGCAGAGGCTGGGACCCTCAGCGTGGTCTCGCTCACCTGCAGGCAGAAAGGCTGGCGTGAGTGGGCTCCGACCGCGAGTGGGGTCCTCCCGTGGGCCCCCGTGTGGCGGACTCAGCCGTCGCGGGTCACGGCCGGGTCCGAGGAGAGCGAGGGCAGATGGATGTGACCCCAAGATTCTTCCCATGCAGCTAAAGGGCAAAGCGAACCCCAAGGCAAGCAGGGTCTGCCCACCCCCGAGGGACGACGAGTGGGTGGGGATGCTGAGAGCGATGACCACGCCCCGCGCTCGGCCAAGGTACGCCCGTCAGACACCCGACGTGCACTGAGGCCCAGTGAACTCCCCTTCGTGGACCCAGGACAGTCCAGGGTCCAGCTCCCTCCCTGCCCCATTCCCTCTCCCTCTAGAGGACACCTCCCTCCCCCCCCACCCCCCCACCACTCACCTCCTCGAACTTCCTGGCCTTGTACTGGTCGGCCCCCTTGAGGAAGTTCAGCAGGATGATGTCGCAGAGGACGGTGCCCTGGTGGAACAGCGGGCGGCCCTGAGCACTGCGGGCGGGGGCAGGG
This sequence comes from Bos javanicus, assembly GCF_032452875.1. Classification (NCBI taxonomy): domain Eukaryota; kingdom Metazoa; phylum Chordata; class Mammalia; order Artiodactyla; family Bovidae; genus Bos; species Bos javanicus. The sequence goes on along the minus strand of NC_083882.1, from coordinate 81,079,447 downwards.
TGGGGGGAAGCTGGGGCGGGGGCAGGACTGCCCTGGGGGTGGGGCGCGACCTCCAGAGCTGCCCGGCTGACCTTCCTTTAGGAAAACGCCCGAGGGCTTTGCTCTGTCTCTGGGACCCACCTCCGCAGCTCCGGGGGGTGGGCCCACCCTGAAATGCGCCGGGAGAAGCCGAGAGAATGCGGGGGACGGGCGGGGCGGGGGCATTGTTCCCGACTCCGGGGAGCGGGCTCTGCGCCTGCTCGGCTCTCAGGTCTGGGAACCCTGGGGTCTCCCCCAACCACCCCAAACCCCGCCACCTTCACGGTGATGGGGAACTCGGACTTGGTAACAGGGGGGACGCTGGCCACGTGGGGGTCAGGACAGGAGATGCTGGCCCAGCGCGGAGGGGATGGCTCCAGGCAGCAAAGGGCGTCCCCCTCCTTCTCCAGGCTGGCCTGCTTCCCACCCACCCCGCGCCCCGGGCGAGACCGAGCCTGGAGGGCCCGCACTCACCACTCCCACCGAGGTGAAGGCCGCCACGGAGCTGATGATGGTGGGGATGATGTTGAACTTGCCAGCCTGGTGCACAAATACCAAGGTGAGCGCGCAGGGCGCCCGGCAGGGCCGGGTGAGGCCTGAGGCTAAACTTGGACTCCCAGCCAGGGCGGCCGTGGAGCCAGAAGGCTCTCGGGGGACCAGTGGGCGCCTCCACCCCCACCCCGCTGCAGAAATGTGACCAGCGAGGGTCGCTGGGCGGGTCAGCCGCAGCACCCGCCCCCGACGGCGGGCCCGGAAAGGGCCTTGGTCTCGCCCCGCCCCCGGCCCGGAACTCACGTCTCCGTACACCAGCACGTCGAAGCGGATGCCGAAAGCCTTGAGGAGGGTGCGGTACTCACTGCCGTTGTCCATCTTGTAGTACTTGGCGAACCTGGAGGCCAGAGGGGAAGGCGCAGGCTCGTTGCGGGCTCCCGTCTCTCCTGCTTGAACCCTCAGGGTCCCCTGGAGCCCTGCAGCCCTCGTTCACAGCCCAGCCCTGCCCGACGGTGGGGCGGGCCGCGGTCCTCCCCGTGTGGTCAGCTGGCTGCCTGCACAGCCATCACCTGGAGGGTTTGTTAAGGAGGCAGATTCCAGGCCCGGCCCTGAACCCAGAGAACCAGCAGCTCAGGACTAGGTCCCGGGAGGCTGCCTTCTGAATGACTCCTCTAAGTGAGTGTGACGTGGAGGCCAATGAGCCCAGCTGGACTCCAGGCTTCCGCGGTTCTCTTTCTCTGGGAGTCCTCTCCCAGGCGGGTGTGCCCCTTGCCGTGGGCGTCTCGGCCCGCTTGGATTCAAAGCCTGCTTCTGCGACTTGCCAGCCGCCCAACTTGGGACAGTCACTAACCTCTCTGAGAGTCGATTCCTTCATCTGTGAGTAAGCATAATACAGAAGTCCTTCTATGAAAACAATGAAGTCACACTTGTCAGGGGCTGAGAACAGGGTCTGGAACAAAGAAAGCCTGGGGAGAGGCTCCCTGGTGCCGACACTGTGAAGGAATACACTGATTCCGAAAGTGCTCTGTAGAGCGGCTTTAAAAAGTGCTTTTAGGAATTTTCTGGCGGTCCACTGGTTGGGACTTTGTGCTTCCAATACAGGGGATGCAGGTTTGAACCCTAGTCAGGGAACTAAGATCCCTCATGACACAGGGGTGGCTGAGATGATGATGATAATAAATGCTTTTAGACACTGAATCTCATAAGCCAGCGGGATAAGGGTGTGACTGGCTCTAGGGGTTAAATGACTGGTCCAGGGTGACTCACCTGGCTGAGACCTAATGCTGGATTTGCCCCTCCTCCACTCCTTTTCAAGAACTCGCTCTCTGAGCTTTCTCTGCTGTGTGCCCGGAACCACGCGGAAGACTGATCAGAGTGATCACATTTCATTCTCACTGAACACAGTGAGGTGGGTATCATACCATTTAGGGATACCTGTGGTGGTGAAGGGGTCTACTTGCCGTCTCACTGTCAGCAAGGACTTGAATTGCATTTATCTTTTGGTTTCTAAAGCCAGTGCGTTTCCCGGGCCTCTCCCAGAACAGAGGACAGCTGAGAAGCTCAGTCCCTGGAAGTGTCCAGCGACTGACACGACGCCCCTCCCAGGGATGTTTGCTTTCCAAACTGTCCAGCGAGGGGGGGGATGAAGTGCTGAGCCCAAGGGGACAGATAACAGAAGGATCATGGGGTGGGGCGGGGGTGGGGGGGGGGGAGAAGGTCACGTGTGGTGGGGGGGAAGAGCCACTTTAAATTGTAAATGCCGGCTACTGCCACTGCTGGCTGGGTGGCTTCCCCTGTGGCCCATCAGTAAAGAATCCGCCTGCCAGTGCAGGAGACTTCAGTCCCTGGGTCGGGAAGATCCCCTGGAGGAAGAGCTAGCAACACGCTCCAGTATTCTTGCCTGGGAAATTCCATGGACAGAGGAGCCTGGCGGGGTACAGTCCGTATGATTGCAAAGAGTCAGACACCACTGAAGGACGCAGCCAGCACGCACGTCAGCTCTGGGAACTCCGGGGTCAGACAGAAAGGAGCTTAAATCCTGGTTCCACCACCACAGGCTGCAGGTGTGGGCTCTTTCCTGGGACTCAGCCCCTGAGGTTTCACTTCTGGCGTCTATAACCGGGGTGTGCTGAGGCCTCCTCTGCAGGTCAGTCAGTGAGAGGGGTGACCCCGAGCCCACCCTCTGAGGTGGGCGCGCTCCTGACCTGACCTCCGTGTCAGACGTCCTCTCTGTCCTTCTCTGCAGAGACCACTCCCGCCCAGCCCCCTGCCCTCGGGTCAGGCTGGTCCAGCCAGTGGGAGGTGCCCGCGCGTGGCCAGAGGGTGAAGGGAAGACAGGCAGGGTGCTTTTTGTCTCCCAGCTCCTCTGCGGGGCCTCTAACCAGGCTGGCCTCCCCGCTGAGGCCCAGAGCCCGCAGGGCAGCCTGCCTACCTCTGCAAAAAGTGCCTCCATGCAGTCGCCCCTTTTGAGAGCCCTGACTGTTCCCTCCTGGGACTCTGGCCCTTCCCTTCCCCACTTTACAAGCAGGAAGCTCGGGCCTGGAGAGCTCTGTCTGGGTCAGGAGGGCGCGTGGCCGGAGGGGACCCACCTTCGGTTTCTGCCTGTGCCCGAGGGAAGCACCTGTCTGCTGACGGAGGCCTTGGAAAGGCTGGAAGGGGTTCGGGGAGAAAACAGCCTCTGGGGAGGCTGAGCCAGGCGTGTGTTTCCTGCAGGGGCTCTGCAGCTGGAGGGAGAGGCTGGGGAGACAAAAGGGTCCTCCTGACACTGAGACCCAGAGGGAGAACAAACCCAGGCCTGGGAAGGAGGCTGTGAGAAGGGCAGCCACTTAACCCCAAGGGCAAAGCCTTGGTGGGGGCGTTCCCTGGCTGGCCAGTGGTTAGGACTTGGTGCTTTCACTGCTGGGACCCAGGTTCAATCCCTGGTCAGGGAACTAAGGTCCTGCAAAATGTGCAGTGTGGCCGAAAAGGAAAAAAAAAAAAAAGATTTGGAGGACAAGGAAATATGGCAGCAGCTACCTCATCCTCAGAAGTATGGTAAGTATCAGAACCTCGCTGGTGGTCCTGAGGCTATGAGTCCGCGCTCCCAGTGCAGGGGGTCTGGGGCTCCATTCTTGGACAGGGAACTATATCCTGCCTGCCGCCACTAGACCTGGTGCAGTCAGATAAAGAAATATGTAAAAGAAAATTAGGGTCAGTGTGGTCTGGGTGGAGGTGGTAGAGAGCTTTACAGAGCAAGGCAAAAAGCACCAAACTCGAACCACACCAGCTGTAAGAGAATAGGACGAACAGCAGAAAGGAAATCATCTATGTAAAAATGAAGAGGCCCCAGAACCTAATTCTGCCAGCAGACCTTGCAGGAGAGTTCAGGAAGTTTGCAGAAGAAGGGTCTGGCGTGGGCAGAAGGCTCCAGAAAGTCCTTGCTGTGGCTTTCTCAGGTTGGCCCAAGGCAACGTATGAACCAGCTCCATCTCCCCACCCACATTCACAGAGCAGCAGAAAAATACACATGTCTCTCGAGCTACTCGGGAAATTTCAAGAAGGCAGTGTTGGCCCATTTTGCAGATGGAGAGACAGTTGACAAGGTCGCTTGCCTGAACTGGAATTCCGATGCACGCCTACAACTCCTCAGTCTGTGTTTTCAGCCAGAGCTATCTTGCCTCTGGGCGCTAAGTGGCGGTAATTACTCTTTTGTTCTTGCCTTTCTTTGGGAAGGACAGAGCACCAGATCTGAAAGCCCTTCTGTGCTCTGAGTTCTGTCTCAGGTCACTGGAGCACTCAGGGCCCTTGTCTGAGCGGCAGCTGAGGGCTGGGGATGGGGCGGGCGGGCGCGCGGGCGCAGGGCCGGAACCGGGACCGCGCTCCTGAGGTCTGCGTCCCTGGCTCACGGCCGCAGTCGTGGGGAACGCTCTGACATGGGCTCGGAGAACAAGAAGTCGGTATCCTGGGTACCGCCGCTCAGAGCGGGGCTGGCTAAATTTATCTTGGGAAGGAATGTGAAGAGAACAGAGAGAAGAACCAAAGCGGACTTGGTTCCCCTCCAGCACCTGCCTTCCAAGAGGCAATAAGCACGCTCAGATCATTATCTCGCCGCCCACACGCCCTCGGAGGAGGCTTGGCAGGGATGGGTTCTCCTCCCGGGAGGGCGGGAGGAGGAACGGCTTTCGGCCGGGGGGTGACGGGAGGCCCCGGCTGCAGACGTGGGAGCGACCCAGGCGTCCTGACTTCTGCACTCCGTGTGGCTGCAGTTGTGGGGGGAAATCACGGAATCCGGCCCCACCCTGCGGCAGACACAGGCTCCCTGCGCACCAGGCTAGGGGTTATCTTCTGTCTCGGCATCCGGCTGGACCGGGTTTCCCAGCCCCCTCGCCGTTACCTGGGCCCCCAGGACCAGTTCTTGTCAACAGACAAGTGAAGGGAAGTGATGGCTGTTACAACTGGGCTGGGGTTTGTGAGAGCCGTGTGCCTTCCTCATCCTTCCCAGCCTCATGGCCGGGTGCTTAGGAGCCAGGGGAGAGCTCAGGCCCCAGAGGAGGCTGACCCATGGGTGGCAGGACCCCCAGAGGACTTTACACAGCTCTCCACCCACCCTGACCCACAGGGCACGGGGCCTTGAGCAAGGCATAAGCCTCTGCTGAGCCACTGAGCTGCAGGGCCTATTAAGGCAGCTAGCAGTACTTACCCTGACTACTACAAACTCTTCCCTCATAGCTCAGTCACTGGGAAAGAATCTGCCTGCAGTGCAGGAGACCCGGGTTCAGTTCCTGGCTTGGGAAGGTCCCCTGGAGAAGGAAATGGCAACCCACTCCAGTATTCTTGCCTGGAGAACCCCATGGACAGAGGAGCCTGGTGGGTGACAGTTCACGGGGTCGCAAGAGTAGGTCACGACTTAGCGACTAAACCACCACCATCACGTCACAGCTCAGAAGACTGAGGCTCAGAGGGAAGAAGTATTTGTAGAACAAAGAATGAGCTAACACTGGGGAGTCATTCAAGATTACAGAGGGCGAATTCCAAGGACACCACATTGCCAGAAACAAACCCTCTTAGAAGTCCAGGAGGTTGGCGTGTGGGTCCCTGGCTGTCGTTAACCAGCTTTTTGACCCCGGGCAAGTCTCTCAACCTCTCTGAGCTTTTTGCTTTGGTCGATAAGTGAGACTGAAAAGAGCCGCAGGAAGGGCGGAGACGGGATGGTGCCCAGATGGACATCGTGAGTGCTCAAGGCACGTCTGTTTCCTCATCCTGAGAACAAGGCAAAGTGAAACCACAGAATCGAGGGGACTTCCCGGTGCGCCAGTGGCTAAGATTTCGTGCCCCCACTGCGGGGGGCCCGGATTCAACCCCTGGTGAGGGAGAACTAGGTCCCACATGCCGAACGAAGAGGTCACATGCCGCACCCTAGGATCCCACGTGCCACAGCTGAGACTCGGAGCGGCTGAATGAGTAAATAACGAATAAAACAAACATTTAAAAAGAGCATTGGTGAGCCATGAGGCGTCCAAAGAAGGACCCCAGCCACCTCACCGAAAAAGGAGAAGGGCATGGGATTCCCTGGCGGTCCAGAGGTTCAGACTAGGTGCTTTCATTGCCACGGGCCTGGGGTTTGACTCCTGCTTGGGAATCAGGACCCCACAAGCCATGTGATGTGGCCAACAGATAAAAAAATAAACAGAGAAGTAAACGAAAGGGCTGAGCTACCCCATACCTGCGTGCAGGCCTAGTCACTTCAGTCGTGTCCGATTCTCTGTGACCTTACGTACTGTAGCCCGCCAGGCTCCTCTGTCCATGGGATCCTCCAGACAAGGATACTGGAGTGGGTTGCCATGCCCTCCTCCCGGGGAATCTTCCCCAACCCAGGGATCAAACCTTCGTCTCATGTCTCCTGCATTGCAGGCAGATTCCTTACCACTAGTGCCACCCAGGAAGCCCCACTCCATGGCTGAGCCCTGATTTTCCCCAAGTCCTCTGATTCCTGCCTCTCTGGCTCCGGTCTTCTTGGCTAGGAAATGAAGTCAGTGAGGACGGTATCTGCATTCAACTCCTCGGCCTGGAACGCCAAGCCCCAGGTCTGCCGTCCCAGCCTCACCCCCAGAGGCCCCTCATCGCCTGCACAGCACGCTGCCTGCTTTCTGGACCCCCGAACACACTCCGTAGACGCCGACTTCTGTGCGTCTGTCCCTGATGGCCCTTCTCCTCCCGTTCCCCATCGCGCAGACCCCTGTTCATCCCGCGGGGCCCAGCTGCACGGCCGGCACTTCTACTCCCCACAGCTCTTCAGAGCACCCTGCTCCGTGCCAGCCGTGGTGCTGGGCACCGCTGACGCACCACAAGCTCTGCTCTCAGGTGAGGAAGGGAAACAGGAACGAGCCGCGCAGACCCACACTCAGGGAAAGCTGGACGCACGAGCACAGGGCATGGAGGCTGGCGGGTCAAGGAAGGCGCCCTGCGAAAGCGACGGGGATGCTGAGACTTGAAGCGCGGGGGGCTGAGAGGTAAGATGGCCGGAGCTGGGCAGCTTTCCTGGCTGAGGGGTCTGCAGGCCCTCTTGAGGGCAGGATGCTGCGTCCTGAAAAGCTCAGCGACTTGGCAGGTGGAGGACAGAGAGGAAGCAGCCCTGGCTGGTGCACCTCGCCCCGGGAGCCCGCCTGTGTCTCTCTTCCCACTGCCGAGGTCAGGGGCTGCGTGCTTTGGCTCGAAATTGACCACGGTGGTGCATTTACACCACGGAAATCGGCAAGCAGTACAAATCAGTGCTCTGTTCCCCCCGCCCTGCCCAGTGTGCTGGCTTCCCTGGCTTCCACAGGTGGCTCTAGTGGTAAAGAACCCGCCTGCCGATGCAGGAGACCTAAGAGATGCAGGTTTGATCCCTGGGTCGGGACAATCCACTGGAGGAGGGCATGGCAACCCACTCCAGTATTCTTGCCTGGAAGATCCCAGGCACAGAGGAGCCTGGTGGGCTACAGTCCACGCGGTCGCGAAGAGTCCGACACGACCGAAGCAACTTAGCACGCGCACACGCTGGCTTACAAGTGCAGCACTGAAGCTGTAACACCCTTTGGGCTGCCTTTCCTGTCTCTGCTGGGATCCAGGCCTCTGCTCCAGTACCTGCCACCCCAGACTGTAGCCAATAATTAGGACTATCGGGACTTGCCTGGTGGTCCAGTGGGTAAGAAGCCGCTTTGCAACGCAGGGAACGCAGGTCTGATCTCCGGTCAGAGCCACTAAGCCCACACTGCAACTCCTGGGCCCGTACGTCACACCTAGAGAGCCCGTGGGCCGCAATGAAGATCCCGCGTGTGGCGACAAAGACCCACTGTGGCCAGATAACACAGAAATAGTTTCTAAAACACTAACCGGGGACTATTAACTACAAGCTGGATCTCCCCGTCTCTCTTTGCCCAAGGGGCTGCCCAGTTCAGCAAGGAGTCGGAAAAAGCTTGCTAGAGGGGTAAATGGATTTCTGAGATTCCTGACATCTCACAGTGGACCTTCGCAAGGTTGGCCTCTGAGTTTCCTCCTACCGACTTCTCCCCATTCGTCAGGTGGAGCTAGGACAAGGCAGGAACAAAGGCTTTCTCTCCCCAGCAGAAACGTTTAGATCTGACAGCTGGCTGGGTGGGGAAGTAGATGCTATTGGTGGGAACAGTGTAGGAAGTAATATACGTGCAGCACTTTCTCCCGCTAAGCACCAGGCCTGCGGCTTCCACACCCGTCATTTCATCGAGGCCTCTCACAACAGCAGCTCCATGGAGCAGCTGGTGGCTTAGGGGCCCTGGAATGAGACTGTCCTGGGCTGGGATTCTGGCTTTGCCACTTGGATGAGCTACAAAACCTGGGGCTCAGGGCTTGGGTCTCAGTTTCCCCAGATGCACCATGGAAATACAGCAAGGGGACACAGCTGGGATCCAAATGGTGCCTCTGGAATCCACAGCTCCCTGCCCACCCGCTGCCGCTTCCCTGCGAGAACAGGCTTTGAAGGGAGGGTTGGCTGCAGCCTCGGAGCAGGCCAGCAGCTCGTTCAGCTGGTGCCTGCAAAAACACGGCGGCCGAGGAGGAAAGCACGGTGCGGCTCCGACACGATGATGCCAGGACTATCGGGGGGAGAAGAGACCCCGGACACCTGCCTGTGCTGAGCTGGGAAGCCGGGGGAAGCCTGGGAGAGGGGCACCGACTGGCAGGGCTGGGCCTCGGGGTACAGGGGGCCCCCGGAGCCCAGCTGTTTGAAGGGTCACCTGTCTTAACACCCAGCCTCTCTCTCTGCTGTTATGACTGCGCCGTGAGGCAGGAGGGATCTTAGTTCCCTAAGTGGGATTCAACCCACGCCCACTGCACTGGGAGCTCGGAGTCTTAATCACTGGAACTTCAGGGAAGCCCCCCAGCACCCAGTCTCTGCTCTCCGACCTCCACAGGCTGCCTTCCTGCCCCGACTCCTCCCTGGGTTCTAGTGGGGGGCTGGTGGGTGGGAGGCACCGGCGGGGGACCGGCGGGCGGGAAGCAGAAGGTGGGGTGTGAGTTCCACCCGCTGCTGCCGCTTCGCTGGGGTCCTGCCTGGAGCTGGGTCGCTGTGCGGCTGTGGCCCGTTCCAGGCTCCATCCTCTGCACTGACTTGGGGGCCAGGGGTGGGAGCCCTGCGTGTGCTTCACAAACCCCAGCTGAGCTGGGGGCTCAGAGGGGCCTTTCCCGCCAGGCCCCTCGCAGAGACACCTGTTCTGTGGCCAGATAGGATGCCCTCAGCACAGGACTGAATCAGACACTTCTGAGGCCTGACAGTACTGAGAAGCTTGCGTGTGTGTGTGTGTGTGTGTGTGTGTGTGTGCACGCACACATGTGCACACGCGTACTTCCTCCTGCCTCTCCAGCAGCAACAATGAGTAAGTTATGAGCGTCAGCTACCGTAATAAATCACTTGTCAGAGGTGCTGCTGCAGGGCAGTGTGGAAGCTTCATTCTTGGGGTGGGGAGGGTACACATCACAGGTCTACAAATAAAGAGCGCATGCTTCAGCGGCCTGAGTCTCCAAAGCCCTTCCCCAGACCCCCACACAGACTGAATCGGGCTTAGAGACAGTCACCTGTATCCAGCCCATTTTACAGAGGGGGACACTGAGGCCCGCAGAGGGAACGAGGGCTTGCCAAGAAATCACACTGAGTTTTTGTGGCAAGGCCCGAACCACCGCCTGGACCTTCCTTCTGCTTGCCCTCTATTTTGCCTTTACTATTCTTGGCTCGCCCCAGCACCAGATCTGTGTGTGTGTGTGTGTGTGTGTGTGTGTGTAAACATTCTCGTTATTTGAATGCAGGTTTATTGTCTCTACTAGATTAAAGATTCCTTGACTGGGTCTTCCCTGGGCGTCCCATGGTTGGGAGTCATCCTGCCCACACGGGGAACGTGTGGGCAGACCAGACCAGACCAGATCTCTGGTCTGGGAGGATCACACAACCCACGTGGCAGTAAACCCGTGCTCCACGACCCCTGAGCCCACCTGCCCTGCATCCCGTGAGACCACTGCAGCAAGCAGCCCACTCACCGCAGCAAAGAACCAGTGCAGCCAAGAATAATAAACAGATAAAGTTATCTTAAACCGGGGCTCTGTGACAACCTAGAGGGGCTGGATGGGGAGGGAGGCGGGAGGGGGGTTCAAGAGGGAGGGAACGTATGTATACCTATGGCTGATTCATGCTGATGTTTGGCAGAAACCAACCTAATACTGTAAAGCAATTATCCTTCAATTAAAAATAAATAAAATTTTTAAAAAGTTAAAAAAAAATTCCTTGATCCTAGGAACTGGTCCTGCTCTCTCCAGGTCAGCCACAAAGCCCAGCACACGCTGTAACTGCAGGTTAAAAGAAAGCCTCAAAGCCCTCCCCACTTTAGCCTGGACGGGTCTCCTGCCGCTGCCTGAACACCTCCAGTGACGGGGAGGCCCCAAGGGTGGGAGCTGCCCAGCTCACCTTTGGACAGCTCCAGCCCTGAACGGGTTCCCTTGTGGCTCAGATGGGAAAGAACCCGCCTACAATGCGGGAGACCTGGGTTCGATCCCTATGTTGGGAAGATCCCCTGGAGAAGGGAAAGGCTCCCCACTCCAGTGTTCTGACTTGGAGCATTCCATGGACTGTATAGTCCACAGAGTCGCAAAGAGTCGGACATGTCTGAGCAACTTTCGTTCACTTCCCTTCACTTCAACCCTGAGTGGTGCTTTCCCACGCTGAGCTGATATTTGCAGTCACTAAACTGAATGGAGAAGGGTTTTTATCATCATGTACAAATCCCTTGGAAGCTCTCAGACATCTGTTTAGAAATGATCCATCTCCCAAGGAGTGGTGGAAACTCCTTCCCAAAGCAGGGACTCGTAACTGTTACAGCAGCAGGAAAAACAGCAACGAACGTGCAGGATCCGGTTGAACCTGCGAGGGAAAACCTGGGCCTGGAATTTGGGTGTCTGAGTGAGGGAGGTGGCATTCTCAGCAAAGCTTCTGCCTGGTGGGAAGTAATTTGGCCAGCCAAAATATACTTTTACAGTTGATTTTTTATACTGACGGGAAAATATCTCCTGGCAGACTCCTTGCATGGGGCTGAGGCAACATCCTTCCAGCAGGCAGGGACTCCTCCCCTGTGAGAAGAGTCCCAGGTTACATCGATTGATTCACGTTCTAGGAACCTAATCAACAGCAAAGGCAGACATTTAAAATATGGTGTATTGGATCTCTTTTTTAAAAAATACTATTATTAATTTATCTTCAACAAGGCAGGGAAAGGTCAATGGACACAGAGCTGGAAAATACACCAGACAGCCAAGTTACTAGCTGTTTGATACTGGGAGTGATCTTTTTTTTTTTGGCCTCAGTTTCCTTATCTGTAAAATGGGGGTGACCACACCAGTCCTGCCAGCGTACTTGGGGCCGTGAACATGAGCTCGGGGGTCAGCCTGCCAGAGTTCGGATTCCAGCTCCAGCACTGTTTGCTGTGTAGTCGGGGGGCAGATAGATGCAACCTCTGAGCCTCAGATTTCCAGTTATAAAATCCTCCCTCTTCAGAGTCGACGGGGTAATCCCCAAAGGGCACTTGCCAAGTCCCAGGCTCATGAGTGAGCACCCAGGAGTGCCAGCCAGTAGCCTCTACCCATCCTGTTGGCTGTTGCGCGGGTGGATAGACACGGGAGTGAGAAAGGGCTGGATGAATTCAGGGTCCCTCTAACTGCCTTGCCTCTCACGGTAAGCTAAAGGAAGCAGAGATGAAATCGGAGGACAGAGAATTCCAACCCGTAGCCCGGAGCCGAGAGGACCTGCACGTGTTTCTGCAGAAATGATGGAAATGACTGATTTTATCACACTTTCTACGGCTTTTGGAAGGAGAAAAAATCCAGATTGCAGAAAGCGCGCTCAAAGCCAAGGGTGCCGTTCGATTCTGTCTCTGTCAATCGGCCCGAGAGCTCGCTGAGCTGCAACATGGAGGCGGAATACACGCCAGATTTCCGAGTTTTATGAAAGCTGCGGTGGGGACGTTTCCAACACCAAACGATCGCTAGAAACACCTCCGGCACGAGGAACATCTCGTAGCTGAACAGTGTTTTCTGTCCCAGACTGAGAGAGGAAATCCAAAACTGCGTTGCCTTTTAGTATAGCAGAGCTGTCTTGGGAGCTCTCAGGGGAGGAACGAGAAATCCAATTGTGCTAAATGCATGGTTCTGATTCTGTCGTTCCAGCAATCAGGGTGGGGGTGGGTGACTATATCCCTGACAGCTGCTGAGTGGCCGCAGATCAGGCCCCTGGGTTTGAGGACTCATGTCCTCTTCACTGGGCCGTGTAACCTTGGGCAAGTCTCAAAATCTTCCTGAGCCTTCCTTGGGGGTGAGAGGCAGATGATGAGCTCTAAATCCTCTCAAAAAGAGGTCTGAGAGGGCTCTTCCTACTTAACTCTAGGGGCTCCCAATCTGAGGTCCAGGGATAAGCTTTTCAAGGTCTTCAAAGCCCTGGAATTCTATGCTGTACGAATATAAATGCAGAGAAAGAAAGAAAGAAAAAAAAAAAAGATGGCCAAACTGCCCAGGAGGTTAACTTCCCGTAAAAGGAGCAGAACTGGGGGAGGGGAGGGTGCTTCCCTGGCAGTCCTCTGCCTTGCATTTGCTATTCAGAGAGCGGACTTCACCTTATTCGTAGAAATCGAGGATCCTGTCCAGAAAGAAATCGCCTGCCAAGTTGCTCACACGTGTGAATACGTGCATTTTTCTGGGGCAATCAAGGTTTTCTTACGGGCATGGAAGGCTCAGAGGCCTCCATGAGGTAGGGCAGAGCTGGGACCTCACAGAGGAAAGCTGTCAGGCTTGTGCTGAGTGTCTCAACTGACCTGCTCCTCCCAGCCTGACCCCGCCCCTCCGCCTTGCCCCGCCCCGCCCTGGGCTGCCCCGGCTGCTCCTCCCTGCCTGACCCCGCCCCTCCTCCCTGCCTGACCCCGCCCCTCCTCCCTGCCTGGCCCCGCCCCACCTCCCTGCCTGGCCCCGCCCCACCTCCCTGCCTGGCCCCGCCCCTCCTCCTTGCCCGGCCCCGCCCTGGGCTGCCCCGGCCTTTGCTTCTCTTGCTGGCTGCTCTGTGGGCCAGGAACCACTTCCTGCCCTCTTATCTTCAGACCTGGACCGTCACCAGCGTTATGTTGCTGCCCCCTTTGTGGACAATGTACTGTCCATTGAGGCTCTCCTCTCCCTTTACCCAGCTCTCCTCCAGTTACCCAGTGGGCATGTGCCATCCGTTTCCTGCTGAGACCCTGACTGATACAGGATTTTCAATTCATCTTTGTACTGTCTCTGCCTAGCCACTCAAAGACTCACACGTGTTCCCTGACACACTTTCACTCAGCCTCACCGACTCACACAACTGATGCACGCACTCACTCTCACGCACTCATCCCCAAATGCACGCACACACCTGTTCCGGGCAGCAGGACAGTCAGTGCCCCCACAACACTGCCTGCCCCAGCCCTCTGGGGGATGCAGTCAGTTCTCTGGTTAAAATCCCGCCCCGCTAAGCTGTGGGGGCGCCCAACACACAGAAGCCCTTCTGCTGGGGTGGCTGTCACCTTGTGCACCCTGGAATTGCTAACTCTCGCCAGTTCTTATTTCTTAAATTTTTTAAATCCTTTGGCCACGCTGCATGGTCTGTGGGCTCTTAGTTCCCCAGCCAGGGATCAAATCCATGTCGGCTGCATTGGCAGCGGGGAGTCTTAACCTCTAGACCTCCAGGGAAGTCGTGCCAGTTCCTATTTTCAGAAATGCTGAGCTCTGTCTGGGACTGATGTGGACGAACCCACCCACTGCACGTTCTCAAGGTACTTGGAAAGGAGCTTCACGATAACACTAAGTTAAAATGGCCTTTGGAACCTTACACCACGCTGACGAGACCTGGGAGTAAAAATAAAATCTTTCCACTCACTTTCAGGTAGGGACAGATGGGAACCTTCAGGAGATCACACAAAGAAAGATTAATTTAGATGGACCGCACCAGGTGCTTTGGGTGGGAGTGGAAGGGAGACGCGTGTTAGCTCAATACGAGGTCACCTTTCCAATGACTGGAGCCATCAGTGACGGACACATCCCGTCTGGGGCTGCATCCAGAGACTGCCATAGGAACTGGGAGCTAATGACCTCTAAGGCTCCTCTAACACGCACCTGTGACCTTGGCCTCATCACCTCCCCCTTCGGAGGGTCTACTTCCTTATCCGTTAAATGGCCGAGTTAGTCGAGGTGCCTTGGACAGCTATAAATTCTCTAAGTCTCTGACTTCTGCAGGCAAAGATCCTCAAGATCCTTGGGGTGGGGGCTGGCATTTGGAAAGGAGCTGCAGAAGTAATTAAGGATGGAAACTCGAGTCTCTAGCTGCCTCTGAACGTCTGAGTTTGCAGATTAAGAGAAAGCTGAATCTTGCCTGAATGATTTCATTCCCTCCAGAGCAAACGGCAACAGCAGGACGTTGGGAAAAAAAAAAAAAAAATCTAGCCTCTTTTGGAGATGAGGAAGCCGATGAATTTGACTGGGAGACAAAAGACTGGGCTAGGAATGGTGCCTCCAGCAGCAGCAACTAGTCTTTCAGCCTCCCTGGACCTCAGATTCCTTGTCTTTAAAGTGGGGATGAATGCATTCATCCTGACCGTCCTAAAGGAGAACGTGTCTAACCTTCCTGGTTGGGTTGGAAAGCAGCCAAGAAAACAGGTTTGCATCCAGGCGCCCACGCTTACCGGCTCTGTGACCTCGAGAGAAGTATTTCACTCGCAGGCCTCTGCTTTCTCAGCTGTGAAGTGGGGGGAGGGAAGGTCCTCCAGGCAGGGGGTGAGGAACTTTGAGCAAACGCACATGGGACCCTTCACACACTGGCAAGGAGCCTGGTGAGACTCTACGGAGCAGACACACAGGATCCGCACCGCGGCTGGCCTAACCCTTGTTCTCTTCTCCGAGGTTTTGGATCGGTGGCCAGGAGCTTCCCCGACAGGTGACCTCAGCTTAGCATTGGGTGTTCGTGTGGCGCCTGCAGTTTTCGGCAACACGAGGGCAGTGGCTGGCTCCCCCGGGGTGGGGAGTGAAGTTGGGGGGTGCTCTGAGGGGGCAGAGCCAGGGCCACAGAGATGCTCCCTGTGCCTTTACCCTTTTGGGCTCGATGCTGCTGCTGCTGCGTCGCTTCAGTCGTGGCTGACTCTGTGCGACCCCATAGACGGCAGCCCACCAGGCTCCGCCATCCCTGGGACTCTCCAGGCAAGAACACTGGAGTGGGTTGCCATTTCCTTCTCCAGTGCATGAAAGTGAAAAGTGAAAGTGAAGTCACTCAGTCGTGTCCGACTCTTTGGGCTCTCTGGAAACTCTTAAACCATAAGGGTCAAATAGAGCACCTTTGCCTCTTCACACTCGAGCCAAAATCACCATGGACAGTGACTGCAACCGTGAAATTAAAAGGCGCTTACTCCTTGGTAGAAAAGCTATGACAAGCCTAGACAGTGTGTTAAAAGGCAGAGACATTAATTGGCTGACAAAGGTCCATATCATCAAAGCTATGGTTTTTCCAGAAGTCATGTACAGATGTGAGAATTGGACCATAAAGAAGGCTGAGCAATGAAGAATTGATGCTTTTGAACTGTGGTGTTGGAGAAGACTCTTGAGAGTCCCTTGGACTGCAAGGAGATCCAACCAGTCCACCCTAAAGGAAATCAGTCCTGAATATTCTTTGGAAGGACTGATGCTGAAGCTGAAACTCCAATACTTTGGCCACTTTATGCAAAGAACTGACTCCTTGGAAAAGACCCTGATGCTGGAAAAGATGGAAGGTGGGAGGAGAAGGGGACGACAGAGGATGAGATGGTTGGATGACATCACCGATTCAATGGACACGAGTTTGAGTAAGCTCTAGGAGTTGGTGATGGACAGGGAAGCCTGGCGTGCTGCCGTCCATGGGATCACAAAGAGTTGAACACGACTGAGTGACTGAACAAAAACAGCACTCTAGCCTGGAGGTCTTTGGTGGGGTCAGCTATCTGGGACCCCCACATCTTAGTTTCCCTTAGGCTCCCAGGGATTATGCTCGCAGGGTCCTTAAAGACCCTCTGACCTGTCTCCCCACATTTAACCCAGGCTTATTTAGGACTGGCCTTCCCTTGTGGCTCAGCTGGTAAAGAATCTGCCTGAAATAGGGAGACCTGGGTGCGACCCCTGGATTGGGAAGATTCCTTGGAGAAGGGAAAGGCTATCTACTCCAGTATAGTCCATGGGGTCACAAAGAGTCGGACACGACTGAGAGACTTTCACTTCACTCATTTAGAAACAGGTCTAACTCATGTCCTGCTGTGCCTAGGGTGACAGAGGGTAGGGGTGCAGGGTATGTGTGGGTGAGCCCACCACGACCAACTGAAGATGAGAACTCCAAACCAGTTCTTCTTTGAATGAAAGACTTTCTTCTAAAGCTGTATGAGACCGATAGTCGGGGTCTTCTTCCTAGCTCTACTCTTCATAAGCTCTCCTGCCAGATGAGTTAGCTGGAGTGCTGAAGAATATCCACTGGCCAGAGGGAATTTATGAAGATGAAGACTTGCATTTTAGATCACAAGAATTTTTATTAATATGTTACTATTTTAAGCCACCATACAAATATCCTTTGTATTGATTTCAGTGTGATGTACTGACTGAATAAATATGACAATTTCTGCCAGGGAGCCAAACAGTATTTTTAAACTACTTTAAATTATGTGTTGTTTCCTATGGTTTTTTTTTTTTTTTTTTAAGTTTAGAGTTGATTATAAAAGCACTTTCAATTTAAAAAAATTCTTCTTTCCAGAGAATACACACATATTTTAAACTATTAATTGTAAAGCTTGTTGTTGTGTTTAGCCTCTAAGTCATGTCCAACTTTTGCGACCCCATGGACTGTAGCCTGCCAGGCTCCTCTGTCCATAATGGCGTGGATAACTATTTTTTTTAAACTACAAACAAAAATTTTAAAAGGCAAAATGATTTTTTTTTTTGCTTATGGATGCCATTATGTTGGATAATACCATTATAATAGAGAAAATTTGAATATATATATAATTGAAATACATTCTTAATCATATTTCCCCTGATTCCTGCCTATTTACCTAATTTAGCCTGTTTACAGTATATAACACTGTGTGCTTAACCAGGGCCCTGCCAGAAACTTCAGGACCTTAAAAAATTAAGGGAAAACTCCCCCAGAGAGCTGAAGTCTTCCACACATTGTCTGATCAGCTCCTCAAGATAATAAAGTTCATAGATAAGGAAATGGGGATGGAAGGTCACAGGCTTTTCAAGGGCTTTCAGCTGGTTCCCAATAGTTCGCCCAGAGTTCTCTTTTCTCCCTTTCTTCAAAATGGGGAGAGGGATCCCTTATGTTTCAAAGCCATTGGGAATGTAAATGAGATGGTATTTAAAGACTGAGTTCTTGTTTGGAAAGTCACTGAAGAGCTAACAGGAACAGTATAATCATTACTTGTCACTCAGATGAAATCTCTTGGTTACGGACAGAGATACAAAATTTCCACCTTTTGAGAAGAGGATACCAGCTATCACCATTGCTTGGTGAAGCAAGAAACCTCAGAAAATTCTGGTGCAGTAGACAAATGGGACGACCACAGCTTCCGAGCCGGAGGAGCTCAGAATGGGTTCAGAATCACGGAACGTTTCAGGAGGCCCTGATCTTGGGGCCTAACCGCCAGCTGGCAGTGTGACCCCTCCGCAGGGTCCCTGCTCGTGGCGGTGAGCTCGGAGGACGGCACAGGGTCTCCGAGGGGCTGACGGCTGGAAAGTCCTCCCTGATTTTGAGCTGAACCCCGAGGGGGTAACGTGGTGCCTTCTCTTCCTGGGGTGCACTGCGGCCTGACGTGTCAGGGTGCCCGCCTCCTTCTCGCAACGTCCCGGGGGCGGGGCGGGGTTACCTGAAGTTGTAGCCCGGGGAGACACTGCTCTTCTCGGAAACGCCGTCCAGCCGGGTAAAGGAGTATCTGGGGACGCACTCGTCCCAGGCCTTGTCCAGGTCGCACGCCCAGCCGATCTTAATGCCCAGGACGCCGCCCTGGAAGGACAGGGGGCGGACTGAGCCCTCCGGTGCAGTGGGGTGGGTCCCAGCGGGGTCGGGAGGGGGGGGGGGCAAGGGGCGGACTGTGCCCTCCGGTGCAGTGGGGTGGGTCCCAGCGGGGTGGGGGGGGGGTGTGACAAACGGATGGGGGATTTCCTGCCATTCTCCAAGTGGAGGGCAGAGGTCGGGAGAAAGAAGAGGGCTTTGTCACGCGTCGCTTAGTAAAGAAGGGCTGTAGCTGAGGGTCACAGCCCCTGAGCCTCTCAGATTCCTGCTTTCAGTGTCTTTTTTCTCCCCGTGGCGCTGGCTCTTGTCGAGCCCTGCCCTTTAGCTGCGGCATGTGGTCCTAGCTGCCCCACAGCAGGTGGGATCTGAGTTCCCGGAGCAGGGATTGACCTGCTGTCCCGGCATTCCGAGGCGGCCTCTGAACCGCCGGACCACCAGGGACGTCCCTGGGTTTTTTCTTTTGGTTATCTTTAGTCCCTTAGTTCCCATGCAGAGAAGTGACCACTGATCCATCTTCCCGTGGTGTGGGTGCTCCTGGGAGATCGGAGGCCTCTGCCTGCACGTGGAGCATGAAGCCAGGGGCAGGGGAGGGGGGCTGGGGGTGGGCAGGAGCTAGGGAGGCAGGAGCATGGTGGGCACAGGTCTGGGGTGGCCCCACCCAGGGTGCGGCCACCCTGCAGCTCCTCCCCAGCTCTCAGGACTGCCTCCATCGGCCAAAGGGCCCCCTGGGCCCCCAAGGCAAGAGCGGCTGGCTCCTCACCGTTTGGGCCAGCTTGGCAAAATCCTGCCCCGCGAACTTGACCACGTCGCCCACCCGCAAGATAGGGCAGAAGGGGGCTCTGTCGGGGTGGAAGCGGCAGGTCTTCACATCGGCGGCTGTCAGGTCAGGGAGGAGGTTCCCCCTGGGGAGTGGAGGGGGATTGAAGTGTGGGTTTCCTTCCAGCGTCAGCCCTCTGGATGCTCGCCGCCCCC
Source organism: Bos javanicus (assembly GCF_032452875.1). NCBI lineage: Eukaryota > Metazoa > Chordata > Mammalia > Artiodactyla > Bovidae > Bos > Bos javanicus. The sequence goes on along the minus strand of NC_083882.1, from coordinate 81,060,405 downwards.
CTCACCTCCGCCCTGGCGCCTTCCCGATGGCCCACACCGCCGCCCTCCTACATGAGGGTGGGTGGCCTTATCCTTGGCTCCTCTGCTGTGCTCTGCACGTGGACACCCACCCAGGAGGGGCTGAACTGGGGCACCACTGGAGAGGGGCTGCCCCAAGGGAAAAGGGACACCCCACCCACACGTGGGCTTGAGGTGGGGAGGAAAGGACCCCGCCTTCTTCGGAGGCATCCTCCGTTCCAGGCCCAGAGTCCGCTGTCCCTGCCCCCAGCCCCCCTACCCAGCAAAGCCCCCGTGTGGGTCCTCAGCCCCGGTGCAGGAGGCTGGTGGAGAAACTGTCCCAGAGTCCACCCTGGGGAGGTCTCCCCCTGGGGAGCGGGGAAGAAGGGGTGTCCCCTTCCCGGGGGTGGGGAGGTGGCTGCAATGCTTTTTGGCTTCAGGAAGGAACTAGGACTCAATCCTTTGGCCCCCTGATGTGAAGCGCTGACTCCTGATTCTGGGAAAGATTGAGGGCAGGAGGAGAAGGGGATGACAGAGGATGAGATGGCTGGATAGCATCACCGACTCAGTGGACATGAGTTTGGGCGAACTCTGGGAGTTGGTGATGGACAGGGAGGCCTGGCGTGCAGCGGTCCAAGGGGTCGCAGAGTCCGACACGACTGAGCGACTGAACCGAACAGGACTGAGGACTCACTTCTCGAAATTGAAGAGGGGGAAACGGATGCTGTTCTTGATGAAAATAGTGAAGTTCTCGGCTTCCATCATGACAGGCCTGCAGGCGGGGCGAGAGCAGGAGCCCTGAGCTCGGGAGGAAGGAGGCGGAACCAGGAGGAGGGACCACCTACCTCCCTGGGAGCACCTCCTGACGGCCACGTAGTCGTGGTATCTCGAGGTCTGAGGGAGAGCGGGGCTGGGGGAGACTCTGTCAAGGGCCCCTTCCCTGCCCCAGGGGAAGACGGGTCCGGGGGGCCCAGAGGCACAGGTTGTGCCCGGATCCTTACGTCTCCACTGTGTCCACCTCTGCCGGGCACCAGCCCTGGATCTCGCAGGTCCGGAGCTCAGAGCTGTAGTTGACGCAGCGGCCGGTGAGGATCCCTGCGAGAGTGGAGCCGCGATCGCTGGGTGCATGCCCAGCCCTTCACCCCTTCCCCTCTCCCCATCGGGGACGCCCCCCAACACACACAGGGATCCCGCAGGCGGAGGGAAAGGGCAGGCTGGGCCAGGGAGGTGGACTGGGGGCCCCGTGCTCCTCAGAGCTCCTCCTGCCTCGCCTCCCCAGCCCTGGACCGGGCGGAACGGAGGGGACGACCTATCCCTCCCGAGTTCCGAGCCCCTTCACGGTGGAGACCCCTTCACGGCGGAGACCCCTTCACATGGAGACCCCTTCACGTGGAGACCCCTTCGCTGCAGGCTCTTTCCTGCCTCCGAGCCTTGGCTGCTTCTGCTCCTCTTGCCTAGAATGCCCTTCTCGAAGCCGCCTGCCAAATCCTGCCTGTTCTTCAGGGCCCATCTCAAATGTCCCTGACTCTAGGAAGCCACTTGGGGTACCCACCAGGAACCAGGGCCTCCCCTGGTGGCTCAGCGGTAAAGCATCTGCCTGCGATGCAGGAGCCACAGGAAACCTGGGTTCCATCCCTGGGATGGGAAGATCCCCTGGAAGAGGGTACGGCAGCCCACCCCAGTGTTCTTGCCTAGAGAATCCCAAGGACAGAGGAGCCTGGTGGGCTACAGTTTGTGGGGTCGCAGAGCTGGACACGACTGAAGCAACTTAGCACGCACACGCCAGGAGCCAATCTCTCTACCCCCAGCCCCCGCGTCCCACTGTGCGTCCGTGACGGCCCTGCCCACCTTGGGCGCACCTGTGTGCACCCCATCGCTGGACTGGGAGCTCTGGGGGCAGCCCCCGCTGGGCTGGCACATGGTGGGCTTCTGTCAGAGTGGGCAGCAGCCCCCGAGACCCCTGATTCCCACCCTCTCCCCTGGCGGGGACATGCTGCCCTCCGGGTCCCGCTGACTCCGTGGGGTTGGGAGCGGATGGGTAGGGGGCCACACTCACCTCCCCCCGGGAAGCGCTCTGGTCCGCACTGGCTGTCCGACACACAGCGGAACTTCTCCTCGCTCTGTGGGGAGACAGGTGTGGGGAGGATCCATTACCCCAGGGGGCAGTGCGGGGGGCGCTGGAGGGTGGAGGGGTCCCACGCAGCTCCAGGGGCTGGACCCTGGGCCTCTGCTTGCATCCTCAACCCCACGCCTCCCCCAACCACACTGCCCTGCCCTCACCTCTGGGCAGAAGCCTTGCATCTGGTTTTCCGTGACAATCATCTTGGTGATGATGACAAAGACAGAGGTGCCCTTGGGAGGAGGAGGAGGGAGAGGGAAGATGCAACAGTGCCAGTTTGAGAGGTGAGTACGGCTGTTACCCCCACTGTACAGATGGGGAGACTGAGGCTGTTATCCCCACTGTACAGATGAGAACTCCGAGGCTGTTATCCCCACTGTACAGATGGGGAGACTGAGGCTGTTATCCCCACTGTACAGATGGGGAGACTGAGGCTGTTATCCCCACTGTACAGATGAGAACTCCGAGGCTGTTATCCCCACTGTACAGATGGGGAGACTGAGGCTGTTATCCCCCACTGTACAGATGGGGAGACTGAGGCTGTTACCCCCACTGTACAGATGGGGAGACTGAGGCTGTTATCCCCACTGTACAGATGGGGAGACTGAGGCTGTTATCCCCACTGTACAGATGGGGAGACTGAGGCTGTTATCCCCACTGTATAGATGAGAACTCCGAGGCTGTTATCCCCACTGTACAGATGGGGAGACTGAGGCTGTTACCCCCACTGTACAGATGGGGAGACTGAGGCTGTTACCCCCACTGTACAGATGGGGAGACTGAGGCTGTTACCCCCACTGTACAGATGGGGAGGCTGAGGCTGTTACCCCCACTGTACAGATGGGGAGACTGAGACTGTTATCCTCACTGTACAGATGGGGAGACTGAGGCTGTTATCCCCACTGTATAGATGAGAACTCCGAGGCTGTTATCCCCACTGTACAGATGGGGAGACTGAGGCTGTTATCCCCACTGTACAGATGAGAACTCCGAGGCTGTTATCCCCACTGTACAGATGGGGAGACTGAGGCTTGGACCCGGAGATCTGGCCAAGGTCACGGGGCTAAAGGCAAAGGTGGGGTCCACGCCAAGCTCTTTCCAGACATCCTCCCGACCCTTCTTGCTCCCCCCAGGGTGCTGTCCTTGATTTCAGGACAGGTTGTTGCAGAGCCAGGGAGAAACCCGGCTCCCTGATGCCCAGTGCTGCCTAGCAAAGTCGGAAGGCAGGCCCAAGCCCCCAGCACCTCCCAGCTGCTGGGAAGGGGTCCCCCAGATCCCTGATGCCACCGCGTCTGGTCTGGGAATCCCACTGGCACTCCTCGCCTTGGCCCCTCCTCGCCAACCTCCCCAGCATGGGGACGCCCACAGGGTCCTGGGCTGGGCAGAGGGACGCACCTGGGGTGGGGTCACGTAGTCAGACACGTCCATGACTCGGTTGGCATAGCGTCCGAAGCCCTTGACCTTGGTCACCACCGAGGACTCGATGGCCGTGTCCCGCACCTGGTACGCCTTCTCGTGCAGGAAAACCCACCTGGTGGGGGGAGCGGGGGCAGAGAGCAACAGAGGAGGGGCGAGGCCCTCAGACGGAGGGCGGGAAAGGCCACTTTCTGTCCGCCTCCAGAGGGCATGGGGCGCCTGGGCTGCAGGCCTGCGCCAGCCCAGGGTTGGCTTAGAGTCACGTTCTCCCCATTTCTGCACTTCCCCCTACTGCTACTGCTGTCACTTCAGTCGTGTCCGACTCTGTGCGACCCCAGGGACGGCAGCCCACCAGGCTTCCCCGTCCCTGGGATTCTCCAGGCAAGAGCACTGGAGTGGGTTGCAATTTCCTTCTCCAAAGCATGAGAGTGAAATGTGAAAGGGAAGCCGCGCAGTCGTGTGGACTCTTTGCGACTAAAGAGCCCTTTTAGACTTCTTTTGTCCCCCTCAGGGAACCCCTCCTTGAAATTTTAATACTACAGATGCCATTTGTACACTGTGTGTTGTTTTCTGCCTTTTACATAAAAAGAGTGAGCTGTTTGGACTTCCCTGGGGGTCCAGTGGTTAAGCGTCGGCCTGCCAGTGCCGGGGACTCGGGTTCAATCCCCGGTCCGGGAAGATCCCACGGGCCCTGGGGCGGCTGAGCCGAGCACCACAACTACTGCAGCCTGGGTGGTCTGGGGCCTGTTGCTGCACAGGAAGACCCAGCGACGAGAAGTCCTTGCATTGCAGCTCGAGAGGGGCCCCTGCTCTCCGTAACTAGAGGAAGCCCGTGTGCAGCAGCAAAGACCAAGCGCGGACAAACAGTAATCAATTTTTTTTTAAAAGCATTTTTAAAAGAGTAATTTTTTTTTTTTAAGTTTTCCAAGAACCAGTTTTCAGCTGTGCTGTCTCTCTCTCTGGCGGCTTCCGGAGAGAGGACGCAGAGGGTCATGGGCCTCTGACCCCGGTGCCTCCCAGGCTTTGCTAACGGCTGTATCTTAAGAGCTGGCACACGTCAGGGATTCAGCGGACAAGCCAACGCAGGCCCTGGGCGCTGGATGAGAAGGACCGGGCAGGACGGCAGGGACCTGCCAGCTCGCGCCTGGCCCGTGACGGGGGTGGCTGGGAAGGGAGGCGGGGCCGCTTATTTCTTGGGTTGTGCTGCCACCCAGTGGACATTTACCGGTACGGTCGAGATGGAGTAAGAAACTACGGTCCTTGTCCCCCAGACCTGAGCCAAAGAGTAAGTTTAATAGAGAAGTGAGAAAACGCAAACACGAAGGGGAAATACTCAAAGGAGACCAAGTAATAATTTAGCAAAGCCCAGGAGCTTCAGTTCCTGCGCAGGGGCTAGAGAAAACCCTCTGAGCCCTAATCTTCGAGCTGTCTTGTAGATATGGAAACCCCCCACCAGGTGGAAGAATTTGCTTAGGTGGTGAGCAGACTATAGCCGTGACATGAGCTGCAAAAATTCTGAGAACTGGCCTCAAAAAAAAAAAAAAAAAAATCAAAACAAACCAACCCTGGAACTGAAGATGAACTGAAAGCAATCGAGATGCTGCCGGTCAGACCACTGATGACCAATCTCAAGACGACGGTCAGAGCTGACAGCGCTGTTTCTGCCTGCAGCTTTGCCCCCTTCAGGCGATAAAAGCTGAAGCTCCCTGATTGTCGGGGTGGGGGTGGTGGTGTGGGGCGTCTGCCTTTGGAGAGCATCTGGCATCCCCCGAAAAGCAAACTTTCCCTTCCACTGACCTGGCCTCTTTACCAGCTTCGGAGAGGCAAGCAGCTGAGGCTGCTGTCAGTCACGCGGCCCCCCCCCCACCACCGCAGCGTCAGGGCAGACAGGGACCACGTGGGTCGGGGAGGATGCCCTGGGCTTCTTCCCTTCCTGCCTCCCTCACGGGCCTCCCAGCCTTCTCCAGCAGCAAGCAGGGGCTGCCCCTGGTCCCTTGCTTTCCCCTGGGTTTCGGGGAGTCAACGCCCTGCCCTCGGGCCTCAGGCCACTCTCAGCCTCAAGGCCACTCGCGAAAGTTCCATCTGCTCCTGATGGCATGCGAGGAGGCGTCTTCACTGTTCCCGCTGTGCAGATGATAGAACTTCCTTCAACATGTTTGCAAAACGCTGCGTGTGCCCCGCTCCGGAGACACAGTGTGACCCCTCAGGGAATCTAGGGGCGCATGTGGGGAATATGGTGTTGGGGTCGCCTCTGATGCTCACCAGGGCGATGGCTGGCGGGGGAGCCCTGTGAGATGAAGACGGGCAGGAGGAACGGAAGCCGTGGAGCAGAGAAGACAAGGCTGGGCGGGGGAGGCTGAGGGCTGGGAGGCGGCTGCAGCCGGAGCCAAGGGGCTTAGAAGCAGGGGCTGGGACTGCAAGCTTGGGAGCTTTCTAACCTCTGGGGTCCCCTGATGTTGGGAGACGCAGAGGGGAGCAGCTCATGGGTCGTGCTGGGGTTGTAGTCACTCGTGGGGCCCTGCCTATGGGACTGAACTTTACAAGCGGCTCCTCGTTCAGTTTTCAGTGAGAGGGTTTGCAGTCATCCCCTAGTGGGGCTTCCCTATGGCCCCTGAATTCTTTTTAAAAAATGATATTAATTATTTGGCTGCATAGGGTCTCAGTTGGGTTTCCCAGGTGGCTCAGGGGGTAAAGAATCCGCCTGCAATGCAGGAGAGGTAGGTTCGATCCCTGGGTTGGGAAGATCCCCTGGAAGAGGGCATGGCAACCGACTCCAGTATTCTTGTCTGGAGAATCCCGTGGGCAGAGGAGCCTGGTGGGCTACAGTCCATAGGGTCGCAAAGAATCGGACACGACCGAAGCGACTGAGCACGCACACACGCAGGGCCCCAGTTGCAGCACACGGGGTTCTATGGTGTTCCACCGTAGCTGCCTCAAGACACCTGGGATATTAGTTCCCTGACCAGGGATCGAACCAGTGAACCACGGTCCTCTGCATTCGAAGGCAGGTTCTTAACCACTGGACCGCCAGGGACGTCGCCGGCGCCCGAGTTCTGAACGCTGTCTTGAGTGGGAGGGAAAGGGTGGTGACCACCAGCGCTGGCTGAGGGCGCCTCACCTACCTTGCTCTTCCTGCCTTGTTCCGGGCAGCGCCCTGAGTAACGAGCCATTAAGAGTTCTCTCTGTGCTTCCGAACCGCTCCCTGGAACACCATGCCTCTGTGGAAGTCTGCAGCGGGGTGAGCTTTACTTCCCTTGCCCTGCCTTCTGTGTTTTGCAATGGGAGGGGTATCATCGAGGTCTCAGGAGAGAAGGCGGCTCATGGAGACGTCCCACCTGCCATCTCGTATCCCAGCAGAAGGGAAGGGAATGATTATGGAAAACAGGGACGTCATCCAGAAGAGCGGGGACATCGTCCAGAAGAGCTTTATCAGCGGGCTGCGGCCCTTGGAGCCAAGGTAGGGAGGGAGGTCCGACAGAGCACCTCTGCGGCTGTGGTGCCCTCGCCCGGGTTGGGGCCACGGGGGCCACACACCCCCTGGACCTCCGTGTGCCTGGCCGTGGAACGGACACGCCTCTGTGTGTCCAGCAGTGAGATGACCGGCCTCTCCTGTCCTTAAAGTCTGGGAACCTTTGGGTGAGAAGCGGAGTTCAGATGGTCACCATCACTGCAGGATCAGCACAGCATGCTAAGGAGGCAAGAATCCTTACTCACCACCCAAGGGGACTGCTGTGGTATCATCCTCACGTTACACACGGAGGAGCCCAGGCCAGGGGTGGGGCACCGACTCGCTGAGCTGCGCGCATGCTCTGACCCTGGATCACCCCTGCGGGGTCCCTGGCAGGGTCCCGCCCCCCCGGGGCCCTGGTCCTTGTCCTGCTGGCCTCGCCCCATCAGCCGGGAGAGTGGCCCTCGGCTCAGGGACGTCTCAGGAGGAAGAGCCCAGGGCCCAAGGGACAACTGTCCGGCCTCTCTCCTTCTCCTCCTCCTGCCTCACGGCTCCTTTCTATGCCCAGGCAGGGTTCCCCCTCCGAGTTGAACAAGCGGAAGCATTCCAGTGCCCCCTCGGGGCATGCAGGCAGCTGGAGAAGGGGGGGTGTTCATTTCCGGAACAGAGGGGCCGAGTCTGTCTCCAGAGGCCAGGGCTGAGGAGACGGGATGGCACTGAGCCTCCAGTTCTTGGCACTGACTCTGCTGCTCTGACTTCTTCCCTCGCGTTCCTGGTTCATTATTTATAGAGCGGGAGGCGGGCGGCAGCTCCCTGGCAGGTGGGATGTGCAGGTTGGAAGTCCGGGCAGTGTCCTGTCCTGTCCACCTCCCGGGAGTCATGGAGGAAATCGGGAGGGTATGAGGGTGTGTGTGTGTGTGTGTGTGTGTGTGTGCGTGTGCGTGAGCGTGCCCGCAGGCATCAGATGAGTCTCTCAGGAAGGTGTGAGCTGGGCCTAGGGAAAGGGGGGCACGCCGGGAGCCTGAGAAATGGCAACAGTCACCAGCTTCCCGAGTCACCCAGCCCAGGCACTGCCATGTGTCACCTCCTCCCTCCAGAACCCTCAGAGGTGGCATTGTCCTGATACGGGGGCTGAGATGTGGAGACGGAAACTGACCTGTCTGAACCCCACTCCTGTTGGGGTCAGAGCCAGGCTTCTGACCAGGTCTCCCCATCTGGGGAGATGGGCGCGGGGCAGGCAGAAAGCAAGCCATGGGATCCCACGCCCCTCTCTGTAAACTGGATCAATTCCCCCCTCTGACCCCACGCGCCCTTTTAACGGCTTTACATGATGGACGTCTTTGGAAGCTTTGACCTGAGGCTGAACGTCATGAACCAAAGTGAGAGGCCGTGCAGATGGGGGTCTTGGTGTGGGAGAGCCAGTGCAGGGCTGCGATGGGCTGGGGGCGCCTGCAACCCCAACAGGCCCTTCCCGGGGCGGAAGGGGCACCCCAGAGGCGGGAGGCCCTCACCCCTGCTTTCCAGGCTGTGGGCTTCCTGAACGAAGGCCCCGGGAACCAACCCCAGGCCGGGCACTGGCTGGCGCGTCTGGGCACTCAAGCCTCAGGGATTGTCTCCTTCCTTCTTAGGTGCCCGCGGGATCCAGAAAAGGGGTCGGCTTTTAGGAAGTCCTCCCCCCACCACCACCGCAGAGGAGACTGCGCATTACGAGCTGGGCCCAGAACAGGCACGAGAAAGGCCCAGGAGTCCTCACTGAGACACCTCCCTGCACTGGGGCGGGTCAGGAAGCCAGGGATGGAGGGGCGGGAGCCACAGGCAAGCAGCTGAAGCTCAGGCCAATACGTGTGTGCGTGCACGTGTGTGTGTGTGCGCGTGGGTGTGTGTGGAGTCGATCAGGTGATCAGGCGGCGTGTTGCTGTACGTACACAAGAGGAGTAATTGACTCCTGTCACTCACGCCCTAGGTAAAGCTGTGCATCTGGTCTACCTGGCAGGGCTAATATGGAAGCGATTCAAGTCAAGCATTAACCTCAAAGCACTAAAAATCCTTTCAAATCCTCCTGAGTTGGAGCCACGGTCACCTTTCTTTGCCTGACTGCCTGGCCTCTTAACGGTTTCTCCTGTGTCCACTTCTGCCCACGCCAATCCCTGGGGTGTCAGCCAGGGCTTCCCACCTCTCCCCCTACACACACACACACACACACACACACACACACACACACACAGGTTGAAACGCACCAGGAGCTTCCATCACAGCCCATCACCCCTCTGCAGCAGTGAAGGATCGGAGGTCCAGCCTCCGCCTGTGGCTGCAGCCCCGTCCTCCACCATCCTCTCCTTGGCTCCTTCTGCTCCAGCCACCAAGACCCCTTCTCGTCCCACATTCACCAGGCTCTTCCACCTGGCAGAGCCGGCCTTCTCTGTCTTGAACCTCCTTCCTCCCCTTCTCGCATCTGGTGGCTCTGACTCATCCTTCAGCTCTTGGCTTCAAAGTCTCATCTCCAGAAAGCCTTCCCTTACTTCCCCGGCTGGGTCAAAGGCAAATCTCTCGGAACCCGCGACCCTTGGGGCACTGCGTGCCCCTTCTTCAACCCCGAGCCACAGCTGCCATTTTACATCTGCTCGTGGAGACGGTCTGATTAGCATCCATCTCTGGCCGGGTCAGCTCCATGGGGGTGAGGACCCGTCCCGCTTGGGCCCACTGTTCCCGTCTCCGTGTCAGGAGAACACGCTCGATACACTCCTGCTACCTTCCTGACCACAGACGGGCGTCCGGGCTCAGGTGCACAGAGATGCGGCTGAGACCAGGGGCTGGGCTGAAGAGAGCGCTGATGGAACTGCCAGGCGCTGCTCCGTGGGGAGCTGTCAGACTGGGAGACGGATGGGGCTGGATGTCAAGACGCCAAAGTGCCTCTCCTACCCGCCCAGCAGGCCAGCCTGCAGCACTGAGAATGGGGCGCTGGACTGGATCAGGGAGGGGGAGAGACAAGGGCGGTGGGGGGCGTGGGCGATGGAGCCCGCTGGGTCTCTCCTCCATCAGCCTCCGGCCTGGAGCCCACGGAGCCAGGCCAGGCTGGAAGGTACTGAAGTAGCTCTGTGCTCACCTGGACCAACAGACCATTCAGCGGCAACGAACCACAGCCGTGCACACACAGGCGAACGTGGAGCCTTAAGAACCAACTTTGAGCCAGGCACCGGAGATGCCGACGGAGAGCACGTGCAAACATCCTATCTCGTGAAACCCCCGTGTGGGAACAGAACTTCATTTAAAGCCATTTAATCTCATCCCAAAGCTTGAATCCCTCCTCTCATGTCTCTGCGAGGAGACTGCACGTGCAGCCTCGTCTACACACCGCATGAATGAAACCCACTGGTTCTCAGCACGCGTGTGGAGCTGCTAAAAATTTTCTTCATCCACGGCCACCCGTCTTTCCACGCGCTACTCCAGCCTGGCGGGCCAGCAGGTCCCCTCCAGCAGCCCCAGCCCGCACGCACACGGGTCTCCTTTGACCTCCCGGCACAAACTCCTGATGGTCATCGGCGGCTTTCTGTCTCCCACACACAGACCCGTTGTCTCAAGGAACAGCACGAGGCTAGAGACCCACATGCCAGGGAAAAAGAAACAGACCTCCGAGGTTTCTGTCCCGCTTTCCTAATTTGAACGACCATGAGAAGGACAGAACCTGTGTTTCCCCCCGGCCATTGTCTGTTTCATGAACCTTTGTGTGTACTTTGTATGTACACATGTATACGTGTGTGTACGTGTGTACATTGTGCATCTGCAAGAGGGGGGCGCCAAGAGCGGGTGTTTGGACCTCCCTGGCTCTTAAGCAACTCCCAGGATGGATTCTGGGGCATGAATTCAGGCGGACGTAGGGCACTGATGCTCTCTGACAAAGGGGAGTATTTCTGGTCCTTGAGGGGGGCGGTCCCCTATGTCATGCTCAGGAAAGCCTCCTTTCTCTGCAGTATATCTTCCCTGGAGGGGTGTTTGCACTCGTTTCTGCCTGCCGCCAGTCCCCCCACAGGGGCAGGGTCCCCAACTCTAACGCTCTCCCTCCCTGTCCTGAGCTCAGAGAACGAGGGCTCCCCTTCCGCATTCTCGCAGCATCTTGCCCAGCCCGCCCCTTCTCTGTGTCCTCTCCGCCATCCACCTGGTCAACCTGTCGCGGATTCCCTTGTCTCATTGCCTTCCCCTCCCTTCCCCTGGCTCCCTCATCTTTCTGAGACCCCTGAAGAGTTGATTGAAGGCAATGGGAAGATGTGTGTGTGTGTGTGTGTGGGGGGGTCTGTTCTCTGGCTGGGGCTGGGGCTGGGGGAGAGGAGAGAGGGAAGGGGAGATGGTGGAAGGGCAAGAGCTCCCCTCCTCGGGGTGATGGCCACGGTCCAACTAGGGAGGGTTTAGTGGGAAAAGAACTCCCCGATGACGGCAGTGGAGGACAGCGCCTGGGACAGGTCCCCACAGATGAGGCTGCTGCCCCCCAAAAGCGGAGACACTTAGGCAGCTGGGCAGCAACACTGAAGGGAGGCAGGGGAGGATGGGACCCGGGAGTGGCCCTCGGGGTCACTAGGACCTCAGGTTTCTAGGTCCTGGGGGCCAGAGACTCACCCCACGAAGTAGGAGATGATGAGAAGCTGAACCGCTCGGTTGATGATCCCAATGGTCCAGCTCTTCACGACCACCGACTTGGTGGTCTCGTAGGTGAAGAAATCTGAGATGCAGTTCATGCTGAGAGAATGACCCCTCAGGAGAGACCCGATGGTGGACTCAGGAGGGAGGGGTCATCCGGATGGAGGCTGGGAGGGGGGGCGGCTTAGAGGGGGCTTGAGGAGCCTGTTCCTTTAAGTCAGGCAACCCTAGCTCAGGGCTCAGCTTCTCTCTGCTCTCAACCCTGTGGGCTGCCAAGAGTCCAAGGCCAGGGTGGGGGACCCCCTTTTTGTTGGTCTCCACCCCACTCCCCTATGATGTCACGGCAGGGGTGGGGTCTCCAATCCCAGGCTCCTGATTGCCTGGGATGCAGCTGGCTGGGGCCCTCTGGGACTTATGCTTTATCTGCACTCTGTCTACCGCTTCGGTTCTGTTCTCTTGTGCTGCGTCTCCATCCCAGCTCACCAGCTGCTCCACGCTCTCCTGAAAGCCCCTTGCAATACCCCACCCCACCCACCTAGCAGCCTGCTTGGGCTGAGTTTATTCCTGTCTTCCTATAGCGCTCAGTTCTACAGACACCCCGCTCTTTTCAAGAGCTGCCATCAACAGCCTGGGTTGGGGGAGGGGTGGTCTCCTGAACCTTTCTCCTGGTCTCAGGGGAGAGGGTAACTAAAGAGTCACTTAGTTTCTATTTCCTATTCATCCTGGCAGTGGCTGAAGTTCTACTTTCAGCATTGCATTATAACACTGGGTGTTTTTTTTTTGGGGGGGGGTTGTTTTACTGTCAATGTATTTATCTGAATCATCTGTTTGATTACATGCTCCTGGAAGCTTGGAGCTGTTTCCATCTTGCTTGCTAGTTTCCTCAAATCCTACCACTGTGTGGGAGCTCAATGCGTATTTATTGAATTTAGTTGAATTTATGTTGCTAGAGAGTGTGGGAACAGCCATCACCCAGAGGGTAAAGCCATGAGTTTTGGGAACAACGGTGCGTTTACTTTGTCTCTTGTCCCAGGATCAAAGCTACTGGTGTAACCACAGGTCAGACTGTCAGAGAAATGTTCAAGTTTCAACATTCTGCCCTAATGTCTCCATGCACGACACATATCGTCAGTCATTCTGAAATAGAGTCACGGTGAGGATGACAGAGGAGAGCTCGACCGTGGTAGGTAGATCTGTCTTCAGCTCTGTCGCCAACTGAGACCCCAGGGCTCCTCCCCTAAGGGCCTCAGCTTTCCCCATCTGCAAAAAGAGGTTGGAGCATAGAAACCCAGACATCTCTCCCAAGTCCGGCCGCCTCTGATTTTGCAAGATGCACCCCAGGACTCTAGAAGGTGGGGGTGTGGGGGTGGCTGGCTTCCGCAGTCCCAGGGTGATAGGCTTTCAAAGCAGTTGTGGCTCCGTGATGAACCTGACACCAGCGCTTGAACTTGGCATGGCCGCTGGCCAGCCCCTTCCAGGCAATTCACAACTTGTAGGGGCTGCTGGAAGTTTCGGGGGTGCAGCGAGCTCATTTGCAAAAGGACCCAGTCCTCTCTGGACAGGGGAGTGTGGTGCAGTCACAGCGACATCAACGCCTGCATTCTCCTGGAAGCCAGTGGGAGGGGGCACTTCTCTGCACAACTCTTCCAATCTTTTCCTTCTTGGGTCAGACTCCTTTCGGCTTTACGGAAACCACTATTGTACAGGAGATACACGCCCTCATTGCAAGGGCCACGCGCTTCGGGGCCCAGTCTGATAAAAAACACTACGCAAATTCTCTTCTAAAAAGCCTAGGCATCTTTAGCGTTTAAGGGGCCCCCGATTTCCGGGCCCGAGGGTCGGGGGCAGCGCGGGCGGGCGGGCGGGCGGAGCCGGGGTCAGCGGTCGCGCGGGCGGGCAGGGCCGGGTACGCCCCGCGGGTCCTCCGGCGCTGCCGGCACTCTAGCCGGGCGCCTCGCGGGCGGCGCCTCTCTAGCCGGCCGCCGTCTCTGTGGCCAGCGCTTCCGGTGGCGGGACGCGGGGCCGCGCACGCGGGAAGAGCCTGCTCAGCGCCCCTGCCCGGCCCCCGCCCGCGCCGTCCCCCCGCCCCGGCGCGCTTACGGCCTGGGCGCCGGCGGCCGCGAGGCTCCGGCCCGAGGAGGTGGGTGGTCGCCGGCCGCGTGCAGGGCGCGGCCCCGGCTCCCCCGCGGGGTGCGCGCGGTGGGCCGGCCCGCGTTGGAGGCGGCCGGCCGCGGGCTAGTCCATTTTGGGGGGCGGGGGGACCTGCGGGTCTGGGGGCGCTGGGAGGCCTGGGGGGACGCCCTGCGCGCTGAGTCGGCCGGGCCCGGGGGGCTGCGCTGCTCGGTGCCGCGGCGCCCGGTGCAGCGCCCAGGTCGGGTGTCGGGTTGGGGGGGGGTGGTGTCAGCACTTCTTGGGGCAGGCCTGGCACCCCAGGAATGGGCCCGGCACCCCAGGACTGGGCCCGGGCCCCCGGGCGGAGGAGATAGGACGCATGCCCGGTGCAGCGGGCCCATCCGGGGGCACCGTGAGCGGCTCTCCTTCCTATCCACCTCTCTCCCTCTCGAATCCAGATCCCCAGCGCGCCCTCCGTCTGCGCGCCCACCCAGGAGTTTCGGGGGTACCAACAGGGCTAGGTCAGCATGGCAGAAACCCTGGAGTTCAACGACGTGTATCAGGAGGTGAAGGGCTCCATGGTGAGAAGGGCCCCGCGGAGGGAGGGGAGCGGACCTGCAGGGCCACTGATCATGCCCGTGCTCTGCATGGGCATGCTGGTTTGGAAAAGGAGTCAGAGTACTCGTGTGTGCTTAGGGTTCCCGGCCACTGAGAAGCGGTGCCCAGGGAAAGGACCAGAATCAGGTCCGCTTGAAGGGCCTCACAGCTGCTATACCGAGTCCTGGAGCCTGGAAAGTGAGACCCTGCAAGGGTTGTGGATGCTTGAGCCAGGATTAGAGCCCAAGGGTCCTAGCGAGCTTGTCTCCCTTTACCGGCCCTCAGGGCTCCTCACGGCTGCTGCTGCTCCAGTCTGTGGATGTCAGACGGGCCCAGACGGGGCGCCAGGTGGGACTGACCCTGGTCTGCTGCGCTGCGGCGTCCCCACACATTTGGGCCTGTTTCCCCCACAGAATGATGGTCGGCTGAGGCTGAGCCGCCAGGGCATCATCTTTAAGAACAGTAAGACGGGCAAGGTGGACAACATCCAGGCCGGGGAGCTGACCGAAGGCATCTGGCGCCGGGTGGCTCTGGGCCACGGGCTTAAACTGCTCACGAAGAACGGCCATGTCTATAAGTATGACGGCTTCCGGGAATCGGTGAGACACCCTGTTGCCATCGCCCCCCCTTGACTGCCATCACCCCCTCTTGACTATGTATCTCCTTTAGTTTTAATCCTCTAGACAGTTACCCCTTCTTCTGGTAACTGTGCGATCGCTGGTTTGGGCTCCTTACAGCAGGACCAGTGAAGCTGTTAAGCAATCAAGGTTCAGTTTTGAGTCAGTCTCAGGAGTTTCTGGAGAAGGCAATGGCAACCCACTCCAGTATTCTTGCCTGGAAAATCCCATGGACGGAGGAGCCTGGTAGGCTGCAGTCCATGGGGTGCTAAGAGTCGGACACGACGGAGCGACTTCACTTTCACTTTCATGCATTGGGGGAGGAAATGGCAGCCCACTCCAGTGTTCTTACCTGGAGAATCCCAGGGATGGCAGGGCCTGGTGGGCTGCCGTCTATGGGTCACACAGAGTCGGACATGACTGAAGCGACTTAGCAGTAGCAGGAGTTTCTTTGTGCCCTGACTCCAGAAGTTTTTCTGCTGTTTTGATTTTGTTTTTTTTTTTTTTGGTGTCTTCTGCTTGTTGTCTTTATCCAGGTTCTGGGTCTTAACCTGATGCTTTAGTTTGGGTTTTGTTTTTCCATTGTGACCTGCGTGCATTCAAGACTTTACTTCATTTTCGTTTCCATTTTCGCTAAAGCCATACCTGTACAAACTCAGAAAAAAACATTGCGAGACCCCTGACTGGGAATGTCAGCCCCTTATTGTATTCCTCCCCCAAGCTGAGAAATAACCCAGAAATAATTTCTTCCCACAGTCTTTTAAACAGTTTTATAGCTGTGACTCTTAAGTCAGCAAGGATTTCTGATACAAGGTATACTGGGACAGCTTCTCAGAAACAGATAATCCCAGAACATTCAAGTTTGTGTTCAGGCCATCAGGAGTTTACTGGCCTGGTTCTCTTTCCTTTCCCTACAGGAGTTTGAGAAACTCTCTGATTTCTTCAAAACTCACTATCGCCTGGAGCTAATGGAGAAGGACTTGTGTGTGAAGGGCTGGAACTGGGGAACCGTGAAGTTTGGTGGTGAGTCCTGCGGGAGATTGAGGTTTCGGGGGAGGAGGAAAGATGAAAGATTTCCCCCTTTAACTCGTCTTGCTCTCTCTCTGCTACTGCCTCTGATCTCTTGTCCGTTTGTAAACGATCGTGTGTTTATCGAGGACCAACGGTGTATTAGGGGGTCTGGGATAAACAGACAGCCCCTCAGCCCTCTCCGTAGGGAGCCTACAGTCTGGTGGGAGCGCAGTTTATGCTGAGCCAGGGGAAGGGCCTGTGGATGGATCGTCCGCCTTTTCCCCACAGGGCAGCTGCTTTCCTTCGACATTGGCGACCAGCCGGTCTTCGAGATCCCTCTCAGCAATGTGTCCCAGTGCACCACCGGCAAGAATGAGGTGACGCTGGAATTCCACCAGAACGATGATGCAGAGGTCTCCCTCATGGAGGTGCGCTTCTACGTGCCGCCCACCCAGGAGGACGGCGTGGACCCCGTCGAGGTGAGGCTTTCTGCGGTGCTGAGCGGGCCCTGGATAGCCCCGCGGCTGGGTCCCAGCGGCTCGATGACCCGCGTGTGCTTCGTCAGGCCTTTGCCCAGAACGTGCTGTCGAAGGCGGACGTGATCCAGGCCACCGGAGACGCCATCTGCATCTTCCGGGAGCTGCAGTGTCTGACGCCCCGAGGCCGCTACGACATCCGCATCTACCCCACCTTCCTGCACCTGCACGGGAAGACCTTCGACTACAAGATCCCCTACACCACGGTGCTGCGGCTCTTCCTGCTGCCCCACAAGGACCAGCGCCAGATGTTCTTTGTGGTAAGCTGCAGCCCCGGGGCTGCCCGGCCTCTGGGAGGAAGGCGTCGCCCGTGTCTGTCTAGTTCACCCGCTGGTCCTCCAAGCCCTGGCTGGCGCTGAACCCCGTCGGTCCTTCCCCCACAGATCAGCCTGGACCCCCCCATCAAGCAGGGTCAGACTCGCTACCACTTCCTCATCCTGCTCTTCTCCAAGGACGAGGACATCTCCCTGACGCTCAACATGAACGAGTGAGTGAGGCTGTCCCCGGCCTGGGCAGGGGGCGGGTGCGTGGGTGGGCGGGCGGAAGGCTGCAGTGCCCCCGCCCGCTTCTTGCTGTCCTCAGGGAGGAGGTGGAGAAGCGCTTTGAGGGGCGGCTCACCAAGAACATGTCAGGATCCCTCTACGAGATGGTCAGCCGGGTCATGAAAGCGCTGGTGAACCGCAAGATCACGGTCCCGGGCAATTTCCAAGGGTGAGCACGCCGGCCTGGGCTGCTGCCTGCTGTGGGGGGCGGGGGGTGCATTCCCAGGTGACCCCCTGCTGGGAACACCGCCCCCGCGGGGCCCTGGGTGGGCGGTCGCTGGAGGGGGCAGCCCCTTGAGGCTTACACATTGGGGGGCCTGGGGCATGCTGTGCGCCTGCTGCCCAGGTGGCACTGACCGTGCCCCCCCCCCCCAGGCACTCGGGGGCCCAGTGCATCACCTGCTCCTACAAGGCCAGCTCAGGGCTGCTGTACCCCCTGGAGCGGGGCTTCATCTACGTCCACAAGCCGCCCGTGCACATCCGCTTCGACGAGATCTCCTTTGTCAACTTCGCCCGCGGGACCACCACCACGCGTTCCTTTGACTTTGAAATTGAGACCAAGCAGGGCACCCAGTATACCTTCAGCAGCATTGAGAGGTGAGTGCCTCTGCCCAGCCCTCCCGGGCACCCTGGCCCTGACCCAGCCTCCTCCACTGGGCGGCCCAGCCTCTCCAGGCCGGTGACTCTTCTCTGAGCAGAGTTTCTCTTCTGCTGCCTGGAATTTGGTCCTCTCCCTTGGGGTGCTTAGTCTTTGGCAGCCGCTGCATTGCTTGCTTTCTGTACTTAAAAAAATCCGAGTGCCGTACGTGTTTGGTACTAGTCCTCCTCCTCTTCCCGCACGATGGAAATGCTGTCTCCTTCTTTGCTTGAATGATCTCTGTGCCTGAGAACACAGCAGCTGTTCATTGAATGCTGGCTGGGGGCTACATGTTTCACAGACACGTTCACAGTCAGCCTTCATAACAGCCTGAGAAGGCTGGGTTGCTGCTGCTGCTAAGTCATTTCAGTCGTGTCCGATTTTGTGCGACCCCATAGACGGCAGCCCACTAGGCTCCCCCGTCCCTGGGATTCTCCAGGCAAGAACACTGGAGTGGGGTGCCATTTCCTTCCCCAGTGCATGAAAGTGAAGTCGCTCAGTCGTGTCCGACTCCTAACGACCCCATGGACTGCAGCCCACCAGGCTCCTTCGCCCATGGGATTCTCCAGGCAAGAGTACTGGAGTGGGGTGCCATTGCCTTCTCCAGAAGGCTGGGTTACAGACTAGCAAAACGCCCAGCCCGCCTCCCCGCTGCTTGTGCATGTTGGTGGACAGGCACACACTCCTTCCTGCCTTTTATTCCTCTGAAATCTTAAGATCCTGTAAGTTTTCTTCAAGACCAGCACCTGACTCTTCTCTGCCTGCTGTCCGCCAGGGGTCTCTGAGATCCCGGGCGTGATCAAGCTGTCGTGCGGCCCCTGGGGGGTGTCAGGACAGCCTGCAGCCCACCCCGCGTTGGACCTGCTCATTGGGTAACGGGCCCCTCTCCTCTCAGGGAGGAGTATGGCAAGCTGTTCGACTTCGTCAACGCTAAGAAGCTCAACATCAAAAACCGAGGGCTGAAAGAGGTACCTGGGCGTGCTCGGGAGGAGCCTCGCCTGCTGTCTCTGTCGGGGAAGGGGCTGGGGTTGGCGCGGCTTCTTTTTCACTCTTTCTTCTCTTCTCGCCCTTGTAGAAAAAAGAGGTGCGTGAGACCCTCCCCCTCCGGGTACAGGTTTCCTGGCATGACCTTAGAGCAGGCTCCGCAGCCCCCCAGGGGCCCCCCGGGGGCCGGGCGCGGGAGGGGCTTGGACTAACCGGGTCGCCAGGGAGTCGGGCAGACGCTCTGCGCTGAGCTGTGTGTGGACACGCGGTCCTGGGGCTCCAGGCGTGGTTGCTCCCAGCTGCTCACAGGCATGGGGATGGCTTCCGCGGGCACAGGGCGGGGGGCTGGCCCTGAGCCCCATGCCCGCCCTGCAGGGCATGAACCCCAGCTACGACGAATACGCCGACTCGGACGAAGACCAGCACGACGCCTACCTGGAACGGATGAAGGAGGAGGGCAAGATCCGCGAGGAGAACGCCAACGACAGCAGCGATGACTCGGGAGAGGAGACCGGTGGGCTGGGCAGCCTGGCGGGGAGCGGGGCGGGGTCTTCCGGGGGTGGAGTGGGGCGGGGTCCCCGGGGGACGGGGGTCCCAGGGACGGAGCTCACGGGCCTGTGCTCTTTTTCAGATGAGTCCTTCAACCCGGGTGAAGAGGAGGAGGATGTGGCAGAGGAGTGAGTCGTGGGTCTACCCCGCGGGGTGAGGGTGGCCCTTAAGCTTCAGGAACCGGAATACCTCTGGGTGTTCCCAAGTCCCGGAGTTACCTACTGACCGAGAGTAGAAAAGTGACCGCTACTGAAGTGATACAGGGACACGTTTTAAAGTTGTCAAGATGCTTTGTAAGTGCGAAGCACCTCCTGAAACCAGAAAAGGACAATGGAGAGAACAGGGGTAGGGGCAGAGCTTGCCCGCTTCCCAGCTGCGGTCCTCGGGTCAGGCGGTGCATCTCTGTCTTCCCCTATGAGATGGTAGTGTCTATCACGACTTTTTAAAAAAAAATTAGTTTTGGCTGGGCTGGGTGTTCGTCGCTGGGTGCAGGCTTTCTCTGGTTGCGGGGAGCAGGGGCTGCTCTCTGCTCTCAGGGTGCGGGCTTTTCACTGCAGAGGCCTGTCTTGTTTTGGAGCACAGGCTCTAGGGTGCAAGGGCCTTCAGGAATTGTGACTCATGGGGCTTAGCTGCTGTGCAGCGTGTTGGAATCTTCCCAGAGCAGGGATCAAACCTGTGTCCCACTGGGAAGTTCTCTATGGAGACTTCTTGATTGCCAGTTTCAGAAATGTGACTCAAACTGACTTTCGCGTAAGAGTGAGTTTTATTAGGTCATGTAACCAGAGAGTCTGGTGATAGGATTGGGCTCAGGCACCTGAATCCAGAGGCTTCCCTGGTGGCTCAGACAGTGAAGAATGCACCTGCAATGCGGGAGATACGGGCTCCATCCCTGGGTGGGGACGATTTCCTGGAGAAGGGGATGGCAACCCACTCCAGTATCCTTGCCCGGAAACATCCCATGGACAGAGGAGCCACAACTTAGCGACTAAACCACCACCACCACGACTGAATCCAGGTGCTCAAAAGTTGAGCGGAATATTAATTGTTCCTTCTGATTTCCTTATTTTTAGATAGGGGCATGCATTGCTAAATGACCCTGAGCAGCATGGGGCAGGCTCAGTCCTACAGTTTAACACTCAGAAGCGCTGCTTTTTTCAGAGCAGTGGTGAATAGTGTGGTTGCCTCCCCTTCCCGAGTCTGAGTTCTGAGATGTGCTCTGATGGGTCAGAATTAAGCCATGGACCCCCCCCGCCGCCCCGCACCCTGCTTAGAGCCTGTGGTTGGGGTGTGCTCCCCCTGAATGGGGCTGGGTGGTTCTCTTGTTCCAAAAGAATTAACAAAGGTTGGGCAGCAAAAAGAAAAGGAAAATATGCTGGAGTCCACTGGTTCTACTTGCTACATACTTGGGAAGGTCAGTGAGCAAATGCTTGTGAAAATGCCTTGGAAATGGCTCCTCACCGTGATGCAGGTGTAAGGGGGCTCCACCTTCTGAGGAGCTGAGCACATGTGATGGAGGGGACTGCTTAGGGGTACTGGGTTGGACTGAAGGTGGTCCCCCCACTTTTTACATGGTAGCTGATTATCTCTTCAACAGAGAAAACTGCAGGGTTAAAACAGTTAGCTCAGAGGAAGCGGTGAAGTGGACCTGGGGCATTTTCTGGGCAAGATGAGACCGTGGCTTCGTCTCCAGGGGCGTGGGGTCTGGGTTAGGCCGTGACCCAAGAAAGCCGCAGAGGCCCCCCCCCCCGCGTCATTTGCGTCTTGCTGATGGATTTGACGGGGAAGCCGCTTCCACAGCTGGGTGGGGACCGGGTGGTCGAAGGCACGTCAGCGAGAGGAGGACGCGCGCCGCAGCCCTGCTCTGTCTCTGCTCCCTGGGCGGGGATCTTCGGGCTCGTCCTCCTGTCCTAAGCTGGTGGGGGGCTCTCCTCTCTCTCTGAGCCCTGCTGTCCTCGACAGGTTTGACAGCAATGCCTCCGCCAGCTCCTCCAGTAACGAGGGCGATAGCGACCGGGAAGAGAAGAAACGGAAGCAACTTAAAAAGGCCAAGATGGCCAAGGACCGCAAGAGCCGCAAGAAGCCCCTGGAGGTGCAGACTCTGCTGGGTGGTGGGGGTGGCCGTCCTCTTTCAGTCTCTCTGCAGCTCCCCCCACTCCGGTAAGGCCTGCCGACTGGTGCTGCTTGGTCGAGTTTTGTAACCACCGGCGCTGGCCTTGAGGAGGAGCCTGGAGAATTTTCAGTCTGGCCCTTGAGACAGTTAGCTTCTGGGAGATCCAAATTGGGAGCAGGCTTCTGTCCTGGAGCCCAAGGAGAGGGTTCCGCGTGAGCTTAGGCTGGGGTGCAGAGCGGCGGAGGTCATGGTCTCCATCCCTGGGGGGCTCTCCGTCTAGCCTGATGCTGCGCAGTCTTTTCTCCATTGTGTCCCTCTAAGAAGGAGCTCCAGGTCATCTCTTGGGGAGAATGTGGAGCTTTGTGGGCAGTAGGTGGCTGACGGCCTCTGGGTTCCTACACAGGTGAAGAAGGGCAAGGACCCCAACGCCCCCAAGAGGCCCATGTCTGCCTACATGCTGTGGCTGAATGCCAGCCGGGAGAAGATCAAGTCAGACCATCCGGGCATCAGCGTCACGGACCTCTCCAAGAAGGCGGGTGAGATCTGGAAGGGAATGTCCAAGGAGAAGAAGGAGGTGAGGAGCCGCGGACAGGCAGCGTCGGGACCCTGGGATCTGATGGAGGCGGGTGGGCCCAGGGCTATGGTTCTGTGCTGGTTTTGCCTGCATCGGGGCAGGGGTTTAATATATATATATATTTTCCTGATTTTTTCATTCCCTGTGTGTGCGTGACTCAGGAGTGGGATCGCAAGGCTGAGGATGCCAGGAGGGAATATGAAAAAGCCATGAAGGAATACGAAGGTGGCCGTGGAGAGTCTTCCAAGAGGTGAGAGTTGGGAACAAAATGACCCAGGAGCTGCTTTTCTGGCAGATATTTTTGCAGTTTCAGGTTGAGAATTGGAGTGTTAACAGACACGCTTCTGACTGCAGTAGGGCAGTGCTGCTCAGATCGGGGTAGGCAGTTGCCCAGGTACGGGGAATGGGCTAGAGGATTTCTGAAAGTAACTTGGATAAATATGGCTCATTTTCCTAAGAGCCATATTTTCCTTCAATTTTATTTTAAGGGGTGGGGGAGATTAAAAATAATTACTATTACGGAGCGTAAGTCACATGAATTTTAAAGGTAAAGTAACAGATGTTAGGAAGATCCCTTAGAGAAGGAAAGGGCAGCGCACTCCAGTATTCTTGCCTGGAAAGTGCCATGGACAGAGGAGCCTGGCGGGCTAGTCAGTGGTCTCTCAAAAGAGTGGGACACGACTTAGTGACTCACCAACAACAGACGTTGAGCAAGTTTTGCATATGGGGCTGCTTCAGGCTGTAGCCCCTGATCCTTCCTGTGATTCAGTTATGATGAGCTCCCCTGGGGCACTCAGGGCTGACACGCCTGGCTGTGTACGTTTAGCGTGAGCTGGGCAATGTGGCTGGGATTGGGAAAGGCCCTGTGAAAGCCAGGAGAGGTTCGGCCCTGATGATGTGGGGAACCTGAGGGCCCAGCACCCCCTTCCCTCTTGCTCACCTAGGGACAAGTCCAAGAAGAAGAAGAAAGTCAAAGTGAAGATGGAGAAGAAATCCACACCCTCCCGGGGCTCATCATCGAAGTCTTCATCAAGGCAGCTGAGCGAGAGCTTCAAGAGCAAAGAGTTTGTGTCCAGTGACGAGAGCTCTTCCGGAGAAAACAAGGGCAAAAAGAAGAGAAGGCGGAGTGAGGTGTGGCGGGGCTTGGGGGGCCGCGGGGCATGGAAGGGTGGGGGCCGCTGGGCTGGTGGCGGGACAGACAGACGCTCCTGGACGGAGGGGTAATGAAGGGGAGCGGGTGGGTGGAATCTGTGCTTCGAAGGCTAACACTGGGGTGCAGGGAGCGGGTAGCCAAGTGGGGGTCCTTCTCTGAAAAGTGGCTGGGGGGGAGGGTGGCCTGGACTCTGTACCTCTCCCCTGTAAGAGACCTTTGGCTTTCAGGACTCCGAAGAAGAGGAACTAGCCAGTACTCCCCCTAGCTCAGAAGACTCGGCATCAGGATCTGATGAATAGAGAAGAAGATTGTGTCTCCTGGGGCTTGCCCCGTCCCAGCCCCAGTCTCCCCACCCGTGTTTTGGTACCTGTTTTCTCCTATGAAATGCAGTCCTTGGGTTCTGTGCCATCTGAACAAGCTTTCCCGCTAGTCTGCACTTCCCTGGGGCCGCAGGGGAGGCGTCTCACCCTGCGGCTTCAGAAGATGGCTGTTTATAATCCGGGGAGACATCTGGTGGGGGCCAGGGCAGGGCTGGATCCCACCGCGCGCCCTGCCTTCCCGCCCTTTGGGGTATAGCTGCTGCTTGTCCTGTACAAGTTGCCGCAGGCAGGGGTCCTGTGAGGGCAGGTCTGTAGCTCCTAACTGGGGCCTATTTCTACTTTTATTTTGTATTTCTGGTCTGTGAAAAATGAACATTTAATAAAGGGAACTGACTTTGGAAATCACGTCCTTAGGCCTCCTCTCTCACCCCGCTGTATGGCTCTCACTCTTCTTGGTGTTTACTGCACTCATCTGACCCTTCAGCTGGGAAGCGAGTCTCCAGGTACAGCCTGTTCTGTTCCCGGCTGGACAAGCATTGGTTTTCAGTCTCTTCTGGTGGGATGGGCCACCTGAGAGTCTAGAAATGACAGCTGATCTGATTAGGCAGCCTCTCTCACAGCGGCACTCCATTAGCAAAGCTGAGAGGGCAGCTCCGGCTCCAGCCTTAATCACCTGCGAGTCCAGGGTCTTGGAAGTCTTTCGATAATGGAATCAGGATTGACCAATCTTCCCCGCAAATGGGGGGGGGGGAATGGAAACTTGAGCCCGCAGAATTGGGGGGGAAGAGTGCTGTGTGTTGGGGTGGGGGTGGGGGTGTAGCCTGATAGGGGTTCGGGAAAGGGGTGGAGTATGTGTGAAGCCTTTCTTGTGGAGAAAAGGGGTATGCGGCATTGTTAGGCGGGGAGGAATTTATGTTGGGCGGGGCAGGCATGCCTGCTAAGCCGCTGCAGTCGAGTCCGACCCTCTGCGACCCTGTGTGGACTGCAGCCCGCCAGGCTCCTCTGTCCATGGGACTCTCCAGGCAGGGATGCTGGAGAGGGCTGCCGTGCCCCGCTCCAGGGGCCCTCCCTGACCAGGGATGTGCCACCTGGGAAGCGCGGGGGCAGGCGCCACAGGAGACGCGCGAGGGTCAGCGGTCATCCTCGCGGGCTGCAGACTGAGCCGGCGCGCGCGGAGAGCCCAGGGGCCGGCCTGTGGCTCTGGCCGGGGGAAACCTCTCCCGCGCGGGCCCCGCAGGGCGGCAGCCCGCCCACCGCCCGGGCCCGGGCCGCCTCCTCTCTAGGCCGCCGTCTCGGTGGCCTTCCGCCCCAGCGCCGAGTTGCGTCAGCTTCGCGGGGGTCCGAACCGGGGCGGGCCCTCGTGGGCCGGGGGCGGCTTTATTTGCATGCGCCCCGGCGAACTAGGCGGCGCGCGGACACTGGCGAGGCGCCCCAAAACTCTCGAGGCGCCCGGGGGCGGGGCCCGGCGGGATGTGGGCGGGCAGGGGCGGGGCCCGGCGGCCCCCGGGGCGGGGAGGGGGCGGGGCCAAGCGCCCCTGGGGCGGGGATAGAGGCGGGCTAGGGGCGGGGATAAGGGCAGGGCCCGCCGGCTGTGGGCGGGGCCGTGGGCGGGCCCAGGGCGGCCCCGCCCGGACTCCTCCAGGCTCGGTCCCGCGGCTGCGGCGGCGGCGGCGGCGGCGGCGGCTGAGACTCACGACGGGGTGCGGAGCGCGGGCCTGGCGGAGCCGGACCTTGGAGGAGAGCCTGAGTGCGCGGGGGCGGCTCCAGGGCGGGGGCGAGGTACGGGGGCGGTGGGCGCTCTTGCGTCGAGACCGCGGCCGAGATTGGGGGCGGGGGGCGGTCACGAGGAAAGTTTGCACGGCCCGGGGGCCCGGGAGCCCGGGGGCTGGGGCGTGCGCGCGGGGGCGCAGGGCGCAGGGCCTGAAGCGCGTGCCGGCCGAGCCCGGGAGTGGGGCCGAAGCTGCAGGCGGAGCCCGCGGCGGGCGGAGCCGGCGGAGGGACCCTAGCCCCCTTCTCCCCGACTGGGCCCCCGCCCCCGGCACGCCCCCGGCCGCCGCAGCCCGCCCCCGCCCGGCGCGCGTCCCCGGGCCCCCGTCTGTCCGTCCGCCGGCTGCGCCCCATCCCGCGCGCGGGGCCTTCGCCGCCCCCTCCTCCAGCCTGCCGTCCCCTCCCCCCGGCAGCCGCGGCCCCCTGTGCCCGGAGCTCCCCGCCGGGCCCCTCCAGACGGCCCCTCGCCCCGGGTTCTCTCGTCTCGCAGTTGGCCCTCCCTCCTGCGGCAGTGTCCTCTCCGGCCCCGGCCCCGGCCGGCGGGAGATCTCAGGGTCGGCGGAGGCGGCCCTGCCTGCGGCGAGGCTTTTTTGGGCCTCCGCCCCGGGGCAGGAGCCGCCTGGTGTCTCCCCTGTGCCCTCAGGGTCCAGCCGGTCTCTGGACTCTTAACGCATGGGGGATGCTCGGAGCCGCTGAGATTTTCACAGCTCTGCTCTCCGGCCCTGGTCACCCGGGTTTCCCGCTGGGCGTCTGAGCTGCTGAGACCCCGTCCTCAGTTGGCGGGGGAGGGCGAGCTCTCCCTCTTGTGTGCTACAGCTCCCCGCCCGGCTGAGCCTCCAGGTGAAAGGGTTTTTCGGTTCTGGACCAGCTGGTCTCCATTTCTAACCACCCACACCACGTATCCCTGGTAATAACGTTCAAGGACAAGGAAACAGTCTTGCGTTTTTTTTTTTAAATTTTATGTTTTCTGCCGCGTGCCCCTCCTCCACGCACACTCGGGCCGGCTGTGAATGTTACTCACCCACCCACAGTGCGCCTGCTGCACCGGACTTGGCTGACCGGACTTGCACGGGCCTGGATGTCTCTTTCCCTCCTGCCTAGTCCCTCCTATCCTGGGAACAAGCTGGGACAGGGTCAGAAGTGAGAGGTTTTCCCGGAAGTTGGGCACCTGAGGTCCCTTCTTTGGATCTGGTGCTGTCTTGCCAGACCAGCTGGAGTAGGTGACTCTGGGCAAGGCAGGGCTCCTTGCAGGTTGGAGAGGGTTGGGTTGTCCTCAGGGACCCCATGCATACCAGGTGATAGGAAACATAGCTTTTCCTTTGGAACAGAGGGCCGCGGGGTCTATCAAGGAGGCAGGGCAGTGGTCATTCCCGGGGGCTCTTGAGGGTGGGATGGCGCTTCAGGATCCAGGATAGGACCTGAGGAGGTGGTGAAGTGTCTGAAAAACAGGTGACAAGACTGGGTTCTTCCGGAGACAAGGCATGGTCTGCGGTAGCCTGTGGTTGGGGGAGAGGACGAGATGGTTTCCAAGGGAAGCCTCCTAATAGGAGCTATCCTTTAATGGCCACTTACTGGGTGCTGGGCACTGAGGTCAGCAGCTGCATGGATCATCTCATGTGAGCCTCTTTTTTTTTTCAGTTTTGGCCACACCTCCCAGCGTGTGGGACCTCAGTTCCCTGACCAGGGATTGAACGGGTGCCGCCTGCAGTGTGCGGTGGAAGGAGGAGACTTAACCGCTGTGTTGAGTCTCATTGTGTTCTTCGTACAGGGAAACAGGTTTAGACCAGTGAGGAAAGTGCCTAAGGTCACAGAGCTGGAAGGCAGGAGATCCACCCAGCATTTGAATCCTGGTGGAGCAGACCCGGAGCTCCAGTTACAGGCCGAGAGGAGGGGCACCCGTTTGCTCTCGGCCATAGGCTTCTGTCACCTGGGTTAAAATCTCTTCCGCAGCCTCCCTCGAAAGCCCTCGGGTCAGGCCCAGGCTGGTGAGTGATGCCCAGGTAGCTGCTTCTGGTGGGCTGTGGACCCTCCCATGGTGATGGGCCCAGGAGGGGAGCCCTAGGGAGTTTTCCCCCCAAGCCACCCCGCCCCCCGGATGTTCTCTAGCCTGGTCTCATTCTCCCAGCCCCGGGCCTGGGCCGGCTCCTCCTTCCTCTTGGCGAGGCTCTGGAAATCCAGTGGGAGGCCATTGCTATGGCAACAGGACTAGGCCCTGACTTTACCTCATCAAATTCCGAGCCGAAGCCAAAGCGATTGAGAAATTAAAGGAAAAAAAAATGTATTCCAGATGTTTACTTTTTATTCCTTATTTTTCCGTGTTTGGATGAGACGGCTCTGGAGGAGGCGGGAGTCGGGGCAGGGACGTGCAGGGAGGAGGAGGACTGGGTGGGGGGGGGAGCCGGGAGGGAACCACTCCCAGCGGCAGGCCGGGGAGCGGGAAGGGGAGGCCCGCGGGGCAGGCGGGTGGCGGGGCGGGGCCCAGGTTGGGGAGGAGCGGGTTTTTCCCGTCTCCCGCGAGGTGATTCACCGGGAGACTTCAGGCTTGGCAGCCTTCTTTCCCCGGCCCTCAGTCGATCCCGCGAGCGGGGGCCCCCTGACCCAAGGAGTGTGTGTGTCGGGGGGAGTGCCTTGGGAGTGGTAAGTGGGGTGCCCTGGACAGCTGGCTGGAGGAGGGAGCAGGGGGCGGCTCCTCGGACCTGCAGGACTTTAGGGTTAGGAGACGGACTTGGAGAGCCGACGCGGGGTGGGGGGGCGGCAGAGGGGAGGACGTGGCCGCCGGGGACCTCCCGTGACCTCCCCCAGCCCCCCTCCTGAAGCGCCCGCTTCCTGTCCCGCACCGGCCGCCAGACGTCGGCCGCCAGAAGTCGGAGACTCCCTCTCCAAGCGCGCTGCCAGCGCCCAGCTCTCTGGCCATCTCTCTGCTCTCCCTCTTTTCCTGGGTCTTCTGCCGCCCCCAGCTCACCCCTCTGCCCCCCACTCCCAGGTCTGCCGCATGTGATGCAAGTGTCTGCTCCCAGGGAAGGCGCAGCCATGGCCTCCCCAGCGCCCCGCGGGCCGGACGAGGAGCTGGTATCCACTGGGTCCGAGCGAGGTACCTGTGGGTGCGAGGTGGAGCGGGCTGGCTGGAAAGGGGGCCAGAGGCCCGAACCCCCGTTCGGTGTTGGGGGCCAGTGGGTGAAGGCTGACCCTGTTGGGGAGGGAGGGAGGAGTCTGAGGACAAGCGGGATGAGCCTGAGAGGGCCTGCGCTCTGGTGGAGACCCTTCGGAACTGTCTGAGATCACAGCTCTCCAGCAGAGAACATGCTAACCTTGGAGAGGATGTAGATCAACCAACTTGTTTGACAGAGGAGGAAACTGAGGCCTGGGGGTGGGGGATGGGGAAGGGTATGCACCTATGGGCTTGAACCCAGGCCTCCTGGCTCCCTGTCTAGACGCCTTTCTTGCACTGAGTGGAATGAGTGGGTGATAAAATATCCTATTAGCAGGGCTGTGGCCATGAGTAATTCAAGGTCTTTTATTTGGCATTGAAATGCCTTATATAGAAGGTATGTTTCTGGTCTTTTTTTTCCCTTCTGTAGCAGATTTCCTTCTGTTTGGCTTAGGTCAATAGTGAGTTTGCGTTCCTGGTCACACAGCGGATGGTGGTGGGGAGGTGGCCTGGGTGTGCCCCGGAGGAGGGGGGCAGCAGGGTGGCAGGGTAGGGAAGCTGAGCTGGGAGAACGAGTTTGCTGTGGATGTAGTTTAGCAGAGTGGCATGCTCGAGGGAAGGACCAGACTGGGGGAGATGGTGGGCTGACTGCCTGGTGTGGGCAGGCAGGTGTTCATTTATTAGCTTGTTTGCTCATCTGGTCATTCACTTGGTAAGAATGTGTGTTAGGTGTAAAGTGGGTACAGTGAGAAATAGCTGCCAGCTGGGCCCTTAAATGGCTTTTCACTTGTAAGGGTGACTGGCTAGATAGACATTTTGGGAATTTGGAGATGAGGGAAAATGTTTCTGGGATGTGTTTGGAAAATCCAGGAAGCCTTCATGGAAGTGGTGACATTTGACTTGTACCTGGAAGGGTGTAGGAACATTCTGAGTCCATAGGGTGGGAGGTGAAGTTCTGCCTCCTATTCTTCTGACATTGGCTCAACCAGCCCTTTCCTTTTGGTAGGTGACCCTCGGGCCAAACCCCCTGTCAAGCCCAAACCCCGAGCCCTGCCTGCCAAGCCAGCCCTGCCTGCCAAGCCCAGCCTGCTGGTGCCCATTGGGCCTCGGCCTCCCCGGGGTCCTCTGGCCGAATTGCCTTCTGCCCGGAAGATGAACATGCTGGCGGGACCCCAGCCCTACGGCGGCAACAAGCGGCCCCTTCCGTTTGCGCCAAGGTCTGCGGCCGAGGCCCTGGCTGGCGGAGAAGCCACCCGGGAGCCTGGGAGAGAGGAGCCTGGGAAAGAAGAGACGCCCCCCTTGACCCCTCCGGCCCGATGCGCCGCCCCCGGGGGCGTGCGCAAGGCACCCCTTCCCTTCCGCCCAGCCTCGGAGCGCTTCGCTGCGCCCACCGTTGAGGAGATCCTGGCCAAGATGGACCAGCCCAGGAAGGAGGGCCCGGCTAGCCCCGACCGCCTCTGGGGCTCCCGCCTCACCTTCAACCACGATGGCAGCTCCAGATACGGTCCCAGGAGCTACGGCGTGGCCCCAGGCCCCAGGGACGACGCTGGGACCCTCTCCAAGGAATGGTCCCAGGAGGGGCCCGCGGGGTCTCCTGCCGACTGCCCTGAGGAGCCCAGCAAGACCCCCGAGCAGAGGTGAGGGGTGGGGGGCTGTGTGTCTGGTTGCAGCCAGCCTGGAGGACAGGGTGGGTAGTCTCCTGTGAGATGGTGATCTTCCCTTGGAGGTTAGCTGTGTTGCGTGCGTGCGGGCCAACCCTGGACAGAGTCACGGACCATTCCCCCCCGCAGACCGAGTTAGTGTGTGCTTTATTCTGTAGTCGTCCTCTGTACAGAGTCCATGTGTTTGTAGGAGAACTCAGATGTATAGCGTGGAAGTTTATTTTCAGTGCTTTTTTCATACTGAGAGCCAAATGCTGCCTCACTTAATCCACAGCCATCCTGTGTAGTGAAGGGAATATTAGGCCCATTTTAGAGATGAGGAAACTGAGGCTCAAAAGTGACTTCCCCTGGTCCCTTAGCAAGTGACAGACAGAGCTGGGGTTAGAATTAGGGCCTCTCTGATTCCAGTGTGTGCTCTTAACTGCTGGCCCGTCCTGTGGGTGCAGTGGTGTGCCAGGTGCTGGGGGGTGTGTGGGTGTGTGTGTATGTGTGTGGCACAGCCTGGCCGTGAAGAGAAGTCTGACGGGAGAGGAAAGCAGTGAACGCCCCTTGACGCCAGGCCAGTGGGTGTGAGCGCAAAGGCCGCACAGCTGGGTTGGAGACCGTTGCGTGTGGCATCCCTTTTCCCAGAGCCGGTGCCAGCGTGTCCTGGGGGCTCCTGACCTGGACATGTCCCTGGGCCCCGGGGAGGAGGCTTGAGGGTCCCAGCTGCCTGGAATACCCTCAGGGCAGGGAGTGCCAGATTGGGCCGGTTGCCCCCCAGGCCCTGTAGCTCTCTGGCCCCGCTGACACCGCTCCTGCTGCGGAGAAGGCCCTGCTGAGGTCTGAGCCGAGCTGGAGGCCCAGAGCCTCGCTCGCGTTGCCTGCCATCCTCTCCTGGGAGTGTGGGCGTCTGAGGCCTCCTGTTCCCCCTGGGCTCCCAGGGGGCCCGCCCTGTCCAGGCTGGGTTCCGCTCTCCTTCTCTTTTGCTCCCAGCCTGGCTTGAAAGGAGCAACCTCGACCTTGCAAAATCCCTCTGGTTGTCTTCCTCCCCCTGCAGTTCTCCAGAAGCGTTGGCTGGGGAGGGGCCAGCTGCCCTGGCCCGGAGAACCTTAACCCCTCAAGGGCTCTGGGGCTTGGTGGTCTTACTAGGAGCCCCGAGGGCTCTGGGGCCCCGCAGGCTCTTCCCAGAGGGGTTGGGGGGAGCTTACCCCGTGACATGCAGGTGGGACACACCCGCTGCCTCTGGGGTGCTCTCTCTGGGAGCCACCAGGGTCTTTGTCCCCTGGGAGGACGTGCCCTGGCGGGGTGCATGTCGGGTTCTGTTCCGGTCATTGGGTAGACCCCTGATCGCCTTCCTTCTCCACCAGCCTCAGGCTCCTCTGATCTGTGCCTCCGTCTCCCTTCTTTCTCCCTCACAGGAAATCCCCCTCGGACCTGACCTTCAACGGGGACCTGGCCCAGCCGGCCGTGTCTGAGCCCACGACCGACGTGAGTTCCCCACCCGACGACGCAGTCTCTGAGCTGGAAGGGTCTCGTTTGTGCCTCTCCCACCGCCCTCAGTTTAGCTGGGGAAACAGAGGCTCTGGAGGAGGTTTACGTGACTTGCCCCAGGACTTATATTTCTCAACTTCCAGGCCACCCTGGCTAAGTGTGGCTGAGGCCCTGAGGCTCCTACAGTGTCCAGGATGACTGCCCTGGACGGCCTTTTGTCTGCTGGGCAACCTCGGGGGGGCGGGGGTATTGACTGACGTAACCCCGGTCATAACTCTGGCCCAGTAGGCCCCTCAGGTCCCACGCAAGAGGTGCGCATGCCAGGGCTTGAGGTGCCAAATAACTTGCCCAGGGGCTAAAGGCAGGATTTGAGTCCAGCACGGTCCCTGGCCAGGTCTGCTCTCTTGCAGAAGAGGGGAAGTAACGTTTCACAGGGGTCTCCTGTTACAGCCCCTCTGCTCACGGTGTGCTCGGGGCGGACAGTCTGCGTTTCTGAGTAAATGACGCGAAGGGTGGTCTGTCTTGCTCCAAGAGCCCTTGCTAGCTGGAGGCTGTCCCGTCCGGCAGGGAGAGAGACATGAGTGTGTGCATTTGTCCAAACGTATTTATCGAGCATCCACTGTGATCCCGGTGCTGCGGAGACAGCCACGAGCAAAGTATCCACAGTCCCCCTGCTCCCAAGGAAGCGTGTGTCCGTTGCTCAGTCGTGTCTGACTCTTTGCGACCCCGTGGACTGTAGCCCACCAGGCTCTTCTGTCCATGGAGTTCTCTGGGCAGGCATATCGGAGCGGGTAGCCGTTCCCTTCTCTCGGGGAGCTTCCTGACCCAGGGATCGAACCCAGGTCTTCTGCCTTGTAGGCAGATTCTTTACTGTCTGAGCCAGGAGGGAAGACCTTGCTCCCGCTGAACGCGCCTTCTAATGCAGGAAGGCAGACTCCAACACCGGGAGCCCTGTGAACCGGCAGACAGGTAGAGCGTCAGACAGGCCCCCGGGATACCTACCTGCACGGGTCCTGGGGCGAGGGTGACGGGCATTTCTTGCCAGGAAAAGGGGGATGGGGTGAGCTCTTGGATGTTTGGGGAACAGCCTTTTTGGCAGAGGGAGCTGCAGCTACAAAGGACGTGGGCTCTACCCAGCGAGGAGACTGGGGTGTCTGGGTCACAGAGACAGCAGAGCTGGGTGGCGATGGGCCACTCGGGGGAGCGCTGGCTTGCAGGAGGGAAAGAGGCTATTGAGGGGCTGGAGGAGAGGCATGACCTTGCTCCATTTGCAAGGAGTCTCCCTGCCCAAGATCTTGGCCAGGGGCCAAGGGCAGCGGCAGGGGCCAGTCGGGGCTCTTGGGGTCACCCCGGTGAGAGACGATGGTGCTTTGGATCCTGGAGGCAGTCCCTGGGGGAGACGGTGGGCGGGGGGGCCTCTGGTGTGAAGGTGGAGGGAACGGACTTGCAGGCAGGCTGATCTGCCGGGAATGAGTGGAGAGTGAAGGGCGCCACTGGGGGTCTGTGGCCCAAGTGGTTGGGAGGTTACCCTTTACAGAGAAGGGGACCAGAGGAGCTTGCTTCTGGATCTGTTGAGTTGGAGACGCCTCGTCCAACGGGGTCTGAGGGGGTCAGTGGGGTGTTTGAGTCCGGAGCTGCAGGGACGTGAGGTGTGGGAGGGAGACAGAGGCCTGGCAGAGGAGCCCAGGAGAGGCAGGAAGGAGCGGAGGTGAGGGAGGGAACCCTGCTGGTGTGGAGCACAGGAGCTGCCCGGGCTGGGGGAGGCACTGGAGCGGGTGGTCAAGGGGCGCCCCTGAGAATTGGGGGTTGCAAGGGGGTTCTTGGCTGCACTTGGCTAGAGTGGCAGGGTGGCAAAGTGAAGAAGGGAGCCCGTTTTGGGGGGGCTCAGCGGAGGCTGGGCCCAAGGCGTTGAGGTAAGAGGTGCTGAACGCAGAGCCCGGGTTTAAGGAAAGGGGTGTAGCTGGAGGGATGGGAGGGGTGGACAGCAGCATGTGTGTGTTTTTTTTAAGCCAGAAGAAATGAGAGCAGTTTGTGTGCTGATGGAAACGGTCCAGTAGAGAAGGAAAAAAATCTGTGATGCTGGACACAGAAAGGAGGGCTTGGCCTGAGCTCTGAGCAGGGACGGCTCTCGTGCTGGCGGCGGGGCGTGGGGTGCCTGGGTGGGGGTCTCTGAGTCCTCGGGGAGGGATAGCAAGGCCCTCAGCCTGGAGAGCCTGGGTGAGGCGGGGAGGTTTGAGGACGGACTGGACCGGGTGGGAAAGCTGGGAGGTGGGGGTGCGTGGAAGGGGGATGTCGTGGGATTGCTAGGTGTTCGGGGCCCAGCTGAGCCCAGGGCAGCTGCGGCTGCAGGGAACCCACCATCCCAGCACCTAGCATCTCAGCGGCGGGCTTGTCTCCAGCTGCCCCGGTGCAGCCTGGAGCTGGGGCAGAGCTGTATTGTATCAGGTTAAACTGGGGTGAGGGAGGGAATATAGGGAGCTGTGTGAACACAGGGGTGGAGGAGAGAGGGGAGTCGAGTCGGGATGGGGAGAAGGGAGGAGACTGAGTGACCGCGCTTCTCAGACGGGCGGAGGGGAGGGAGAGGGGGCACTGGATGGACGGGGATGGACATGGGTCAGCAGGTCACCTAGACCTGACGCTCTGGGAGGCTCTGGCTGAGGACCAGGTCTAGGGTGGACCCTCAGAGAGGTGGCTTCCAGGGAAGTCGAGGAGAGGAGGTCAGGGAGCGGAGCCAGGACGCTGGAAGGGTCAGTCGTGGGGCTTCGGGAACCCCTGTGAGCTCTTTACCAGGGGCAGTGCTCTGGAGAGTGGTGGTGGTCCCGGAGCTCTGCTCTGGGGGCAGAGGGGTCTTGAGGGGTCTGTCCTGGGCTCTTGGAGGAGGATTCCTGGGGGGCGTGGTTTAAGGGCACAGGCTCTAAATTAACCTGATTTGCAGAGAGTGTGCAGGCTGGAAGGATCGGAGGGTGGCCTTGATGCGGAAGCAGGACGCCCCCCTGCCCAGGCCCAGGGGTCAGGTGGTGATGGGGCAGACGACCCCCCATGGGAGAAGGCGGGGGTGTGACCTCTGGGGAGGGCAGAGGTCAGATAGAGCAAGACTCAGGTCACGGCCTGGGGCAGGCCGGTGCAGGGGTGAAGGGGGGCCAAATGCTGGGGGTCCCAGGGCCCCAGAGTGTCCGTTCTTCCCCTGTGCTGTCCACAGCAGCCGGGTGTGCAGATCTTGCTCAATCTTCTCCTGACCGCCAGGTGGACATTGTTGACCTGGCCCTGGGGTGCAGGTGGGGACGCGGGGGGTCGGGGAGACCCTGCGTGGGAAGGTGTCCAGCTGACGGGGGAGGTGCCAGTGTCTCCGACCAGCGCTTTCATGGCCCCCGGGGCTTCTGGCCTGAATCCCGGATCCCGCTGCCCCTCAGGCGGAGCTGGGGCCATGGATGCTCAGAGCAGGGGGTGTGAGTTGCTCCCGGAAACTGGTCTGAAGCTGCGCTGGGCCTGGTGGAGTCCCACCCTGAGGCCGCACACCCAGACAGCCAGACTCGCTACTTTTCCTTTTGCCTTTCCTTTACAGAGCCGGTTTTAAAACGTGTGTTTTATTTGTTTATGTACTCGGCTGCACTGGGTCACACGGGATCTTTGATCTTTACTGTAGCTCACGTGATCTCCAGTTGTGGCATGCACACTTTTAGTTTCCACACTTGGGATCTAGTTCCCTGGCCAGGGATCGAACCCGGGACCCCCCACACTGGGAGCGTGGAATCTTAGCCCCTGGGCCACCAGGGAAGCGCACAAAGCCAGTGTTCTTGACTCGTGAACCTTGGACCCTTAGGAACTCCTCACATGAGCTTTGGGCTTGGGGGATGCGGGTGGGCGTGGTCTGAGCGATCCCCTGGGAATAGAGCGCTGTGCATTTCGTGGGGGGAGGGCCACGCGGGAGGGGTCTGGGACCCGAGCAGTCTCAGACGCCTGAGGTCATTCTGGAGCTTCTATCGGTTGTCCTGGGGGGCTGTCCCCCCGAGCCCCGGTTCCCCCCGTGGAGTGAGAGTGTCAGGCAGCCCGCCGCTGACCTGGGGTCTCTTGGGGGTAGGCAGGGGCCTCCCCAAGCCGGCGGAGCAGTGACAGCTACTGACTTTGTCTTGCAGGTTCTCAAGGTTCCCTGGGTGACCCCCGGTCCAGGCCCCACCTTGGAGAATGGAGGCGCCCCTGGCCCGGGTCTCCCTGCTGAAGCCTTGGGTTCGGGCCCCGAGTCTCCTCGCTCTGACTCCCTCGAGCGGGGCTCTCCCCGCCAGCCCCACCGTCCAGAGGCCCAGAGCCCTGCTGCTCCTGGGCATCCCTCCCTGCCCGCTGAGACTCTGGGCTCCCCGGCTGCGGGCCCCCCCGAGGAAGGCTCCCACCACCCACCCGCGAGCTCAGCCGTGGCAGCCTCGGAGGCCCCCAGACCCGGCAGCCCCCCGGTGCGGGAGCTCGCGGTGCACCCCAGCCCCGAGCGGTCCCCAGCCACAGCACCCCAGCCCCTGATGGCAGCGGGTGAGCTGCCAGACGTGCCTCGGACGTTTGCATCCGGGGACGGGGCGGCCCCGGGGGATGAGGACTGCCCTGCTGGCGGCCTGGCCCAGCGGCGGTTTTCTGAAGGCGTGCTGCGGCCTCCCGGCCCAGACCGAGAGCAGCTGGGGGGCTCGCTGGCCACCCTGCCCCAGGCCCCGGGGGGCCTGTCCGCCCTGGACCACCCCTTGGGGAGCGGGACTGAGTCCAGCTGGAGCTTGTCTCAGTCCTTTGAATGGACCTTCCCCACGCGGCCTGCAGGCCTTGGGGTGTGGCGGCTGGACTCCCCGCCGCCCTCCCCCATCACCGAGGCCGCGGAGGCTGCAGAGGCCGCAGAGGCTGGAAACGGGGCCGTGTCCGCCCGTGAGGAGGCCGGAAACTGGGCTGCGTCCACCTGCGAGGAGGCCGGAGGTGAGGCTGCAGAGGCCAGAGATGGGGCCGCGTCCACCCGGGAGGAGCCTGGAGGCGGGGCTGCATCCCCCCGGGAGGAGGCCGGAGGCTGGGCCACATCCACCAGGGAGGAGCCCGGAGATGGGGCCGCGTATGCCCGCGAGGAGGCCGGAGGAGGGGCAGCGTTCACCTGCGAGGACCCCGGAGACTGGGCTGCGTCAGCCTGTGAGGAGGCCGGAAGTGGGGCTGTGGAGGCTGCGGAGGTCAGAGACAGGGCCGCGTCCACCAGGGAGGAGGCCGGAGGCGGGGCCACGTCCATCCACGAGGAGGCTGGGGACTGGCCCTCGTCCACCCGGGAGGAAGGCGTGTCTCAGCGAGGGTCAGGGGCCCCGTCGGCTGCAGAGGGACCAGGAAGACCTGCTTCTCGGGGGCCGGGGGACGACCCGAGCTCTTCCCCGAGCCCGATGGGCAGTGGGGCGGACTATCCTCTGGAGTCCTCACCAACAGCAGGGCACCCACCTGCACCAGCCTTGCCGCAGGTGGAGACACACGGGGAACGGGAGCCCCCTCCGCCCACCCGGGAGGCCGCCCTGCGCGTCCTGGAGCCGGTCCTGGGGCAGGAGCAGCCAGCGCCCCCAGACCAGCCCTGCGTCCTGTTCGTCGACGCCCCCGAGCCTGGGCAGGCGCTGTCTGCCGAGGAGGACCCCGTGGCCCTGGCCCTGGCCGAGACCACCCGATCCAGGACAGCTGTTCAAGATCCCTGCCGGGCATCCCCCGAGCCCGCGGGGCCCGAGAGTGGCTCCCAGTGGCTGGATGACCTGCTGGCCTCGCCCCCGCCCAGCACACGGCGCAGCGCCCCGTCTGAGCTGAAGGGCGCTCCGCCCCCCAGCGCCTGCTC
Organism: Bos javanicus; assembly: GCF_032452875.1. Classification (NCBI taxonomy): domain Eukaryota; kingdom Metazoa; phylum Chordata; class Mammalia; order Artiodactyla; family Bovidae; genus Bos; species Bos javanicus. Next base: position 81,023,184 of record NC_083882.1, on the reverse strand, counting down.
CGAGGTGAGGGGGGCCCTGGGCGGGGTTTGGAACGGAAGTCAAGGGCTTTTGGGGGCCTCTTGTTTCAACACGGATGCCTTGTGTTGAGAGTTTGGGATCCAGCCGTGAGCAGGCACCTCTGCCCCCGCCCCTGCCCTGGAGGTCCGTACCGTCTGCTCAGCTGGCGGAGCAGAGAGTGTGGGCTGCTACTTAGAGTCTAGTCTGAGTCCGCATCTGACCCCGGCTTCCACCAGCTGAGTGGTCTCGGTAACGTACCCAGACGTCCAAGCTTCAGAGCCCTTTCACAACGATGACATTTACCTCATAGACTTAGGGGCTTCCCTTGTGGCACTGCTAGTTAAAAATCTGCCTGCCAGTGTGGGAGACAGAGGTTCAATCCCTGGGTCGGGAAGATCCCCTGGAGGAGGGCCTGGCAACCCACTCCAGTACTCTTGTCTGGAAAATTCCATGGATGGAGGAGCCTGGTAGGCTGCAGTCCGTGCGGCCGCAGAGTCGGACAGGACTGAGCGACCGAGGACACTTAGGCTTGTGTTGTGGGCAAGACAGAAGTGGAAAGCGCTGGATGCAGGGCTTGGCACCCTTGAGCGTTCGGTCCGTGAGGACTGGTGGTTTCATGAAGGGCACCAACAGAGCCAGTTAGACGTGCGTCCTGGACCCAGACGGCCGAGTTGCTGTCTTGGCCCTGTTCCTGGCCCAAGTGTGAGCTGGAACACGTGACTTTCCTGCCCGCACCTCAGTTTCTGCGTCTGTAAAATGGGGAGAATGGTGCTGGGCTCTACCTCGCAGGGTGATGGCTGCAGTGCCTGTGAAGTACTCAGACTAGCGCCCATCACAAGTGCTTGGGAGTGTTGGATCTTGCGAGTGTTCTTACTGTGAAGTTCAGATTTGCTTTCGTAGAGGCCCAGAGGAGGCGGAGCCTTGTGCAAAGGTTACCCAGTAAGCTGGCAGCCGGGCTAGGGCCAGAGCACCGATTCCAGGGCCAGTGCCCTTTCTCCTACCGGGCTGCCCAGTAGTCTCAGGGATGGGAACCAGGTGGCGATAGAAACGTACTTTTAGGGGCGGGGCTGGGAGGAGGGAGGAGCCGGGGGCCTCTGGGCGGGGCCTGGGGGACGAGCAGGAAGGAGTTAAGGCCGCTGGGCTCGCGCGGTAGGTGTGTCCGTCCGCGGTAGGTGTGTCCGTCCCGGGATGCGGTGACTCAACTGGCTCCCGGGCGGGGCCGCTGAGAGTTGCAGCTGCTGTACAGGGAGGGGGGCCAGGGCTGTTGGACAGGTCCGGGCGGGCGAGGGGAGCGGCCCAGCCCCGTCCCGGCACTCGCCGCGCCCAGTGGGCCCCGGGGCGGGCGGGGACCGGAGGCCGGGACCATGGCCGGGCCTGGGGACCGGGAGCCCAGTGTGTCGGTCCTGGAGAGGCTGCTGGCCAACGCCGCGCTGCGGGACGAGGCCGGCCGGCTCCGCAGTCCCGAGCCCAGGGCTCCCCCGGCCGCACGAGTGAGTCAGGGAGTTCCGGACGGGGTCGGGAGCCCGGAGCCCTGGTTGGGTCTTCTCCCTGAACTAGAGGAGGCCGTCCCTTTGGGGCTGGCGGTGAGGACCCAGAGACCTTCGCAGGGCGGCCGCTGGCAGGAGGGAGCTTCCCTTGGGGTCAGGGCTGGGGGTTCACGCGGGCTGGAAGGGTGAAGGGTGTCCTGGGGAGCTTGCCTTGGAAAGGGGCGGCTGTGGAGGGGCGCAGGGTCTTGAGCGCTCCTCGCTGAGGGCATGCCCTCCCCCACGACCCCGGATAGACCCCTCTGCCAGGCAGCCCTGCTCCTGGCGTTTCGCCAGGTGTTGCCCAAGGGCAGTAAACAGGACTTCGGGATTTACCGCCGAGGCCCCAGGGGGTGCTGGGACCTCTGCTGAGCCTTCGGCTTCAGTGATTCCATTTAACTCTCTCGTCCTACCCCCTGCCGTAGTAACTGACCTCACTGAACGATGGGGACCCCGGGGACCCAGAGTGCTTAAGTGATTTGCCCAAGGTCACACAGCCCGCATCCAAACCCAGGCTCTCCGAAGCCAGAGTTGGGTCCTAGGCAGCGCTGACTCTCGCTCCGGACCGATTGCCACCCTGACTAATTTTAAGTCCCGTTTGTGTCTTCTCTCTCTCTTATTCCCAGGGACTCCTCGGCTGGGCCCAGAAAGACCTGCAGAGTGAATTTGGAATTGCAGGAGGCCCACATCCTGGCGGTTTCCGGCCTTCCACCTGGTCCCAGGATGCTTCTCGGGACTACAGCCTGGGAGTTGCAAGCCCTCGAGGGGACCCAGGCCTCGGAGAGAGGGACTGGGCCAGCGAGTGTGGGCATGGAGTTGGGGAGGGGGGCCCTGGGGAATGGGCTGGCAGGTGTGCCCTCGACTGTGAGGAGGACGAGGTCGGCGGCCAAGACGGCCGTGGAGCGGGGGCCCCAGGGGGCCTCGGCACCCAGGACCGGGCGATCGGGAAGCCTAGCGCTCCGCAAAGCCACGAGGTGGACCTTCAGCACTGGGAGTTCGGGAAGAGGGATTCCCAGGGCACCTACTCCAGCCGGGACGCAGAGCTCCAGGACCAGGAGTTTGGGAAGAGGGATTCCCAGGGCACCTACTCCAGCCGGGATGCAGAGCTCCAGGACCAGGAGTTCGGGAAGAGGGATTCTCTGGGAACCTACAGCGGTCGGGACGCAAGCCTTCAGGACTGGGACTTTGGGAAGAGAGATGCCTTGGGCGCCTACGCGAGCCGGGATGAAGAAGGGCAGGGTCCGGAATCAGGGCAGAAGGACCCGCTCGGTAGGTACAGCAGCAACCAGGACGCAGGGCAGCAGGACCCGGGGTTCAGAAGGAGCGACTTCGGCAGGAGCGCCTGGGTGCCGGACTACAGCGGCGGCCTCACTCGGGACTTCGGAGCCAGAGCCCTGAGCGCCGGGTTCAGCCTCGAGGAGGCCCAGCGGCAGGACACGGAGTTTGAGAAGAAGACCCCGGGCCGAGTGAGCCCCGGGGTGGCTGGCAGGGACGCGGGCTGGCCCGAGACCACTGAGGCGGGGAGCGTGTTCTCTGCCAGCGGCTCCCAGCTGCAGGACGGGGATCTGGGGCAGAGGGACCCAGGCGGCTGGCAAGGCGGCGCTGACTCCCGGGAGGTTGGGGGCCCGCAGGCGGGGGGCGCCCGGAGCCCAGGGGAAGCTGACAGGGAGGGGGCAGAGCGGGGCTGGGCCGGAGACTTCGGCCTCGGTGTGGGCGCCCAGCCAGAGTTGGCCTTCAGCCCGGGCCAGCGGGGTTGGGGCAGTGGCTTCTGCGCGGAGGCCGCGGAGCAGAGCCCCCAGTTTGGGATAATCGGTGACGACAGGGCGGGTGGGGCCAGCCTGAGCACTTGTGGCCAGCTGGGAGGCGGCCCCTTCTTGCCCCCTGAGGGGGCCGTGGGCTGGACTGACCAGCTGGGTCTCTGGAACCTGGAGGTGTCCAGCTGTGTGCGTGCTGGCAGCTCCAGCGAAGCCAGGGAGGATGGCGTGGGACAGACCGGCTGGGCAGACCACGCGGGCGTGACCGATGCAGGGCTAGTCTGCCGTTCGCAGAGTGGAGGGGCGGAGGCCCCCGGGAGGCTCGGAGTCGGGGACCAGGACTGGCCTTCCGAGGTTGGAGGCCCCAGCCAGACCAGAGAGGGTGGCGTGGGGCAGACTGACTGGTCAGGCGCGGAGGCGGGAGAGTTCCTTAAATCGAGGGAGCGCGGAGTGGGTCAGGCAGACTGGACGCCTGAGCCGAGAGACCGAGAGCTCGGGCCTGGTGGGGTGGACTGGGGCGACAGTCTAGGCCTGAGGCATCTGGAGGTGCCCTGTGAGCTAGACTCGGAGACTTCTCAGGGGCCGCGGGGTCGCAGGCTGGACCAGGTGGACTGGGCCCAGGACTCGGAGCTCCGGAACGTGGAGCTCCCGGCTGAAGCCAGGGAGTGTGGCGTGGGGGACGTCAGCCAGCCCCTGGAACCAGGTGTGGGGAATGATGACCTCTCAGCCCTCGGCTTGGAGGCCCGAGGCTCCTCGGAGGCCAGGGAGCTCGGGGTCGGCGAGATGAGTGGGCCGGATGCCGAGGACGGAGACCCCTTCCTGCCGCTCGTTGTCATCTGCCCGGAGGAGGACGGATCCGGGCTTCAGGAGTCCCCGGCCTTCGGACCCAGGTAAGGGAGCCACACCCCAGGGTCGGAGGGCGTGACAGCCCCCTGGAAATGGCCCCCTTTCTGCCTGGGGTGGAAGCTGCTCTTCCACCAAAACGTCTAGTATTCAGAGAACTGCGATGGTTCGGAGTGTGAATTTTTCTTTATTTACTTCTTAAATTGAGCACTGACACACACACAGGTGAGTTTCTTTTTTTGAAGCGATGACTGTGGTGGTTGAAGTGTGGTTTTTGCAGCATGATTGTGTGTGTGCTGGAGGAAGCACCCAGTGCGGGATGGTTTCTGGCAGGCTTCGGATGCTGCCGGCTTGGGGGGCGAGGCCTGGCATGATCCTGGGCTGGGCAGGTCCAGCGTGGAGCGGGCGGCAGCGCTCATGTCTGCCAGAGGGGAGGACCTCCGTGCTGCTTGCCTGCCCTGTCTTAAGGCTCCCAAGGGCAAGGCTTCCCTGGTGGTCCTGTGTTTAGGACTCTGCGCTTTGACTGCTTGTGGGCCCGAGTTCAGTCCCTGGTCAGTCGGGGGACTGAGATCCTGCACGTGGACCATGCAGCACGGCCAATAAATAAAAAACAGCCACACCAGCAGAGAATAAACCCTGGTTCAAAAGGGAACCTGAAGGACACTGGGACCTGGTATCTGGCCCGGTGACCTTTTGGCCTCCACACCCAGGGTGGCTGAAAAAGAACTTTCCAAAAAAAACACACAGTTTTATGAGTCAACCGTAGTCTGACTCTGAAATTTTTCTATTGTAAAACCAACTGGGGCGATGTCTCACCCCACTTAAGGGTGCTTAAAAGGCATCATGTTTATTTTGCCGTCACTTCTGTTGAGATCGGGTTTAATTCTCTTGACTTGAGTCGCAGGTCTGACCTTTGCCAGATCTGGGTGGAGGGGGGTGCGTCTCACGTGTTGTGAAGAGGAGACAGGAGGGGGTGCTGGGTGGAAGCTGTGTTCGCAGTGGAGGAGGGGGTGCTGGTAGCTGGGGGGCTGGAGGTACCAGGAAGGCTCTAGAGGGGACTTGGGTGTCTGAGGTGTCTGAGGTGTCGGGAGAGGCATTGGGGGCTGAGGACAGGGCGGGGGAGGGGAAGGGGAGGTGGGCAGAGCCTGGGGCCAGGGTGAGGCCCTGGGGGGCATTCTGGGCTCGGCTGCTGCGGGGAGCTGGAGGGGCACTGGCTGGGGCAAAGCCTGCAGGGATGGGCGTAAGTGACCGGACCGCTGTGAGCTGTCACTTTCCGGGTGCGGGGAGAGCGTAGGCCGCCCGAGGTTGCCCCCGAGTCCTCTTCCCAGGATGCTCAGAACTCCACCATCCCGCACACCTCCCCTCTGTGATCTTCACACCTGCCCTGTGAAGCAGGAAAGGGTTTTTTTTTATCACCTCCAATTTGCAGGCCGAGTGGTATGACCCACTTAAGGTCACTGAGTCAGCAGTGCCACTTTCCGACTTCTGGGTCTTAAATGCCTTCAAGGCTTTTGGACTTGCAGGCAGTGGGACCCACCGCCCTCCACGTGTTTCTGAAGGTGGGGAGTGGGGAGAGAGTCTCCCCTGTTAAGGATGGAGAGAGAACTTTCCAAAAGTTCTGGCTGGGGGACTGGGTTGGGGAAGGGGCAGGGTTCTGGCAGAGAAGCTCAGCTGTGTGACCTCTGGCCTCCGTCGCACCTTGAAAACGCCCAGCTTTTTGGGCCGTGTTGTACATTTGGCAAACACCGTGTACTCAGTGGACATATGGCGGACTTAGAAAGTAGGGCTCTCAGCACCAAAAATACAGCAGTAATGGAGACCTGTTTACCTTTCTCCAGGGCAGTGTTTCTCGAGCTTATTTGATTAATGTCCACAGGACTGGCGTTCTAAGCTTCTGACTCGGGGAAATTCTACACTCGGGAAAGTTGCTCTCTGGAGGAAGCTTTGTAGGTTCTCCCGGTAACGAAAAGTCCTCGAGGACAGCTCAGAGCCCCTGGCTTTGGGCCCGTCCGCCAGGTTTGGGGCCTGGTTCTGCCACCACCTCCATGAGCCTGGGCAGGGCCCGTCTCTGCTCTGGCTTCCCGCCTGTGACGAGTGGGCATCATTGACTCCCAGCCCCTGGGGGCCTTTGGGCTGGGGGTCCGTGTGCAGGGAGTGTCAGAGCTGCAGACACGTGGTCAGCCCTGGCCAGGTGCTCACCGCCAGTATTGACACCTGCTTGGCAGATGTAGACAGTTGTGGGGCCTTGGGGGATGTTTCTGGCTGTCGTCCTGCGTGGGACGGAGGCCCCCCGGCTGGTGGCCATTGGCTGGACTGCTGTCCGAACAGTTGGGCGAGAGCGGCATGGGCGTTCGGCGTGTCCCTCCCGTGTCTTGGGCTCCTTGTCCTGAGGGGAGAAGCACTCCTGGGCCCCCCGAGAGCTGCTGCACTGCCCCCTCTCCTGCCCCAGCCCCCAGGCCCCGGGATACAGCAGCCTCCCAGCCACCTGGGGGGGTCTTCGTGGGCTGGGAGAGGACCTTCATGGGTTTCTGAGGGCTGGCCCCCTCGTTCTGTGAGCAGGGGAAGCAGCCCCAGAGAGGCGGCTCGGCTTTCTCAAGGGCCCACAGCTTGTGAACGCTGCTCCTTGGCATTCCCTCGGGCCCCTGCATGTGGTTGGCATTCTCTTCCTGTCTCTCTGGGGTCAAGGTCAGCTGCTGCTCGTATATACACATCTTTCCAGCTTCAGTCCCGACCGCTCTCATTTTGGGTCTTGGAGCCTTGAGCACAAGGAAACGAGTCTGTTACACGTGGACCTCCGTGTTTGTCCCTGGCATGGTCCTGGGGATGGTGTTGGATCAAGTCCTGGCCCTCGGGATCCTCAGAGTCCTGACGGGCAAGGGGCAGAGCTGGTGTCAGTTGAGACGAGCCCTCACTCCGGGCACCTGGTACAGACAGTGGGGCGGGATGTGTGCTCCCCCCACCCCTCTGCAGGGCCTCCCCCAAGGCCCATGGGCTGCGGGTGTGCCGGGTCCCCTCTGCCGTGGACGTCTTCGCCCACCCATCTGCGGGTCCACAGCCCCTTGGCCCCGGCCTGCCCCCAGCCTCCCCTCTGCCCCCAGCCTCCCCTCTACCTCACCTGGAAAGGCTGGTGGGCGCAGCTGCCCGGGGAGGCTACCTCTCCCTCCCTCCCTCCAGGGGCCTCCTGTGTCAGCAGCCTGGGGAAGGACAGACTGACACGTGCTCCCCTGCTCTCCCTGCTTCTGGCCTGGCACTGACTCACCTGCTTCACGCTCTTCCCCTCCAGCCCGGGATCCTAGCTTCCAGGCCCTGCCCGCCTTCCCCACGCCCGTGTGCATGGGGTGTGTGTGAGAGCTGTGTGTGTCTGAGGTGTGGCTCTGTGGTGCTTCTCTGTCTCTCCCACGCCGTGTGCAGTGTGTGTGTACACTGTGTGCAGGGTGTGTGTGTGTGTGTCTCGGGTGTGGCTCTGCGGTGCTTGTGTGTGTGTGTGCGCGTGTCTGTGTGTTGGCTGTGGCTCTGTGGTGCTTGTGCCGGTGTGTGGAAGGAGTGACCGGTGAACGGTGCCCACCTCCCGCAGGAGACGGGCCGTGTGTGTGTGCAGGTGTGTCTGTCTCAGGGGCAGGCAGGCAGCTGGGCCACACACCCGCTCCCCGGTGCAGAGCGTGAGCTGCTGAGCATGCCTTGCGTGCCGGATGGTACGGGTCCTGTCTCGAGGGCGCAGCGGGCAGAAGACGCAGTTCAGGGACAAGGTGGCGTCCCTGCCCACCGGCAGACGTCAGCTCTGTCCCAGGCCCTGGCCCCCGTGGGGATGCAGGTGGCTGTGTCCCCGAGTTGCTTGCTGATGGGCTGTGGGGACAGAGCACCTGGATTTGCAGTGGGGCTGGCAGCTCGCGCCCAGGGTGTGCAGGGCGGGGGAGTGGGCCCGGGGGCCCCCCAGGGGGAATCCAGGCTGACTGAGAGCGCGGGGGTGCCTGCCGGGCAGAAGCAGCTTGTCCAGGCGCGCCATCGGGTACACGTCGGGTACGCGGCCGTCCGCAAGGCCCGTGTGTTCAGAGGCATGCGCAGAGAGGGCTGAGCTGGAGGGTCAGGGCTGAGAGGCCGGCTCGGCAGGCGGACCGCATCCCGGGAGGATCCACAGCATTGGCAGCGGTAGGATCACGTTGGTGGGCACGCCCACCGCACTGCTCTGTGCGAGATGTTCAGTCTCACTCCGCGCCTGCAGAGACTCTGTACTTAGAAGACCCTAAGGCTCTTGGGGTCCCCCGCGCGCGGCTCTGTGCAAGGTGTTCAGAGCCTCACTCTCTGCCACCGGTGACCCCGTAGTTAGCAGACCCCTTGGGGGTGAAGGGACTCCCCCATCGTCTCAGGAAACGGGGAGCCTGGCATTTGAACACGCCGGGCTGGCCCAGCTCGCTCCCTGCGTGCAGTCCATGGGGAGGCGTGGACGGGCCGCAGGAAAACAGGCCGAGAAAGGCGCTCTGTGGGTGGGGGTGGGGGGCGGGTGCGGGGATGGGGGGTGGGGGGAGGGGTGTGGGCGGGCCCCGCGGCCCGCATGACCTCAGTCTCTGCTCTGTCCCCGCAGCCCTGGTGATCACCCGGCCCGCTCCCCACCCACGGGCTCCCAAGGCCAGCCGGGTGAGAGGCTGGCTGCCCACAGCCCCGAGGCCACGGCCCCGCGGGAGTCGGCATCTCTGGGGTCCAGGGCCCCGTCGGAGGAGGAAGGGGCCGCAGCAGGTGCGGACCGAGTGGAGCCCCGGGAGCCCGGCCAGGACCCCCTGTCTTCCTGGAGGCCACAGCCGGAAGGGGAGGCCAGCTGGACAGACGCGGTCCACAGCACCCGGGATGCCACAGGGGCCAGTCAGGGCGAGCAGACCCCGCAGGGGCCGCCGACCAGCACCCCCAGCCAGGATTTCTCCTTCATCGAGGTCAGTGGGTGGGCTCCTGTCGGGGTGGGGGTGGAAGGGGGTGTGTAGGTGCTGTAGCTCGGGTCTCACCCCAGGACCTCCCTCTTGGCGGGGCGGTCTCAGCCCGAGGGGGCGGGAAGCTGGGATGAGGCAGCTCTGCGGTCATGGCAGTGGTCTGTACCCCCATCCCCCACAGGACACCGAGATCCTCGACAGCGCCATGTACCGGAGCCGTGCCAACCTGGGGCGCAAGCGTGGGCACCGCGCCCCGGCCATCCGGCCCGGGGGCACGCTGGGCCTGTCGGAGGCTGCAGCGTCGGACGCAAGGCTGTTCCAAGACTCCACGGGTAGGGCCGGGCTGTCCTGACGACCTCCATGTCGCTGTCCTGTGGGCGGTGGGCGGGGGGTCTGGGGTTGCCGCCCCGTGCTGAGCCCCTGCCCGGGCCCTTGCAGAGCCACGGGCTTCACAGACGCCGTCCTCGGACGAGGAGGTGGTCGAGGAGCCTCAGAACCGCCGGACACGGGTGACCAAGGGCCTGAAAGTCAGCCTGTTCCCTGGCCTGAGCCCGTCGGCCCTGAAGGTACCCTCTGGCCGTACCGCCCCCTGGCGTCCAGCCTGCCCTCCGTCCGTTTGTCTGTCCGTCTAAGCCCCGAAACCCTGTCCGTCCTCTGTGCCTGCTGTGCTCGTGGTGGGCGCAAGGCGGGATGGAGGGAAGAACACAGAGGGTCTGGGTCCCAGAACCCCACGGGCTGGCAGGGCTACAGTGGTGCAGCGGGGTGGAGGTTCAGGTGTCCCTGGGGGTACGGCAGGGGTGAGCCGCACAGAGGGAGGTGGGAGGCTGGGTGCGGGACTCGGGGAGGCCTCCGGTCACAGCTTCAAGGCACTAGCAGGCGTGTAGTGTTTGCGGTGGGGAGATGTTGCAGGCAGAGGGCGCAGGGAGTGCAGACCCTGGGGGTGTCCCTGCTGGCTCCGTCCAGCCCACTCGGGCTAGATTCAGGTCAGCAGTGTCTCCCTGAGGGCCTGTGGGGTGGCAGGCACAGCCTGCCCTCGGGGAAGGTCATCGCTAAGCAACTTCCCCTCCCCGGGGTAAGAGGGCTGTGGAGGGCATTCAGGCCTGGGCCAGGGACGCCACGCCCTGGGGAGAAGGCCTGGCCCTCCCTGCCCACGCTGGCCCCGGTGACGTCCGTCTGTGCTCCGGCTTCCTCTCAGGCCAAGCTGCGCTCGCGGAACCGCTCGGCTGACGAGGGGGAGCCCTCAGAGGGCAAGGCGGGCCAGAAGGAGTCGATGCAGCGCTCCAAGTCCTGCAAGGTCCCCGGGCTGGGCAAGCCCCACGCGCTCCCGCCCAAGCCAGACAAGTCCTCAGGGTAGGTGATCTGCGTGCCAGGAACTACCCATCTCGGCCTTAAGAGGAAAACCCTGCTTTACAGGGAGACAGAGGCTTGGAGAGGGTATCATGCTGCGGGTCGGCACTCTTCAGCTGGTGCCAGGGTGCTGGTCTCTGCGGCCAAGCCTGACGCCACCCCTCTTGGCCAGGGGCGGGGGGCGTTTCTGACTCCCTTCCGACTTCTGCTCCCTGCCCTGTAGGTCAGAAGGATCATCACCCAACTGGCTGCAAGCCCTGAAATTGAAGAAGAAGAAGGTCTAAGAAGTCGTTGAGGTGCGGGCAGGAGCTAGGCTTGGCCTGTCTAGGGTTGGGGGCTGGTTCAGGGCTGCTGGGGCCCCTTCCCCAGAGGCCTCCGGAGGCCCCAGACCTGCTTTTATGGCCCTCATCTGCTAGGCTGGAGGAGGGATAGGCTAGCCACTCCAGTATTCTTAGGCTTCCCTGGTGGCTCAGCTGATAAAGAATTGCCTGCAGTTGGGAGACCTGGGTTCCATCCCTGGGTTGGGAAGACCTCCTGGAAGGAAATGGCAACCCACTCCAGTGTTCTTGCCTGGAGAGTCCCGTGGACAGAGGAGCCTGGCGGGCTGCAGTCCGTAGGATCGCAAAGAGTCGGATACAGCTGAGCCACTAACACTCCGAGGCTGGGAGCAGACGCTAAGGCCAAGCTCCAGAGTCCTGCGTCCCTCGGCTTGGGGACGTCCACCCCGCCTTCCTCCTAGGGCTCAAGGATGCTGGCCTGCCCTTCTGGTCTGGCACCCCTGGGGGGCACTCACTAGGCTGGAGGTCCCCAGCAGGGCCTTCCTCATGCTGGGCCTCGCAGAGGGGCGCCTGGGCAGGGAGGTGAAATGTCCCCTCTGCCCCCCTGTCCCCATCCAACCTCTTCTCTTCCCTCTGTTGCAGGTCCTTCCCATCTGGCAGTCTCAGGCAGTGCCCGTCCCTGTGGGGTCCCTGGCGGGGAGACGGCTGAGCCTCCCCGGCCACAGCCCCTGCCCGTGCGCCTCTGGGGCGTTGGGGGAGGCCCCGATATGCACTTTGTATCAGCGTCCCAGCTCCCCTGCACCGCCCCTCCCCGCCGGTCTTCCACGGCGTTGGTCCCTCGTCCCGCCTCCCTCTCTGCTTCCTCTTGCAGCCCCCCTTGGGTTTTCTTTTGATACCAGTTTATAGCCTTTTTTATAAAAGCCTTTGATTTTTGTAACGGGCGGAGCCCAGCCCCACCCCACGTCTCCCTCCGCCCTGCCAGGGGCCCCACAGAAACCAATAACGTTTTGCCACTTGAAACAATAAAGTTTTTTGGGAATTGGTGCTGCCCCGGTTGTGGTGTGTGGTTGTGGTGTGTCCCCATTGGAGGCCAAACCCGGGAGGTGCCAGCTCTCGCCCTGCCCAGCTTGGAGCCTGCACTGACACCCAGCCTGTCTCTTCCCTAGCACTCCCTGGGCTCAGGGACCTGGAGGAGGATGTCTTGGTTACAGTAGGCTGATTCCTGATTCGGACAAACCCCAAATCTACATAGCTTAACACACAAAGGTTTCTTTTCCAATCGTAGTCCCATCTGGGGTGGGTTAACTGTCAAATTACATTAATAGCCCTCACACTCCCTAAAGATAAATACCAAAAGGTTTAAGAACCTCCGGTGGATGGGATGATTTCCCAGTTCAGCTTTGGTTCAGGTAATTCTGTTTGGCCTCCGTCCTCCCTGGAGGCTCAGAGGGTAAAGAATCCGCCTGCAATGCAGGAGGCCTGGGTTCCTTCCATCCCTGGGTTGGGAAGATCCCCTGGAGGAGGGCTGTGAACCTCACAGTCATGCAGAACCCAGGCCCCTTCCCTGTTGTGGCTCAGCCGTGGTCAGGGGCCCCAGAGTCTCTGTAGCATCCAGTGGAGACGGGTCGATCCTTTGGGAGACCCGTGGTCCACTGGCCAAAATTCAAGTCATGCCCCCTGCTACCTACGAGGGAGACTGGGAAATGTAGTCTAGATGTTTGTAGGGAGGGAGAGAGAGAACCAGATACTGGTAAAAATTCATCCTCACGGGAGGAGGGTGTTGGTTCCTGTGATCCCGAAGGGTCTTTGAACCCATATGTTCAGGAATGTCTCCCCGGCCCTGGTCTTTCCCACTTTAACCCCTGACCATCGGCATCCAGCTGCCCCTCAGCCTATTTCTCTGCCTTCTCTGTTGTCTGAGAGGTACCAGCCTGTTTCAGGCCTGGGATCGTCTCTCCCTGAGCTTTGGGGAAAGGAGAGACTTGTGTGAACTCACCTTGAAACTGCCAGTGTCAGTCAGTCGTGTCTGGCTCTTTGCAGCCCTACAGACTGTAGCCCACCAGGCTCCTCTGTCCACGGGATTCTCCAGGCAAGAATACTGGAGTGGGTTGCCATGCTCTCCTCCAGGGGTCTTCCCGACCCAGGGATCGAACCCAGGTCTCCTGTATTGCAGGCGGATTCTTTACCAGCTGAGCCACCAGGGAAGACAGAGACCAAACAGAATCACTTGAACTGTAGATAAAGCTGAACTTAGAAATCCTCCCACCCACCGGAGCTTCTTAGCCTTTTGGTTTTTATTTTTTTATTTTTAGGGAGCATGGGGGGTCTTAATGTAACTCGAGAGTCTTGACCAACACGGTGGACTCTAGAGAAATGCACAAACCAGCCCGGAATTCCCATCCCTGGCGTCCTAGCGCCGTGGTCCTTAGCTTCCTAGCGTGCTTACTAAACACGCGCTTCCCAGGATTGCGATCTAGTAGGTGTGCCCGGGAATCGACGTTTGGGGAAGCCCTCTGAAGCAGAGGGGAGAGACAGGGGCCCTTCCGCGGGTGCCTGGCCGTGCCCGGGGTGCGTCTGTGCCGCGCGGCCCCGTGCCAGCTCTCCTGGGAGCCGGCGGAGCCGGGTTGGCACGAGCTCTGTCCTCCTCTCTCCCACCTCTCGTCCCGCCTCCTCGCAGGAGTAGAACTGGCAGGGGCCCAGGGCAAACACTTAAGACTCATTAGTGGGGAGTAAGGAGCCGGGCGGTCCCAGCGCCCGGCCCTGCTTCCGGAGAAGGCGGAGCCACGGCTGGGGGACGGGACAGCCCAGCCTCCCTCCGCCCGAGGACCGCCTGTTCCGGGCCCACGTTGGGAGTCGGAGAGAGGAGAGCAGCGTACCCAGGCTCTGAGCCTAACGGCAAGTGTCTGAGGACAGTCAGAAAACTGTTCCTACGCCGTGCAAGGGTTCCTGGGAGGGGCCTCGGAGGGGCAGGTCTGTGGAACCTGGCTTTGAGTTTTGGAAACTGAGAGTCACTTGGATGCCTGGATTGGGGAATTCCTTGGGCAGTCAGGCAGGCTGATCGTTTTTGGTTAAAGGTGACCCTGAAGGCAATTTCTGAAGAGTTGAGTGAACTTTAGAAGAGTTATTAGAATAAAGATGGCATCACTTTTGAGGGCATCACTTTTTTTTTTTAAATTGCTAGTCCTCTGATATCTTAAAATATTAATATTTCTATATCTGGCTGCTCCAGGCATGCGGGGTTTCCCTTGTAGCTCTGTCGGTAAAGAACCTGCCTGCCAATGCAGGAGCCATAAGAGACGCTGGTTCGATCCCTGGGTCGGGAAGGTCCCCTGGAGAAGGAAATGGCAACCCACTCCAGTACTCTTGCCTGGAGAATCCCATGGACGGAGGAGCCTGGCGGACTACAGTCCATCGTGTTGCAAGAGCCGGACACGACTGAGCGACTAAACCACCACCACCAGGCATGCAGGATCTGAGATCGTCCTTAGAGCGTGCGAGGTCTTTTAGTTGCGGCAGGCAACATCTAGTTCCTCTACCGGGGATCAAATCCAGGGCCCCTGCACTGGGAGCCCTGAGTCTTAGCCACTTGACCTCCAGGGAAAGTCCCGAGGGCTCCCCTTTAAAGGCAACAAGTCAATGTGTTTCTAAAGGAATCAAACCCTTTCCTACACGTTCGAAAGTGGAGCTGTCCCGTCCTGGGATTTTTGTTGATAACCCCAGAGAATCGGGTCCCAGTCTCGTTATGATTAGAAATGTCTCAGCACTCTCTCCCCCGATTCCTTGCTTCCACGGCCCTCACCGAGAGCCTGGGCCACATGTGAGCTGGATCCTAGAGGATGGAGGAAGAACCCTTTGGGAACTGAACACGGTGGCGCGTAGGGGACTATCCCGCGTTCCCTGCAGCCCAAGGTTGAGATTCGTGCTGGGCTGAGTCTGAGAACAAGTTGACGGCTGCCTGTGGTGCCCTTGGTACTTGGGTGGTGGTGGTGGGTGTTGTGGGACGTCTATCCACTAGTGATGTCTGCTGTCCTTCCACCTGCATCCTTCCGCCCCCACCCCCCACACCCCAAAGTGGTCCAGCTGTCTGCCGGGGACACAGCCCATCCCTGAGACGCTTAGAGATTGGCAGTCCCAGTGGTGGAGTGAAGCAGGTCAGACTTTATCTGTTTGACCCTCAGGCACCCTTCCTGAGCCTCAGTTTTACTATATGTGGCTCAGATGGTAAAGTGTCTGCCTGCAATGCGGGAGACCTGGGTTCGATCCCTGGGTCAGGAAGATCCCCTGGAGAAGGAAATGGGAACCCACTCCAGTATCCTTGCCTGGAAAATTCCATGGATGGAGGAGCCTGGTGGGCTACAGTCCATGGGGTTGAAAAGAGTGACTTCACTTTCACTTTCAAATTAAATGTATTTAAAGTAACTCCGAGCCTCAGCTTTGTAAAATAGAGGATCTGCTCTACAGAGCTGTTCAAGGTCTAAATAGTGGCAAATGAATGTCCCTGAGACAGAGAACGTGGTCCTGGCTGCTTTTGTCTTCTTCCTTTTGTTTATTTAGGTGAGGGGAACAGAGGAGCTTTTTTGGATCCATCTCGATTCAGATGCCTGGAGCAGGCTGGTCCGGGCCTGGAAGCTGGTGGGGGACAGGGTTTCCCAAGGGCTGGTTTGCCTTTGGGGCCTCGCCGAGCCCGACGTGTGGGGTCATCTGTGACAAGCCTTTGGCCCCTGAGCAGCTGCCCTGCCTCCCCGCCCCTCCCCTGCCAGAGGGGGCCTGTCTCGGACGGGGAGAGACGCAGCACTCCACCCCGGGGACAGGGCCAGGCCCTCGAGGCTGCAGCCTCCCACATGCAGAATGATTAAGCGGGTTTTAACCGCTGCCCAAAGACTGACTCTAATTTTACTTTCATTTATATGGCACTCTGTCTCCAAAGGGCCAAACACCCATTCATTCATTTTTTTTTTTTTGAAGACTCAAGTTTTTTGATTTTTCTGACGAGAAAAAGCAAAACAGATTCATGGTAGACCACTTAGAAAACACAGAGAAGTATCCATACAATTAAGAAGAAATTGCCCTTCCCTTTACCACCCAGCTATACCATTTTTAAAAAAGACTCCTTTTTATTTTAGAGTAGATTAAAATTGCGCAAGGAGTACAGAGTTCCTCTCAAGCCACACCCAGTTTTCCTTGATGTTAATATCTGGTATTAGCGTGGTGCTTGGATTATAACCAATGAACCTTAGTCTTTGCCCGAGACTCCTTTTCTGTCCCAGGAACGCGCTCAGGACCCCACATTACATTTTGCTGTCATTTCTTGAGGCTCTGTTTGGCTGTGACCGATTCTGAGAGCTGCCTGATTTTGGATGACCTGGCAGTGTTGAGGAGTGCTTGTAGAATGTCCTTTAAACTTGAGTTAGTGTGATGTTTTTCTCCTGATCAGACAGCAGTTACAGGTTTTTAGGAGGTAGAGGTAAAGTGCCAGGGGGCTTCCTGGTGGTCCAATGAGCTCCCAATGCAGGGGGCCCAAGTTCGATCCCTGGTCGGAGAACTAGACCCCCACGTGCTGCAACCAAGGCCTGGTGCAGCCAGATAAATAAACATTAAAAAAGAAAAAAGAAGTAAAGCACCATGCCTATGATATCATATCAAAGATACCTGCTACCCAGCGCAGTCAAAAATAAATAATGAAAATTAAAAAAAAGAAGGTGCCTGCTATCCATATGAGTTATCACTCTATTCACCGATCATCTAGCTGAGGCAGTGTTAATCAGATTTCTACAGTATGAAACTGAAAGTCAGTTGCTCAACAGCGTCCGACTCTGTGAGCCCAGGGACTGTAGCCCACCAGGCTCCCCTGTCCATGGGATTCTCCTGGCAAGAATACTGGAGTGGGTTGCCACCCCCTTCTCCAGGGGATCTTCCTAACCCAGGGACTGAACCCACGTCTCCCGCATTGCAGGTGGATTCTTTACTGTCGGAGCCACCAGGGAAGACTTCTCCGCTGTCAAGTGTCTTCTTGGCTCATGACAGTCATGGCAGAATCCTCAAACCATTGTTCATACACAGCCTCAAAATTTCGGTACTTCCTGGACCCACCTCCAGATCTTGTTTAATGCATTAACAAATAAACACATATATTACCATGGCACAAATCTGTTTTTCAGTCTTTTGATAACTGCTATGTCCTAGTGAGAGTCCTAGGTCCTCCTGTTTCTACTGTGGTTTGACGTCTGTGTTCACTGCAGAAAGAAACGCTGCGCTTCGGTTGGCATTACTAAATGCTTAGTGAACATTTTTTCCCCTCACTCCAAGTTCACAGATGGCTGAGTTCCTAACAAGGACCCCAGCTTAAGAAGGAGCTGGTGGATGCTGGGGAGATCCAGGTCTTCCAACAAATGATTGGAGTCTGTCCCCAGGGGATCGAGGGGGTGGAGAGAGAGGAGGAGCCCTGTGTTCCGCGGGTATCGACCCCAGCCCAGGCGCACCACAGGGCCTTGGGAGCCTCAACCTGGCTTTCCCGATCTCGCTGTTCTAGAGGTTTCAGAGAAGCCGCTGGCAGCTCCCTGCGGAGACTTTGCCCTCACTGATGAATGGCTGCTGCAGCGCATCTATTGACCCAGCCCTTTGTTTTCGAGAAGCAACCTGCCTTTCTCCTGTTAACCCCTGCCGGCCTGGCTCCGAACAGGATGCCTTCTGTGCTCCGGACCCGGCACCAGGGCAAGAGAGGTCAGGAGAAGGGGAAGATCGGAGATGCACCCGCCAAAGGCCAGGCGCTCTGCGGGGCCGTCTCATCCAAGTGTCGGCTCCTTTCATCTCCTGGCAGGGTAGGAGCTAGACTTCAGACCCCGGGTCTGCCCGAACTTCAAAGGCTGTGCTCTCTCCGGGGTTCCAGAAGCTTTTAGCCATGCTTCGCCACGCGGGTGAGTCTGGGGTCTTCATAACTTCAAGATACACACATAGCCACCCCTTCCTGTCGCTCTCTAACACAGTTTGGGAATGATTGTACCCAGCAGGGGAAGAGTCATTGACTCGAGCTCTGGGCTTCTAGGAAGATGAGAAAGCAGCCTCCGCCCCCAAGTCTGCTGTTTCCAGCCGCTGGCAGCCAGGATTGTCGCTAGCAATCCGTATCTTTGAGTCAAGCACTGTCCTCCCTGGGGCTCCTGGTTTAGAACATGCACTGTATGATCCTGTGTGCATGCTAGTCACTTCAGTTGTGTCTGACTCTATGCGACCCCATGGGCTGTAGCCTGCCAGGCTCCTCTGTCCATGGTTTTCTCCAGGCAAGGATACTGGAGTGGGTTGCCACGCCCTCCTCCAGGGAATCTTCCCGACCCAGGGATCGAACCCACGTCTCTTACCTCTCCTGCACTGGCGGTTGGGTTCTTTACCACTAGTGTCTCCCGGGAAGCCCCTCAGGAACTGTAATTCCTCTGACTTTAAAGTCTTCCCTGAGTGTTTGTGCAGGGGGCAGGGCAGAGGCACAGAATGGGAAGTCATGAGCTCTGAGGGCCCGGGACCCAGCCAAGGCTATGCTGAGACACTCCACAGACTTCTCCATGCAGTGCAATCCCACAGACGTTTATCGGGCCATCTGTTACTCATGCTGGGGATGTGGAGATGAGTCAGGAATAGCCCGCATCTCAGTCAAGAGAGATGACTACAGCAGATAAACTGAAATCCGGTGTCTTAGAGATAGCTGTGGTGACTAGGTACAGTGCAAGACAGGGCAGAGTGCTGTGCTGACCTGGGGGAGCTTGAAGGGAAATATCGTTAACCACTTAACAAAGTGCGCAAGGTGGAGCTTGTCGGGGGCAGGTGGTGAGTGGGAGAAGAGCGAAGGAACAGCACCCCAGGTGGGTGGATCGAGGGTGGTCAGACTGGGCAGAGTCAGGGTGAACACCTGTGACGCTGACCATGGGAGCTGTCTTAGTCTGCCCCCGGCTGCTATAAGAAAACACCATGGCCAGGCAGCGTGAGCAGCAGGCCTCTGTCCATGGCTCGTAGGTGCCACCATCTCCTGTGTCTTCCACACGGTCTTCCTTCTGTGCGTGTCTCTGTCCTAGAATCTTCTTCTTCTTTTTATAAATATGTATTTATTTATTTGGCGGCATCAAGCCTTGTGGCATTCGGGATCTAGTTCCCTGACCGGGGATTGAACCTGGGCCTCCTGCTGTTGGGAGTGCAGAGTCTTAGCCACAGGACCGCCAGGGAAGTTCTTCCTCTTCTTATAAGGACACTAATCATATTGGCTTGGGGCCCCGCCCACACACCCTCGTTTTCATAGAAGCCCTCTCTAAGGATGGTGTCTGCAAACACGGTCCCAGTCCCAGGTGTTTCTACATGTGACTTTGGGGCGGAGGGCACAGTTCAGGCTGTGGGAACAGGAGTTGTTTGTGGAACTCGGAGGACCGCTGGGGGTGGGCGTGGACAGACCGGGGTCAGCAGAGGCCTTGGCTGTCAGCGTTAAGCTCTACCTTACAGGGCTTGGTGGTCCTAAGCTGGAAAGTGAAAGTAGCTCATCTGTTCCTGTTCCCAGCGCCCTGGAAATTCTGGGCGGGGTGCGATCTCACAGGCCTACTGCTCCCCGCAGGACTGCTCATCGGGGCCCCGCCCCAAGGAGGGGCCAGCCCCTCCATCCACCCGGGTCCGGGTGTGTGGGAGCCCTGCCCCACCCCGCCCCACCCCGCCCCGCCCGCTGTGCGAGTCCCAGATGCCTGTCTTGTAGGAAATCTTCCTGCTGTCCAGGAAGTCCCATCTGGATGGGCAGGGTTGTACGCAGACGTCTCCAAGCAGAGCCCAGTGGACAATGAGCGCTCAGGCGTGCTCGCCAATCACAGGAAGCTGGGCGGAGCTCTGCCTGGGGGGCGTGGGCCATCCCGGGGCGTGGGCCATCCCGGGGCGTGGGCCCCGAGGAGGTGTGAGGTCCCACGTTCAGATCCCTCCACTGTTCTCTTTCCTGCTTCCTCCTCCTTAACAAGAGGGCCCTTCCTCCACTAGCTTTAGGATTCCGAACCGAGAAGGAAATGGGGGCAGAAGGGCCAATTGAGGGCGTGGAGCAAGGCACCCGCCTCTAGTAAGAGCCTTTCCGCGCCACCACCCACCCAGGACTGGGGAGGCACCGGAAGCTGGCTGGCCGGGGATGGAGGGTGAGGTGAATACTTCTGCTGGGTGATTAAAGGAAAAAAAAAACAGTTTGTTGACTTAGGGTATCCGATTGATGAATTTTAAGCACAGAGCCTTGATGAATGTTTGCATACGAATAAGTTTGTGTAACCACCACTCAGATCCAGATATAGAATGTACAGAGCCCAGAAGACTCCCTCCCTGGTAGCCTTTGCACCCCACCCGCGGGTCACCACTATTCTGACTGTAGATTAGTTTCCTCCTTGAAGGTCCATCAGTGGGCTTTCTGGGTGGCTCAGTGGTAAAGAATTCACCTGCCAATGCAGGAGATGCAGGTTTGGGCTCTGGGTCAGGAAAAGGGCATGACGACACACTCCAGCGTTCTTGCCTGAAAATTCCTTAGGCAGAGGGGCCTAGTGGACATGGAGTCCCAAAGAGTCAGCCACGACGGACCACGCACACACATCACATAAAGGGAATCATAGGGGACCTACACTTTTACCTCTGGCTTCTTTCGACACTTGTTGTTACATCTGAGAGATTCTCCCACTGGATTCTGCAGGAAACAGGGCAAACCCTCCTCAGTCTCTTCCTTATACGCCCCTGAACTTGGGCCCCAAATTCCTTGGCATTTCTCCTGGCAATGTGTCCCTGCCCTTGAATCTGGGTGACTTGTGACTGCTTTGACCAAGAGTGTGGAGAGCGATGCTGGATTTCCGAGGTGAGGCATAAGAGGTGAGGCAGCTTCTGCCTGATTTGCTGGAAGGCTGCTGGTTGGAGTGCTGGCTCCCCAAGGAAGAAGTCTCACCACCTCCATGTTGTGAGGAAACAAGCCGCAGGGGAGACCACGTGGGTGCTCCGTCCGTCTCGGAGTCTGTGCAGCCCAGGTGTCCGGCAGGTGGGTCAGCGGGTCCCTGAGGGTTGCAGCCCCCAGGTGTCCGTCATCCTCGGCCAAGTCGCTGCCCTGATTGACCTGTGTCCCAGATCCCTGACTCACAGAATGCACAATTAAACGGCTGTTTTAAGTCGCCAGGTTTGGGAGTCGTTGGCTACCCCGATAATAACTGGAATACCGGGTGAGAAGTGGCTGGATTTGGGAAGGCTGAGTGTAGCCTTCTCCCTGGGTGGGAAATGGCGAGGAAATCTGCTTTCTGGAGCCTGCCAGCTGCTTCAGAGCCCTCCTGTGGTCCCATCCTGTGGCCCGCTCTTCAGACCTAGTCTTCCTGGTTTTAGGCCAGTTGTCCACTGATCCTCTGCCTTCCTCACCCCAGAAGCCAAAGGCTTCTCCTAGTGAGGATGTGATTCCTCCCTATCAGAAACTCCTGAAAAGGGCTATGTGTGGAATATTGGGGGAGTACAGACAATCTCTGAGGTGTGCAGAGAACACAGAACACAGCTCCAGGCACAGAGTGCTCACGAGAGGAGGGTGTTCGTCGCTCAGTCGTGTTTGACTCTTTGACTCCATGGACAGTAGCCTGCCAGGCTCCTCCGTCCATGGGATTCTCCAGGCAAGGATACTGGAGTGGGTTGCCATTTCCGTCTCCAGGCAGTGCGTGAGAGACCTGTGTATCCAAAGCACCATCATCCGCACCCCGCCGCCTCCAGGGGTCCTCTCGGTGGCCGCTGGGTGGAGACCCTGCTCCAGGAGCAGGACTTCGGTATCCTGGCTCTTGGAACTCTTTTCTGAGAGTGCAGCTCTGGGTCACGCTCATTACCTACACTGTGAATGTCATCCTCGGTGGGGGATGGAGTGTAGGATGGCACTTAAAGAGACAGACAGAGGTGGCACAATGGCTCTCCCTCCTATTGGCTGTGTGACAACCGAGAAGCTGTCTGACCTCTCTGAGCCTCCAGTCCCCAATTTTGTAAAAATGGCATAGTAAAAAATAGCCCTGGCTTTGTCCAGGACTGCAGGAAAGACTAAATGAGGTAACAGTGCATTGACAGCATCAGCTTGGTGCAGAGTAAGCCTTCCATAAATGCCAGCCCAGCCAAACTAAAGGAAATGGAGTGGGGAGGAGGGGAATTGTATATGATAGGAATTATTATCGAATTTTTTCAGACGAAGAAAAGCCCTAAGGTCGCGGAACTAATAAAGGGAAGCGGTGTGGTGCCAAGTCGGATCTGACCGTTGGTGGATGCCCACACTCCTCTCACTCTGTAATTCTGTCGTCAGAGCAGGTCTGGAGCCCATGCATGACCTTGCAGGGCTTCCTGACCCGCCCAGGCTCACAGCCATGTCCAAGGTCAGTAGAGCTGGCTTGCTCTCTTTGCAGTGTGGTGGGCAGCCCACTGCAGTGTGTCCTCCAGCCCCAGTGAGCCAGGCCCTGCCGGGCTGCAGCCACCGAGGAGCCCTCTGGGTCTAGAAGGTTGTATTGCAATACAACTGTCCTGCCTTCCAGAAGGCTCTTGATTTTTTTTTCGTAACCTAGACTGAATACAGGTGCTTAGAAGTTGTGCTTGCTTCAAGCAGGTGTACCAGTAACAGTCTGACTGATATTATTATTTCTAACAGCTTTATTGAGATATAATTTACATATACAAATCACCCATTTAAAGTGTGCAATTCAATGGCATTTAGGATATTAACAGAATGGCGCACACTCCATCAGTTTTAGAACATTTGTGTCACCTCATGAAGACACATTGCACCCCTTTGGCATAACTGTCTGCCCTCCCCTGACCCCCGACCCCAGGCAACCACGAGTCTACTTTCTGCCTCTATAGATACGTCTCTTGTAGACATTTCATATAAACGGAATCATGTGTGTGCTTTTGTGTCTGCTACTTTTACCTTGCCTGTTTTCAAGGTTCATCCATGTGTGGCAGGCACCTTTCCTTTTTTATTGCTGAGTAATATTCCGTGTAGGACTACACTCCATTCTCTTTGATAAGCTTGGGTTGTTTTCACTCTTTGGTTGTTCTGAAGAGTGGTTTTATACATATTTGTGAAACAGGAGGGAAAGGGGCCAGGGCACACCCTCTGAAAGGGTGACCTAGCCCGAGGCCACGACAGAAACTGATTAGAACCAAACAGGTCCACAATGGTGGACGAACTGACTTCCACTAGACTGCGAGCCTCAGTATCTGCTCACTGTAACACATCAGCAAGCTAAATGACACACCCACAGCTGCCATGACAGTCGCCAGTCTGACAATAAAGACCAAAAAGTGCACAGTAGCCCAATTCCTGGAAATCCCTACCCTTGCCCCCAAATAGCTGGAATACTTCTCCCACTCATTAGTTTGTGAAATTACCCACTCCTATAAAACTGACAGCCTCATCCCGTGGTGCCTCTCTACCTTCTGAGATGGTCCAGGCTTTGTGGAGTGTGTTTCTCTTTAAATAAATCCACTTCTTACCTATCGGTTTGTTTCCCACTGAATTCTTTCTGCGATGAGACATCAGGAACCTGAGCTTCATTAAGTCCTGAGACCAGGTGTGTGTGTGACCTCAGTTGGAAGACTGCGTGTTCAAGACTCAACCTGAGTTTCAGTTTCACTTGTGCACATATTTCTGTGTGGACATATGTTTTCATTTCTGTTGGGTACATACCCGGGAGTGGAATGCCTGGTTACACGGTAACTCGATGTTTGATCTTTAGGGAAAGTGCCAGGCTGTTTTCCAAGCAGTTGCACCCTTTTACATTCCCACCAGCCATGCAGGAAGGTTCTGATTTCTCCAGCTCCTCACCAACAGCTTTTTTTTGATTCCAGCGTCCTCACGGGTGTGAAGGGGTGTATGTTTGTAGTTCTGCTTTGCATTTCCTTGATGGGCACCGATGATGGCCACCTTCCATTTGCATTTTGACCTTTTGTATATTTTTTTTGGTGCAATGTCTCTTCAGACCCTTTTCCGATTTGTCTTTCTGTTACTGGGTTGTAAGAGTTCTCTACATATTCTCCATATGAGTTCCTTATCCCGGTTGATTTGGAAGAGTCTTTAGGAAAGGCCATTTCATAACTTCTCCGATCCTGTGTTTACTGGCTGGAGAATTGCATCAGAAACAAAACATTGCTTCATTCCTGGGGCAGAGCTGATACCTCTTGGAAGCAATATACATTCCTGGTGCTGGTGAAAACAGATGAGATCGTCCTGCTTCTCATTTCTCGAGCTTCACTTAAATCAGTGAGTCTCATATGGTATAGAGGGGAGGTACATGTCAGAAGCACCTGTTGGACTCTTTCTTGTTTTTTTTTTAGAGAGAATTAAAAAACTTGCTTTATTTATTTGGTTGTGCCAGCTATCAGCTGCAGCATGTGGGATCTCGTTCCCTGACCAAGGATCCAACACAGGCCCCTGGATTGAGAGTGCAGAGTCGTAACCACTGGACGACCAGGGAAGTCTCTGTGGGACTCTTCAATCCTCAAAAGCCTCAGCTTCCTCCGAAAGTTAGATATGCTTTCATCTTTCCTCCGGTCCCCATTATCTTTTTGAGAACCACTGTCCTAAAAGGAATGCTTTGAGATTAACACTGGCATGACATGAAATGGCCCCTATGTTTGTTGCTGTTCACTCGCTCATTTGTGTGCAACTTTGTGACTCCATGAACGGCAGCATGCCAGGATTCCCTGTCCTTCACTATCTCCCAGAATTTGCTCAAACTCTTGTCCATTGAATCGGTGACACCATTCAACCATCTCATCCTCTGTCATCCCCTTCTTCTCCTGCCATTAATCTTTCCCAGCATCAGGGTCTTTTCCAATGAGTCAGCTCTTTGCATCAAGTGGCTGAACTATTGGAATTTCACCTTCAGCATCAGTCCTTTCAATGAATATTCAGGATTGATTTCCTTTAGGATTGACTGGTTGGATCTCCTTGCAGTCCAAGGGACTTTCAAAAGTCTTCTCCAACACCACAGTTCAAAAGCATCAATTCTTCGGCGCTCAGCTTTCCTTATGGTCCAACTCTCACATCCATACATGACCACTGGAAAAAACCATAACTTTGACTGTATGGACCTTTGTCAGCAAATTGATGTCTTTGCTTCTTAATACGCTGTCTAAGTTTGTCATAACTTTCCTTCCAAGAAGCAAGTGTCTTTTACTTTCATGGCTGCAGGCACTGTCCATGGTGATTTTGGAGCCCCCCCAAAATTAAATCTGTCACCGCTTCCACATTCCCCCATCTCCTTGCCATAAGTGATGGGGCTGGGTGCCACAATCCTAGTTTTTTGAGTTAAAAAAAAGTCTGTATTTCTTAGTCTGTGTCGTCTTAGTTGTGGCACTTGGCATCTTCACTGCATTACGTGGAGCCTTTCACTGAGATACATGGACTCTCTAGTTGCTCCAAGGCACGCGGGATCTTGGTCCCCAACCAGGGATCAAACCAGCGTCCCCTGCATCACAAGGCGGATTCTTACCCCAGGCCCGTCGGGAGTCCTCAATGTTGAGTTTTAAGCCGGCCTTTTCACTCTCCTCCCATCGCCCTCATGAGGACGCGCTTTAGCTCCTCTTCACTTTCTGCCATAAGGGTGGTGTCATCTGCGTGTCTGAGGTTGTTGATCTTTCTCCCAGCAATCTTGATTCCAGCTGGTGCTTCTTCCAGCTCAGCGTTTCTCATGATGTCCTCTGCATAGAAGTTAAATAAGCAGGGTGACAATATACAGCCTTGACGTACTCCTTTCCCAATTTTGAACTGGTCTGTTGTCCCGTATCCGGTTCTAACTTTTGCTTCTTGTCCTGCATACAGGTTTCTTAGGAGGCAGCTAAGGTGGCCTGGTATTCCCATCTCTTTAAGAATTTTCCAGTTTGTTGTAGTCCACACAGTTAAAGACTTTAGCATAGTCAATGAAACAGAAGTAGATTTTTTTTCTGAAATTCCCTTGCTTTTTAGATGATCCAACAGATATTGGCTCTGGTTCCTCTGCCTTTTTTTTTTTTTAATCTATTTTATTTTTAAACTTTGCAATATTGTATTAGTTTTGCCAAATATCGAAATGAATCCGCCACAGGTATGCATGTGTTCCCCATCCTGAACCCTCCTCCCTCCTCCCTCCTCCCTCCCCATAGCATCCCTCTGGGTTGTCCCAGTGCACCAGCCCCAAGCATCCAGTATCCTGCATTGAACCTGGACTACCGACTCATTTCATACATGATATTATACATGTTTCAATGCCATTCTCCCAAATCTTCCCACCCTCTCCCTCTCCCACAGAGTCCATAAGACTGTCTATACATCAGTGTCTCTTTTGCTGTCTCGTACACAGGGTTATTGTTACCATCTTTCTAAATTCCATATATATGCGTTAGTATACTGTATTGGTGTTTTTCTTTCTGGCTTACTTCACTCTGTATAATAGGCTCCAATTTCATCCTCTGCCTTTTTAAAATCCAGCTTGTACACCTACAAATTCACAGTTCACCTACTGCTGAAGTCTAGCTTGAGGATTTTGAGCTTATCTTGCTAACATGTGAATGAAATGAGCACAAATGTTGGAACATTCTTTGGCATTGCCTTTCCTGGGTATTGGAATGAAAACTGACCTTTTTGGAGAAGGAAATGGCAACCCACTTCAGTATTCTTGCCTGGGAAATCCCATGGACAGAGGAACCTGGTGGGCTACAATCCATGGGGTCGAAAAGAGTCGGACACGACTGAGCGACTTCACTTTCACTTTCAAGAAATAAATAAATGTATTTATATTGCAAAAAAAAAAAAAATTAAAAAAAAAAAAGAAAACTGACCTTTTCCAGTCCTGTGAGCCACTGCTGAGTTTTCCAAATTTTCTGGCATATTGAGTACAGCACTTTCACAACATCATCTTTTAGGATCTGAAATAGCTCAACTAGAATTCCATCACCTCCACTAGCTTCATTTGTAGCGATGCTTCCGAAGGCCCACTTGGCTTCACGTTCCAGGATGTCTGGCTCTGGGTGAATGATCACACCATCGTGGTTATCTGGGTCGTGAAGATCCTTTTTTGTATAGTCCTTCTATGTATTCCTCTCACTTTTCTTAATCTCTTCTGCTTCTGTTAGATCCTTGCTGTTTCTGTCCTTTATTGAGCCCATCTTTGCATGAAATGTTCCCTTGGTATCTCTGATTTTCTTGAAGAGACCTCTAGTCTTTCCCATTCTATTGTTTTCCTTTATTTCTTTGCATTGTTCACTTAAGAAGGCCTTCTTATCTCTCCTCGCTATTCTCTGGAACTCTGCATTCAGTTAGGGATAGCTTTCCCTTTCACTTCTCTTCCTTTCTCGCTATCTGTAAGACCTCAGACAGTCACTTTGTCTCCTTGCGTTTCTTTTTCCTGGGGATGGTTTTGGTTACTGCCTCCTGTACAATGTCATGAACCTCTGTCCATAATTCTTCAGGCACTCTGTCTATCAGATCTAATCCCTTGAATCTATGAATCTAGTTCTCACCTCCACTGTATAATCATAAGGGGATTGATTGAGGTCATACCTGAATGATCTAGTGGTTTTCTCCACTTTCTACAATTTAAATCTGATTTTGGCAATAAGAAGTTCATGATCTGAGCCATAGTCAGCTCCCAGTCTTGTGTTTGCTGACCGTATAGAGCTTCTCCATCTTTGGCGGCAAAGAATGTAATCAATCTGATTTCGGTGTTGACCATCTGGTGATGTCCATGTGTAGAGTCTTCTCTTGTGTTGTTGGAAGACGGTGTTTGCTATGACCAGTACGTTCTCTTGGCAGAACTCTGTTAGCCTTTGCCATGCTTCATTCTGTACTCCATGGCCAAACTTGCCTGTTCCTCCAGGTATGTCTGAGTGGCAGCAAAACTGAGATGAAGACCCCGGGATTGGCAGCTACGGCCAGTGCTGATCCTGAGACAGAGAAGAGTATGGAGTTTCCTCCAAAAATTAAAAATAGAGCTGCTCTATTTTTCAGCAATCTCACTTCTGGGTATATAGACAAAGGAATTGAAATCAGGACGTAGAAGAGATACCCACACCCCATGTTCACTGCAGCCGTGTTCACAATAGCCAAGACATAAAACATGCATCTGCTGTTGTTCAGTTGCTCAGCCGTGTGTGACACTTTGTGACCCCATGGGACTGCAGATGCCAGACCTCCCTGGCCTTCACCAACGGAATGTTATTCAGGTGTGAAAAAGAAGGGGCTCCTGCCACTTGCAGCAACATGGACATTTGTGCTCAGTGAAATAAGCCCGTCACAGAAGAAAAATACTACATGCCAACACTTACATAAGTCGTGTAAAATAGTAAAACTCATAGCAGCAGAGAGTAGACTGGTGGTTGACAGGAGTTGGTGGGGAAATGAGGAGATGTTAATCAAGAGGTACAATGTTTAGGTTATACAAGATTAGTAAGGACTACTGGATGGCCTTGTGTCTATAGTTAATAATACTGTGTTGTATACTTAAAAATTTGCTAGAGGGTAGATCTGTTATTAAGTGTTCTTATCACACACACAATGATGAGGATAGGAGGAAACCTTTGGAGGCAATGGATAGACATATCGATGGCACAGTATAGATGATGGTAATGGTCTCATGGGTATACAGTCCAGTTCACTTCAGTCTCTCAGTCGTGTCTGACTCTTTGTGACCCCATGAATTGCAGCACAGCAGGCCTCCTTGTCCATCACCGACTTCCAGAGTTTACCCAAACTCACGTCCATTGAGTCGGTGATGCCATCCAGCCATCTCATCCTCTGTCGTCCCCTTCTCCTCCTGCTCCCAATGTCTCCCAGCATCAGGGTCTTTTCCAATGAGTCAACTCTTCGCATGAGGTGGCCAAAGTATTGGAGTTTCAGCTTTAGCATCAGTCTTTCCAATGAACACCGAGGACTGATCTCCTTTAGGATGCACTGGTTGGATCTTCTTGCAGTCCAAGGGACTCTCAAGAGTCTTCTCCAACACCACAGTTCAAAAGCATCAATTCTTCGGCGCTCAGCTTTCTTCACAGTCCAACTCTCACATCTATACATGACCACTGGAAAAACCATAGCCTTGACTAGATGGACCTTTGTTGGCAAAGTAATGTCTCTGCTTTTGAATATGCTATCTAGGATGGTCATAACTTTCCTTCCAAGGAGTAAGCATCTTTTAATTTCATGGCCACAATCACCATCTGCAGTGATTTTGGAGCCCAGAAAAATAAAGTCTGACACTGTTTCCACTGTTTCCCCATCTATTTCCCATGAAGTGATGGGACTGGATGCCATGATCTTTGTTTTCTGAATGTTGAGCTTTAAGCCAACTTTTTCACTCTCCACTTTCACTTTCATCAAGAGGCTTTTGAGTTCCTCTTCATTTTCTGCCACAAGGGTGGTGTCATCTGCATATCTGAGGTTATTGATATTTCTCCCGGCAATCTTGATCCAGCTTGTGCTTCTTCCAGCCCAAAGTTTCTCATGATGTCCTCTGCATATAAGTTAAATAAGCAGGGTGACAATATACAGCCTTGATGTACTCCTTTTCCTATTTGGAACTAGTCTGTTTTTACATGTCCAGTTCTAACTGTTGCTTCCTGACCTGCATACAGGTTTCTCAAGAGGCAGGTCAGGTGGTCTGGTATTCCCATCTGTTTCAGAATTTTCCACAGTTTATTGTGATCCACACAGTCAAAGGCATTGGCATAGTCAATAAAGCAGAAATAGATGTTTTTCTGGAACTCTCTTGCTTTTTCCATGATCCAGTGGATGTTGGCAATTTGATCTCTGGTTCCTCTGCCTTTTCTAAAACCAGCTTGAACATCAGGAAGTTCACGGTTCACGTATTGCTGAAGCCTGGCTTGGAGAATTTTGAGCATTACTTTACTGCGCCTGAGATGAGTGCAATTGTGTGGTAGTTTGAGCATTCTTTGGCATTGCCTTTCTTTGGGACTGGAATGAAAACTGACCTTTTCCAGTCTTGTGGCCACTGCCGAGTTTTCCAAATTTGCTGACATATTGAGTGCAGCACTTTCATAGCATCATCTTTCAGGATTTGAAATAGCTCCACTGGAATTCCATCACCTCCACTAGCTTTGTTCATAGTGATGCTTCCTAAGGCCCACTTGACTTCATATTCCAGGATGTCTGGCTCTAGGTGAGTGATCATACCATCGTGATTATCTTGGTCGTGAAGATCTTTTTTGTACAGTTCTTCTGTGTATTCTTGCCACTTCTTCTTAATATCATCTGCTTCTGTTAGGTCCATACCATTTCTGTCCTTTATCGAGCCCATCTTTGCATGAAATGTTCCCTTGGCATCTCTAATTTTCTTGAAGAGATCTCTAGTCTTTCCCATTCTGTTGTTTTCCTCTATTTCTTTGCATTGATCGCTGAGGAAGGCTTTCTTATCTCTCCTTGCTATTTTTTGGAACTCTGCATTCAGATACTTATGTCTTTCTTTTTCTCCTTTGCTTTTCGCTTCTCTTCTTTTCACAGCTATGTGTAAGGCCTCCCTAGGCAGCCAGTTTGCTTTTTTGCATTTCTTTTCCACGGGGATGGGCTTGATCCCTGTCTCCTGTACAATGTCATGAACCTCTGCCTATAGTTCATCAGGCACTCTGTCTATCAGATTTAGTCCCTTAAATCATGGGTATACACTTACCTCCAAACTCAGCAAGCTGAATAAACTAAATACGTACAGCATTTTATGCACCAAGTATACCTCAATAAAGTAGTGTAAACAAAAACAAGAACAACAGAAAAAGAAAGAACATTCCTTTTTTTGCAGACAGCTGCTTAGGGTTCAGATTTTTCTGTGATTGAAGCCAAGAATGTAGCATGGTAGGCACCCTCATGCCCTGGGGAAGAAGGAAGGGGATTAGGGCCATCATTATGTCTCTAAGAAGGATCTCAGCAGCAGCATCCAATATTTATTAAGCTCTGACATTGAGCCAGGCGTTGTACTCAGCTCAGTTCAGTCGCTCAGTCGTGTACGACTCTTTGCGACCCCATGGGATGCAGCACGCCAGGCTTCCCTGCCGGTCACCAACTCTCGGAGCTTGCTCAAACTCATGTCCATCCTGTCAGTGATGCCATCCAACCATCTCATCCTCTATCATCCCCTTCTCCTCCTGCCTTAAATCTTCCCCAGCATCAGGGTCTTTTCAAATGAGTCAGTTCTTCGCATCAGGTGGCCAAAGTATTGGAGCTTCAGCTTCAGCATCAGTCCTTCTAATGAATATTCAGGACTGATCTCCTTTAGGATGGACTGGTTGGATCTCCTTGCTGTCCAAGGGACTCTCAAGAGTCTTCTCCAACACCACAGTTCAAAAGCATCAATTCTTCGGTGCTCAGCTTTCTTTGTAGTCCAACTCTCACATCCATACATGACTGCTGGAAAAACCATAGCTTTGACAAGACAGACATTGTACTAAGCGTTTTATGTTTGTTATCTCCTAAGTCCCCACCATGGCCTTACGGGTTAGGCACAGTTTTGTCATTGTTTTCCAAATGAGGGAAGTGAGCCTGGATGGGTGGACTCACCAACTCTCACCCAGACCGCAGGTGGCAGAGCTGGGATTCAAACGCAGGCTGTCTGCCTTCAACTCTTGCACGCTGAAACTCTTCCTTCTCAAATTCAAGAGCGACCAGGCTCTTGAATCCAAACCTGATGTTCATTTTCACATTGTCAATTTCCATAGAGGTTTGCCTAGGAGGCAGCTGAGCTGTAGAAGGACCCCTGAGCACGGGTTCAGGAAACTGGCCCTGAGAACTACCCTCGCACACTCAGGTTTTGTGTGATTTTGGTCCATGACATCATCTCTCTACAAATTTCCTTACCCTACAATGGAGATAACACATCTACGTCATAGGGTTATTGTGAGGGTCAGATGAGATTATGGCTGTGAGAACGCTTTGTAAATGCTAAAGTCTGAAAAGTCAAGAATTGTTATCCTTATTGCATTGTTCCCTTAATTCAGGTCAAATCCTGTAATTAGCAGCCTCAAATCTAGATAACAAGAGTTCCGAGTCTTAGCCAAGAAGTTCAGCATTGGCTCACTCATTTCAGAGCAATATTCAAGACAATAGCAACGGGGCCCCGCCTAAACACTGAAGTTTGGGGCTTGCCGTACTCGGTCAAGCCTTGACTTGGGCCCATCGCTGCCTACTTCCCATCCACCTTCTTGAATCTTGGTCCTTTTGCCTTCATCCCCTTCCTCCCATCTGCACTGGTGGGCTGAGCTGATTGTCTTGGCCTTTTATCCTTCACCCTTGGCAGGAGCTGTGTGGTTCTTTGTGGCAGAGACAGAATGTGTTTATCAAATGTCCGCACGCTAATTGGTCAGGGCCAGTGAAATGTAAGCAGAAAGGACATGTGTTCCGTCCAGATCGAGGCAGTAAAGTTCCTGTGTTCCCCTTCCATCTCTTTTTCCCTCTGCTGGAAGCCATCTCTAATAAATACATTTTGTTGTGATGAACCACTGAGACTGGGACTCATTTGGTAAGCAATGTAGCCTGGCATGGCCCCGACAAATGTATTTTCTGCTATCAGTGTACCTAGAAGAGGGGAGGGAAAATCCTGCTCCAGGTAGAGCAGCGTGAGTAAGATATGCCTTGTTAAAAGAAGAATGAAAACAATGGCGTGGATGGAGCTGAGGTTTCCTCACACACAGGGCCGTACAGCACAGTTCACGTCATGTGCGTGGAGTCCTGACTGTGCGTCTCGGACAAATTACTGCTAAATCTTGGTTTCCTTAAAACCATAAATGTAAGACAATAGCAGAGACAGTAACAGCTCCCCGATCGGCCCATGGAGATGGGTGAAGATTCTGAGAGCGCCTTACTCAGTGTCTGGTAATAATTAGCCATGGTAAATATCAGTCATTGTTACAAGGGAGGAATGTGCGATCTCAGGACAAAGGAAAGGGTGCTCTAGTCTTACAGGAATCTGGAGCCTAAGATGGTAAGTAGGAAAAGACGTGGAGATAGAGTGTCCTGAAGGCACCTAGAACTGATTCATCCAGCCTGTGTTGCATCCATCTATCCACACATCTGTCCATCCATCCATCCATGCAGTGATCTCAACAAAATATTAAAACGTCACTCTCTGGATTTTGCAAGGGTGTCTCTAACCAACAGGGAGTTAAAGCCCGAAATTACTGGGGTTATTGGAGAAACTCTCTTATGGTTCTGCTGTCTCCTTAGTAGGAGCTAGAAAAACAGAACTATCTGGAAGGGAGCCAAGGTCAATGACGTCTTGGTGGAAAGGGCAGTAACAGGAAGCCAGCATCAAGGCTAAGCGCCTCTCCTGGGGGTGAGTTCTCCTGTGCGAAGAGTTGCATGGGGAGGGGTGGGAGACTGTCCACCTCGGGGCTCCACAGTTGAGGGTCTCTGGCTTGCAGTCCACCAGTTTCTGGGCTGGTGGAACGAGAGCAGGATGGTGGGAAGCTGGGAGGTGCTTCACTGAAGTTACATCTCAGAGGCAAGGAGAAGGGGAAGTGCCACCATCTGCAGCTGCACTGCTCGCAGCCTCATAGGAGGGTCAGGAGCCGTGACTCCCAAGGGAAGAGTGAAAACAATTGGTGTGGATAGAGCTCAGTTGTAAACATTAGTCAGAATGAACACAGTGGGTCTTTTCTGCCCTGTCTCCTGGTTACCGAGCCGCTGTAAACCCACAGGCTCAGCGCAGCTGGCTCCAGCTCCAGAGCCGGGCAAGTGACCTGAACCTGACTGATTCCAGCATGATTTCTTTTGGGCCATTGTGGTTGGTTCAGGGGTTACTCGACTGGTCAGATGGGATTTGGTTTCTGATCTTTTGTTTGAACTGTGGGGCAATAGAATCTCCCTTTTCACTGGACTCATGGCTGGGAGAATATGAGCCTGGAACTTCTGGAAGCTTTTAAGTACAGGGAGGAACTCTCCCCAAGGCTAACCCAGCAAAATGTAGTGTTGAGAGAAGGACAGAGGTCACATCCTGATGCTATTGTGTGTAAGTTCCTGGATCAAACCGTACCTGAAGGCTGAATGAATTTTTCAGTGATTTAAGAGTCCTGATTGATACACTGGTTCTCCAAAATACATACATGGCTCTCTGAACAGTAGTGATGGGGGATATCTCTCCACCAGAATGCATTTTCACTCTCCTCACTTCCTCTCCATTCACAATGGGTTGCTTATTCTGCAGCAGCATATGGGCTGGGCTCCTGGCATAAAAAAGGAATATGACCTGGGTTTTATCTTCAGAGTCATGATCTAGAAAGAGGGACAAAGATAACTAGAGTAGCTCATTGTAAGTTGTGCTGAGATAAAAATTAACTGTCATAGGGACTAACTGGAGAAAGGAAGCCTGGATCTCAGAGGGGCAGGGGTGTTAATTAAGGCTGTGGAGAGGATGTAATACTCATTAATTTCAATGGCTTATTTATTTATTTAGCTGCACCAAGTCTTAGCTGTGTCATGTGGGGTCTAGTTCCCTGACCTGCGTTGGGAGCATGGCATCTTGGGCACTGACCCACCAGGGAAGTCCCTGAATAGGTATCGACTGAGCATCTGCTACATGTTATATATGTGTGTGTTATATATACATGTGCTCAGTGCTGGGAACACACAAGCAGATATTTATAAACAGGTACAGTCCCTGACCTCGAGGAGCTGATAGTGTAGTGGAAACAGGGTGACTCGACTTCCCAGAATAAGGTATGAGGGTAGGAGGATCATGGACCTATGAGAACAAATAACCAAAGAACTTTGGGATTTAGGGGAGGCTTCTCCACAGAGGAAACACTTGCGCGTGTAGTCGAAGGAGGAGCAGGAAGGAACTAAGATCCAGTGGAATGGACCCTTGGTAGAAGGGGAGACGTTGTCCTCGCAGCTTCCGTGGTGCGAAGGAGTGAAATAACCAAACAAGCAGACAAAGCATTTGGCTGTCTCACTGAGAGGTTAGGACCCATGATTCTTAACTCCAGGGCTTTCTCACTCACAATTTATTTTTTCTCCTAGTCACCTTGAGTATCATTTTCTTCATCTATAAAATGGGATAACAATACTCACTTTCAGGGACTTCCCTGGTGGTCCAATGGCTAAGACTCTGCATCCCCAACGCAGGGGATCTGGGTTCGATCCCTGGTCAGAGAACTAGATCTTACATGCCGCAATTGAAAAAAAAAAAAAAAAAAGATCCTGCATGGCACAGCTAAGGCCTAGCGCAGCCAAAACAAAACAACCCAAAAAACCCCACTCCGCAGGCTCGCTCAGGGAGGGCCTGGCACAGAGAAGGTGGGCAGCAAGTACCGTCTCCAGCCCGTGGGTCCAGTCCCCTCATCCTTGGCGAGCTGTGGCTGGAGCTGTCCCTTGGTCCCCAGAACGTTCGCTTTCCTTCTGGGCGCCCCCCCACTCCGCCCCTGTTCACCCGCTCCCCACAGCCCTGCTCCCTGGGCTCCTCCAGGTCGGGCAGTGAGCCCAGAGACGGGCAAGTTCTGGGCGGAACTGGCTCCTAAATTCCCGTGTTAGAGTCCTAACCCCTGGGCCTCAGAATGTGATGGTGTTTTGATATCGGGGTCTTTAAGGAGGTCATTAAAGTGAAAATGAGGTCGGGTGGACGTGTGTGCAAGCATGCTGAGTCGCTTCAGTCATGTCTGAGTCTGTGCGACCCCATGGACTGCAGCCCGCCAGGCTCCTCTGTCCATGGGATTCTCCGGGCAAGGGTTGCCAGGCCGTCCTGCAGGGGATCTTCCTGACTCAGGGATCTAACCTTTTCTCCTATGTCTCCTGCCTTGGTGGGTAGAGTTCTTTACCACGAGCGCCCCCTGGGAAGCCCATTAGCGTGGACACTAACCTAATATGTCTCTCATGAGAAGAGGAAATTAGGATTTTGAAACCTGCAGAGGGAAGGCCCTGTGAAGACACGGATGGGCATCTGTGAGCCAAGGAGAGAGGCCTGAAATAAGCTCTTCTCTCCCAGCGCTGAGGAGGTGCTAACACCGTGGACAGCTCGATCTTGGATTTTGACGTTCCCAGACTGAGAAATGTATATCTGCGTAGTTCAAGCCACCCAGTCGGTAGACCTGGCGGCCCGAGCAGACTAACAGAGGGTGATGGTGAGCAGGTGGGGAGAACACCGGGGCTGCAGGTCACTGCCCTGCCCTCGAGGCCAGGAGAGCCGCCTGCACTCTCCTCTCCTTGGACACAGACCACAGAGAAAGACAGAGGCCCCGGGGACAGAGGGGCTTTGTCCTCCATCTGTACTGAGGGGTGGGTGAGCGGAGCCTAAGATCTCTAACCAGGCAGTCAGGCTGCTTCTGTTTTCACGTCCTGACTCCTGGCTGTGTGACTTTGCAAAAGTTGCTTATCCTCTCTGGGCTTCACCTCCCTTATTACTCCTCAGTGTGCCTACTTGCAGGGGTTGTTGTGGAGATGAGATTCGCATTTAGGACAGTGCCTGCACCAGAGGCAATGCTGCGTGCGTGCCAGTGAGCGTCAGGACGGCTTCCCTCTTACAGCCTCACTCTTAAAGTGGCAGGAATGTTCCTGGCTTCCCGGGATCAGGCTGAGGCTGAAACCTGACATTTCAGGCTGTTTCAGGCCATCAGGCAGGAAAGAATCCACAGATGTTAGCAGCTGAATTATTAACCCAGCGCAGGTCCCAGTTCCGCCAGCCGTTTGAGAGGTTGGGTAACCTCTGGGTCTCCATGTGCCTGTCTGTAAAATGGCTCAGCTGGCTCTTCATGCCCCATGCCTGCCTCGCAGAGCCGTTGTGAAACGCAAATGAGGGAACGATTGTGAAATCGCTTTGTAAAATGAAAGACTCACGTCAGTGGGAATATACGCCCCCACAGACATAATAAGAGCTAACATTTAAATGCTCACCATTATCTGGCATTCTTCTAAGTGTTTCCCATTTATTTCTCATTTAGTCTTTATAAGAACTCTATGAGCTGGGCGCTATGATCCCCTGTTTTGTAGGCGAGAAAGATTACCAGTAAGGGGTGGTGCTGCAGTTTGCACTCACGAGTCAAACGTGGGTGCTCATACCTTTCATCAGAGGGCAGAGCTGTCCAGTAGAATGTTCTGTGATGGTGGAGATGTCTCAGAGCTGCCTGTTCACTACAGCAGTCCTCCGGAACGCTTACATGTAGCTAGTGTGATGGAGAAACTGAAATTTGAATCTAATTTTTTTTTTTAGACGTTGGGATCTTAGTTCCCCAACCAGGGATGGAACCCACACCTGGTGCAGGGGAAGCGAGGACTCTTAGCCACTGGCCCGCCAGGGAAGTCCCTAATTTAATTTTAATTAATTAAAATGAAACTAGCTCTTATAATCCGTGTGGGCACATGGGAACTGTGCCATGTGGGCACAGCAACTAGGCTGTAGTGCCTCCTAACTGAAGCGCTAAAGCTGAATTTCAGACAGTCTGCCGACGAGAGAAAGGAGATGCTGCGGCTGCTCACGGCTACTAAGCCCGGGTGCTGAGGCTGCGACTCACTGCTCCTGGCTTTCACCCCAAGCTTCAAGCCAGTCCGGACTCTTCCTTCTTGGACCCACAGAGGCAGGCTGTCTGCTCCCTAGAGAGGACAAAGGTCCATTTTCCGCGGGAGCGACCAGACCTCCTATTTCTCCCTGATGGTAGGTGCTGGGGGGAGGCTGGGTGCCCCTGTCTGGTCCCCCGCACCCCTGGTCCTTACAAACCACCAGCTATGGCTGCTTCCCAACCCCCCAACCCTCCATCTCCACCCCCACCCCTCACCCCCCAAGAGAAGAGCTGGAGACAAGCTCCTGCACTCCCTCTCTGAGTTGGAAGCCGAGCTGGCTGGCGCTCAAGGCTTAATTAGCTGAAATAACTGTGAATAATCATCTTTAAAATGAGAGTGGTTAACGCTCAGGCCTCGCTGCTTCTGATTATTCAGCGGCCCCGCGGGAGCATCACGTTGTCAGCTCAGTTGTGCCAAGACCGCCAGGCTGCGCGGGATGACCGGGGTGCCCCACAGAAGCACTTCTCTGCCTGCCCTGCCCTGATGTGAGAGGCGAGGCTCAAAGTCTTGCGGGAGGCCCTGGCTCTGCACCGGCGAGAAGGAGACCACACCCAAGCAAGGTGGTACTGAGGGGTCGGCGAGACAGTGGCAGCCGGGAAGATTGTCTCGGAGAACACCCGTTAGGTGGGCTGCATGGATGTCACAGACAAGGGCACACTAGTGCTTGCTGCTGAGGGACCGTGAACTTGGCTCTTTCTGTCTCTGAGCCTGTTTTCTTTTCTGGAAACCCGGGGCTCTCACTTTCAAAGGTGGTCCTGGAGGAGTGGATGTGCGTGCATCCACACAGCGCCTGCACCCCGCGGATGGTCAGCAAAAACCGACTTGCCTTCCTTTTCGGTTTTCCCTTTCTTTCTGCTGCGAGATAAGAGGGCAGGCCTTGGTCAAGAGCTTGCAAGAAGCTGAAGTTCCAGTAGTGCGCTCTCCCCTAACACCCGCCGACACCCTCTGAGGCAGGTGGATGTCACGGCAAGCTGGGCCTTCCGGGTTTCAGACCAGAGCAGAAGAGGCAGTGAGTGGCACCCTGGTGTGGACAGGTCGTGTATGCTCTGCTCCAGAACCTGCCCTCCAGAGTCAACAGATCATGTTTCAGACTAGATCAGGTCAAACCACAGGAGACCGCCATGTTTCTAGGTCAAAAGTTGGTTGAACTTAAGTCTCGTAAGATAACTAAGGCTTGACTTTGAGTCTTTAGCAAGCAATGTGATGTTTGTGTGTGTCTATTTAAGGACAAGACAAAATACACAAATATTTTAATAATGAGACTTAGCTAGCTCTGCAAAACACAACGGAGACAGACCACCAGGCAGGATATAGCAAACTGCTAAGTTATTTGTGAGAACGTGACTGGTGCAGGAATTGAGAGGAGGGGCAGTGTGCTCTGGAGTAGGTGGGGTAAGGGGCAGCTTAGCAGAAGGAAGTAGGGTCTGAGTTGTGTCTGCAAGGATAGTTAGTCACTGAAATAAGCAGTAGGGGGTGGAAATGATGCTTTGGGCAGAGAGAAGTGGTGTGACCAAAGTCTGGGACTCTGGGAACCACCAGGGCAGGGAGACCAGGAATGGTGGACATTTCTGCACCTGCACAATCCCCAGGAAAGAGTGGGTGCCGCTGTGGAAGAATGAATGTCCAAAAAATGAAAAGCATGTGGGGATGAGTGAGCAAATTTAGCTGTTCTGGGGGTAGTGGGAGATAAAGCTGCAAAGATTGATCGTGGAGGGTTCTGAGTCCAGACAGAGGAGTCTGGGTATTATGCTGAGGAAACAGGATTCTCCAACTATGAATTCAGCAAATACATATGTGTTTAGTAAGGTTCTAGAGGTCAGAGAAAAGCTATCTAGGATCTCAAGATTTGCTGATTTTAAGTTGATGTGGTCCTGGAAAACAGAGGCTATTCTGTGTTAGTCTGGGTACATTGATTATGTTACAGTAACAAATAAGCTTAGAATTCCAGTGGCTTAGAGCAACAGAGATTTATCTCTTAGTAATTTCACAGTTTCAGCCACCACAGCAGTGTGTGTGTGTGTTTGTGTGTGTGTGTGTGCACGCACGCGCTGTCGTGTCTGATTCTTTGCAACCCCATAGACTGTAGCCCACCAGACTCTTCTGTCCATGGGATTCTCCAGGCAAGAATACTGGAGAGGGTTGCCATTCTCTCCTCCAGGGGATTGTCCTGAACCAGGGATGGGACCCAGGTCTCCTGCATTGTCAGGCAGGTTCTTTACCACTAATGCCACCTGCGAAGACCACTATAGCATCGTGTGTTAAGTCACTTCAGTTGTGTCCAACTTTGTGTGACACAGTGGACTGTAGCCCGCCAGGCTCCTCTGTCCGTGGGATTCTCCAGGCAAGAATACTGGAGTGGGTTGCCATGCCCTGCTCCAGAGGATCTCCCTGACCCAGGGATTAAACCCATGCCTCCTACGTCTCCTGCATTGACAGGCAGTTTCTTTACCACTAATGCCACCGGGGAAGCCCACTGTAGCATTGCCTTATGGTTCTTCACTCCCAAATCAGCTGATGGGGCAGCCCTATGTTAGGGACGTTACTACTCTTATAATAGAAGAAAAGTAATACACGGTAAACCACATTCTGGGTCTAACAGCTTCTGCCTAGAAGTGACACATTTCCTTGACGAAAGCAAGCCTTGTGACCCAGTCAGATGTCAGTGGGGTGGGAGGGCACAATTCTCCCCTCCCAGAAAGCCAGCAGTAAATGTTTCTGAACAGCAACATTACCCCAGGTCTTCCTTGAAATTTTGTGTAAAGTAAGGGTAAGTAGGCTAGGGAGATAAGTAGATGCATAGATAGTAGGGAGATAGGTGGTCTGATCAGAGGATTCTTTCTTGAGTTAACCTAAGTCTAAGCTTTATAATCTTTCCCTCTAAGCTATACAGAAGTCATTTTTTAGGCTAGGGTAGCTGTTCTGGGCCCAGATCTGGATGGATGAGTTTTCTTTAGCAGGTAGGATAATTTGGGGGCCCATTGCAAAACGACCAACCTAGACAGCATATTAAAAAGCAGAGACATTACTTTGCCAACAAAGGTCTGTCTAGTCAAGGCTATGGTTTTTCCTGTGGTCATGTATGGATGTGAGAGTTGGACTGTGAAGAAAGCTGAGCGCCAATGAATTGATGCCTTTGAACTGTGGTGGTGGAGAAGACTCTTGAGAGTCCCTTGGCCTGCATGGAGATCCAACCAGTCCATCCTAAAGGAGACCAGTCCTGAATATTCACTGGAAGGACTGATACTGAAGCTGAAACTCCAATACTTTGGCCACCTGATGTGAAGAGCTGACTCATCAGAAAAGACCCTGATGCTGGGAAAGATCGAAGTCAGGAGGAGAAGGGGACGACAGAGGATGAGATGGTTGGATGGCATCACCTACTTGATGGACATGAGTTTGGGTGGACTCTGGCAGTTGGTGATGGACAGGGAGGCCTGGCGTGCTGCAGTCCATGGGGTCGCAAAGAGTCGCAAATGACTGAGCGACTGAACTGAACGGAACCGATTGCAAAATGAAGATATGAAGCCCGTGTTCAAAAGTTATTAAGAATTTCAAGACAGGGACAGTAAAGCAGCCGGCCAAGCATGGAGCTACTTTCAGTGGGGGTGCTGTGCAGCTGGACAGGGCGGCTGCCCAGGACGCTGTCCTGTGTGTGGGTGCCCGCTGGTTCAGAATATTCCAGGTGGCTAGCACTTCCCTCTCCTCCTCTTCTACTTTTTAAAAATGCTTTGTTAATGTACTTTTTGGCTTCAGCACATGGCATGTGGGAGCCTAGTTTCCTGATCAGGGATCGAAGCCTCACCCCTTGCCCTGGAAGTGACTGTTTATTTTGTACTGGGGTGTAGCCAATTAACAATGTTGTGATGGTTTCAGGAGCCCAGTGGAGGGATTCAGCCACACGTGTACACATGTACCCGCTCTCCCCTGAGAAGTGCAGCGTCTCGGTTGCTGGACCATCGGGGGCGGGGGGTCCCTGCTCTGCTTTCCACTCTGAATTCCTCCTCCCGTCGGGAGCCTCCCCACTCGCTGCTTGCTGGATCTGAGTAAGCTCGTCCATTGCTCGCTGGCCGGATCCCCACTTCCCTCCACCCCCTAAGAAGCGCCTGTGCTCGAGAAGCCCTTGAATCGTGTGAGGACCGCAGCGAGCCGTAGGGAAGGGGAGTCAGCTTCCCAGCAGTCCTCGTCTCAGGTCCACACGGTGCTTCTGACCCTCACCGTTCTCCTCAGGCCTCTGTCTTCCCGTTCACCCGCAGACGAGAGCAGCCATCTTCTCAAACCTCTGACCTCCTGACGGCTCACGACAGACGAGAGCGGCCACCTTCTCGAAGCTCTGGCTTCCACTCCAACCCTCTGAGGAACCAGGGTCCAGCCTCCCGCCTCAGCCTTGGACCCCCCCACGCCCACTGATTATCTTTTAGGCCTTTTTGCTTTCATCTGTTTTACTTTCTTTCAACGGGATCCTCCCTGTTGACTTTTATTTTTAAAATAACACCTTTAGAAAAAATAAAAATATTTTAAAAATATAATTCATATACTATGCTGCTGCTGCTAAGTCGCTTCAGTTGTGGCCGACTCTGTGCAACCCCATAGACCGCAGCCCAACTGGCTCTCCATCCCTGGGATTCTCCAGGCAAGAACACTGGAGTGGGTTGCCATTTCCTTCTCCAATGCATGAAAGTGAAAAGTGAAAGTGAAGTCGCTTAGTCGTGTCTGACTCTAGCGACCCCATGGACTGCAGCCCACCAGGCTCCTCCGTCCATGGGATTTTCCAGGCAAGAGTGCTGGAGTGGGGTGCCATTGCCTTCTCCTTCATACACTATACAATTTACCTATTTAAGTGTACTCAATAACCCTTAGTGTATTCAGTTATGCAATCATTACAGTTTTTTTTTTAAAGAGACTTAAAAATACTTTGTTTCCTTCCAGTTTTACTGAGATATAACTGACATACAGCATTATATAAATGTAAGGTATTCCGTGGTGGCTCAGTGGGTAAAGAATCTGCCTGCAAAGCAGGAGACCCCAGTTTGATTCCTGGGTTTGCAAGATCCCCTGGAGGAGGGCATGACAACCCACTCCAGTGTTCTTGCCTGGATAATCCCATGGACAGAAGAGCCTGGCAGGCTACAGTCCACGGGGTCACAAAGAGTCAGACATGACTGATCGACTAAGCACAGCAGATATGGCATAAGAGCTTAGTGAATATCCACCATCTTATATAGGTATTGATACAACATTAAAGAAATAGAAAAAATGCAAGTCTGATCTCTTTTTCTATGAGTTCTTTTGTTTATTTGGCTCATTGATTTTGAAGTATGATCAACCTACGGCAGTGTATTTCTTCCTGTTATACAACACCATGATCAATTTTACTTTATTTACTTTTTATTTTTTGTGATTTTGTGGATGAAATTTATTTTACAGAAGAGACTATTTAGAATGAGAACAAGTCACAACACATTAAGAAATTTAAAAAGATGGCAAATGCTACAAACTCACAAAATCCAGAAAAGTAACACTGCAACCAATTTTAGAACATTTCATCACCTTGAAAAACTCTCATACCCATTAGCATTTTTTTCCCTTTTTCCCTCTCCTGCCCCACAGCCCTCAGTTCAGTTCAGTTCAATTGCTCAGTCGTGTCCGACTCTTTGCGACCCCATGAATCGCAGCACTCCAGGCCTCCCTGTCCATCACCAACTCCCGGAGTTCACTCAAACTCACGTCCATCGAGTCAGTGGTGCCATCCAGACATGTCATCCTCTGTCGTCCCCTTCTCCTCCTGCCCCCAATCCCTCCCAGCATCAGAGTCTTTTCCAATGAGTCAACTCTTCGCATGAGGTGGCCAAAGTACTGGAGTTTCAGCTTTAGCATCATTCCTTCCAAAGAAATCCCAGGGCTGATCTCCTTCAGAATGGACTGGTTGTATCTCCTTGCAGTCCAAGGGACTCTCAAGAGCCTTCTCCAACACCACAGTTCAAAAGCATCAATTCTTCGGCACTCAGCTTTCTTCACAGTCCAACTCTCACATCCACACATGACCACTGGAAAAACCATAGCCTTGACTAGACGGACCTTTGTTGGCAAAGTAAAGTCCCTGCTTTTCAATATGCTATCTAGGTAACCACTAATATACTTTGTTTCTATGATTCGCCTATTCTGGACATTTCAAGTAAATGGACTCATACCTTGTGATTCTTTGTTACTGACTTCTTTCCAGTAGTAAA
Source organism: Bos javanicus (assembly GCF_032452875.1). Lineage (NCBI taxonomy): Eukaryota > Metazoa > Chordata > Mammalia > Artiodactyla > Bovidae > Bos > Bos javanicus. The sequence goes on along the minus strand of NC_083882.1, from coordinate 80,979,789 downwards.
AAGCAGCTTTCATTCTCAATGCTTTGAACAGTCAGCATGTTGTACCATGCATCGCTGTGCTTAGTTGCTCAGTCGAGTCTGACTTTTTGCAAGTGCATGGCCTGTAGCCTGTCAGGCTCCTCTCTGTCCATGAAGATTCTCCAGGCAAGAATACTGGAGTGGGTTGCCATGCCCTCCTCTAGGGTCTTCCCAACCCAGGGATCGAAGGCAGGTCTCCCACATTGCAGGTGGATTCTTTACCATCTGAGCTACAAGGGAAGCCCAAGAATACTGGAGTGGGTAGCCTATGCCTTCTCCAGGGGATCTTCCTGACCCAGAAATCAAACCGGGGTCTCCTGCATTGCAGGCAGTTTCTTTACCAGTTGAGCTACCAGGGAAGCCACATGTTAATACTTTATTATGAAAAAATTGCCAAATAATATTCCCTTGTATGGCTATACCACATTTCACTTGATGGGTATGTGGGTTGTTTCCTGTTTTTGGTCGTTATGAATAATGCCTGTATGAACATTTGTGTATGTGTTTTTGTGTGGAAATATAGTTTCATTTCTGCTGGGTGCATGCTGAGGAGTGGAATTGCTGGGTCATATGGTAACTCTAGGCCTTCTCCGGTCACTCAGCCATAAGGAATCCATCTGCAATGCAGGAGACACAGGTTCAGTCCTTGGGTTGGGAAGATCTCCTGGAGAAGGGAATGGTAACTCACTCTGGTATTCTTGCCCGGAGAATCCCAGAGGAGCCTGGTGGGCCACAGTCCACAGAGTCGCAAAGTCAGACACAACTGAAGTGACTTAGCACGCATGCACATGGTAACTCTATGGTTAACATTGTGAGGATCTGCCAGAGAGCTTTCCAAAGTGGCTGCATTATTTTACACTCCCACCAGCAGCGCGTGAGGTTTCAATTTCTCCACATCCTTGCCAACACTTGCTATCATCTCCCCTTTTGATTACAGCCCTCCTGTGAGTGTGAAATGGTATCTCATAGCGGTTTTGCTTTGCATTTTCTTGATGGATAATGAGGTTGATTATCTTTTCCCGTGCTTATTGGCCATTTCTATATCTTCTTTGGAAAAATGCCTGTGAAGATCTTTTGCCAGTTTTTAATTGGGTCATTTGTCTTTCCATTATTGAGTTGTAATAGTTCTTCATTATATTCTAGAAACAAGCCCTTTATCAGAAATATGACTGTAAACATTTTATCCTGTTCTAGGGGTTGTCTTTTCGCTTTCTTGATGGTGTCTTTTTTTTTTTTTTGGCATGGATAAAAACATGCAAGGAAGTTTTTAATTTTGCATGAAGCCTGATTTATCCATTTTTGGGCTTTGTTGATGTTGCAGTTTGTGCTCTGGTGTCATATTAAGAAGCTGTTGCTTAATCCAAGGTCATGAGATTTACTCCTATGTTTTCTAAACAACGTTACAGATTTAGCTCTTGGATTTAGACATTGGCCCATTGTGAGTGGGCTTCCCAGGTGGCTCAGTGGTAGACACTCCTGATGCCAATAGAGCAGATGCAGGAGGTGGGAGTTTGATCCCTAGGTTGGGAAGATCCCCTGGAGGAGGAAATGGCAAATCCATTCCAGTATTCTTGCCTGGAAAATCCATCCTATGGACTGAGGAGCCTGGTGGGCTACATCCCTGGGGTCGCAGAGAGTTGGACACGACCGAAGGAACTGAGCATGTATGCACACACACTGCTGAGTTAATTTTTCTATGTGGTGTCAGATAAGGAGTCAACATCATTTCCTTGTACCATTCTCTAGCACTATTTGTTGAAAAGATTTTTCTTTCTCCACTGAATTGTCTTGGCAAACTTGCCAAACATCAATGGACTGTAAATGTGAGGGTTTATTTGTGGAGGCTGTATTCTACCCACTGAAATGCATGTCAGTGCTGTCTGTCTTTGTGGAGCTCTCCATTTCTTACTGCCTTTCCTCTGGGGTGAAATCTCAGAAGCCCTTCTCCAGAGCTGGGGGCAGGGACTGTGGTCCACTCTTTCAGCGGACACTCCTGATTTATGAGCAGGGTGCTGAGTGAAGAGGGTGGTCTTGCGTCTTCTCAGCTCGCCTTTCTTTTTTTCACGTAACTTTTTTGGCTGTGCTGGGTCTTTGATGCTGCTGCCGCTGCTTCTGTAGCTGTGGGGAGCGGGGACCGGTCTCCAGTTGCAGTGCACAGGCTTCTCTTGTTTCAGAGCACGGGATCTAGGGCAGTCAGGGTTCAGGCATTTTGGTTTGTGGGCTCTGTGGTTGTGGCTCGGAGGCTCTAGAGCGCAGGCTCGGTGGTTGTGGTACACAGGCTTAGTGGCTTCGTGGAACGTGGAATGTTCCCGGACCAGCGATTGAACCTACGTCCCCTGCACCGGCAGGTGGATTCTTATCCACTCCACCACCAGGGAAGTCCTCAGCTTGCCTCTCTTGACATGAACTTGGGTGAGGGCAGTCAGGGTCCCCATCTTCTTGGCTGGCAATGCCTGGCATGGAGGCTGTCTCCGATCATGATTAAGACTTGGTGGGGGTAAGTGCACCCTGATATTTTGGTTGCCTTTCCAAGAGTGGCTCAGTGGGAAAGATTCTGCCTGAAATGCAGGAGTCACAGGAAATGCCTGGGTCATCCCTGGGTCATGCATCTCCTGGAGAAGGAAATGGCAACCCACTCCAGTATTCTTGCCTGGAGAATCCATGGACAGAGGAGCCTGGCGGGCTACAGTCCATGGGGTCGCAGAGTCAGACACGACTGAAATGATTTAGCTCGATCACATAGGCCAGGAATTTAGCTTCTGCAACTTGGAGTTTGGGGAAATGAGAAATGACAGTGGTTTGCCTTTCACAGTGAAACAGTTTACCCCTTGACTGGGAACTTAGAGGGTAGGAAGGCTCATTTTTTAAGCACAGCTGTTCAGATTGGAGCTGCCATTGTTTTGTTGAGACGTGGAGAGAGGGAATGTGTTATAGTTCAAGTTTCACAGACGCTTGTGTTATAGTTCAAGTAAACAGATGCTTACTGTTCTCCATGAGGTTTAGTTCTTGAATAACTGTTTCTTCATTGGCTGTCCTCCCATAAGACACCTCCTAGCGACTTGAAGTGGCTGAGTTTAGTAACTCATTAGTTAAGCTTGTTTCCTGGGGGGCAGGTGGAACCCCTCATCCTGTAATCTGGGAAGTCCCCACTGGCTTTTAAACTCAAGTTTTTGCCACTAGAGAAAAAAAAGAATTCTATCTGGCTCCAATCGCTGCTCTGTTTCTCTTTGCTTTCACTGCCAAAGTTCTAGTAAAAGTTCTGGACCTTTCCAACTTTCTACTCAGTGACCTCAAACAGGTTTTCCACGCCCATTTGTCCTGAAAGAACAGTTTATTTCTAAGGTCAGCGGTGATTTCCATGTCTTGATGTCCTTCAAGTATTTTTCTCTCATCTTATTTCAGCTGTCAGCAGCATCCCACCATCATCGACTGTTTCCTCCTCCTTGAACTGTCCTCTGCTCCTGGATGTGGTGACTGGACACCCACCTGGACCACCTCCTTTCCCTCCTCTGCAGGTTCGTTCCTCTCTGCCAGCCACTGAAAGAGAGGGGTCCTCAAGACCCTGGCCTGGACTCTGCCTTAATTTTCAGTTGCTGAGAAACAAAGGAACCTCAAATGTAGCAGCTTGGAAAGCAAGCGTTCATTATCTGTTTCTCTGGGTCAGGGGCCTGGCTCTTGCACAGCTAGGTGTCTCCCGGTAGGAGTCTCACAAAGCTGCCGTGAAGACCTTGCCTGGAGCTGAGTCATCACCCGAAACCTCCACCAAGGCCGTTGAGACTGCTTTCAGCCTCCTCCATGTGGTTACTGGCAGGAGTCATTTTCTCTCAGGATGTTGGACGGAGGGTGTCAGGCTCCCATCGGCTGTTGGTCAGAGGTCTCCTTGGGTCCTTGCCATGTGCGTCTATCTGTAGGGCAGCTTGCACCATGGTAGGCATCCCTCAGAGCAAGTGACTTGGGGAAAGGACAGCCAAGGTGGAAGCCAGTCTTTGTAATCTAATCTCAGCAATGACAACCCATCACTTTTACTATACTCCGTTTTTTAGAAGCAAGTCAGTGTGTTCCAGCCCACATTTAAGAGATACTGTTTGCGTGCTAAGTCACTTCAGTCATGTCTTTGCGACTCTATGGACTGCAGCCCACCAGGCTCCTCTGTCCATGGGATTCTCCAGGCAAGGATACTGGAGTGGGTTGCCATGCCCTCCTCCAGGGGATCTTCCTGACCCAGGGATTGAACCCGTGTCTCTTATGTCTCTGGCACTGACAGGTTCTTTACTGGGAGGTGGAGATTATACTGTGGCTATCTTAGCAGTTGCCTGCCACAGGCTCCCTTCTCTTCTCACTACACCTTGGATACCTTTAAACTTTAATTACCAGCCACATGGGAGAGCGAGATGACTTACAAATTTATATTTGCAGTCCAGACCTCCCCTCTGAGTTCCAGACTTATGTCTGACTGATCAGTTGCCATTTCACTTGGATTTCTCAAGGGCTACTCAAATAGAGACTGTCTGAAGCTGGACTCGTGGGCTTCCCCCAGACCTGGCCTTCCTCCTCTCTGCCCTACTTGTGGGTTCTGGTGCAGGGGGAGCTGTGAGAGGGAGAGGCAGGTGGGCGGCTCAGCTCTCCTCCAGGAGGGGCCCAGCTGCTCTCCACTCCCGCAGATGTTGTCTTCCTCCACCCGGTCAAAGCTGACTCACCTGGGCCATCATGTTCCAGACCAAGGGCTGGGGCAGGTGGGAAGAAAGAAAGTGAAGAGTCAGCAATTTCCTTTTTAAAAGACGCGGAAATAGAGACAGACACAGAGAACAAACGTGTGGACATCAAGGGCAGAAGGGGGGGTGGGATGAGTTAGGAGACTGGGACTGACATATACACACCGTGAAGTCGCTCAGTCGTGTCCGACTCTTTGCGACCCCATGGACTGTAGCCTACCAGGTTCCTCCGTCCGTAGAATCTTTCAGGCAAGAATACTGGAGCGGGTTGCCGTTTCCTTCTCCAGGAAGGAATTGAACCTTCTTCCCGACCCAGGGGTTGAACCCGGGTCTCCCGCATTGCAGGCAGAGTCTTTACCGTCTGAGCACCAGGAAGTCCACAGGTACACTACTATACATAAAACACGACTGATGAGAGCCTGCTTTATAGCAGGGGCCCCTCCACTCAGCGCTCTGCGGGGACCTAAAAGGGAGGGCAATCAAGAACCGGGGATATGTGCTTACGTCCGGCTCATTGACCTTCCTGCACCACAGAAAATAAAACTACTCTGTAAAGCACCTATACTCCAATAAAAATTAAGAAAAAAAAAAAAAAAAAGATGTGACCCAGAAAAAACGTATAACGTCTACTTCTGTCCTGCGACCCGTCCGGAGGCCGCAGTTAGGCAGCGGGCTGTAGTGGAGAGGCTGGGCGCTCCGCCTTGAGTCTTGCAGCCATGTCCTCAGTTACAATTTGCGGGGTTATATTACCGCCTAGACCGGGGTCCCCTAGGAGAAAGATCTGAGGCAGGGGAATTCTGTGCTCATGTTTTATTAGGGAATAAAATCCCAGATAGAAGACAGAAGTACATAATAAGACAGAAGTACGTAGAAGTAAGGAATAAATACGCGATAGAAGACCACTTATTCTGTTACATTCTAATAAGGGGTAGGAGTAAGTCATAAGAAGCGTGAGGCAGGAAGAAGGGAATGTCAAGAAGACGATGCATATTATGAATTGGCCCACGTGTAGGAAGATGACTCTGAGTTATATAAACTTCCTGCGCGGACCAGCCCTCTGGGAGAGAATGCCGGAAGAATTTTTCCACTGGCTTCTGTCTCCCAGCGGTCAACAGTCTGTCCCTTGGGGTGCTCACCCTTTTGTTTTTCTAGCTCTGAATTCGAGGACGCCAGGCAGCGGCCCTATCAACAGGAAGCCCCAGGGTGGGCGGGGAGAGGCGTGGTCTGCACCGGCGGTCTGGAGCCGTCCGCCCGTCCGCCCGTCCGCCCGTCAGCCCGCCCCAAATATCTCCGCAATCTACTCGCTTCTCTCTCTCCATTTGGACCCCCTTAATCAAGGCTCCTCTCATCTTCTCTGGGGACAAGCTTCTCTTAATTGAACTCCCTCGTATCCATTTCCCGCATACGACCCAAACAGCTTTTCTGTAACACCCACTGGATCTTGTCACACGCCCTGCTAACTTCAGCCCTTTGACAGCTTTCCACGGCTTGGAGGACAAAGATGAAACGCCTCCAGGTGGCCCACAAAAGCGCGTGTGGCCTGGCTCCTGGCCGCCTCGTGGGATAAGCGCCCCACTGTCTTCTGTTCCAGTCTCACCCGCTGACTTCCGGCTTCAGCTGCCTGAAGCTCCAGGCTGCCACAGGACCTTTGCACGTGCTCTGCCCAGTACTGGCCAGCCTTCTCTCCTATCTGCCTTCTCATCTTGATGCTCCCAGAGATGTTACTCTTTTCTCAGGGAAGTCTTTCTTAATTCCTATTACATATATATCCAGTCCTGGATTCCCCAAGAGGCAGACTGAGTATATATTTTGTATTTCAGGTGTTAGTGAAACACGGTCACTCCTAATTTTTCAAAAGATGCTAATTTCAGAGAAGTCATCATGGGAAAGACAAGACTTTGTGAAATTTCACTATCCTTATCTGGTTTTTGTTTGTTTGTTTTGACTGTGCTGCAGACTTGCAGGATCTTAGTTCCTCAACCGGGGGCTGAACACGCACCCTCAGCAGTGAAAGCACGGACTCTTAACCCCTGGACCGCCGAGGAATTCCCCTTTACTTATCTTTTGCTTCTGTTTGTTTTCATCCTACATTGCTTATGGGGGCTTCCCTGGCAGTCCAGTGGTTAGGACCTCATCCTCCAGTGCAAGGGGTGCGGTTCAATCCCTGGTCGAGGAGCTAAGGTCTCACACGCCTCTCGGCCATAAAACCAAACATAAAACAGAAGCAGTACTGTGTGTGCGTGCTCAGCCGTGTCCAACTGTTTGCAACCCCACGGACTATAGAAGCAAGTCAGTAGTCCAGTCCATGTTTAAGAGGTGTTGTTTGCGTGCTAAGTCACTTCAGTCATGTCTGACTATTTGCGACCCCATGGCCTGTAGCCCACCAGGCTCCTCCATCCATGGAATTTTGCAGGCAAGAGTACTGGACTGGGTTGCCAGTTCCTACTCCAGGGGACATTCCTGACCCAAGGATTGAACCCACATCTCTTGCGTCTCCTGCATTGGCAGGTGGATTCTTTACTACTGTGACATCTGGGAAGCCCAAGTAACAAATTCAATAAAGACTTTAAAAATGGTCCACGTCAAAAAACCTTTAAAGAAACGATTGTGGAGGAGGTCATAATCTTTTCAGTACTGAAAGCCTCTAGGAGTCAGGATCTAAAACTCTGGCTATGGAACTAATAGCCAGATTTGCTTCCACATTTGGAGGTTTGCTTTTTTACATCATTAGTTAGTAGCAGTCTGTCTCCCCCACAAGGCTCTTGGTCTTTTTTCCTTCCTTCCTTTCTTTCTTTCCTTCTTTCTTTCTGTCTTTTCCGAAAGCTTGGCCTCTCTGTACATTGATGCCATATCAAATCCTGGGGACAGAGCTTTGGGTGAAGTGCAAAGGGATAGCTTTATAGCTTTGCCAGGTAAAGGGAGACACCAGGCTCCCACTTCCAAAGACTACGTGTCCCCAGGCTCCCAGTCTTCTGAAGGTAGAGGCCTCGACAGTGTTCTGACTCACAGGTAAACTTAGTGTAGCATCTCCTACGGAGGAGAAACCCAGGAAACCTTTGCTGAGTGAGTCACGAGAGCCCAGCACTGCAGCCTGGCTCGGTCACTAAGTAGCTTTGTCTCACACCTATCTGTGCTGGAGATCACTTCTTATCTAAGTGGCTGGGGCCTGAGAAACAGCGAAAGATATTTCTAGAGAGAGAAAGAGGAAAAGAGAAAAGGCGTGCATACCTGTTGAGATGTCATTAATTAAATCTCTATGTGGCTAAGACTGGAATAGCTAAGAGGAATTATGAAAAGTGAAGTGAAAGTCGCTCAGTTGTGTCCGACTCTTTGTGAACCCACAGACTATACAGTCCGTGGAATTCTCCAGGCCAGAATACTGGAGTGGGTAGCCTTTCCCTTCTCCAGGGGATCTTTGCAACCCAGGGATCGAACCGGGGTCTCCTGCATTGCAGGCGGATTCTTTATCAGCTGAGCCACAAGAGAAGCCCAAGAATACTGGAGTGGGTAACTTTTCCCTTCTCCAGGGGATCTTCCCGACCCAGAAATTGAACCGGGGTCTCCTGCATTGCAGGCGGATTCTTTACCAGGTAAGCTAAAGGGGTTATGGGTAAAGAATATTTCTAGATTCACACTTCTTGCTTGGGCACTTGATTGTGTTTCTGCCTGTTTTTTCATGCTGCAAATTAGTGGGTGTAATAGGAGAGGTTTCAGTACAAATTTGATGAAAATAAAAGATCCTGATCAGTTCTCAGTTATATATTCTCCTAAAGGGTGGATGATGGATAAGGAAATGGCAACCCACTCCAGTGTTCTTGCCTGGAGAATCCCAGGGACAGGAGAGCCTGGTGGGCTGCCATCTCTGGGGTCGCACAGAGTTGGACACGACTGAAGCGACGCAGCAGCAGCAGCAAAGGGTGGATGATGGGTCATGTAGGCAGAGTGGAGGCTGGGCTTGCTGTTCTGCGAAGAGCCACAAGGTGGCGCTGGGTGCCCAGCCATGAGACTCTTGCCTCAGGACTAAACCTTCAACCTTTCAAGAGTCAGTTTATTTAAACCAAGATTCCTTAGTTTCTTTCTAGTCCATAATTTTCTTTAATGAAACAGAGTTATGCTTTTCCTCTTCATGTGTATCTTTAGAGAAAGACATGCTTGTTGAAGAGTCATGAATAATACCGAGGATGATTCAATGTCTCTGGGTTTTATGCAGGCATCTTCCAGAGAGAAAATGATAACATTTCCTTTCCTATATGGGGGTCATAAAATGATACTGGATAATTGCAGGGCAATATAACCACATTTCAGAAGAGAATGCATAGCTCAAAACTCTGAGCTGCGTGTCGGGGCCAAGCACTTGACTCTCCAGGAGACTGGAGGCCTGAGCTGAGCTGTAAGACACGGTCAACCCCAGAATCATCAGCTGGTTTGACTGTGAGTTCTCTTTGCTGGGCTTTCCAGGTGGCACAGGGGTAAAGGACCCGCCTGCCTGTGCAGGAGACACAGGAGACGTGGGCTCGATCCCTGGGTCAGAAAGATCCCCCTGGAGGAGGAATTGGCAAGCCGCTCCAGTGTTCTTGCCTGGAGAATCCCATGGACAGAGGAGTCTGGCGGGCTACAGTCAGCGGGGTTGCAAAGAGTCCGACAGGACTTAGCCACTGAGCCTGCATGCACCTCTTTGCTAAGGATTCTTAGTACAGCCCCAGAGCTGGAAGATTCTGGTGTTGACAATTCCAAGATGCCTTGGGAGCCTAGAGGAAGGACAGGTCTGCCTTGCCTGAGCCCTCTTAGGGGCTCAGCTGGTGGAGTCTTTGCCCAGCAGCAAGGCCACAAGGCAGTGGGGCTCAGAGAAGGTGGAGACTGAGTTCCAGCTCGTGTCCACCAGGGGGCAGCATGGCACAGCCGTCGGGGGCATTGCCGCAGCCTGTCAGGCCCGGGGTATCAATACCCCAAGAGGTTGCTCTGCACTTCTGTGCAGCTCTGTGTGGTCTCCAGTGCTCGCTTCGATCTCCCAACCACCCCTGGTCCCCTGCAGTCACAAAGGTGGCAGGCGCTGCAGCACCTGCCTCGTGCCTTCCTGGCAAAGATCGCAGCCCTTGGATACCCGTGGTGCCCCTGGAGCTGATGGGAAAGTCATCAGCGGAGCCCTGTGGCATCCAGGACCCATCTGTGCTCACACCCAGCAGCTGACTATCCCACTGGCCGCTCCCGAAGCCGTGGGCAGGCAGATTAGCTACCTATCCTGGCTCGAGAAACTAAGAAAGTTTCATTAAAAAAGAACAAGGAAAAAAACAATATGACTTTATAGATTGTTCCAAAAAGCAGAACTTCACAGACTCTATCAGTGCAGTTCAGTTCAGTCGCCCAGTCGTGTCTGGTTCTTTGCTGCCCCGTGGCCTGCAGCATGCCAGGACTCCCTGTCCATCACCAACTCCTGGAGCTCACTCAAACTCATGACCATTGAGTCAGTGATGCCATCCAACCATCTCACCCTCTGTCGTCCCCTTCTCCTCCTGCCTTCAATCTTTCCCAGCATCAGGGTCTTTGCCAAGAGTCAGCTCTTCGCATCAAGTGGCCAAGGTACTGGAGTTTCAGCTTCAGCATAGTCCTTGCAGTGAATATTCAGGGTTGATTTCCTTTTGGATTGACTGGTTGGATCTTCCCTCTGTCTAAGGGATTCTCAAGAGTCTTTTCCAGCACCACGTGTCAAAAGCAGCAATTCTTCAGCACACATTCTTTCTTTTTTAATGAATTTTTAAAACCTTTGTGAAATTACATGGGGAAGAGCATTTACACGTTTGTTTCAGTGCCCGACAAACTTTGCCTAATAGCTTTGGTGTGATAAGTTTTACTTACTACTAGTGGTTATGTTTATGTGGAGCTTAAGGAGAAGAGAAGTCGCTTCCCTCTCGAATCTACCTGTGGCCAGAAAATCCCTGAGTCCTCTCTGTAGGCTCTGTTTCCTAACAAGCATCTCTATTCCAACACCCCTCAAAGATGCCTTCATCTTTTTAAAATTATGTATTTTTATTCATTTGTGATTATTTTTGGCTGTGCTGTGTGGCTTGTGGGATCTTAGTTCCCCGAGCAGGTATCGAACCCAGGACCCCTGCATTGGGGTGAAGACTTAACCACTGGAGCACCCGGAAGGTCCCCAGAGTGAACATTCTAAAGCTTGGATCTGATCCTTTTAGCTCAGCGCCACCCCATGGGAATATAATAGGAACGACATGTGTACTTTTACTTTTTCCAGTAGTCACACTGAAAAAGTGAAGGAAACAAGTTAAATTCGTTTTAATGCATACTTTATTTGCCTCAATGTATCCGAAACATCAGTTGATGTGCAATCAGGATGAAGGCCCCCTAATGTGGTATCTTGCATTGCGAAACATCAGTTGATGTGCAATCAGGATGAAGGCCTCCTAATGTGGTATCTTGCATTTCGTTTTTATTTATTCATCAGCAGCACTAGTTGGCATTTGGGACGTTTGTTCCCTGGGCGGGGACTAACCCGCGTCCCCTGCAATGGAAGGGCAGAGCCTTAGCCACTGGACCACAGGGAAGTCCCTCTTACATTGTATTTTATCCTGCAACTTATCCCCATTCACCCTGGCCGCCCTTCAAGGGCTTGACCGCGACTGCGGCGAGTGGGTATCACACCGGATGCTGCAGGTCCAGCTCTTCAGCGTCTCTTTTTTATTTTACTTTATTTGGCCATGCCCCTTGACTTTTGGGATCTTAGTTCCCTGAGCAGGGACTGAACCCAGGCCCCTGGCAGTGAGCGCACTGAGAGTCCTATCCACTGGACTCCCAGGGGATTCCTCGATGTCTCCGTAATGGCAGCACATGGTGGCCTGGACTCCCAGGGGATTCCTCGATGTCTCCGTAATGGCAGCACATGGTGGCCTGGACTCCCAGGGGATTCCTCGATGTCTCCGTAATGGCAGCACATGGTGGCCTGGACTCCCAGGGGATTCCTCGACGTCTCCGTAATGGCAGCACATGGTGGCCTGGACTCCCAGGGGTTCCTCGATGTCTCCGTAATGGCAGCACATGGTGGCCTGGCTGTCCCAGCCTTGTCCTTGTCCTGTCTTTGGCCCCAGGACACTTGCTGCTCTTTCTTTCCTATCTCTGTACTTCTGCCCACGTCTTTCCGCCTCCCTGGCATTGTCTCCGAGTACCTGATCACTACTCTCTTGCTGAACCTCATACCAGCCCTGTAAGGTAGATACTACAACGACTCCCATTGTACAGACGGGAAAACTGAGGCTTGAAATGATAGGGTGGCTCACCAATGCGACACGACTGGTGAGCGGCAGCTCTGGGCTCTGAACCACTCTGCTCTATTGAAGGAACCGTGTGGGTGGAGCAGGGATGCTCCAGATGGGACTGGAATGGCCTTCCAGGGCAGGAGTGAGTATCTGGTCAGCAGAGGTATTCAAGAAGCTGCTGAATGATGGCCCGTGGACTGGGGTGCCGTGGAGGAAGTTTCTGCACATTACCTACTCACCGCAGTCGCTATCAGGCACTCCAAAGGTGGCCAGGGCGAATGAGGTTGAGCTGCAGGTATAAAGTACAATATGAGGAGGATTGCGCTCCCTCGTGTGAGGAGTGTGTGGCTTCTGTGTAACCGACGGAGGGTGTGAGCCCTCAGCTTAGACTGCAGGACTGGGGCAGGGTGGCGGGCTGACTGCACGCTGAGTAGGTCTGAGACTCCGGGATGCCTTCCCGCCCTGGGAGGGGGGCACGGACTGCAGGCAGCCTGGACAGGCAGGGCTAGCTCGGGCTGTGGGCCGGGTGGGGGAAGCCTTGACTTCCTCGTTAGTGGCGTGAGGCTCCGTCTCTGCGTTGGTCTCTCCCCTGCACGGCCGGGCCACACATCCTCCCATTGTCAGCGCCGGCCCAGCACCTCTGTTAGTTTAGAGTCGCTGTAAATATTTTTGGCAACACCGGGCAGCTCTCCTGCAGGCTGGTGCCGCGGGGCGTGAGTGGAGGTCTGGCCCGGCCGCCCCTTCCTGCCTTCTTTCCCGGCTCTGCTGTTTCCCGCCCTGCTCTCTCCTGCTCGAGGGCCCCTCCCCTCCCAGCCTCACAGGGATGGGAGGGGGAGGCCGAGGGGCGCAGGGGACAGGGGTGCCCATGGGGACGCCTGGAGGCGTTCCCTCTCCCTCCTCCGGGCTCCTCACTTTACTCCTGGGCAAAGTCAAGTGTGCACAGCAGGTCAGTGGCTGCAAGCTCCTCGCCAGCAAAGGCCACTCTGCCCGCTTTCCTCATCTCCCCTCACTGACTTTGGAGGAGTCTGTTTATCCAGCCCACTCCATTTGTTAAATAATGATGGATGCGTCTTCCCAGCTTTTGTTCACCAGGGCATCCTGAGCGGCATGGAGTCACCCGAGCCAGCACGTCGAGGTGTGAAATCCAAGCCCAGCGGGCAGAGAGGGTGACCTCCTTCAGGGGGCAGTGGGGTTTTATGAAACACTGATGCTAGGCCTGGAGACTTCCTCTTCCCCTTTACTGGCCTCGCAGGGCCCCTGACCTCAGCTTGGGAATCAAAGGCTTCAGTGCCTTTTAGGAGTCTTTTCTCTTCGAAGTAATGGGAAACTTGCTCCCCATCCAGGTGGTCTTCAGGAAAGCCCTGAGTGCCTCTGAAGGTATAGAGATGGTGCTCCTTCCGGCTGCAGCCCAATCATCCCTGCGTATTTATTAGTGATCCGTTAAGTCTAGGGTGGACTGCAAGAAGATCCAACCAGTCCGTCCTAAAGGAAATCCGTCCTGAATATTCACTGGAAGGACTGAGGCTGAAGCTGAACTTCCAATATTTTAGCCACCTGATGCGAAGAGCTGACTCACTGGAAAAGACCCTGAGGCTGGGTCTTTTCAGGAAATTAGGGAAAGACTGAGGGCAGGAAGAAAAGGGGGCGATAGAGGCTGAGATGGTTGGATGGCATCACCGGCTCAATGGACATGAATTTGAGCAAACTCAGGGAGACAGTGATGGACAGGGAAGCCTGGAGTGCTGAAGTCCATGGGGTCACAAAGAGTCAGACATGACTTAGTGACTGAACAAGTGTGGGGTTCTGTGCTTAGTAATGGGGGCAAGTGGGTAGTGATGGGTAAGGAGCTGAGAGAGGCGGGTGTGGAGATAAGGAGAGGCTTCCAGATTCCTCTTACTCACAGTCTAACAAACAGCCCATTAGATGGAGTTTGGTTCCACGACAGGGAAGACGACACTGCCCATCCCCGACTTCTCCACCCAGAGAGTCAGTTTGCTTCCGTCTTTTGACTTTTTTTTTTTTAACAGGAAATCCATTTCTCCAATCACCTCTGGGAGTCACTGCCACAATCCCCAGAGTCGCAGAAAGCTAGTTCCTACTGGCTCAGCATCCTCATGGACTGACAGGGAAACTGAGGCTCAGAGAGGGGAAGAGCCTTGTCTAGGGGCACACAGCAAGCCAGTCATTCAGGTTTCGGCTCGAGCGTTGGCGACTCCTAGGAGGGCCCCAGGTTTCGGTGGTCTGCCTTGTCAAAAACCGGCCCCTTTCCTTGTGTTTCCTCTGTTATCGTCCATAACTTGCTGAGTTCGTTGCATTTACTGACGGCTTATTTATTTTGCCTGTTTCCTGCCTCTAGAAGGTATGTTCAGGGGATCGGGGATTTGGTCTGAATTGTTCACACTATAGTAGCTGCTCAGTAAGTATTTGCTAATTGAGTGAATGAATCTGTGATCAAGATGAAACTGATCATCTTAGAATATGAAGGGGCTCATGTTTGTCGGCCCCCAGGCCAGTGGGTTTTCCCGCATTTGCTATCCTGAGATCCCAGGACATCCAAGAGTCCCGGCATCCGGCCTGGGGCTTTGAAGGAACACCAAATGGCCAGGGGGGCAGACAGGGCCCCTGAGGATGGGGGTCTGCTTCAGTGACCAGAGGCAGCTGGCCATTTGCTGTGGTCAGATAAGCCGAGATGGGCACCCCGCCCGCTCCCCCGCCCCACCCGCCGCTGCTCAGAGGCCATGTCCAGCTGTGAGGGGTGCAGCTGGTGCCCGAGGGAAGGGGGCAAAGGGCCCCCGGCCCCGGGTGGGCCCCGACGCTGGAGTGCAAAGCAGAGCTGTGGTGCCAGGGGGCTGCTGCGGGCGGTGGGGAGGAGCGAGAGCCTGCGGGGCAGGGAGGCAGGCGTCCACCCTGAGGTCCTGGCCTGGGGCCGGGCTGGGCGAGGCTCCGCTTTGCCCTCGTCCCAGCTCTCAGAGAGAGGTGCCCCTTCCTGTCCTCACAGAGCCCTCAGCCCAACACACATGTGTACCCCAGGCACACCCAGCTCCTGTCTGCTCACAGCCGCCCTGTGTGACCCTGCCCGCTGGCGAGTGTACACGGCCACACACGGCCACACACAACTACACACAATCACACACAGCCACACACAGCCACACACGGCCACACATGGCCACACACAACCACACACAACCACACACGACCACACACAGCCACACATGGCCACACACAATCACACACAGCCACACACAAACACACATGGCCACACACAACCACACAGGGACACACACAGCCACACACAACCACACACAACCACATACGACCACACACAGCCACACACGGCCACACACAATCACACACAGCCACACACAAACACACGGCCACACACAACCACACACGGCCACACACAATCACACACAGCCACACACAACCACACACGGCCACACACAATCACACACAGCCACACACAAACACACACGGCCACACACAACCACACAGGGACACACACGGCCACATACAATCACACACAATCACACACAGCCACACACAAACACACATGGCCACACACAACCACACGCAATCACACACAGCCACACACAGCCACACACACACACGGCCACACACAACCACACAGCCACACACAACCACACACAACCACACACGGCCACACACAACCACACATGGCCACACACGGCCACACACAATCACACACAGCCACACACAACCACACACAAACACACACGGCCACACACAACCACACACAGCCACACACAACCACACACAACCACACATGGCCACACACAACCACACACGACCACACACGACCACACACGGCCACACACGACCACACACAGCCACACATGGACACACACAATCACACACAGCCACACATGGCCACACACAATCACACAGGGACACACACAGCCACACACAACCACACACGGCCACACATGGCGACACACGGCAACACACAACCACACACGGCCACACATGGCCACACACAACCACACACAGCCACACACAGCCACACACAACCACACACGGCCACACACAGCAACACACAACCACACACGGCCACACATGGCCACACACAACCACACACAGCCACACACAACCACACACGGTCACACACAGCCACACACAACCACACATGGACACACACAGCCACACATAATCACACATGGCCACACACAATCACACACAGCCACACATGGCCACACACAATCACACAGGGACACACACGGCCACACACAACCACACAGGGACACACACGGCCACATACAATCACACACAATCACACACAGCCACACACAAACACACATGGCCACACACAACCACACACAGCCACACACAACCACACATGACCACACACGGCCACACACAACCACACACAACTACACACAGCCACACACAGCCACACACAAACACACACGCCACACATGGACACACACAATCACACACAGCCACACATGGCCACACACAATCACACAGGGACACACACAGCCACACACAACACACACGGCCACACACGGCCACACACGGCCACACACAACCACACACGGCCACACATGGCCACACACAACCACACACAACCACACACAGCCACACACAGCCACACACGGCCACACATGGCCACACACAACTACACACAGCCACACACAGCCACACACAACCACACATGGACACACACAGCCACACATAATCACACATGGCCACACACAATCACACACAGCCACACATGGCCACACACAATCACACAGGGACATACACGGCCACACACAACCACACACGGCCACACACGCCAACACACAACCACACAGGGACACACACAATCACACACAACCACACACGGCCACACACAACCACACACAGCCACACACGGCCACACACAGCCACACACAGCCTGGGCCGAGCCAGTCTCTGCTTTCTGGGCCTGGGACCACAACCCAGGGTGGGGAGGGTGAGGGCAGTAGACTCCCTGACTCAGAAACCCCCCACCCCCAGCGGTCTGGGCGCTCCTCAAAGGAACCCGCAGCAGGTCCTGGGCGCCGGGCTGCCAGGCTCATCACAATACCCTGAAGAAATCACCCAGGAGAGGGAGAAGGCCCCCAGGAAACCAGCCTGGCCTCTCCAGGGCCGGCCAGCCCAGGGGGACATGGGCCAAGGCTCCGGCCTTACTGCTGATCTGCCAGATGGCTCAGGGTGGATGCTTCTGGTCGACTCAGCAAAAAGGTCCCCTCGGTAGTTCAGCAAAGCCGCCCTGAGGTGACGGCCCCATCTTTCCCTGAGCACATGTTCCCTCGGCTCTAACTCAGCAGACACAGCAGTGCCAAGCTGAAGGGGACAGAAACGAAAAGCAGGTTCTGCCCAGGCACGCTCTGCCTGGGGAGGGCTGACTTCTTTTTCTTTCTTTTTTTTCTTAAAGCACTTTTTATTATATTAAAAAAAACCTTTTATTTTGTATTAAGGTATAAGTGATTAACTCTGTTATGATAGTTTCAGGGGGACGGGGAAGGGGCTCGTCCATGCATATACGCATATCCACTCTCCCCCAAATCCTCCTCCCATCCAGGCTGCCACACGACATGGAGCAGAGTTCCCTGTGCTGTACAGCAGGTCTGGTTGATTATCCTCTAAACACAGTGGAGTGTACACGTTATCCCAAACCCCTAACTATTCCTTCCCCCGTGGCGACCATAAGTTCGTTCTGGAGAGGGCTGACTTCTGAGCCCTCGGTGCGCATAAGGTCATTCTCCCGTGACTGGTCCCGTTGACCCAGCGTTCATCCTATACACTTGGGTGGCCAGGCGCCTTGGGTGTCAGCCTCGGAGAGGAGTTGGGCTGGCTGCTCCGTGCAGGCTGCCATCTTTGGGGCGCTCAGACCATCTGGTTCCAGCTGGTTCTTGGCCGGGGCAGGGGTGGAGAATGGGGGGCAGACCTTATCAGCATTCCACCCCCTCTGGCCCCAGTCGATAGCCCCCTCCCGGGCCTAGCTCCCTAGTGCCTCCCATTTCAGTGAGTCTGGTTCCTCTGGTGAGATTAACTGTTTCTCTGAGTCAGAGAGCCTGGAAGCCAGAGGATTAAAGATATGGATGAGTATCCTCTCCTGCAGGGTCTCAAGCTCCCGTCTGCCTCGGGATTCAAGTGGGAGCAGCCATGAACAGCTGGCTGATTTGGGGACACTCCGAGCTCACTCACTCCCCTCTTGTGTTCCTAACTGCAAAGAGCACATCTTTCTGAGAGAAACAGAGAAGCTCTGGATTCACTGGGAGTCTTGATTTTGGCCTTTATCCTGGAAGGTCCTGGGTGGTCATTTTTATTCACAACAGGGCCATCTCTTGTGACCTGACCTGAACTGGTCCCTACAGAGCCCTTAGGTCCCTTTTGACCGGTCAAGGTCATCATTGATGAAGTCTTTTGTTCAGTCGCTCAGTCGTGTTCCACTCTTTGCGGCCCCATGGACTGCAGCACGCCAGGCCTCCCTGTCCATCACCAACTCCTGGAGTTCACTCAAACTCATGTCCATTGAGTCGGTGATGCCATCCAACCATCTCATCCTCTGTCATCCCCTTCTCCTCCCGCCTTCAGGCTTTCCCAGCATCAGGGTCTTTTCAAGTAACATGGCTGAAAGTTAACCATTTTCATCCAAGCTTGCAGTCAGGTTATCATGACAGCCATTATGCCACTTGTACATTCTTCTTCTTCTTTTAAATGGCTTTCTTCTTATTAGTTTTTGCTCATTCAGTCCCTGTAACTTTATTTATTTATTACTCTCCATTATCTTTTTGTTATCTTTTTTTCCTGGTTGGTAAACAGCAAAGGAACTCAGCCATACATATACATGTATCCCTCCTCTCCCAGACTCCCCTCCCATCCAGACTGCCACATAACACTGAGCAGAGTTCCCTGTGCTGTAGGGTAAGACCTTGTTGATTATTTAATTATCGCAGTGAAATGAGGTGTGCCTGTCCTTTTCTTTTTTCATCTTTTGGCTGAGCCGCACAGCATGTGGGATCTTAGTTCTCTGACTGGGGATCAAACCCCTACCCGCTGTGTTGGCAGCTCGGGGTCTTAACCACTGGGCCACCAGGGAAGTCCTCCTGTACCATCTTTGCTAGACAAATGTGCCGGAGCAAGCAGACCCCAGGCAGTTCCTACTCTGTGTCTTGTGAGATCAAGGAGGCTCCAGATGGATCCTCTTGGATGCCCGGACCTCCACGTTGCAGATGGCAACCCTTCCAGAGGCTGGTCTTGCTAACTTTCCACCTGGCGTCTGACCAGGGGGATCCTCTTTGGGGAAGGCAGGTGGCAGGGCAGTTTTACATGCACTGTCTGTTGCCTGGCAGGGGTCTCATACACAGTTCAATCAAGGGTTGGGACGATCTCGAAGCTATTTGTCAATCTATTTTTAATTTCACCAAAGAGAGGTTGTTTTGAAGTCAATCTCGGATACCCTGGGACCATCCTATCTTTTTATGATGCTCAACAGAGGACAGCTGCCTCAGTATAAAGAGCTGGAGGGACTTCCCTGCTGGGCCAGTGGTTAAGACTCTGTGCTCCCAGTGCAGGGAACATGGGTTCGATCCCTATTGGGGAACTAAGATCCTGCATGCTGCCAGGCGTGGCCAGAAAGTGTTTGATTAAAAAACAAACAAACAAAAAGTTGGAGTTCTTCCTCTGGGAATGTAGTGGTTTAGTTCATGGACTTGGTTCAAAATCTGATTTGACCTTGGCCAAATCACGTCACATCCCTGTACCTCAGGGTCCTTATCTGTAAACTGAAATGAATAAAGGTATCTACTTTCGAGAGGGATTCTGCCAATTGAAAGAGATAAGGAAGACATAAAATAGGAAATGCTTCAAGGAATGCCTAGCACGTGGTAAGTAAGTGCTTCATGAGGAAGACCAACAGGCTCTCCTTGGCGCGCTGCCTTTAGGGAAAGGCCGTCCAAGATCGCCTTATTCCTTCTCTCTCCTTTCCTGCCTCTCCCCACGGCACCCTGAGGCTCTGACCATGCCTGTTTTCATTCCCCTGTCTTTGCATTTTATGTTTCTTCTTCCTGACCTGTCCTTCCTGTTTTTCTGCTTCCTTCTATTCCGGGTAAGTTCCCACTCGAAGGGCACCGCGTGGGGCCTGGGAACATGTTTTAGTTATCCTGCCGAATCATTTTTATAAGTGGAGTCCCCCAAATTTACAAACATGAGAATTTCCCATTACATTTAGAATCTGGAATTAGGTTGAAAAAAACAGACGTCAAGCTAGGTTCCCCATTGCTGGGTGGTAACCAGACACTGGGCGTTGGAGAGGCCTCCTTTCGATGGAGTGGTAGAGTGGATTTTCGTTTTTCATTGTCTCACCTTTCTTGTTTTGTTGACACATTTCATTTGGCGTTGCGGTATAGCCGATTAACGATGCTGTGACAGTTTCAGGCGCTCAGCCACCTGACTCAGTCACCCACATACATGTGTCCATTCTGCCCCAAACTCCTCTCCTACCCAGACTGCCACGTAACGTTGAGCAGAGTTCCCTGGGCTCTACGGCAGGTCTTTGCCGGTTATCCAGTTTAAAAAATTTTATTTATTTGTCTGCATCTCAGTTGCTACACACGGCTTTCTCTCTAGCTGTGGCTCGCAGGCTCCAGAGCGTGCAGATTCAGTGGTTCTAACACATGGGCTTAGGCGCCCTGTGGCCTGTGGGATCTCAGCTACCTGGCCAGGGATTGAACCTAAGTCTCCTGCTTTGGAAGGTGGATTCTTAACCACTGGACCACCAGGGAAATCCCTGGTTATCCATTTAAGATACAGCAGCATGTGCACGTCAATCTCCAACTCCCCAACTATTTCTTGCCCCTTCTCTTTCCCCCTGGAAACCTTGGGCTCCTTCTCTTAAGTCTGCGAGTCTGTCTCTTTTCTGTAAATAAGTTCGCTTGTGTGATGGAGTTTTGCCACAGTCTCTACCCCTCCCTATTGTCTCAAACTGATTGTTTTCCCCATACACATTTTTAGCCTGGCCCTTGTGAGTATTTGAGTTTGAGGGTCCCTCGTTGAAGACCTCTAGAGAAGATTTTCGGACCAACTCTTGCTTGAGATGACGGATTCTAACTTTGTAAGCCTTGTGCTTTGAATGTGGCCAAGACTCTTCTCCTGATTTTGCTTCCTCTCATGCTTGCCCAACGTAGATGGCAATTTTTAACCCTATCTTGTTCACGGCTCCCTCCTTCCTGCCCAGAGGTCCTAGAGAGGCAAATGGACAGGCCAAGGTCATTTTCTATGGGATGCTGCCCATGGCATGGACTGCCTCTTTTTCCATCTCCTCCTTCAGTTTTAACTTCCTGATCCCCACAAGGTCTTATAGAAACTTCCTGGTCCATGCAGAGCAGGAAGAACTCAAGGACCAAAATGTATCTGTGTTCTCACTGCATAGTAATTCAAACAGCCACTCTTCCATATATGGACTCCCCTTTTCCTTCATCCATCCGCTTACTCATTCACTCAACCACCATTTAGTGACCACCTACTACATGCCAGGCACTGCTTCATGCTAGGAGCAGAGGAAAAGCAAAGGGACAAAACCAAGGGAAAATTTATCCTGTGTCTTTGGGCAAGACCTTTACCTTGTTCAGCCTCAGTTTTCCCATAGACCTGATGGCTGGATTAGACATCCTTCAGCCTAAGAAACAAGGTTTCTTTCTGCTGTGACCCTGCCCCCGCATCCTCTGACGCTTCCCGTGCTCTCTGAAAACTGCAGTCCGCTCACAGCTGATGGATCCTACAGGTATCTCTCTGTCACTGGGTCTGTGGAGCACAAACACCCTCCTGGAGAGGCTCAAGGCTGAGGTGTTAAAGAGAATGATGGGCAGGGGAGGGTAGGGGAAGTCTGGTCTGGGTGGGGGCTGGGAGGGCAGGAGGGGAGCGGGGGAAGATGGACCTGAGGGGCTAGACTGGCCTGCCAGGTGGGCCTGCCAGATGCTCAGACCATCCTGCGAAATCTCACACCCTCCTGCCCCCTACCCTCCCAGCTCCAGCTCAGGCTGCCTTTCAACCTGCATAATTTGCCCCATTTAGAGGGGCTGGGAGGGGGTGAGAACGGGGGAGGGGGGGTTGGGAGCAGAGGCCTGATGAGAGGTTCTGCAAAAACCCGGAGGAATCCAGAGAGAGAGTGAGACAGAGAGAGACAGAGGCTGGGTCAGGCGCAGAGCAGGCTGCAAACCACAGATAACATCCTGCCCAGCACGGCAGGGGTCAATTTGGTCCACTTGCCCAGTGACAAGAAAAGAAAAAAAAAAAAAAAGTGGGCTGTAACTTCAGGATGCTAAGCCTCACAAGTGAGGGGCTGGTCTGGAGGTGGGAGGAGGGAGGAACAGCCAAGGAGGAGACAGAGGCTCACGAGGGCGCGAGGAAGTGTCTGAGAAGAGGCTGGGGCCGCTGGAGGGACGCCTGTAGGAGCCAGGCCTCCTCCTCCCCGGTCCTGGGAGCCGCCGCCGCCGCTGGACACCTCCAGCCCTGCCTGCTTGCCTCCCCAAGGCTGCCAGCCAGAGCTCAGGGTGCTTGGCTGAGCCCCGTACCCCCGGGGGGACCCCCAGCTGACCTCTGTGCACCCCAGCATGGAAGAAGGTGGCGAGTACGACGGATACTATGGGGCGGACAACCAGTCTGAGTGTGAGTACGAGGACTGGCAGTCCTCCGGCGCCCTCATCCCTGCCATCTACATGGTGGTCTTTGTCCTGGGCACGGCGGGCAACGGGCTGGTGCTCTGGACCATCTTCCGTAGCGGCCGCGACCGGCGGCGGGCGGCCGACGTCTTCATCGCCAGCCTGGCGGTGGCTGACCTCACCTTCGTGGTGACCCTGCCGCTCTGGGCCACCTACACCTATCGGGACTACGACTGGCCCTTCGGGGCCTTCGCCTGCAAGCTCAGCAGCTATCTCATCTTCGTCAACATGTACGCCAGCGTCTTCTGCCTCACCGGCCTCAGCCTGGACCGCTACCTGGCCATCGTGAGGCCGGTGGCCAACGCCCGGCTGCGGCCGCGGGTCGGCGGCGCCGTGGCCACGGCCGGCCTGTGGGCGCTGGCCGGCCTGCTCGCCCTGCCCGTGCTGGTCTTCCGCGCCACCAGCACCGTGCTGCAGGCGGAGAATGCCACCAAGGTGCAGTGCTACATGGACTACTCGCTGGTGGCCGGCCCCGACGCCGAGTGGGCCTGGGAGGTGGGCCTGGGCGTCTCGTCCACCGCGCTGGGCTTCGCGGGGCCCTTCGCGGTCATGCTGACCTGCTACTTCTGCATCGGCCGCACGGTGGCCGGCCACTTCGGCAAGGAGCGCGCGCGGGGCCTGCGCAAGCGCCGGCGGCTGCTGGCCATCATCGCCGTGCTGGTGCTGACCTTCGCGCTCTGCTGGCTGCCCTACCACCTGGTCAAGACCCTCTACGTGCTGGGCAGCCTGCTGCGCTGGCCCTGCGCCTTCGACCTCTTCCTCATGAACGTCTTCCCCTACTGCACGTGCGTCAGCTACGTCAACAGCTGCCTCAACCCCTTTCTCTACGCCTTCTTCGACCCCCGCTTCCGCCAGGCCTGCGCCTCGGTGCTCTGCTGGGGCCGCCGGGGCTGCGGAGGAGCCTGGCGCGCGGGCGGCGGCGGCGGCGGCGGCGGCCGGGGCGGCGGCGGCGGGGACAAGTCAGCCAGCTCCTCCTCCTCGGCGTCGTCGGGGCACAGCCAGGGCCCCGGGCCCGGCGGCGCGGGGAAGGGCGGGGAGCCGATGCCGGAGAAGTCCATCCCCTACAGCCAGGAGACCCTCCTGGTGGACTAGGGCCGGGGTCCCCCGCCCGGGGCCCCTTGCTCTCTGAAGGGCGGGGAGCTGGCGAGGGGGCGGGGGCCCCCTTCTCTGGTGCACTTGACTCCTCTCCCTGCTCCCCGCATCGGTCTTGTCCTCCTTCCCCCCTGGGAAGTGCTTCTTCAGAGGTTTGTGGGTCTGGAGGGTAAGAGAGGGAAGCCCGCAGCCCCCGAACTCCTCCGCCGCTCAGTCTCCGTGAGACTGACCTTGCATGTCTCTGAAATGCTCCCAGCCTCAGTGTCTCTCCGTGCGGATAAGACGGAGGAACTGAACTGATGTGCGTCCAGGCTCCATCAACGTTCATTTCCCCCCAGCCCTTTTCCTGGATCTCCAGCTCCCCTTACCGGTTCCTTTTAGTTTTTACCCCCTTTTCCTCCTTCTGTTCCCCTCCTCGCCCCCACCAAGTGCAATTTCTCCTCTGAATCCTTACCTCTTGGCTCCCACATCCTCCCCCATGGCTCATCCTCCTTCTCCCTCAGTCTCTCTCTCTTTTTACTTCCTTGTTCTGAAGGGCCCCTAAGGGTTAAGGCGTCTGAAGCTCGCAGACACTGCCTGGTTCAAGCTCTTTGTCCCTGAGGCCCCGGGGAGGGGAGGGAATGGACCTGGCTGAGATGGGCTGGGTGTCACAAAGTTGCAGCTCCTGGCTCTGCAGCTGTGAGCTCCAGAGCTTCACTCCAACTTGGATTGGTTCGCAGGTGTTTCAGGCCCTGGAGGTTGAGCGATGCGTGAAGGGGGCGTCCCTTCTTGCAGCCCACCAGCTAGACACGCTTTCTACACGTGTCCTTAGCCCCTTTCCTTCATCGTCTCTTTTCCACAGGAACTGGAAGGCAGTGGGGTTGGTGTAGCAACAGGCTCCTTGGTTTCATGATATGAGCGGGGAGTTGGGAAAGGAAAAGGAGAAAGAGGGGGCGTCTGCGTTTGGTCTAAGGGCTGCTCGGGCCCCCTCCCCAAATCCTCATCTCTCCAACCTCCTCCAGACCTGCGAGCGGCCGACCTTTCCCTGTCTCTCCATCCGACATCCCCAGGACATTCTTCTTGGGCGCTGGCCTGAGTGGGTGCCAAGGATCCCTTTGATGGGGGGGGGGGTGGGGAACACCTGCTTTGTGTGTGTGCATGTGTGTAGACAAGGATGGGTGAAACCTGAAGAGCTGGGCGCCCGGGTCACTTGGATGAACACCCCTGCTCTGCACGTCTCTGCTCTTCACACAATATCCTTGAGGGAAGAAGGGACATAGGAGGCAATTAGAATGAGTCCACCCCCACTGGTTTGGGGGGCTCTGACGGCTGGTCCGCACGTTAAGAGAGAAGTGTGAGTGTGCACCCAGGCTCCCTGTAGGGAATCCCTCCTCAAGGCAGCTGGCGTGCAACGCTCAAAGAAGTCCTGGACCCTGGGTCCCTCTGCCGCAGTCCCTGGTTCTAAGAGGGAGATGGGAGAGAGCTTCAGAGGTTCCCTTGACTCCTTTCCCACGCCTGCCAACCTGTTTTGAATTTATAAGCATTTTCTTCATCACCCTTTGTTTTGTCAGGGTCTGTGGCCCTCTTCCTGGTGGGGGTGGGGGGCGGTGCCTGGGGTGGAAAGCACTGGCTGGGTTTTTCCTGACCTCCCCATCAGGATGGGAGCCCCGTGGCTTCTCCTGCTGGGCTGGGGGGCTAGGAACGGGCACTGGGGCAGACATGACCGCCGCACCGCCGGAGGATGGAGATGCTGGTGGGGCTTTGTGCACCCAGGGTGCGCCCTGTGTATTCCGGGTTTTGTTCTTAGAGGACACGGAACATGAAGGACAAGACAGGAGCCGCGGGGGCAGGAAGAAGCCAGCCTGATGTCAGTGGATGTGCTGACCTTGGCTGGGATGGAGCCAGCTCCAGAGGCAGAGCGCAGGCTGGACAGAAGGGTCTCGGCTCACTCCTTCCATCTCAAGCCAGGGTCTTCACAGACTCATGTTCTCAGCCCAGGGCTGTCCCCAGAGCATCCAGGCGAGGCTGGAGGAAGCTTCCAGAAGGGAGGAGGGGCTCCTCTGAGGCCCCATCAGTGGTCTTGGACAGACGGTGGAGGAGGCAGCTGCTGCTCCGCTCGCCCCTTCTTTGGAATGTCTGTGCTATTTTTTGACCCTGTTAGTCACTGTGGTTCATGAAAAATAAATCTTTCCATGTGTGTGTGTGTGTGTGTGCGTGTGTGTAGCTACTGTGTCTGAAGCTTTTTCTCACACGGCTGCCTTGGAATGAGGAAAGAACCCCCAGGTTGCAACTGTTATGCTGGGAGGTGGGCTGAGTAGGCTGAGGGGAGCCGTGGGAGGAAAGGGGGCAGAAAGGGGTCGAATGGGAAACTGGGGGCACGGGGTGAGGTCAGGAAAGACCAAGAAAACAGAGAGGTGGGCAGCAGCTGAGCTTCTGGGCCTGGGAAGCGTGGAGCATGTGGGTACATGTGCTGGAGTCCAGAGCACAGGCCTGGGGGACATGCCAACCCTCCTTTCCACAGGGTGGACTGCAGTCCATCCATTCATCTGTCCCCTGTATTCATTTACTGTCGCTACTGACTCACTCGTTCATCCATAGTCACATGAGCATTCATTCAGTCTGGACCAGAAGTTCAAAGACCTGTCCTCCACGCAGAGTCAACCTGTCCAGTTCTGTAAATACCCGTTTCGGAGGGTCACCCCAGACCGACGGAGTCAGAAGCTCCTGGAATCATCCCAGGTGGTCACGGCGACGAAAAGCCCTTCAGATGGTTTCTGAGGGTGGTCAGGTTTGGGAAATTGTGTGACAGAATTGGGAAAGTGTGACAGATTCTGCCACACTAGGGGACACAAAGCTAGAGAGAGGCAGGGGGAAGCGGGCTCTGGGCGGCCACTGATCTGAGAGGAAGGAGCAGAAGTGATCCCCGGGGGACGTGTCTCACCCAGAGGGGGTCACTGCCTTGCACAAACACCTCTGGTACTAATACTGTCAGCGATGACCCTTAAGCACGCACCACAGCAGCCCGAGAGGAGCGCTTCCCCTCCGTTCCCTCCTGGGGCCCTCTGCCAGCCGCCTCCCTTTGCTGATGACAGAGTGAAGACGCCCAAAGTCAAATGAGGCAGGGCCAGGGGGCTGGGGTGGACGTGAGATCTCATCCTAAGGCATCTGAGAGTCCTGGAGAGCCCTCGATGAAGGGGGCTGGGGCTGGGAGGGGAATGGAGGGAAATGCATGAGAGACAGAGAGAGAGGGAGAGACAGAGAGAGAGGGAGGCAGAGACAGAGAGACAGAGAGATACACAGAGACAGAGACAGAGAGAGGGAGACAGAGAGAGACAGGGAGAGACAGAGAGAGACAGAGAGGGAGAGACAGAGAGAGAGACAGAGAGAGAGGGAGAGACAGAGAGATACAGAGAGACAGAGACAGAGAGACAGAGAGAGACACACACACAGAGAGGCAGAGAGAGACAGAGACACAGAGAGAGGGAGAGAGACACACAAAGAGAGAGACAGAGACAGAGAGAAAGGGAGAGAGAGATACAGAGAGAGAGACAGAGAGAGGGACAGAGAGAGAGATACAGAGAGACAGAGACAAAGAGAGGGAGACAGAGAGAGAAAGGGAGAGAGACAGAGAGACAAAGAGTACAGAGAGACAGAGAGAGATAGAGACAGAGAGAAAGGGGGAGAGAGATACAGAGAGAGATAGATACAGAGAGAGAGACAGAGACAGAGAAAAGGGAGAGAGAGAGATACAGAGAGAGAGAGAGAGACAGAGAGAGGGAGACAGAGCGGGGGGAGATACAGAGAGACAGAGAGACAGAGTTGAAGAGAGACAGAGGGAGAGAGATGAGACAGAGGGAGACAGAGGGAGAGACAGAGGGAGAGACAGAGAGTGAGTGGGGAAAGAGCAGAGATGGAAGGAGGGGCAGCTGGGAGCAGAGCTGGGGGCCGGGAGGGGGCTGGAGGAGGGTCTGTGCTCGCCTGCCCACTTCTGAAACTCACCAGGGGAACCCAGAGGCACTGGCGGTGTTTGCTTATTGTTCTGCAGATGCTGTCGCAGAACCTTACCCTCTCTCGGGGAGACTGGAGATGAGCTTTCCAGAGTGACAAGGTGGTAGAGCTCGTGGTGGTTTTGTGTGTTCACACGTTTCTTCGCCCGTTCGCTCAGGCATCTACTTACCCCACGAGCCCTTATTTATTACCGATGCCCAGGCAGCGGGCTGGGCACGGGGTCAGACGGAGAACAGGCCGTCGGGGCTCCCGGCGGTGCAGACAGACCGCTAGATGAGCAGTTAGAGTGGAGTTCTGAGAGGGGGAGTGTGCAAAGTGTTCTGCGGGGCTGGTGGGGACAGTGAGTGACGGACTGGAGACAGTCCATGCCAGAGGACTTCAGAGAGCAGAGGCTGGGTGGTGAGCGGGGAGCCTTCTCTATGCAGAGGAAAACTCAGAGATAAGAGGTAGGAGAGAGTGCAGCCCATGCCCCCAGCAACCAGAAAGGTGCCCACCCCCACCCCAGCTCTGGGAGGGGAGCCGGAGACAGAGAAAAACTTGCCCAGATCTCTGCGTGGGTCTGAGGAGCAGACTGGGGGCTGGGACTATGACCCAGGTCTCTAGACCACTTTGAACAGTCAGAGATTTCTCTGCTTTTGGTGACTGAGCTGCCTTCTTCTGAGAGGTCTGCTGCGTCTCCTACACAGGGGCTGGGAGTGCTGGGCCCTCCAACTCTGGGCTTGTTGGAGAAAGAGGCTGAGAAGGGGTTTCTGGATCCCTGGGAAAGGCCAGCCCTAGAAGCTGGGTGATGGGGCGCGACACAATTTGGATGCAATGTCCCCACCATCTCAGCTGGTACCGCTGTGTCTGAGCTCCAGGGAGTTCAAAGCCTGAGGGTCCCGACCTCTTTCAGTTGCTGCTCAAATGTTTATAAAGTGACAATTAGCAATTGTAGAAAGACACAAAGGGAGTTTAAAGTCAAGTCCAAAAGGAAACAGATTTGGAGATGTTGGGCTGACTTTAGAAGTTTGCATTAATAGAATATCAAGCAATGTTTATTGAGTTATTTATTCAGCAAACTTTTATTCAGTGTCTGCTGTGTGCCTGGGGCTGTCTTAGAAGCTGGGGATACCGAGGTGAACGAGATGCCATCCTTGTCATCATGGAGAAACTTGAAAGAGCTTTCTAGTCTTACCCACCCATTGAATACATGGGTAAACTAAGGCCCACGGAAGGCAAAGGGTTTACACAAAGTCATGCAATGGGATGATGGCAAAGGAACCCAGGCTTCTCACTGCTAGGCAAAGGGCATGCTCCACGGCTCCAGGCTTAGCAAAGAGAGGTCTTTTTTGGAGATGGTCACAGCAAGTGGAGAGGGTCAGAACAGTGAAGAAGGGCTACTGGGCAGGGTGGGGGCACAAAGGTACTTGAGGATCATTATCCATATTTTTGTTAACTTTTTATTTTAGAAGAGTTTTAAATTTACAGAAAAGTTGCTCAGCTAGTACAGACAGTTCCCATAGATTCCACATCCAATTTCCTGTATTATTGGCAACTTGTATTAATGCCACACACTGGTCACAATTCATGAACCAATATTAGCACAGTAATGATTAATTAGGTCCACACCTTATTCAGACTTCCTCACCTTTTACCTACTGTCCTAGGACACCATCCAGGATACCTCATTGCGTTTTACAAATTTTTAGTTTGGAGGATAATTGCTTTGCAATGTGGTGTTGGTTTTTGCTGTGCGACAAAATGAATCAACTATATGAGTACACATGTCCCCTCCCTCTTGGACCGGCCCCACCCCCACCGCACCCGTCTGGGTGATCACAGAGCCCCGAGCTGAGCCCCGTGTTGCGCGGCAGCTTCCCACCAGCTCTGCTTTGCACATGGTGGTGTATGGACCAGCGCTGCCCTCTCGGTTTACCCCACGCTCTCCTTCCCACTGTACTCACCTGTCCACTCTGTGTCTGTGCCTCTCTTCCAAGGAGGTTCATCGGCATTATTTTTCTAGATTGCACACGTGTGTGTTAATATATGATACTTGCTTTTCTCTTCCTGACTTACTTCACTCTGTATGACAGACTCTAGGTTCATTCACCTCACTATGACGGACTCGATTCCATTCCTTTTTTTATGGCCGAGTAATATTCCACTGTATCGATCCACCACAATTCTTTATCCATTCATCTGTTGATGGACACCGGGGTTTCTTCCATGTCTTGGCTACCATAAATAGTGCTATGCCTCATGCATTCTGTCTTCATGTCTCTTGAAGCTCCTCTTGGCTGTGACGGCTTCTCAGGCTTTGTGTTCGAGGACCCTGACAGTTTTGAGGAGTACGGGTCTGGTGCTTTGTTCCATGTGCTTTTTA
Organism: Bos javanicus; assembly: GCF_032452875.1. Taxonomy (NCBI): domain Eukaryota; kingdom Metazoa; phylum Chordata; class Mammalia; order Artiodactyla; family Bovidae; genus Bos; species Bos javanicus. The sequence continues at coordinate 80,949,644 of NC_083882.1, read as the reverse complement.
AAACAAATCTATTTTTATTTCCATATACCAGGCACATGCTGGAAGATAAGGCTAGAGCACTAAAAAGCAGACAAGTGACTCCAGCTCTTTTGGAGCTTAGCAGTGAGTAAGAAAGTGTGGTGAGTGTCATTGCAGGGCAGGTACAGGATGCCACGTGGGCAAATGCCCGTCCTCTGGGCTGCACCTCAGAGTGGTCACAGAGAGGGCTCGTTCTCTGGCTCAAAGAGCGTGTCCATCTCCAGTGCACGTGGTCTCCATGTCTGCCACTCCATCCCACCTCCAAGCTCGTCCAGGGCTCCTTTTCTTATTCAGCTGGAAACCCGGGGACGTCAGCCAAAGGTGTATTTGTGTCCAGAGGGCATCTCACCCCATGTTGCTCTGTACTGTCTTATTTAGCTATGTGGCACGTCTCTTGCCTCCCTGAGGCTGCTTCCTTGGTGGACAGAGGATAATCAGAAGTGGCTCCCCCAAATCTGCTCGAGCCACCTTACTCAGCCAGCCCTCTGTTCCCCCACTGAATGCCTGCTGAGCGCTGGAGATCTGCTTCTCAGAGAGCCCCGACCTGGCTGTAGTGTGACAGCTCTGTGTACTTACCTGTCTCCTCTGTTGGGAGGGCACCTCCCCCGTCACAGGGGTTGTGTTTAAAGTCTTTGTGTTCCCAGGACTTGCAACGTGGCGAGTGCTCAAAGGGTGTTTGCTTAAATGATTAAACAGCTGGATAAAGAAAGTGCAGGAGGAAACTGAGGAAAATGGATTTTTTTTTGTTTGTTTTTTTTTTGTTTAAAGCAAATGCATCGCTTGCCTTTCAAAGAGCCCAGAAAGATGAAGCAAAGGCCGGTGCCAGAGGAGATGCCCAGGGACTGATGAGAACTGAGATCACTAAGTAGTGACTCAGTTAAACCAGCTGGGTCCTCTTCAAGCCGCTGCCTCGGAACCACAGAGCCGGAATACAGGGCTGAGTGCGCCAGGTCCCGGGGGCCACTTCTGATAACCTTGTCAGTAGAGTTACTGAGCTTAGAGCTTTGCAAGGACCCATGTCAGTGTTTGTGCTGGAGGTCGTGCCTTTGAGTCGCCTTGGCTGGTGATGCTGTGGAAGCCTGGCTGGCTTCCGGGGGAAGTTATCGGTGAGCCAGCTGAAGCCGGCACTGAGTCAAACAGTGCTGGGAATCCGCGTGAGCACATCCACTCTCCTGATGGTGGGGGGCTGCACCAACTGAACAGAAAAAAAATCTCGGACTTCCCCCTTTATAAAAAGACTCGGGGAAAACTTTTCTTCCAGACCCTGAGGAAATCTGGGCCAGGTTTAAGGTCATCCAAGGTGATCTGGCAATCTTTTTCTGTGCTTGGAACATGTCCATAAATTCAGAAGGGCTTCCTGTACGATGTGGATGAAATGGCCTCTGATGACAACAGAGAGACCCAGGCTTCACTGTCAGTGGATTGGGTCTGTTCTCTTTGGCAGAGAAATGACTTTGGCAGCAGGGACCACAGTGGCCCAGGGTTTGGGGGCTGTCATCCCAAGGTGCCAGGACTGAAGAGCGTGGAGGCAACCCTTGCCTTCAGACAAAGGACGCGCCACCCAACATTTAGAGAAGTATTAACTCCGATCCTTCTCAAACTATTCCAAAAATTCGCAGAGCAAAGAGTACTTCTGAATTCATTCTATGAGGCCAGCATCACTCTGATACCCAAACCAGACAAAGATATCATACAAAAAGAAAATTATAAGCCAATATCATGGAGGAACACGGATGCAAAAATCCTCAACAGAATATTAGCAAACTGAATCCGACAATACAGTAAAAGGATCCTGCACACACATGCACACACACGCATGCACACACACACACAGTTATACACTATAATCAACTAGGATTTATCCCAGGGATGCAAATATTTTTCAGTATCCACAAATCAGTCAATGAGATGCATCATTAACACACTGAAGAATAAAAACCATATGATCATCTCAATAGATGCAGGACAAACTTTTGATAAAATTAAACATCTATTTATGATAAAATCTTCCCAGAAAATGGGCATAGAGGGAATATATGTCAATATAATAAAGGGCATATATGCAAACCCCACTGTTAACATCATTCTCAATGGTGGCAAGCTGAAAGAATTGCCTTTAAGGTAGGGAACAAGACAAAGACGCCCACTCTGACTACTTGTATTCAATGTAGTTTTGGAAGCCCTAGCTACAGCAATCAGAGAAGAAAAAGAAATAAAAGGAATGCAGATTGGAAAGGAAGAAGTAAATCTGTCACTGTCTGAAGATGGCATACATAGAAAATCCTAAAGATGCCACCAGAAAGCTACTAGTTCATCAAAGAATTCAGTAAAAAGTTGCAGGATATAAAATTAATATACAGAAATCTGTTGTATTTCTATACACTAACGATGAACTATCAGAAAGAGAAACAAAGGAAGCAATCCTATTTATTAGAACATCAAAAGGAATAGCGTACCTAACAGAAAGATAAGCCTACGGCAGGAAGCGGAAGACCTGTGCTCTGAAAACCGCGAGACGCCGATGCAAGACGCCGAAAACGGCACGAGCAGGTGGACAGGGACACTGCGCTCTTGGGCTGGAGAAGGTGATGTTAAAACGAGCACGCTGCCCAAGGCAGCCTGCAGATTCAGTGCAATCCCTGCCAAGTTACCAGTGCCGTTTTTCACTGAACTAGAGCAAACAATTTAAAGGTTTATGTGGAAACACAAAAGATGCCAAATAGCCAAAACAATCTTGAGAAAGAACATAGCTGGAGGAATCTTGCTCCCAGACTTCAGGCTATACTGCAGAGACACAATAATCAAAAGAGGGTGGGATTGGCACAAAAACAGATGTGTAGATTGATGGAACAGGATAGAACACCCAGAAATAAACTCCCACCCTTCTGGTCAATTCATCTGTGACAAAAGAGCCAAGAATACACAATGGAGAAAAGACAGTCCTTTCGATAAGTCGTGCTGGGAAAACCAACAACTACATGTAAAAAATGAAATTGGAATATTCTCTAACACCTTATATAAAAATAAACTCAAAATGGATTAAAGATCTAAATGTAAGACTGAATACTACAAAACTTCCAGAGGAAAACACAGGCAGGACGCTCTTTGACATAAATCAGAGGAATATTTTTTTGAACCTGGCCCCTAAAGCAGAGGAAACAAAAGTAAAAATAAACAAATGGAACCTAATTAAACTTAAAAGCTTTTTCACAACAGAGGAAACCACTGACAAAACGAAAAGACAATCCACTGAATGAGAGATGTTTGAGAATGACGTGACCGATAAGGAGTTAATATGCAACATTTATAAACAGCTCATACAACTCAACATCAAAAAAAGAAAAAAAGATGGCATTATTAAAAAATAGGCAGAAGAACTCAACAGATATTTCTCCAAAGAGGAAATGCAGGTGGCCTACAGGCATATGAAAAGATGTGCACTTTCATTAATCATCTAATCATCAGGGAAATTAAAATCGAAACCACAATGAGATACTACCTCACACCTGTCAGAATGGCCATTATCAAAAAGAACTCAAATGACCAACGTTGGTGAGTGTGTGGAGAAAACGGAGCCCCCACACAGCGCTGGGCGTCCCTGTGGCTCAGCTGGTAAGGAATCCGCCTGCAAGGTGGGAGACTTGGGTTCGATGTCCGGGTTGGGAAGATCCCCTGGAGGAGGGAAAGGCTACCCACTCCAGTGTTCTGGCCTGGAGAATTCCATGGACTGCATAGTCCACGGGGTCACAAAGAGTCAGACACGACTGAGCGACTTTCACTTTCATATGGTATTTGGTGGGAATGTAATTTGGTACCACGACTGTGGAAAACAGTATGGAGTTTTCTCAAAAAATTAAAAGTAGAACTACCCCATGACCCAGCAATTCCACTCCTGGGTATAGATGCGAAAAAACCCCAAAACATTAATTCAAAAAGATACATGCATCTGAATGTTGATAGCAGCATTATCTCCAATAGCCAAGATATGAAAGCGACCTAAGGACCCATCAACAGATGAGTGTCAAAGCAGACAGGCGTTCAAATGTTGAGTCGACATGTCCAACTGTGTCGCTGAGGACTTAATCTGCTTTCTTCAAACCCACGATGCTTGTGTCTCTGCAGTCCATTCTTGGTTTTTTTTTGCATTAGCAAGCCCAGACTGCAGCTCCCCACCGCCCGCCCCCCCACCAGCTCAGTCCAGCCAAGGTGGACAGTGAGTCACAGTCTTACGTGAGGTAAGAAGAGGTACCTGTTGTTCTCCTTAAAACATGTGTACCAGCTGTCCATGCTGTTCTGAGCACAGGCAGGTCTTGCCTGGATCCTAATTTTTCTCTTGTTTGTGTCATCAAGACCAGTGTTTCTTAAGATGTAGTGTGCAGAAGAATCACTGGGGTATGTTGTTAAAATACAGACTCGGATTCAGTAGGTCTTGGGTGTGACTTGAGAATCTTGTTTCTAAAAGACCTCTGGCAATGGTGCCTGCTGTTAGTTCAAGCAATACACTCAGAGGAGCAAAGATCTGGGGTGCAATACTTACCAATGGACCATTTTCCCATCTGTAAAATGGGATAATAAAGCAATTACTCCATGGGACTGCTTCAAAGGTTCTATTAAGAAATGTCTGCAAGAGCTTTGCACAGTCTCTGGCATGTAAGAGGTAATCAATAGTGTTTTAGTCCATTAGGGCTAGTGTAACAAAAATATCATAATCTGGGTGGCTTATAAACAATGAACATTGATTTCTCACAGTTCTGGAGGTTGGGAAGTCCAAAATCACAGCCCTGGAAGACTCAGGGTCTGGTAAGGACCCACTTCCTCACTCACAGCTGTCTTCTCTCTGTTACCTCCTATGGTGGAAGTTCAAGTGAGTTCTTTATGGTCTCTTTTATAAGGGAACAAATCCCATGGTTAGTTGAATCCAAGCCAGGCTTCAACAATACATGAACCGTGAACTTCCAGATGTTCAAGCTGGATTTAGAAAAGGCAGAGGAACCAGAGATCAAATTGCCAACATCCAATGGATCATCAAAAAAACCAAGAGAGTTCCAGAAAAACATCTACTTCTGCTTTATTGACTATGCCAAAGCCTTTGACTGTGTGGATCACGATAAAATGTAAAAAATTCTTAAAGAGATGGGAATACCAGACCACCTGACTTGCCTCCTGAGAAATCTGTACGCAGGTCAGGAAGCAACAGTTAGAACTGGACATGGAACAACAGACTGGTTCCAAATAGGAAAAGGAGTACGTCAGGGCTGCATATTGTCACCCTGCTTATTTAACTTATATGCAGAGTGCATCATGAGAAACGCTGGGCTGGAAGAAGCACAAGCTGGAATCAAAATTGCTGGGAGAAATATCAATAACCTCAGATATGCAGATGATATCACACTTATGGCAGAAAGTGAAGAAGAACTAAAGAACCTCTTGATGAAAATAAAAGAGGAGAAAAAGTTAGCTTAAAGCTCAACATTCAGAAAACTAAGATCATGACTTCCAGTCCCATCACTTAATAGCAAATAGATGGGGAAACAGTGGCAGACTTTATTTTTGGGGGTTCCAAAATCACTGCAGATGGTGATTGCGGCCATGAAATTAAAAGACTCTTACTCCTTGGGAGAAAAGTTATGACCAACCTAGACAGCATATTAAAAAGCATAGAGACATTACTTTGCCAACAAAGATCCGTCTAGTCAAAGCTATGGTTTTTCCAGTGGTCATGTATGGATGTGAGAGTTGGACTATAAAGAAAGCTGAGTGCCAAAGAATTGATGCTTTTGAACTGTGATGTTGGAGAAGAGTCTTGAGAGTCCCTTGAACTGCAAGGAGATCCAACCAGTCCATCCTAAAGGAGATCAGTCCTGGGTGTTCATTGGAAGGACTGATGCTGAAGCTGAAACTCCAATACTTTGGCCACCTCATGCAAAGAACTGAGTCATTGGAAAAGAAAGACCCTGATGCTGGGAAAGATTGAAGGTGGGAGCAGAAGGGTATGACAGAGGATGAGATGGTTGGATGGCATCACCGACTCAATGGAAATTAGTCTGAGTAAACTCTGAGAGTTGGTGATGGACAGGGAGGCCTGGTGTGCTGCAGTCCATGGGGTCGCAAGAGTTGAACACGACTGAGCGACTGAACCGAACTGAATCCCACTGTTGAGGGCTCCATCCTCATGCACTAATCACTTCACAGGCCCCACCTCCAAACACCATTATCATGGGGATTAGATTCTGACATATGAATTTGCGGGGCATGGGTTCAGTGTGTGGCAAATAAGTTTTAATTTTCTCCCATTCTCCCTTCGGAGAAGGCAATGGCACCCCACTCCAGTACTCTCGCCTGGAAAATCCCAAGGACAGGGGAGCCTGGTGGGCTACAGTCCATGGGGTCGCTAAGAGTCAGCCACGACTGAATTTCACTCTTCATTTTCATGCGTTGGAGAAGGAAATGGCAACCCACTCCAGTGTTCTTGCCTGGAGAATCCCAGGGACGGGGGAGCCTGGTGGGCTGCTGTCTATGGGGTCTCACAGAGTCGGACATGACTGATCGACTCAGCAGCAGCAGCAGCAGCAGCAGCAGCAGCAGCAGCAGCATTCTCCCTGTTTACTTCTTTTATTACAAAGAAAAGCAACTTGATGAACTTTCCACTACAGAGAGCTTGGAAGATCTTTCCTTTTAAAAGAGAGCATAAAGAGGAAATGAGAGTTTAGCTCCAGGACTGTGTGTGCACTAGGTCCTTCAGTCATGTTTGGCTCTTTTGCGACCTCATGGACTCCGATGCCAGGCTCCTCTGTCCATGGGATTCTCCAGGCCAGAGTACTGGAGTGGGTTGCCATTTCCTTCTCCAGGGGATCCTCCTGACCCAGGGATCGAACCCTCATCTCTTACGTCACCTGCTTTGGCAGATGGGTTCTATACCACTAGCACTACCAGGACTGTGGCTGTTGGTAATCCTTCACCTTGTTTTTAAAATATTTTTATCTTGGTTGGTGGAGACAGCAAAATAAAAGTAGAAGCTTTTGACAGAAGTTTGCATGGAAAATCTGGTCAGAGGTTCATTGGAAGAGAAAGCTTAAAAATAATATACTGCATATATATTTCTGAAGTTTAAAATTCACAACCTCAATAGTCTTTCACATCTGTGTGAGCCTCAGTTTCTCTGGGAGTAGACAAGGTAGTCTGGTATAATTCCACACTGGTAGTCCAGAGACCAAAGTTCTGTTTTCAGCACCGCCTCCAACGACGTGTGTCCCCTGGAAAGTCACCCCCCCCCAGCCTGAGCATCGATTTCCCCACCTGTAACATCAGGGAAGCCATCCAGTTCCCACTGTCAGGATGACATTTTGTCTTAATTATGGGCCTAGACCCCAGGTTGCCCCTCAACACAGTGCTCTGTAGAGCTGGAGAAGCAAATGCAACTTTGTCTGCTTATTTGTTTGTTTGTTTTTGGCTGTACTGGGTCTTTGTTGCTGCAGGAGCTTTTCTCTAGTTGCTGTGAGCAGGGGCCACTCTGTAGTTGTGGTGCTCGGACTTCTGATGGTGGCGGCTTCTCTCGTTGCAGAGCACAGACTCGAGGGCCTGGGGGCTTCAGTAGTTGTGGCCTGTGGGCTCAATTCCTGTTCCCAGGCTTGAGAGCACAGGCTCAGTAGTTGTGGTTCAAGGCCTCAGTTGCTTGCTGGTGTGTGGGATCTTCCCCGTCAAGGGATCAAACTCATATCTCCTATATTGGCAGGTGAATTCGTCACCGCTAAGCCACCAGGGAAGCCCAGCAAATGCAATTTTGAACCACCATGTCTAAGAACTGACCCACTAGGATTCTAAGAACTGCTAATTGTGGAATCTCAGGCATCAGAGTTGAAAGTGGACCTTGAAGGGTGACTAGGATTCTGACAACCTGAATGTGAACTGGGGGTGGCAGGAAGGTACCCAGATGGAGGGAACAGTGGGAGCAAAGGCAGGAGAAGGGGAAGGGTTGAGAAGTTTCAGAAACAGGTCTGGCTGACTTGCATGTGAAGCTGCTCAGTCGTGTCCAATTTTTTTCGACCCCAGGGACTATAGCCCACCAGGTTCCTCTGTTTATGGAATCTTCCAGACAAGAATACTGGAGTGGGTTGCCCTTTCCTTCTCCAGGGGGTCTTCCTGACCGGGGGATTGAACCCAGGTCTCCTGCATTGCAGGCAGATGCTTTGCTGTCTGAGCCACCAGGGAAGCCCCTTCCCCTACAAGACTTGCATGTAGAGGATGCATACAAGGAGTATGAGATAAAGGGGGGAAGATTAGACTAAAGACAAATCATGATTCACTCACTCGTTCATTCATTCAACAAATACCTATTAAACATTTACTGTACACCAATCACTTTGCTAGGCACCGGGATTGTAGCAGGGGATGAAATAGACATAGTCCTTCTTGGATGGAAGTTATCCTTTTTGTGGGGGTAGGTAGACAATCAACAGTTACATAAACAAGCACATGAATGGCAGATCACAGAAAATGCTGTGAAGGAGTGAAAAAGTTGGCTTAAAGCTCAACATTCAGAAAACGAAGATCATGGCATCCGGTCCCATCACTTCATGGGAAATAGATGGGGAACCAGGGGAAACAGTGTCAGACTTTATTTTTCTGGGCTCCAAAATCACTACAGATGGTGACTTCAGCCATGAAATTAAAAGATTCTTACTCCTTGGAAGGAAAGTTATGACCAACCTAGACAGCATATTAAAAAGCAGAGACATTACTTTGCCAACAAAGGTTCGTCTAGTCAAGGCTATGGTTTTTCCTGTGGTCATGTATGGATGTGAGAGTTGGACTGTGAAGAAAGCTGAGTGCCGCAGAATTGATGCTTTTGAACTGTGGTGTTGGAGAAGACTCTTGAGAGTCCTTTGGACTGCAAGGAGATCCAACCAGTCCATTCTAAAGGAGATCAGCCATGGGATTTCTTTGGAAGGAATGATGCTGAAGCTGAAACTCCAGTCCTTTGGCCACCTCATGCGAAGAGTTGACTCATTGGAAAAGACTCTGATGCTGGGAGGGATTGGGGGCAGGAGGAGAAGGGGACGACAGAGGATGAGATGGCTGGATGGCATGACTGACTCGATGGACGTGAGTCTGAGTGAACAACGGGAGTTGGTGATGGACAGGGAGGCCTGGCGTGCTGCGATTCACAGGGTCGCAAAGAGTCAGACACGACTGAGCGACTGATCTGATCTGATCTGATCTGAAGTAACATTTCAGCTAGAAAATATTAATAATGCTGAAGACAATTTCAGAAAAGGTGGTCAGGGAAGGTCTTTTTGGAAGATGACCTTTCACTTGGTACCTGACATCTGAGAATGCACTGACCGTGCCAAGGACTGGCTGAGAGGTCTGGGTGCAGGGAAGAGCAAACGCAGAGACCTCAAAGCAGGAAAGATCTCGGTGGGCTCAGAGCCACTGTCAGGGCGTCTGGAAGGTTGGTGAGCAGGAAGCCAGAGAGAGTGTGGCATGAGACACAGCCAGAGAGACAAACACGGTCCAGGTTCATGTAGGACCTAGAAGGCCACAGCAAGGAGTGTGACTATTCCAAGTGCAATGAGAAGACATCAAAAAACTGATATGATCCACTTTGCATTTGGAATTATCCCTCAGGCTGCTTCCCTCATAGCTTCCTTCATAGTTCAGTTGGTAAAGAATCTGCCTGCACTGCAGGAGACCCCAGTTTGATTCCTGGGTGGGGAAGATCCCCTGGAGAAGGGAAAAGTTACCCACTCCAGTATTCTTGGACTTCTCTTGTGGCTCAGCTGGCAAAGAATCCACCTGCAATGCAAGAGACCTGGGTTTAATCCCTGGATTGGGAAGATCCCCTGGAGAAAGGAAAGGCTACCCACTCCAGTAGTCTGGCCTGGAGAATTCCACTGACTGTATAGTCCATGGGGTGGCAAAGAGTCGGACATGACTGAGCGACTTTTACTTCACTCACTCACGCTGCTTTGTTGAGAATAAATTGAAGGGAAGCAGGAGAAAAAGAAAGACCAGTTACCAGGTGACTCCAAAGGCCGAGATGGGAATAGACGGCGGGTTGCTAAGGGCGGCATCCATAGAGAATGAGAAGTGAGGCAAGGTTTGGATATAGAGTAAATACGACTTCTGACGGCTTGATGGAGGAATGGGTGGGTGAAGGCATGGTGGGGGATGGGGGGGCACAGAGAGAGAGGGAGCGAGAAAGAGTTCTGTTTTCACTATTTCATGCCTGAAAGTGAAAGTGAAGTCATTCAGTCCTGTTGGACTCTGTGTGACCCCATGGGCTGTAGCCCACCAGGCTCCTCCATCCATGGGATTCTCCAGGCAAGAATACTGGAGTGGAGTGCCATTTCCTTCTGCAAGGGATCTTCACGACTCAGGGATCGAACCCCGGTTTCCCGCATTGCAGGCAGACGCTTTACCCTCTGAGCCACGAGGGAAGCCCCACTTCATAGCTGAGACATCAATAAGATATGCAAGTGAAGATGTTGGTGGTGAAGGATTTTCCTGCCAGTGCAGGAGATACAGGTTCAATCCCTGGTCCGGGAAGATCCCACATGCCTCGGAGCGACTAAACCCATGTGCCACAGCTACTGAGCCTGAGCTTGAGAGCCCGAGAACTGCAACTCCTGAGCCCAGGTGCTGAAACCACCAAAGCCCCAGTGCCCTAGCGTCCGTGACCCAAAACTAAAGAAGTCATCACAATGAGAAGCCCGCCTGCTGCAACTACAGTGACCCTGCTTGCCTTCCATCGTTGCCACGCTCAGATAAAACACCACAAAGAAGGCTCCCGAGAAATCAGGGAAGAGACCTGGGAATTGTCCCCTGGATTTGGTGACCCGGACCAGTCAGAGTGGACTGTGTTGGGAGAAAGACAGAGAGTTGAAGGGTGGATGGGAGGCCGGGCGTGGGAGAACACTCACAGAAGCAACACTTTTCAAAAGCTGTGTTGGGAAAGTGAGCAGAGAAATGGGCAATCACTAGAGAAGGATGTGGGATGGAGAGCACACCTTCCAACAGTCAGCGATTCAAGAGCTTGTTTGTGTCTGAGCAAACCCAAGGCTGTGAGTGAATGACGCTTCCAAAGAGAGGGGATGGTTGGAGGAGAACAGTCTTCGAGAGGTTGAGAGAGGATTCGAGCTGGAACACGTGGGGAGGGACCAGCTTGATAAGAAGAGAGAACGGGGCTCAGCACATTGGGAAGGAAGGAGGAGAGGAGGAGATTTGGAACCAGCAGCTTGCTAGACTTTAGTGGTGGGAAGATGAGGGTGTCCTGGTTCTCTGACCCTTCTTTTTCTTTAAATTTATTTATTTTTAATTGAAGGATAATTGCTTTACAATATTGTATTGATTTCTTCCAGACATCAACATGAATCAGGCATAGGAATATGTTCCTCTCTCCCTCTTGAACCTCCCTCCCCATCCCACCCCTCTAGGTTGTCACAGAACACTGGTTTGAACTCCCTGGTGACTCTAAGCTTCTAAGTGAATTATAAGATGATGGCATCAGCTGAGCAAAGGGTGCATATCAAGTTTTGAAGGCCTGAACTACTATCTTGGACAAGGAGAAAGCAAATTTCCAAGGGAAGCATATGGCGCTGATTCCCTGCTTTGAGATCTGTCTTGGTGAATTTAAAGTGAAGTCACTTTGCAGGTTGCATGATTTTTCTCTGGTAGCCTTTAGCTACTGTGGCTGTTGGGTGCTGAGAAGGTGCCCAGTAGATGCTGAAGTTTTGCCAGGTGGCTGTGACAGACGAGAGGCATGCGAGGGTGTCGGGGCTATCTGCAGGAGCATCGTTACAGAGAAGGACCGAAGTGATAATTTATGTAGGGAAGGAAGCAAAGACTGGAGGTGGCTGCAGGCTGGCGAACTTGTGGTTGGATCAGTGGGTTAGTGGTCAGGATCAGAGACCAGGAATGTGGGAGTGGGGGTGGTTTACGGCAGCAAGTGCGTTGAAAGGATGGGGAGTGGAGGTCGGAGAGCAGGATTTCGAAACAGACTTCTGGGAATGGTCTGTGATGTGACTGCTGAGTGGGTGGCTGAGGAGAGAGGAGAAAAAGACTGTTGTGCTGCTGGACATCAAAGAACAGAGAGGCCATGCTGCTGGATCAGTTATGTGTGTGGATGCTGAAGCTCTGAGGATTATTGTGCGGGAGGGCCGTGCATGGGGCTGCAACCAGGAGCTAAGTCTGCAGCAGGCAGGGTGGTGACCAAGAGGAGGGCATGATGACCCCAGTGAGTAGGGCATGGAGGTGAAATAACCCCATGTTCACGCTCAGCTGCTCAGTTGCATTTGACTCTTTGCGGCCCCGTGGACGGTAGCCCGCCAGGCTCCTCTGTCCATGGAATTTTCCAGGCAAGAATGCTGGAGCGGGTTGCCATTGCAACCCACTCCAGGGAGATCTTCCCGACCTGCAGATCGAACCCCGTCTCTTGGGTCTTGGCAGGAGGATTCTGGGCCACCAGCACCATCTAGGAAGTCTGAAATAACCAGAAGTGGGGCCCGTAGGATGTGCAAATCAGGGAAAAACGTCCCTTTTCCGGAGAAAGCAGCCTCGCTCAGGAACACACAGCTTGGGGAATGGGGCTGCGTCTCACTCACCCCTCAGGTGGGCGTCCTTGGCAGGGCACGTGCTACCTGCCCAAGCTGGACAGCCATGCTCTGTCGCCCTGGTTCAATAGGTTTTACATCAAAAGAATTGGCATTTCGCAGGATCAGTGTCCCGAAAGGGACAATGGGGAGCAAAGAGCAACCGTCCAACTTCACAGACAGGGAAACTGAGGCCCAGGGAAGGCGAATAAACACAGAGGCAGTTTGTGGCCGAATTGGAAAGAAACTCGATTCTGATTCTCTGCGCTTTCTGCCACACCCCTTGATGGAGGTGAGAGTTGGCGCAAACGGTTCAAAATTGCAAATTCAGAAACGCGTTGTCCCTCAAAGTCGCTTCTGTGGGAGGTGACAGACTTCTTTCTAGTGATGCTGCCATTGTTCCAACCGTTTCTGGAAATTCCGTCAGAACGGGGATATTCAGAGCCAGCCTCTGAGTCACAAGCACAGCCCACGGCGCTGGAGAATCTTCTTTAACACGCTGGGTGGGACTCGTCCCTTCCTTCTCTGGTGTTGGATCTGAGAGACGGAGGCAGACTGGAAACACGGCTTCTCTACGTTTTGCTCCAGCGCATGTTTATTTTGCATGTTTCAAGCCTGTGCGCGCCCCGTGGAGGTAATGGCCTCAGCCGATGTTCCGTCTGAGCAGGTTTTGATTTGCACGGTGGGTGGGTGTGAGGTTTGCATCCTTCTAGCATCTTAGGTGCAGAACGCAGAATGTTCCTCACCTATTTATGCAGTCATACAGAGTGGAATAAGTCAGAAAGAGAAAAACAAGTATCGTATATTAATGTGTATATACGGAATCTAGAAAAATGGTACAGACGAACCGATTTCCAGGGCAGGAATAGAGACACAGATGTAGAAAAAAGACACATGGACCCAGAGTGGGAAGGAGAGGGTGGGACGAATTGAGGAGGTAGCACTGACATGTATACACCATACACCGCCATATGTGAAGCAGATACCTGGTGGGAAGCTGCTGCGTGACACAGCGAGCTCAGCTCGGTGCTCTGTAATGACCGAGGCCGGGGCGGGGCTTCCCTGATAGCTCAGTTGGTAAGGAATCCGCCTGCAATGCAGGAGACCCTGGTTCGATTCCCGGGTCAGGAAGATTCGCTGGAGAAGGGATAGGCTACCCACTCCAATACGCTTGGGCTTCACTTGTGGCTCAGCTGGTAAAGAATCCACCTGCAGACGGCGGAGCCTGGTGGGCTGCCGTCTATAGGGTCACATAGAGTCGGGCACAACTGAAGCGACTTAGCAGCAACAGCAGCAGCAGCAGTGCAGGAGACCTGAGTTCTATCCCTGGGTTGGGAAGATCCCCTGGAGAAGGGAAAGGCTACCCACTCCAGTATTCTGGCCTGGACTGTATAGTCCATGGGGTCACAAAGAGTTGGATAGACTGAGCAACTTTCACTTTCACTTTTCAGAGAGATGGGATGGGAAGGGGGGAAGGGGGGAACCGAGGGAAGTCCAAGAGGGAGGGGATGTATGTATACATATAGCTGATTCACTTCATCGCACAGTAGAAACTAATACAACATTGTAAAGCAATTATACTCCAATTTAAAAAAAAGTAAAAAACATAAGGCGTTTCACAGAATCTCTGGGAATTCTGCTTTGGGAAGGAGCCATATTCGAATTATCTGATTCTATTAGGAGCCTCACTGCTTCTACCATGAAGCTCTGCTGGGGTCTAGACGCTGACTCTGAGACCTTGATGATTTTCTGTGCTCCTCCTCCTCAGGTAGAAAACAGATTCCGTGTGGCTCTTGGAGGGCTGCAAAGGAGCTAAGGGAAAGTGGGTTCCAGCTTCTAACTCAGAAGATGGTACTCAGATGGCGGGAAGATCCCCAAACATGGGGAGTTTGTTCCAAAAAATGGTGAGTGCCATGGATGTGGTAAAGGTTGCCTCCCAGGCTGTAGGTTTCTTTGACCTTTCCGCCTGGAATTTGGGAAAGCTGCCCGCTTGGTGTATGGTGGTGACAAGGCCATTGTCCTTCCTGGTCCAGTGGCCCAGAGTGTGGTCACGAGCTTGGAGATCACAGCACTGCTAGATATTTTGCACTAAAATTTGGAATTTCCATGAAAAACAATGTCATTAATGGAGAAATGGGAAGTCATTTTTTTCTAGCCCCTGCAAATGGGTGGTTGCCACGGTCAACCGCTTCTGCTGGCAGACCCACGTCCATGCAAAGAGCTGGGATGTTCTATGTGGAAATGCCGTTCGTCAGTGAGTCTCGTCTCTCAAGTGTCTGTAATAAACAGAAGATAACCCGCAGCTCCCTGTGCTTGCTGAGAAGGGTTTCTATGAGAAGCGTTTATTGAGGGCTTACTGGGTGCCAGAAACTGGGGCTTAAGCCTGAGCTGAGGGGACTGGGAGGTCTCAGAGATGAATAACACACAGATTGTCTAGAGGAACTGCAGTCCAGTGTCAGAGACAGATCTCTGCTTTACTGTGTGGCCCTGGGCTGCAGGGAGTCAAGGAAAAGGACCTAGGGGTCTTTCAAACCTGGGACCATAAGAACTAGTTTTCTCATCTGCAAAGTGGGGATAATAAGACTTAGCTCCGATGGTGACCTGAAGGAGTGAGTAGTAAAAGTAGGTAGAGTAGCCAATGTCTGGAGCACGGACAGCACTCAGCAAGCCTAGCTTCCTCCAACCCCCCCTCGCCGCTCTTTTTCTCCTTTAAGAAGGTAGTGGTTAGTTCTGCCTGATGTATGCGAGTATCTTACTTGCTTTATCCATTTTTCTGTCAGTGGACATCTAGGTGGCTTCCACGTCCTGGCTATTGTAAATAGTGCTGCAATTAACACTGGGGTGCATGTGTACCACGGAATGTTACCCAGCCATAAATTCACAAAATAATCTGCAGTGACATGGATGAACCTAGAGATTGTCATACTGAGGGAAGCAAGGCAGAGAGAGAAAGGCAAATATGTGGTACTGCTTCCATGTGGAATCTAAAAACATGGTGCAAATTAACTTATTTACAAAACAGAAATAGAGTCACAGATGGAGAAAGCAAACTTATGGCTACCACGGGGGACAGGGGAGGGGAGGAATAAACTGAGAGGTTGGAAGTGACAAATGCACACGACTATGTATAAATCAGGTAACTAGTAAGAGCCTGCTGTGTTGCACAGGGAGCTCTACTCAGTCCTCCGTAATGACCTGTATGGGAATGGCATCTAACAAAAAGTGGATATATGTACACGTATAACCGATTCACTTAACTACACTCCAATAAAAGTTAAATGAAAAAATTCTGCTTGATGGATTCTGGCTGGGCGTCTCATGATGAGAAGGGGTTCTTTAGGAGGAGGACAAGGGAGAAGCTTCGGTGAGCAGCATGATAAGAGCCCTGTGGTACTGTGTTTGGGGAATGGTGGGCTGACGGTCGAGTTGGAGGTATGTGAGTGGGAGAGGGGGCTGGAGGTGAGGTCGCAGGGGCAGTGGAGGGCTCTGTGAGTCATGCTGGGAGTCTGAACGTTCTCCCGTAAGTGTGGGTGGTCCATGAAGGGCTTTGAGGCAGAGGGCTGTTCCTGAAAGGCCGGCACAGCAGCTCTTTAGGCTGGTGAAAACACTCGGTCTTGTATTTAGAGCTGCCCGGGACTTTGGAATCTCCATATCTCTGCTTTGAGAGATAAGGATGGAAGGAGGGGACTGTGTCTTGGCCTGCATTCAGCCTGGGGGTCCTACAGCTGGAAGTCTTGGAGAGATGCTTCACACCATCACCTTTTCAAATAGCACAATGCAGAAGAGTGCTGTCCATTGGCCCTCTACCAACCTCCACGCAATGCTGGAATTTTCCACCAACAATCCCAGGTCCTTTTAATAACTCCATAGAGACAGATATTTATCTTCTCCATTTTGCAGAAGACATAGCTGAAGTGCAGAAATGTTAGGCAATGTCCTCGAGGTCACATAACCTCGAGGTCAGGAAACGGCCACGCAGGATTCAGAGCTGTGCTTGCCTAACTGTGAAATCCAAGCGGGTCTCACCAGGCCCTCTCTCGGGTCCGGTCGGATTGTTTCTAATTGACGTGAAGACTTGCAATGTGAGGCTCTCTGTGCGTCTGTAGGTCTTTATCTTGCTATGCTTATGTTTACAACCATCTCTAGCCACCTGTTTATCTAACGGAATGGCAGATATTTACCAGTATCTCAAAGTCTCTCGCCTTTCATTTCCCAAATCTCTAGGAATTCAGATGCGTTGGCCTTTCTGGAGGGGGAGTCTGAAACCTGGCTAACTTGTCATCAAGGGTGTCCTAGAGTGAGGGCGCCCTGCCTGCCACCTTGATCCTGGACAGGCCCGGGCCTGGTCTCAGGAGGAGGAAGTTTTGAGAGCAGTTACAGAGTGTGATAGCTTCCTCAAACACTGGCATCTCCCTGTGGACTCTGTCAGTCTCTCAGTAATGCCAGGAACCCTTGCTTTTCAGTCTACTGTGCTGTGGTGACGACTCACAGAGCCGGGACTTATAGGATGAGCTCTGTCCTCACCAGCAGGGCCTCTGGCAAGTTACAGATGGCTCCTGAGCCCCAGTCAGGATGCTTATCGTACCTACTCACAACTGTTATGAGGATAAACCAAAATTCTGGGTGCACAAAGGCTCAGCAGGTCTCTTCTTCAAGCTTTTCTTTCCTGGAGTGGAAATATATTAAGCCACGTTATACAGTCATTTTGCCTGCCAATGCAGGAGGCACAAAAGCTGTGGGTTCCATCCCTGGGTTGGGAGGATCCCCTGGAGGATGGCATGGCAACCCACTCCAGTATTCTTGCCTGGAGAATCCCCATAGACAGAGGAGCCTGGTGGGCTACCATCCATGAGGTTGCAAAGAGCCGGACACGACTGAAGCAACTGAGCAGCAGCAGCAGCAGCAGATGGTCATTTTAAAAACCGTTTATTGAACTACAGTTGGTTTATAATGTGTTAGTTTCAGGTCTATAGCAAAGTGATTCAGTTATATGTATATGTTTACATATATGTATATAAATTAGATGTTTATTTTGAATAATTACCCTCAGTCTTATCTTTGAAAAGACAGATGGGATTAGATCATAAGGCTGCTTGGCCATGCAAGAGAAAACTCCAGGAGAGGGGGCGGGGGAGGGATCAGGATCTAGAAAGAGGGAAGAAAGGAGACAGAGGGATTATCAGAGGCAGTGTTGAGTGACTTGGTAATTATTCAGGATCCAGGCCAGGTCTGCCCTTGAAAGCAGTAGCAGATGGGCCTGGGTGGACCTCTTTGATGCTTACTGTATCCGTAAAAGGTTGTATGAGATCTTCAGAAAGCTGTAAATATGTTCTGGGCTCCAAACACAGCCTTCCCTTAAAGGGCAAAATGCTCTCGGGTGGGGAGGTGACTTTATTTGGGTTTCCCTGGGGTGGACAGCCGCTCACAGAAGTCTCCTGGCAGGAAACGGCCCAGTGGCTCCTGGCCAGGCCGGTGGGGACCTCTGACCTTCTCTCTGGCCCTCAGGAACTTCTGCTTCCCCAGGAGGAGGAAGGTGGTGGGGCGGAGGGGAAGGCACCGGGAGAAACAAGGGGATTAAAAAAAAGAACTTTCCAGAAAAAGGAATTGGCTGCCAGGGAACTGAGATGAGTGGGTGGACCCCAATGAAACTGCTAGCCTTAAGGGGCTCCTTGGGGCTGTTTTGTTTGTTTGTGACCTTGAGTACCTCTTGAAGTCACTGAGTAAAAAGGCATCCACAGGTCTCATCTCTCCATGTGGCTTTAAGTAACAAAGACTCCAAAGGGAAGGGAAACCCCAGGGGAAGGGAATTCCCAGGGCCAACTGGACTCTTTCTACCTCCCCTCACCTATCTTCTGTGCTATTTGTGATTTAATTATTTCAGAAGTGGATGGGTTGATAGTAATAATAATAAATAGCAATAGCCTCAGCCACTGCTGCTGCTGTTTGGTTGCCAGGTCTTACTCTTTGTGACCCCGTGGACTGTAGCCCACCAGGCTCCTCTGTCCATGGGGGTTTCCCAGGCAAGAATACTGGAGTGGGGTGCTCTTTCCTCCTCCAGGGGATCTTCCCAACCCAGGGACCGAACCCACGTCTCCTGCACTGGCAGGTGGATTCTTTGCCACTGAGCCCCCTAGGAAGCCCAGTAAGCCTCAGCAGCTAAAGGTAACTGATCACTTCCTAAGCAAGACATTTCCTGAGCTAGAGCATTTCATGGGCTTTACCACGTGGACTCCTGGGAGACACAGGTGCTATTGTGATCAGCCCCATTCTCCAGATGAGAAAGCTGGGCTCAGAAGGAGGAAATCACCTGCCAAGTATGAGATGAGAGCCAGTAAGACGTAGTTGGGATTTCAGCCTGGGCAGCTGGAGTCCAGGGCTCCACCACAGCTTGATGCAGCTGGTTGGCAGACACTGCTTTACTCACGCTCTTGTCTTCTGCAAGGCTTGGCAGATGGAGGTCAAATTGTTCAGTACATTATTTTTACCTAAGTGATGATGAATTTTTTTCCCCTCTATTTACATCTTTGCTGGGGTCTTGAGGCAGAGATCACACATTAGGCACTCAAAATGGATTAGTTCAAAAGCTTCACGAGTAAAGAGGATCTGGCATTAATGTGCCTTAAGGTCTATCGGGCTTCCGTGGTGGCTCAGTGCTAAAGAATCCATCTGCCAATGCAGGAGATGGGGGGTTGATCCCTGGGTCAAGGAGATCCCCTGGAGGAGGAAATGGCAACACACTCCGGTGAAGTTGCCTGGAGAATCTCGTGGACAGAGGAGCCTGGTGGGCTACATCCCGTGGAGTTGCAGAGTCAGATTCGACTTAGCAACTAAAACAACAACATATGATCTATCATCTCCTGGAGGTTAAAAAAGATGGCGAGAGAGACCATGTAATGTTTTCCATACATATCCAGCACGTCGAAAAGCAGTCATGTGTATTGAAGCCTCTTGTGCCAGGCATTTCAGCATCTGTTATCTCGTCATGGTTGCAACCGTCCTGGGGGAGGATGCTGCATTATTATGCCCATTTTTCAGATAAAGTGCAGAGTTAACCCTTCCAGAACAACGGAGTGAACCAGAGAGTCAGGTTAGGAACCTGGAAGGTTTGGAACCCTCTCCTAGGACCCGTGATGCCGAAGTTACCCTCCGCGTGTTGGACAGATAATTTAGATGGAGGGAGGACCTGATTTGCCCTCCACTCCGCGTACCTAGGCAGAGGAAAAGGGGGCTCTCTGGTTTTTTCCCCTCTGGAGGGTGGCGAACGAATATAAGCTAGAGGTAAGGAGTGAACTCAGAGAGACTCCGATGCTCATGCTGAGTCGCGTCCGGCTCTTTGTGACCCCAGGGACTGTAGCCCGCCAGGCTCCTCTGTCCATGGGATTCTCCAGGCAAGAATACTGGAGTGGGCTGCCATTTCCTTCTCCAGGGGATCTTCCCGACCCAGGGATTGAGTCCGCATCTCCTGAATTGAACCCGCATTGCAGACGGATTCTTTACCACTGAGCCACTGGGGAAGAGGTTTGGGCATCTATCCATCAACAACCTGCTTGTGCTGAGAAATTCTGGACTCCCAAGCAGAGTTCCCACTGTGCTGAGTGGGAACTGACCGCTAGATTACCTCATGTACCAAAAGTTAATCTGAAACGGCCAAACTGCCTACCGAATTCTGGGCTGCCTTGTAAAGACCCATGAGAGCCCTGCAGGCTGTTGTAATCCGTTCCAGAAGGCGAGGCTGCAGGCTTCCATTCTCCATCCTCCCATTCTCGAGGACTCCTCTCCAGCCCGAGCGCGCTCCCAGGGTGTGAATCTAAGGCGGGGACCGAGCAAAGTGGGAAGCAGCGTGCTTGGCCTCTGTCCTCATTTATCTCTCGCCACTGTCCTTCGTCCTTGGGGCAGAATCGATGGCTTCTGTGGGGCCCTGTGGGAAAGCCCACAGCAGTGCCGGTCTCCCAGCCTGCAGTGTCTGGAGCACTGCTGTCAGAGGCCTTCAGAAAGGCCCAGAAGCAGCTTTCCAACCTGTGAGTCCTCAGGCCGGGGCCTGAGGGGTGAGGCACTGGGGCCTGGGGCCTCCTGGGGGCCTGGCAACTCTGGGCATCGCCAGGGGGTTTTTCCTGCTGGGAGTGGACTGTTGTTCTAAGGGCAGGATCATCGTCTCGGAGGCTTATTTTCTTAGTAGACTCAGCCCACCTGCCTTGGGAAGGTGGGCTCATGAGCGTGTGTGTGTGACTAGTTCAGTATTTGTATAGGTGTTAACGTGTTAGTGTGCATGTGAGTACATGTACTGTTGTATGTGTGTGTGAGTGTAAGTGTTGTGTGTATGTGAGTATATGTATTGTGTGTGTATAAGTGTATGCATTGTGTTTGTATGTGTGCGCAAGTGTATGTATTGTGTGTGTGCATGTGTATGTGAATATAGGTATCGTATGTATGTGTATGTGAGTATATGTATTGTGTGTGAGTATACGCATTGTGTGTGCGTGTGCGTGAGTATACGTACTGTGTGTGTATATGAGTGTATGTAGTAACTATGCCAAAGCCTTTGACTGTGTGGATCACAATAAACTGTGGAAAATCCTGAAAGAGATGGGAATACCAGACCACCTGACCTGCCTCTTGAGAATTTGTATGCAGGTCAGGAAGCAACAGTTAGAACTGGACATGGAACAACAGACTGGTTCCAAATAAGAAAAGGAGTACGTCAAGGCTGTATATTGTCACCCTGCTTATTTAACTTATATGCAGAGTGCATCATGAGAAACGCTGGGCTGGAAGAAGCACAAGCTGAAATCAAGATTGCCGGGAGAAATATCAACAACCTCAGATATGCAGATGACACTACCCTTATGGCAGAAAGTGAAGAGGAACTAAAAAGCCTCTTGATGAAGTTGAAAGAGGAGAGTGAAAAAGTTGGCTTAAAACTCAACATTCAGAAAACGAAAATCATGGCATCTGGTCCCATCACTTCATGGGAAATAGATGAGGAAACAGTGGAAATAGTGTCAGACTTTATTTTTCTGGGCTCCAAAATCACTGCAGATGATGACTGCAGCCATGAAATTAAAAGATGCTTACTCCTTGGAAGGAAAGTTATGACCATCCTAGATAGCATATTCAAAAGCAGAGACATTACTTTGCCAACAAAGGTCCATCTAGTCAAGGCTATGGTTTTTCCTGTGGTCATGTATGGATGTGAGAGTTGGACTGTGAAGAAGGCTGAAGAATTGATGCTTTTGAACTGTGGTGTTGGAGAAGACTCTTGAGAGTCCCTTGGACTGTAAGGAGATACAACCAATCCATTCTAAAGGAGATCAGCCCTGGGTATTCTTTGGAAGGAATGATGCTAAAGCTGAAACTCCAGTCCTTTGGCCACCTTATGCGAAGAGTTGACTCATTGGAAAAGGCTCTGATGCTGGGACGGATTGGGGGCAGGAGAAGGGGACGACAGAGGATGAGATGGCTGAATGGCATCACTGACTCGATGGACATGAGTTTGAATGAACTCCGGGAGTTGGTGATGGACAGGGAGGCCTGGTGTGCTGCGATTCATGGGGTCGCAAAGAGTCGGACACGACTGAGCGACTGAACTGAACGTGTATGTAGTGCGTGTGTATGTGGTGTATGTAGTGTGTGTGTGAGTGTATGTAGTGCGTGTGTATGTGAGTGTATGTACTGCGTGTGTGTGTGTGCGTGTGTATGTGAGTGTATGTAGTGTGTGTGTATGTGAGTGTATGTACTGCGTGTGTATGTGAGTGTATGTAGTGTGTGTGTATGTGAGTGTATGTACTGCGTGTGTATGTGAGTGTATGTACTGCGTGTGTATGTGAGTGTATGTACTGCGTGTGTGTGTGCGTGTATGTACTGCGTGTGTGTGTGCGTGTATGTACTGCGTGTGTGTGAGTGTATGTACTGCGTGTGTGTGTGAGTGTATGTAGTGCGTGTGTGTGTGAGTGTATGTACTGCGTGTGTGTGTGAGTGTATGTACTGCGTGTGTGTGTGAGTGTATGTAGTGCGTGTGTGTGTGAGTGTATGTACTGCGTGTGTATGTGCGTGTGTGCGTGTATGTACTGCGTGTATGTAGTGCGGTAGTGCGTGTGTGTGTGAGTGTATGTAGTGCGTGTGAGTGCGTGTGTATGTGAGTGTATGTACTGCGTGTGGTACGTGCGTGTGTGTGTGCGTGTCTGTACTGCGTGTGTGTGTGCGTGTCTGTACTGCGTGTGTGTGTGAGTGTATGTACTGCGTGTGTGTGTGAGTGTATGTACTGCGTGTGTGTGTGAGTGTATGTACTGCGTGTGTATGTGCGTGTCTGTTCTGCGTGTGTGTGTGCGGGTGTCCCTTCGGGGCTGCCAGGCTGGGGCTGGGCTTAACCCAGCACAGCCCCTTTGAAGCTGGAATCAGAAAGCGCAGTTCCTGCTTCCTCCCAAGCTGGAGCGCCGGCCTGGCTGCAGATGGAAAGGCTGTTTGCAAGCTCGTTCTCACTTTCACACCATCTCCTCCTTCCCAAATGGTGGCACAAACCGCACTTTTGCGGGAGGGACCCCTGGCTGCTTTGGTGTCCATGGCAACGAAGGGGTTTTGAGGGGGAGGGTCAAGGGAGGGGGCCCCTGGGGGTGGGAGGCGTCCCCTCCTGACAAAGGGGAGGGAGAAAGGCGGGGGCGGGGAGGCTGTCGGAGGGACGATTTATTGTCTTTGTCTGTGGCTTCCAGAAGCCCTGAGGCCTGGGGAGAAAGCAGAAAGGGCCTGAGTGCATGCAGCTCAGAGACTGGGGGAGAGGGTGAGGGGGCACCTCCCACCCCGCCGTCCACGGGGTCAACCCAAAATTCCCGGGCCACCATTCACGTCTGAAGTTGGCAATAAGGAGCGCATGATCAGAGCCACAGTCAGCTCCTGGTCTTGTTTTTGCTGACTGTATAGAGCTTCTCCATCCTTGGCTGCAAATATAATCAATCTGGTTCCAGTCCTGACCATCTGGTGATGTCCACGTGTAGAGGCTTCTCTTGTGTTCTTAGAAGAGAATGTCTGCTATGACCAGTGTGTTCTCTTGGCAGAATTCTGTTAGCCTTTGCCCTGCTTCTGAACTGAACTGAACCATTCAAGGCTCTTTCCCCATCTGACTACCCGAGAGCCGTCTGCTTTCCTCGATTTCCCTGCACAGGCCCGCAGAGCAAGTGCTGGCCCTGTGCCTGTAATCTGCCTCCAGGGCCGCCATCTTATCTTACTGATTCTGCACCTCCAGGGGTTGGCACCTGAGATGAGCTTCCAACTGACAAAATGTGCACGCTTATTCTGGAGCCTTTGTGCGGATGGAGCTCCCCTCCTAGAAAGCCCTGATTCTCCCCTCTCCCCACACAAGACCAACCCTTTCTTCCTGCTCAACTCAGGTCCTGCCCTCTCTATGAAGCTTCCACAGCCCGCGTCCTTACCCAGGTCTTCAAACTCAAGTAGAATTTCTTGACTTGCAAGTGCATGTTAATATCTGGTTTCTCTGGACACCCCAGTCTGTGCTTAATCACAGCCTGTTTGTTTTTAAAACCCAGCTCTTGCCCTGGTGCTGGAAAGGCATGGCCTTCAGATAACAGTAACACTAAGCAAAGGGCTTCCCATGTGGCTCAGTGGTAAAGAACTCGCCTGCAGTGCAGGAGGCTCAAGAGACATGGGTTCGACCTCTGGGTGCAGAAGATCCCCTGGAGTAGGAAATAGCAAGCCCCTATGGTATTCTTGCCTGGAAAATTTCATAGACAGAGGAGTCTGGTGGGCTGCAGTCCATGGGGCCCAAAGAGTCAGACTTGACTGAACACGCAATGCCAATCATTATTTCAGTTCTTGCTGTGAGTGCTTGGTATGCAAAATACCATTTGAAGTAAAAACCAATTTGAGTTTGAGGGTTGGCTCTGCAGCTACTATCTGGGAACTTGAGTAAGACATTTCAACTCTCTGTACCTCAGTTCCCTCATCTGGAAAACAGGGATTATAATAACAGTTTTCATTTTTTCCCCAGAGGGTTGTCTTGAAGCTCGTAAGAACTACTGGTCAAGACACAGCTTGGAGGAGCCTTGGAGACGTGTGTCTTGCTAATTTTGGGGCTGGCGTCCCACCCTGTTCTGTGCACAGATGCTCAGCCACCGTCGTGGGGAAACCCAGCAAGTGTTCATTAAGCTGAGCTAAACATTTGAAGAGGAACTGGTGCTGGGAGGGTTGACTGAGCCCTGGCGGGGAGTCCGACCATGTGTGACCCACTGGGACTCGAGTCTTGTCAGGGTATTTGGGGAATTTTCTTAGGATAAAAAATCTGCAGGGTTTAGAAGTCACAGCCTAGGGCACTACAATTATTAAGAGGAAATTTAGGGAGAGGGTAGTGAAAGTTGCTCAGTCATGTCTGACTCTTTGCGACCCCACGGATTATACAGTCCCTGGAATTCTC
Source organism: Bos javanicus (assembly GCF_032452875.1). NCBI lineage: Eukaryota > Metazoa > Chordata > Mammalia > Artiodactyla > Bovidae > Bos > Bos javanicus. Next base: position 80,924,618 of record NC_083882.1, on the reverse strand, counting down.
CAGGTCAGAATAATGGAGTGGGTAGCCTTTCCCTTCTCCAGGGGATCTTCCTAACCCAGGGGTCGAACCCAGGTTTCCCCCATGCAGGCAGATTCTTTACTAGCTGAGCCACAAGGGAAGCCCACGAATACCGGAGTGGGTAGCCTATCCCTTCGCCAGTGGATCATTCCAACCTAGGAATTGAACCTGGGGTCTCCCTCTCTAACAGGAAAGGGTAGGGTGAAGATAAAGAAATCCTGGGAATTCCCTGGTGGTCCAGTGGTTAGGACTCAGAGCTTTCACGGCCGGGGCCCAGGTTCAATCCCTCGCAGGGAACTAAGATCCTGGAAGCCTTGTGGCGTGGCCAAAATAAAGAAAAAGTAAAAGAAATCCTAAGGAATAGGGCTTAGGGATTGTTGTTTAGTCCCTGAGTCATGTTCGACTCTTTTAAGACCCCATGGACTGTAGCCTGCCAGGCTCCTCTGTACATGGCATTTTCCAGGCCAGAATGCTGGAGTAGGTTGCCATTTCCTTCTCCAGGGAATCTTCTCGGACCAGGAATTGAACCCGCATCTCCTGCATTGGCAGGTGGGTTCTTTATCGCTGAGCCACCTGGGAAGCCCTAGGGGTTAGGGAAGCTCCCACTAAAAATACTTGGGTAGCTGCTCTCTGCTGGTCACTTTTAACTACAAATCATCTCCTGGCTTTGTTTTTCCAGTCATTTCGGGAAGTGGATATTAATATCTCCATTTTAAAGGTGAACTGCCTTGTAGAGCAATTACACACCAATTAAAAATTATAACAAAAAAAAGCAGTCCAGACTTTAATGTAGATTCTGCGTCTTCTCACACCATTTTTATGCTGGCTTACTAATAACTAGACAAATAATATGACACAGCTCTTAAAAAAAAAAAAAATACAGGTGAACTGCCCAGACCCAGCTTCTTCCTCCACTGTTCCACATCTAACCTCCCTGATTCCAGACTGAGGTCTGGAGGTCCCATCCTCCTGATGGAGCCGGAGTAAGCTGACCCTTGGCAGGACCCGCTGACTGCTCCCAGGAGAGAGACAACCGATAGGTCTGGCGACTGTAAGAAAACATTTGGAAATCACAGCTCGTCATCCAGGAGTGAGCTCATCACGGGCGAGAAAGAAACCCCGCGGAGCTTCCTGTGCTGTTGCTCGGGGGTCCGCCTTGTCTGTCTGGTTGTCCAGTGAGCTCGCACAATCCACCAGCGCAGGGCGCAGGGAAGGGGGTGTGGAGGGAGGGGGCTGGAAGGTCATCTGGTGATCGCTGACAGCTGGACACCCCCCCGCCCCCTCCTTCCACCCCCAGGAGCTGGGGGGAGTGTGATTAAGAGCCGGCTGTCAGGACGTGCCCACCAGCTGCCAGGTGACCTCAGAGGCCGTTTCACGTTCAGCAACACAATGTCAGTCGTAGCCTTTGCCCCATCCTCGCCGCTGGAGGATGGAGCTAACTCCAGAGAGGAAGAGGTTCTTTAAAATAGAAGCTAACCTCCTCGGCCCAGCCCCTGGCTCTTCCTGCAACTTCAAGGGCTCTCCTTAGAAGCCTGGAGGCGGCTTTTTTCCTCCTGCAGGGGAGCCAAGCGAGGGGCTGAGGTGGGAAAGTTACTGGCGGGACAGACCCCTAGGACTGTCTTGGATCCCACAAGAAGCATTTTGACTTCCCAAGCGGTGTCTCGGGGAGGACCCCTGCCTCCTTTTCGGAGGCGGAGAGGCCCCTTCTTATTTTCACCCTGCAGTCTTCCCTTGTCACCCAGAGGTCAGTGGGCCCGCCCAGGGCTAGAGCCGCACGCCCAGCCGGGCAGCCACTGTCTGCACGCAGCGATTCCAATTTAAACGGACATCATTGAAAATGAAATAAAATTAATATTTTGGCTCTTTAGCCACACCAGCCATATTTCAAGTTCCTAACGGTCACACATGGCGAAGCCCTATTAGATTGGACAATGCAGAGACAAGACACTTCCAACATTCCAGAAAGTTCTTTGGGATGGCACCGGCCCAGAGCTAGGGCTCCCCACTCTGGCTGCCCCTTAGAGTTGCCTGGGAACTTACGAATATCCTGATGCCTGACTGGGGCTCACCCCCAAGACTCAGAGTCAGTGGTCTAGAGTCGGGCTTGACATGGAGATTGTTTTCAAAAGTTCTCCAGGGGATTCTGGTGGGTAGACAGCCCTGGTCCTCTGACCTCCAAATGTACCTCGTTATAAGAATCATGTGGATTTGCTTTTCTTTCAAACAATCCCCTTACCAATTTTTATACCATGACATTGACTTTTAAAATGTATCTATTTTTACTTAAAAATATTTTTTTTGAGGGGGGCTCTACTGCAGTGCTTGCAGGATCTTAATTCCCTGACCAGGGATTGAACCTGGACCCTCGTTAGTGAAAGCGTTCTAACCACTAGACCGCCAGGGAATGACTTTTTTTTTTTTTTTTAGAACAGAGTTTTAGGAAACTTCCTTGGGATTTAGACTCACAGGTCTCAGGGGTCTGTGTGAAAAAGCACAGCATGTCAGGTGAATCTTATGGGTCGAGCTGGTTTGGGAGAAACCGATGTAGACAAGAGATAGGAAGAACGTCACTCAGCCGCTGAATGGTGGCTCCTAGACTCCCCTCCGAGAGTTAAAGCAAGTGGGCTTGGCAGTCATTTGGGGGTTCGAATCATGCCATTGGCTACGTGACCTTGGACAAGTCACCGAACCTCTCAAAGTCAATTTCCGGCTTTGCAGACTGGGCATCATGGCAGTCCCTACCTCCCAGTGTGTGCGCATGACCCAGTGCAGGACAACAGCCTGGATGGTGCCACCTCCATCAGATTAGCATCCCATAGACTCAGCTCTGTTGATGAGCAGGAGGGCCGTTCAGGCCAACTTGCTCTTTCCACCACGTCTTCATTCCACGAGGATCTGCTGTGCTCCTCTCGCTCTCTCTCTGTCCGTCTCTGTGTCTGTCTGGTTCTGTCCCTTCATGTTCTGTGGCTCTGTGTGGCTGGCTGTGGGGACTCAGCAAGTCTCCTTGCTGTTGACCGGGAGGACCCAGCCACCTCCTTTTCCTCCGGCCACTGTGTTGCTAGACTGCTACTTCAGCAGAATAATAGAAGCGGTATCAGAAATCATCATCATCATTCTTCATAAGACAGCAGCTGCCATTTACCGAGAGCTTGAGCTCAGGCACCGTGCTCAGTGTTTAGATGTCCATGTGTCGAATCTTCCCTACAAATCTATGAGGCAGGTATTACTGTTCTGTCTTTTTTTCTGCCAAGAAACAGTGGCTTCGGGACTACCCTGGTGGTCCAATGGTTAAGACGTTGCCTTCCAATGCAGGAGGTGTGGGTTTGATCCCTGGTGAGGGCGCTAAGATCCCACACGTCCGTGGCCGAAAACCCAAAACAGTGTTGTAACAAACTCAATAAAGACTTTAAAAATGGTCCACATCAAAAAATAAGAGGGGGTGGACAGAGGCGTAGAGTCCTTAAAACACTCATCTCTGGTCATAAAACTCAAAACCAGCAGGACTGAGATTTGAACCCAGTTTCGGGCCCCAGAGTTGTTACTCTGGGTTGTCACCCAGACGGAAAAAAGAAGGAAAAAATATCCACTTAATAGAAACAGAGCTCTGTGTTTCAGTTTACAAGGTACTTTATGCCCATGGAATCCCCGTATTTTTATGACACCCTGGGTGGTAGGGGGCTGTTTTCGTTCAGTCCCTCAGTCCTGGCCAACTCTTTACGACCCCATGGACTGTGGCCCACCAGCCTCCTTTGTTCATGGGATTTTCCAGGCAGGAATACTGGAGTAGGTTGCCAGTGGGGAGAGTTATGCTACTTCCCAGGTCAGGAAAATGAGGCCCTGGAAGGTGCAGGACCCCGGGATCACTCAGTTCATAGCAGAATCAGCAAGACACAGACCAAGCCACTGTCTGTCCCGGCTGCCACATCGCTGCTCTTTCCAGAAAGCATCACCCAAGAGAGACCACGCTCACCGTTGAGAGTTTCTGCCTCTCTTCTGCCTCGTCCACGGAGGTGAGGGGCCCTCTCCTCCAGGGCAAAGCGGAAGTGCTTGAATTTGGCTAACAAGATGGGAGCTCTCTTGTTACCCCGAGTGAGCTCTAGTTCTTTCTCAGAGATGAGGGGAGATGCTGTGACCCCTGCACTCCCTCAAGAGAAATGCTGGCCCCGGGGAGGCCTCTGCCCTTCGCTTCCTGCCGCTCGTCACTCACACTGGTTGAAAACCCGATTGTGGGCTGGATGGCAGGCAGGGGGATGTGGGAGGCTGAGAGCCAGAGTCAGGCAGCCCTGGGTTTGGGTCCCTGCCCCGTCTCCTTCTTGCCGTGCCTAGGAGCGCGTCAGTTAACCTCTCGGAGCCCCAGGTCAGCCGGCTGTAAAACCGAGGGTAGTCGCGACATCTGTCTTCCGGGATTATCTTGAGGGTTGAACGAGACAGTGGTTGTGGGTGCCAAGCACTGCCTGGTGCCCAGAGCCGCTGGGATGGGGCCCGCTTCCCTTAGGGATCGTGGTCTTCCGCCTCAGTCCACAGGGAGCTGCCCCAGGGCCCCTTTCCCTCTCTGCTCCCAGGGGCCACAGGAAAAGGGGGGCTGGCCCCGAGAAAGGAGCGCGGTCCCTTAACGAGCTCAGGAAAGCCCATCTCCTGACAATCACGGCGCAGGCCTTTGCAATAACATCCTGCCGGGACAGGCAGGATGTGTGTCTGGGGGCGGCAGCGTGTGGCAGCACCGCTGCCCGCGTCTGCCCGTCGCTCCCCGAGCCTGAAGTAAGCGCAGGAAGCAGCCACCGGGGGTCAGAGGGAGAGGAGCACTTCCCCTTCCGCACGCATCCTGGACGGACGCGGGTGGAGGCGGGAAGAGCAGCGCTCCCGGAGGGGCGCCCCCCTGGGCTGCCCCCCACCACTCCGGGTGAGACTCTGAGCACTTTCCCTGGGAGCCCTTCCCGCCCCGCCAGTGCCTCGACCTCAGCTGCCGCAGCCCTGCGGGTCCGCGACCACTAGCCAGGGAACCGGCTTGGCGGAGGGGAGGGGTCCCCACCTGCCAGTCGAAGCACCGATATTCAGGGCAGCCTTGTGAGTGGCTGAGGACAAAGCCTGCCTATGGAGACAGCAATTCGGGGAGGATGGAGACAGATACCCTCCCGGCGCCTGGGGGTCGGATGGAGTGTTGAGCCGATGAGCACGGGTAGTGATCACAATGGAGCTCAGGGCGCCTGGGGGTGGCCTGGGGGTGTGAGAACTCCAGGGAAGGCTTTGGGGTGGAGGAGGACTGGACGGGGCTGAAGGACCCGCAGGGGTTGGTTGGCCAAGGAGGTGGGAGCCGCCCTGAGCTTGTGAGAACCGCGGAGGAGGGCTCAGCCAGGACGGACCGGCGCTCAGCAAACTGTGGTCTGCGGCGGGAGAGAAAGCAGGGGCCTGGGGCTTCGAGGGTGGCCACAGCTAGAAGGAGGGACTTGTCTGCAGGGTAGCAGGAAACCACCAAAGCCTTTTAAGCAGGGCAAGTGACGTGATCGGGTTTGCGGTGTGAGTCTTGGCGGGTCCCCTCCCGTCAATGAACAAATTCTGCGGCTCAGCTGGTAAAGCATCTGCCTGCAATGCAGGATTGGATTCCTGGGTCGGGAAGACCCCCTGGAGAAGGGATAGGTTACCCACTCCAGAAGTGTTGCCTGGAGAATTCCATGGACGGAGGAGCCTGGCAGGCGGAAGTTCGTGGGGTTGCAAAGAGTCGGACACAACTGAGCGATTTTCACTTCGTTTTCACACTTCACAGGGAGTTTGGATCCCACTTCTCAGATGTATATGTAAACAGATGGAGGCTGGTGAATCCGAGAGGCCCTTGCAGATAATGTATTCTGTGATGCAAAGGTAGCAGAGGTGTCCCCGCCCTCAGGAAGCTTAAGATCTGGGGGGACCTGATGGAGTGAGACAGCAGGCTTGGTAAATTCTGGCTGGTTCTTAGAAAGCATCTGCTTGAGGACAGGGGCTGGAGGGAGGACCACAGACCCTGTGTCCTGGAGGACGGCGTTTCTGCTTGCAGAGGAGGGATGGTTTGCCGCCACGTGCCCATGGCTTTGCTGGATCTGAGGCTGGATTCTCCGCAAATCTCAGTCCTGAGTGGGGACTGTCTTCCCTGGGGACACCCCAGGGATCCTGCCTTCAGGATGCTCTCCTCCTGAGTCTTTGGAGTGTCCTTGGTTCCCAGAGTCATGAACACTGGCCATTCGCATGAAGACAGGGAGGCAGCGGGGAAAGAGGGTGACAGCTTATAGTTGGAGACCTGGGTTGTGTGACAGCTTGTGGTTGGAGAGCTGGGTTGTATGCTTGGCTCTGCTGGTGAGTGACGTGTCATGTGGCCTTGGGGACACATCACTCTACCTCTCAGGGACACATTTTCCTCATTGATACAATGACCGTTTTTCTAAGTGGTCGCTGGGTTCTGGGCACGGGGTCGGGTGATGTCACTGCTTCAGGCAGCCTTCAGCTGGGTGGGGAGACACTTACTTTCCCTGTAGTGTCCCCTGGGATGTCCCCAGGGGAGACAGTCCCCACTCAGGACTGAGATTTGTGGAGAATCCAGCCTCAGATCCAGCAAAGCCATGGGCACGTGGTGGCAAACCATCCCTCCTCTGCAAGCAGAAATGCCGTCCTCCAGGACACAGGGTCTGTGGTCCTCCCTCCAGCCCCTGTCCTTGAGCAGATGCTTTCTAAGAACCAGCCAAATTTTCCAAGCCTGCTGTCTCACTCCAGCTCTCTAATCCATCCCTCTCATCCATGCCAGAGGGATGCCGGGGCTGGGGTGGGGGGAACAAAGGAGCAGACATGGGGTCATTGGTTCAGCCAAGGAAGGCTTCCTGGAGGAGGAGGCGACATTCACATTTGAATGATACATGCGAGTCAGTTGGTAGAAGGAGGTGGGGAGGAGGAAAAGGACTGAAGACATTTCCAGAGAGCCAGGAATCCACCGGTCATCTGGCCCTTACAACACCAGCTCTGGCTCCCTCCCAGATGCTGGCTGATGCTCAGAGGAGGCCCACCGCCCGGAAGGCTGCCAGCCGCCGAGGTCTATGGCGGGGACGCCTTTGCACCCTCTGCTGGCACGAACTCTTTGCCTAGCCCACAGCTGACTTGATGTCGTGAGCTAGCCTTGGGGAGAGTTTTCCAGCAGTCAGCAGGATGTCTCTCTGGGATCCCCAGAGATTTAGATCAGAGCTGATAGAGCCTGGTCTCTGCCAGGGATTGCTGGAAGGGATGGCACCTCTCTGCCTCCCACCCCAGGGGCTGCCTACGGGTAGAACTCCCAGCTCTGTCTGCCCCAGTGAGAATCCTTATTGAGTCTAGACTGCAGGGCAGTGGGAGAAGACAGATAGTCTCATCACCGAGACTGTGCAGGGAAGGCGTAGTCTCATGGGGGAGTCTGAGCAGGCCTGCTGAGCGAGCCTGGCATGTTCCTGGGTAGATTCCTAAGTAGGGGTGCATGGAGGTGAGACCTAAAGCAAGAGAAGGAATGTGCTCATTGAAGGATGGGGTGAGTTAGGACGGGCCCAGACCGGATTCTAGACAAAGGCCTGGAGGGAACAAAGCCTGCGGGGTTAGGGAGCTTTGTCCAGTAGGGAGCAGAAAGGAGGCCAGGTGGCTGGTGCCTGCAGGGGAGAATGGGAGGCTGAGTGACAGGATGCTGAAGGGCTGCCGGGGTTTTGTTCTTCATCCTAAGAGCAGCAGGGAGGCTTATCAGCGGGATGCTAATAGGAGTGGGTTTGTGTTTTGAAAAGAAACATCACCCTCTCTCTCTTTTTTTCTTGCTGCACCATGCAGCTTGTGGAGTCTTAGTTCTCCAACCAGGGATTAAACCCAGGCCCTCAGCACTAAGAGCGTGGGGTCCTAAGACCCCTGAGAGCCAGGGAGTTCCTTAGCGACATCGCCCTGGAGGAGAACGGGCGGGTAGAGGAGACGTCCGCTGTGGCTGGACCCCTCTGCTCAGAGGTTATTGCAGCACATCAGGGAGGCCTGATTGGTGGAGGTGGTGGTGAGCAGGTGGCAGGTCTGGAATTTTCTGGAATGCACGCAGGCCGTGAGGGAGAGGGCATGTCAGCTTGAGGAACCCCAGGCTCAGAGGCGGGGTGGGGGGTTGCCCAGGCCTGTGGAGTGGAGCCAGCGTTGTCTTTCCTGCTTTTTCAAGGTAGATCCTGGCATCAGAAAGCGCCAGAGCAAGAAGCAGCCTTGGAAATCAACTCATCCATTTACAAAGCAGAGAAAGAGACACAGGCATAGAGAACGAGCATGTGGATCCCGCGGGGGCAAGGCGGCAGTGAGATGAATTGGGAGACTGGGATCTACACACATACACTACTGATGCTTGCGTAAAACAGGCCACTAGTGAGAGCCTTCTGTGCAGCACCGAGAACCCTACTCCGTGTTCTGTGTCGCCCTAAATGGGAAGGAAATCCAAGACAGTGGGGAGATATGTATACCTGTGGTTGCTTCACTTTGCTGTTCAGCAGAGACTAACACAACAGTGTAAAGCAACTGTGCTCCAATAATAATTAAAAGCAAAAAAAAAAAAAAAAAAATCAACTCATCCAATTCTTAGATTTTATAGATAAGGAAACCCAAGCCCCAAGGGGTGAAGGCTTTAGGGGCCAGAGACTACCTGGGGAGTTAATTAATTAACAGACTGGTCTAGGCATACATAAACACAGCTCTGGTGACCCCTAGAGAGTGGGACAAGTGTTTGTTCAGGAGGTCGACCGCTTGGCAGAAGTCCCTCCAGCCGCTTTCCCAGCCCCCTTGCCTGGTTGGCTCCCGTCTCAGCCACGGCCTGGGGTTAGAGGATCCAGATGTCCAGGGCCACCGAGACCGGCTAGATTTCCCCACGTCGTGGGTTCCCAGTGTTGGGACTAGTAGGTCAGCAGGCATGCGGGAGGGGGCAAGTGGCAGGGAAGGAGAGCCACCCTGTTCTTTAGGTGAGTTTTCCAGCATCTGAGCTTAGGGAGAAGCCTGAATCCCCAGGTACCGCAGTGGGGCGGAGCCTGGCAGCTGAAACCAGAAAGTGAAAGCTGTTCCCCTTGTGCCTGAATATAAGGACCTTGGTGTTTATTTATTTTTTTGTTATTTTTAATTATTTTTGATTTTTTCCTTTTAACTTTTTTATTTTGTATTGGAGGCTAGCCTATTGATGGGCTTCCCAGGTGGTGCTAGTGGTAAAGAACCCACCTGCCAATGCAGGAAACTTAAGAGATGCAGGTTCCATCTCTGGGTTGGGAAGATTACCTGGAGGAGGACATGGCAACCCACTCCAGTATTCTTGTCTGGAGAATCCTGTGGGCAGAGGAGCCTGGCGGGCTACAGTCCGTAGGGTCACAAAGAGTTGGACACGACTGAACTGACCTACCAAGCACAGCATGTGCAGCTGATTGATAATGCTGTGGCAGTTTCAGGGGAACAGCAAAGGGACTCAGCTGGACATATGCATGTATCCATTCTCCCCCAGACTCCCCTCCCATCCAGGCTGCCACACGACACTGAGCAGAGCTGAACCGTGGTGTTTAGAATTGAATGCTGTGACAAGGTATGACATATATTATCCAATACCGTGCTGAGTCCAGATGTAAAAGACCATTCTGAAGACGTGTTGGTGTGGGGGCCAAAATGTTGGAATTTTCACTTTTGTTTTTTTTTGAGAAAAGCAGGCTATTTGAAATTGGGCTTGCATTAGGAAATTCCCGAACACGTTTTCGGGCAGCTGCGTGAGTAGTGCGTGGTCAGAGTCATCTGACTTTGTGTCTGAGGAGTCCTCAGGGTCCCAGAAGGACCCGGGGTCTCTGTTCTCTGCAGCTGCCTCCTTGAGGGGAAGCTTGGAGAGGCTCTGGAGTCATGCAACCCTGGGCTGGGGTGTGCGGGGGGCACAGCCATGTCCTTGCTTCACTGACCACCTGTGTGACATCCGTGCTCACCTCTCTGAACCCCAGGTTCCGGTTTTGCTAAGTGGGGCTGGGAATCCCTATTTCACAGTGCCATCATGAGTATGGAATGAGATCATGGGTGGAAAGTGCCTAATAGATGGTTCAGGGTTGAAAAGGAGTGTTCAGTCAATTTACATTCTGCTGTGATTTCTCACTCTGGGACCCTGACATCAACCAAGATCGAGGCAGGTTGGATCAGGAACAGAACCTTCTTCTTCAGCTCCGGCCAGTCCTGGCTGTCTCTGGGGGTTACTGCCATGGCAACGGGTCGGTGGAGCGGCGAGGATGCCCCGGGGCAGCTGAGCGGCCTGCTGGCGCCTGGAGCGGGCGTGGAGGCATCCTGATTAACGGCTGCCTGAGCCACCGGCTTCGTCTCAGGCCACCCTCAGGGATGGGTGTAGGGTGCGGAGAATTTCTTGCCCAGGGCTGGGGAGAGCGGCCCTCGCTGGGACGTGCCAGGGCCCTGGGGCTGGGCACAGTGACAGGAGCCGCAGAGTCTCCAAACTGCCGGGGTGGAGTGTGAGGTCCTGGCAATCAGCGCCTCTCTGAGCGACCCAAGACAGAACAAACGGGTAATAAATGCCTGCAGCGTGGCCGGCAACGGGGCGTTCCTTCCCCGAAGGTTCGTTTCCACAACAATCCTGGGCGATAAGTATAATCTCCCCCAGCAGGGAGGTGGATGCCAAGGCCCAGAGACCTTGCTTATCGTTCATGCTTAACGCATGAATCGTTCATGCTTAATGCACAGCTAGGGTTTGCGGCTGAGATGATTCTGATTTCAGTCCTGCGTTCTTCCTACCACCGCGTGTTATCTGTCGTCTGTCCAGCTCTCAGAGATGTGTCTGGTTTATCCCTCTGTGGCATTTCTAGTCCCTGGGAAGGTGCTTCACATATATTAAGTGAAACTGAAAGTCACTCAGTACTGTCCCACTCTTTGTGACCCCATGGACTGTAGTCCATGGGATTCTCCAGGCCATAATACTGGAGTGGGTAGCCTATCCCTTCTCCAGGGGATCTTCCTGACCCAGGAATCGAACTGGGGTCTCCTGCATTGCAGGCAGATTCTTTACCAACTGAGCTAGGGCAGCTCCACATATATTAAGGGTTCAGTTAAAAATTATTGGACCAACGAATTGCTGGGGATCATTGTGGTGCCATTTTTCAGAAGTTTGTCTTTAATGGGAGGATAATTTACAATTCTGCTATGGCAGTGGCATTCATCACCATGATGTTCCCTCTGTCTGTGTCTCCATCGCTGCCGTGTAAATAGGTTCTTCCTGACCACCTTTCTGGGTTCCATATATATGCGTTAATGCACAATATTAATTTTTCTCTTTCTGGCTGACCTCACTCTGCCCAACAGGCTCTAGGATCACCCACCTCATTAGAAATGACTCAAGTGCATTCCTTTTTATGGCTAAGTAATATTCCATTGTACATATGTATGTAGTATCATGTTTTACAGGTAGAGTCCTAAAAGTTGGCCAGGTAACTGTGCATGTACGTGGGCTTCTATCAGACCCTTTGAGGGGAAAGAGAGACTTAGGCCTTAGTGACTTGGCTTTCAGCCTCTCTTTACCAGCCAGTTTTCCCGTGAGCTCTAGTCACACTGGATTCCACCCTGAACGTGCATTAAAATGCCCCTCTGTGCCCTCTCTCCTAGTTTTCCCTGACTTGGAATATTCTCATTTCCGTCTTTTTCTTGAGGATTCCCATACCCACCTTCAAGTTTCAAATGCCCCCTTCGTGATGTTTCCCTTGATGCCTTTAAGGCAACACCTCTCACATTTCTTTAAATTTCAAGTGAACAGCAAAGGGACTCAGCCAGACATGTACATGTATCCATTCTCCCCCAGACTCCCCTCCCATTCAGGCTGCCACGTAACACCGAGCAGAATGGGACCTTGGTGTTTAAAATTGAATGTTGTGACAGGGCCTGACAGATGTTATCAAACACTTTGCTGAGTCCAGATGTAAGAGATCATTCCGGAAATGTTTGTGCGTGGGCCAAAATGCTGGGATTCTCTCTCTCTCTTTTTTTTTTTTTTGAGAAAAGGAGGCTGCATATTTGCAATTGGGATTGCGGCTCTCTAAATCTCCATACCACCTGTGGGTCTCTTTGGCATGTCCTTGGTGACATTCTGCATTGCAGTCTGTCTTCCGCGGATGCCTTCCTCCCCTTACAGACACGCGCTCCTAGCAGGCCCTGACTGTCTTGATGCTGTGTCTTCTGGGGCGTCTGGCCCACTCACACCCAGCAGTTGTAATGAGTGTGGATTTGAGTGGCTCTGACTTGGAGCAGGGCTCCCCACCCCGGGTCCCCTGTCACCCTGACACTCTGGCATAGGGCTGGGTTAGCAAGGAGTCAGGCTAGAACCCGGCAGGGCTGGGGTAGGGCCTCCAGCTGCCTTCTCTCCCCACGTGTGGGCTGAGAGCAGCCTCTCCAGGGGCCTCCCTGACCTCTGCTGACCTTCACTGGGGCTGTTTTCTCATTCTCTTGGGTCAGGCTGAGAAAAACAGGAAGAATCATTAAGAGATAGAGCCTTCCGAGCCAGCAAGATGATGCCTGATGCTTTTTACAGACCCTGAAAGCTTTGTTTGTGCGCTGCAACAAAAGAGTGGGCCTTTCCTGCCGGCTTCGGGGAGAAGCTTCCACTAACCTGGATCCAGCCCAGCACCACGCCCAGCTCACTTTGCTCCTCTTCCACTTCCTTCCACACTTAGAGTCTCTAGTGTTTTCCACACTTCAAAAGGGTAGAGTGGTAGCCAGAGTCTCTCCCCGAGGCATCATCTCAGTCCTTGCTACTCAAAGTGTGGTCCCTGGACCAATGGTGCAGGAGGCTTGCTAGAAAGGCAGCTCCTAGGTTCTGGGCCTTAGCAAGGTCCCCGGGGAATGGGTTTGCCCATTAAAGTTTGAGAAGTGTGGCTCTAAGTCACTGAGAAAAAAAAGAGGTGGCATCTGAAGCCTGAAGAGGGAAAGTGATCAGCCCAAGATTAATGTGGTTCCACACACACCTGGTGGAGAGCTGCTGGACGCCAGTCCTGTGCTAGGCGTGGTGGGTGAAATCGAAAGCAGAGCTCCTGGTGTCTTCAGACTCAGTCATTCTTTCTTGGGGGGCTTCCCAGGTGGCACTAGTGGTAAAGAATCTGCCTGTCAGAGCAGGAGGTGCAAGAGACAAGGGTTCGATCCCTGAGTCAAGAAGATCTCCAGGAGTAGGAAATGGCAACCAACTCCAGTATTCTCGCCTGGAAAATTCCACGGCCAGGAGCTCAGGGGGCTACAGTCTGGGGCGCAAAGAGTTGGATGCGACTGAGCACCACGTGTATATTCTATCTTGCACCGAACTCGGCCTTGCTGACCCCGGGGCCTCAGCAAGTGTTTATTGAGTGAATAAGACTCTTGAATTCCAGCCCTGGGGTTTCTTCCACTTCACTGCAGCTGCCTTCTATAATTACCAGGCTTCTTGAGTAACCTGTAGCACTTTCAGACAGAAATAAACACGTTTCTTAAGGAGGGATTTAGAGAGCGGGCTGTATCCTTGGTTTTACCAACTCTGGGCTGCAGAATCCCAAGACTCTAGTCGTAAGAAAAGGTTCGGGTGATCCAGAAATCCATGTATCAAAAATGATGGAGGGAGCGCGTCTGTACCAAAGCAAGGTAGATGTCTCTGAGGGCTTCCCTGGTGGCTCAGTGGTAAAGAATCTGCCTGCCAAAGCAGGAAACCTGGGTTCGATCTCTGGGTCAGGAAGATCCCCTGGAGAAGGAAATGGCAACCCACTCCAGTGTTCTTGCCTGGAGAATCCCACGGACAGAGGAGCCTGGCAGGCTCCGGTCTGTGGGGTCGAAAAGGAGTCTCACACGACTTAGTGACTAAACAACAGAAATGTCTCTGATGAAGTGATGTAGGACGTCTAACAGGTTCAAGTATCAGTGCCCCGCTCCACCTCGCCAAAGGTCTGCTGATAGTCCTCATGTCTGTGCTGGTACTCAATTACTTTTGTTAAAAGATAAATAACACTTCTGGCTCTTTTCTTTTTGTCCCTTTCCGACATTCAAGATGTCAAAGTGAGGACTTAGTGTGTCCTCTTCTGTCCAGATGGATGTCTTCTGAGTGTTTCAAGCGGCTCTTGTCCCCTGAAGTCCGATCTCTTCTGGAATGTCTCGTTCTCTCTTTAGGGGCTTTTCCATTGATTTAACATTTGCTGTTAGGCTTCCCAGGTGGTGCTGGTGGTAAATAACTTGCCTGCCAGTGAGTGGGTTTGATTCGTGGGTCGGGAAGATCCCCTGGAGGCAGGCAAGACCACCCACTCCAGTGTTCTTGCCTGGAGAATTCAATTGCCAGAGGAGCCCGGGGGACTACAATCCATGGGGTCACAGAGAGTCAGACATGACTAAGTGACTTATCAAATCACTTTTCTTTCTTTTTTTTTCTTTATGTGTTTTCAGAGATGCTAGACTTAGTAATTGGATTTTAATTTAAAAAATTGTATTATTTTATTTTTTAATTGAATATAATTGCTTTACAGGGTCATGTTAGTTTCTGCTGTACAATGAAGTGAATCAGCTTTAGGTATACACAAATCCCTTCCCTCGTGGACATCCCCACCCCCCAACCCCACCCATCTGGGTCCTCACAGAGCACCGAGCAGAGGGAGATGCTGCCTGTATTTCTGAAGACTTAGCTTCTCCCTTTTCTTGTTCATCAAAATGGTGACTGTGCAGTGCACCCTACTCTGCATCTGTGGTTCCTCTGGTTGCTGTGTTTTTTCTGAAAGCTAAGTATTATTCTGTGTGATGAAGGGGGATAGGTTTTAAACTTCTTTGCCTGGAAGCAGTCACATACCACCTTGTGTCCAAATTGTAAATTACTTTTCAGTTGGGGAAAAAAAACATGTTGCCATTGTAAGTTTCTCTAACAATCTTATTTTGCAGTAATAGCTTGGATGTCAACACTCTTCGAGGCCACTGAGATGGGTGCTAAGCTTCTCTTCTTTATTTATTTTTGTTGTCCTTGTCAAACTCTTAAAATATTGTGCACTGGTGTTTTCCAAAGCACAATGATACAAAGTGGTGTTATTCTTGGGAAAGTTAGAGACAAGAACTGAGGAATCCATCTGTGCCTTGCGTTGGTCAATTTACTGGCATCTAGAATAATTGTGCTCTTTTTTTAAATAATAAAAATAGCAGTTGCTCATTTTTTGTGGCTTTTTCTTAACTTTGTCAGACACTATTTAGTGTCATCAACAGGGCTTATATCACTGACTCGCTGCCACCGCACTGTGAGATCCACGTACTGTACAGAGGAGGGGACGAGCCGGGGCAGCATTGAGTAACTCGTGTAGCTGGTACTGCCAGCAGCAGGGCGTGAGCTTTGGTTGCTGAGACCCTGGACCGTGGGCCCTTGCCCTTTCCATGTCTTGCCTCTGGATGTGGTGGTCACTCTGGATCTCAACATTATGTTGCTGACATGTTTTTTTCCCCCCAATAAGTCTTTTCCTCCTAGACTAGTGTTTCAGTTGTATATTATTGTATAGCTCACTCACTGGCTCACTCTCTCAGTTGTGTCCAACTCTTTGTGACTCTTTGGACTGTGCCCTCCAAGTGCCTCTGTCCATGGAACTTTCAGGCAAGAATGCTGGAGCGGGTTGCCATTAACGCCTCTGGGGGATCTTCCTGACCCAGGGATTGAACCTGCGTCTCCTACATTTTCTGCATTACAGGCAGATTCTTTACCGCTGAGCCTTCGAGGAAGCCCATTATTGTATAACAAATAGTCCCAAACATCAGATCAGATCAGTCGCTCAGTCGTGTCCAACTCTTTGCGACCTCATGAATCGCAGCACACCAGGCCTCCCGGTCCATCACCAACTCCCGGAGTTCACTCAGACTCACGTCCACCGAGTCAGTGATGCCATCCAGCCATCTCATTCTCTGTTGTCCCCTTCTCCTCTTGCCCCCAATCCCTCCCAGCATCAGAGTCTTTTCCAATGAGTCAACTCTTTGCATGAGGTGGCCAAAGTACTGGAGTTTCAGCTTTAGCATCATTCCTTGCAAAGAAATCCCAGGGCTGATCTCCTTCAGAATGGACTGGTTGGATCTCCTTGCACTTGTGTTAAAAGATAAACTGAGGCATATCAAAAATTCTGAATGTATTTGAGCAAAAAATCCATTCTAATTGGGCAGTGCCACACTTCCTAACCAGAAGTGCTTAGGAGTACTCCACCCACTGAAACTAGGGCCAAGACTTTTTTAGAGAGGATGCAGAAAGAAAGCAGGAAAATATTTGATTGGTTAAGGCTTAAGCAGTTGCCATATTTGAGAAAACCTAGTTGGTTGTGATTGACGGTCCTTAGGTTTTGATTTCTTAACCTTGAGGCATTTCAGGGTTAAGTTCTGGTTTGCTGAGAGCGGCTACAAGGCATTAGAGCTGACTCAGTCTAATGGGTCAGCTCCTTGTCCCCAACATGGCTTCACTGGACAGTTCTCTTGCTGTGGATCAGACAATTCAAAGGATCTCAGGGCTCCCAGGAGCGTGAAAGCAGAAGCTGCCAGACCCTCTTAAGGATTCGGTCTGGAACTGGCATCATTTCTGCTACCTTCCTTTGGTTAAATTATGTCACAGGACAGGCACAGATTCGGGGGTGGACTGCTCCAAGGTGTGGTTCATTGGGTCTCCTGATTGGAGACAAGCTGTCACAGCTGGCCAGCGTGAATTGTCTGGTATAGGACAGTGCTTGCGCACTGAGTCTGGAGGCCAGATGCGGATTAAAACCCTGGCTTTGTCCCGTTTCTACTGTGTGATGTTAGATAAGTGACTTACACATCTCTCAGCATCCAGTTCTTTCCCTGTAAGAGTGGCGAGCTAGTAGTTTATTCCTTTCATGGACTGCAAGAATATCAAACCAGTCCATCCTAAAGGAAGTCAACCCTGATTATTCATTGGAAGGACTGTGGCTGAAGCTGCCACATTTTGGCCACCTGATGTGAAGAGCTGACCCACTGGAGAAGACCCTGATGCTGGGAAAGGTTGAAGGCAAAAGGAGAAGTGGGTAGCAGAGGATGAGATGGTGGGATGGCATCACCAACCCAGTGGACGTGAATCTGAGCCAACTCCAGGAGATAGTGGAGGACACAGGAGCCTGGCGTGCTGCGGTCCATGGGGTCGCCAAGAGTCGGAGACGACTTAGTGACTGAGCAGGAACCATAAGGTAGGTCACAGTCATGGTCACTGATGGAGTATCGCTCTGTGCCAGGCACCGTGCTAAGCACTGCACATTTCTGACCTCTCAGAGACCCTGTGGAGTGGCTCCCATTGTCTTTCAGATCAACAGGGAAATTCGGACACAAGGAGAGGATGTCACTCGCCCAAGTTCACCCAGCTGGTAAGGGATGGCACTGGGATTTGAATCCAGGCTCCCAAGTCTGTGCTCTTCATCACGCTCTGCGTTTCTCGAGTGGCTCCGTGAGACAGCGATGACACAGGCGGGTAAGGCGCTCGGCGCGGCGTGTGGTACAGTGTAAACGTACCGAGTCGGCAGTGGTTATGAACGTCCGCGGAGGCGCATCACCCTGAGAGGCCCAGCGTCGTCATCATCGTCTTTCACTCCTTGGCTAAAATGAGTACAAGCTGTTCGTCTCATTGAAAATCACGTGGTCCAGTGTAGCATTCCCATTTCAGACGTATTTGGGCTCATCTTCCATGTAGTTTCCTGAATTTGCTTTTGTCTGCAGCAGGGGGAGTCTCAGGCTTTCCTTCTAGGAAATCATCCTGGATTGATGCTCAGCCTCCAGCATGTCGCTGTGGATGAAAATCTATCTGTCCTCTGAAGATACGGCTGATTATCTGGGCTTTAGCGCCTGAAGCTCCACGGCTCTGTTTAAGACCCACTGGGTTGCTCAGAGCGATATGGGGTATTGAAACCTGTAGGTTTGTAATATGTGTTCATATTCTTCTGCCCTTGTCTCTTGGTTTTCAGATTTGAGCCATTTCCTGACATTGTGAATCTGTTTGTATATCTGCTTCCTCTTTCTCTCTTCTAACGTATGAACTGTTAGCTGTCTGCTGGGACTTTTTTTTTCTCTCATAGAATGAAGGCAGCCTTTCTGATCCTTGGGTCTGGCTAAGCATTACTATAGGGCTTCCCAGGGGGCATTAGTGGTAAAGAACCTGCTGCCAATACAGAAGATGTAAGAGATGCAGGTTCGATCCCTGGGTGGGAAAGGTCCTCGGGAGGAGGGCGTGGCAACCCACTCCAGTATCCCTGCCCGGAGAATCCCGTGGGCAGAGGAGCCTGCGGGCTATGGCTCATGGGGTTGCAAAGAGTCAGACACGACTGGAGTGACAGCTCGGACGCAGCACGGTTATGGCTGCAAAGGAAAAGGGTTATCCCCCCTTCCTCTTTGGTTCTCTTCCGTTACATCTAACGCAGCAGCAAGTCCCACTGACTGTGCCTCCAGACCATAGCCTCAATTTGTCTCCTTACTCGCCATCAACTCTGGTGCCTCTTTCAAACGTCTTCCGTCTGAACTACACAGAAGCCCCCTCCCTGGGGTCCCAGCGTACACGCTTCCCCACCTTTGGAACACTTTCCATGCAGCGTTTGACCTGATCTTGAGAACTTTCATCCAACTATGCCATTCCTTTGCTCAAAACCCTCCAGGGGTCTCCCATGGCGTTTGCACTTAGCGCGGACCTGCCTGATCTGGGGGTACTTCTTCAACCTCGGCCTCCGGCCCTCTTCGGGCTGGGTGTTCTTTGCAGCACTCCTCACTGTCTGGAACTATTTCCTGTTTGTTGTTTGATCTAACCTCCATCTCCTGTCCCCACCAATTCCCCCTCCTGCAGAGAAAGCAAGCGACCAGGGCAGAGACTTTCCTTCTCACTGTCCTGTACCCAGCGTGTGAAACGTGCCTGTCACATGGAATTTTGCGAGTGAAGGCAGAAGCTGCTCCTTTGTAGGGAACTCTAACTTCTTATATGAACCGTTTCCATAGCCTTGGCTTGTTTTTTTGACTGAGCAGCGAGGCACGTGGTGTCTTAGCTTCCTGACCAGGGATCAAACCCGTGCCCGCTGCGGTGGAAGTGGGCCGCCAGAAAGTCCCCATAGCTTTGGCTTTTCATCACAGGGACGGGAATCTCTTGAATCCTGGCTCAGCTACAGAAGAAGAATCTTCCATTTTATATAAAAAAAATCAGCTACCTTAGATTTCCTAGAGCTCCTGGTGATGTTCTCCCAAGTCATTCCATGAGCGATGTGTGAAGCTGGGGGGAACGCAATGATTTTCTCTGTCTCATAACCCTCTCACGGGCTGTCTTTCTCTGTCATCCCTGCCCTCCATGGTGAGTGGGTTGGAGGGAATGACCCGTGACACAATACAGCCAATATTTTCTCCTCGAATAGTCTCCTTTTTTTTTTTTTTTAATACTGTTTATTTTTTAACAGAAGGATAATTGCTTTGCAGTACTGTGTTGATTTCCACCAAGCATCAACATGAATCAGCCGTAGGTTGACCCGTGTCCCCTCCCGCCTCCCCCCTCCCACCCCACTAGGCTGTTCCTGAGCCAGGTTTGAGTTCCCTGAGTCATACAGCACATTCCCATTTGCTCCCAAATAGCCTCTTAATCGCCATCCATCGGCAGTGACTCTTTCTCATCAATCTCTCTTACCCTTCTCCTGGCGAGCCGGTCCCTGTGTCGCTGCTTTCCAGTGGAGATCACTCTGAAACCTGAACGCTGCACGCTGGCCCTGTGGCTTGGGGCTGTGTGTCGCTGGTCTGCAGTGGAGATCACTCTGAAACCTGAACGCCGCACGCTGGCCCTGTGGCTTGGGGCTGTGTGTTGCTGGTTTGCACTGGAGATCATTCTGAAACCTGAACACCGCGTGCTGGCCCTGTGGCTTGGGTCTGTGTCCTGTGTCTTCACCTTTCATCACAGTGATCCTTTTCCACGAGGAGTTTCATTTCCTTCACAAAGCTCGTGTTGCCCTACTGTTCATGTGCTTCACACACTTTCCATCTCAGCCCCTATTGATCCTAATCGATTTTTCTAATGATTTAATTAATTTCAGAGCAGTTTGAAAGTAGCAATGAAAAGGAACAGAGAAGAAATAAAAATAATTGGACCATTAAAACATTCGACTGTTTCTGGATCTACATCATAAGAGATAAAACCAGAAAGGGCCTTGAGCAACAAGGCCCGTGAACAGTTTTCGGTGAAGATAACTTAGCCAAGTGGAAACAATACAGAAAACGAATGTGACTTCTCATCTATTGTTTCAGATGACTGCAAGGTTGCCATTGAGAGAGGAGACACCTGGGAGAAGAAAGCAAGGAATAGGCTAGGCTTAAAAACACTTTTGAGGAAAGAACTTTGTGTGTGTGCTGAAACAGGAAGCTGTGTGGAAGTGTAATCGAAAGTGGGGTCCAGCTGCTCAAGAGCCAATAAAGAGGCCAGGTTGGTGAGAAGGAAAATTCGCTCTATTTTGGATGCCAGCAAACCGCGGGGAAGGGTGGACTCCCGTCCAAAGGCCGATTCCCCCCCACTGACAATCAGGGGCAGAAGCTTCTGTGGGCTGACGGAGGGGCTGCACGCCGAAACAGCACAGTCAGCTCTGAGAGTCATCTTGAAACGGGTCATCGGCGGTCTGACCAGCGTCATCCTGATTCTTTTAAAAACTTTTTAGTTGGAGGATCACTGCTTTACAGTATTGTGTTAGTTCCTGCCATGGATTCTTTTAGGGGTCGTTAAGCTTCAGTTCCAAGGTCAGTTTGTTTCCATTTCTTGAGGCCAGTTCCTGGAACTGTGGCAGCTCATGTCAAGACTACAGCCTGGTCTTCTTGCAGTTCGCTTCTCCACCTGGTGGGAGTTTCCGTATCTGTGAGGCAGCTCGTCGGACACGGCTCAGAGTGTTGTACACAGCCCTTGAGAAGGAACCAGCGGGCCTCGACTACGCCTAATGACCGTGCGGTTTTTATTTGGTCTCCTTTGCCAGTGTCCCTTTGCCTCTGTGCTTTTCTCACTTCGCTGATTAAACCTATTCTTTGGCTACAGCTTTTCCACAGACAAAAGCCAGGCAGAGTATATGGCAGGGGCTCGGTGTGTGTGTCGGGGGGAAGGACAGTTCAGTTCAGTTCAGTTCAGTCGTGTCCGACTCTTTGTGACCCCGTGAACCACAGCACGCCAGGCCTCCCTGTCCATCACCAACTCCTGGAGTCCACCCAAACCCACATCTATTGAGTCAGTGATGCCATCCAGCCATCCCATCCTCTGTTGTCCCCTTCTCTTCCTGCCGTCAATCTTTCCCAGCATCAGGGTCTTTTCAAATGAGTCAGCTCTTCGCATCAGGTGGCCAAAGTATTGGAGTTTCAGCATCAGCATCAGTCCTTCCAATGAACACCCAGGCCTGATCTCCTCTAGGATTGAATGGCTGGGACTGTAGGATCCTGCTCTTTTCAGAAGCATATAAACAAAAGTCTGTCAGCTTTTTCAGGAAGGTGGATTGCTAAGAAACCGTGAACCTGGATTTAAAAAGCTGTTGAGTATTGAGACCTAAAGCAAGTTTCAGGCCAGCATCCTTGCAGCAGCAGGAGGCAGAAGATGGCAACCCCTAAAGTGTGCAGGCTCCCCAAAATCCACTTTAGGCACGGCCGGGATGGATAATGGAAAAGGGAGCCCCTCCAAGAGGGAAGGGGCAGAGGCTGCAGAGAGCAGCCCAGAGAGGAGTTCCAACCAGAAAGCAGAATCGAGGTCGAATAAATGAACGTGACCTGAGGCCCCCATAATGCTCTCCCCTCGGGGGTTCAGACCTGCTCTGGGCCACGATTACTGTGTTTGTTTTTACCCTTTCTTGTCAAGGGCGTCCCTGGTGGCTCAGAAGGTAAAGCAGCCACTTGCAGTGCAGGAGACCCGGGTTTGATTCCTGGGTCGGGAAGATGCCCCGAAGAAGAGAATGTCTATCCACTCTAGCGTCCTTGCCTGGAGAATTCCATGGACAGAGGCTACAGTCCATGGGGTTGGAAAAAGTCAGACATGACTGAGGGAATTTCTTTCCAGGCAAGGAATTTCAGTGCTGTTACTCTGTCCCTGTGCCACGACTGTGTACTGGGTGCGTGTGGTAAGTAGTGGGTGCTGAGTTTCCACAAGGAGACCTCTCAGAGAATACTGCATCATTAGCATATTTTTTTTCCTCCTTTTTTTGGGCTGTTTCCCGAAGTTTGAGGCATCTCAGTCCCTGGCCCCAACCGGGGATTGAACTGGGGCCAAGGCAGTGAAAGCCTGGAATCCCTGGGCCACCAGGGAACTCGCACGCCACTGGCCATCTTGAGCTTTGGGCTGGACAGGTAAGTGTGAAGGGAAGACTGAAACTGGTATTTGCAGATCGGTGGAGCAGGCGGTGTTAGAGACTGGTACTGTTTACCAAACCCTGCTTCTTTTGCTTTATGATTATTTACACAGTAAATAGTAGTCCCTTGAAGTTAAATGGAGCCAAGGCACTGCGTTCTGCCTGCCAGTGAAACAGGACTTGAATTTATGGACGGTGCCTCCAGTTTTTGCCCCCACAACCCTTGAGGCCTCCACACTGCAGAGAAGTCAGTGGAGGGCTCTTTGGCCTCAAGGTCCTTGAACAACCACGTGGATCAGAGCCTTTGACACGCATTGGTGTGTGACATGAGCAGGATATAAGCCTTTACTATGTGAGAGAGCCCAGCAAACACACCTTTATCCTACCGAGGTTTTGGGATCACCTCTGATTACAATGAGCCTACATTGACCAATGAAGTAATCAAATTTGTGCAGAATGAAACATACAGGATACGCATTGGTTGCACCGCCTTCCAGTTTTTTTTGCACCGAGTATTTTCAGAGGGTCTTTGTAACTAAAAGCTGACTTCTGAGTGAGGCTGGATTTTCTCAATGCCGCATACTGTTCTTGTCCCCTGAAGTCAGGGAGTCCCCAGGTATCAACATTATTGAGTGTCTAAACTGGGAACTGCTACTTACTTGCTGGGCCTCAGTTTCCTCATCAGGAAATGGGTATAATGAAGACCTGTCTCGGGATGTGGTGAGAATTAAGCCCATTAATTCAAGTGTTGTGCTCAGCACAGGATCTGGTCATATACCATGCTCAATAAATGTTTCATCACTATCATGATCATCGTAAATTGCAAGGCTTTGGTGGGCTGCCGTCCGTGGGGTCACACAGAGTCGGACACGACTGAAGTGCCTTAGCAGCAGCAGCGGCAGCAGCAGCAGCAGGGATACACAGCACTGAGTGAGACAGACACAGTCTGGCCTTCTGAGATATCTGCTCATTTCACGGCCCTGAGTTTTGGTCTTGAACTTGTTCAATACAGTGTCTTTTAAGTCCTTTTTTTTTTTTTTTGGCCATGCCACATGGCATGTGGTATCTTAGCTCCCCAGTCAGGGATCGAACCTGCACTCCCTGCATTGGAAGCACAGAGTCTTAACCACGGAACTGCCAGGGAAGTCCTTCAGTCCTTATTTTAAGAGAAAGACATTGCCCTTCTCCAGAAGACTCCTGAAAACATTGGCTGGGGTTGTGTCTGTTGTCTCCCTCTGAGCGTTCTGAGTCAGTGCGTCCCCTTAAGTGGCTTTACACTGCGCGTGCAGCATTTGTCTGTACTCTGGGGCAACTGGAGTGGGAGGACTAGAGGGAGATCAGGATGTGCATTGGTGGAAAGAACCACTTCTGGCTTAGAGCCACGTCCTCCCTAGAGCACTGGGATAGCCACGGCTGCCTTCGTGCCTACAGAAGTCGATTTTGCTTCTTTTCCTGTCTCCGTTCCCAAGGTACACTGTCCAACCGTCTCATTTCTAATGATGTGTAGGCAAGACTTGCGAGATGCAGCAGGTTTAAAAATCTCTCCTTTTTAAATTTTCAATGATTTATTTTGGCTGTGCTGGGTCTTTGTCGTGGCATGTGAGTTTAGTTGCCCTGAGGCATCTGGGATCTTAGTTCCTGGGCCAGGGATTGAACCTGTGTCTCCTGCATTACAAGGCAGATTCTTAACCACTGGACCAAGTGGAAGTGTTGGTCGCTCAGTCATGTCTGACTCTTTGCGACCCCATGGATGGTAGCCCATCAGGCTCCTCTGTCTGTGGGATTCTCCAGGCAAGAATACTGGAGCGGGTTGCCATTCCCTTCTCCAGGGGATCTTCCTGACCCAGGGATCAAACCCAGGTCTCCTGCATTGCAGGCAGATTCTTTACCGTCTGAGCCACCAAGGAAGTCCCCAATCCCTTCCTTAAAAAGAAATACATTAACCTATGAGAACAGAGATTGACACTGCGCCAGTGAGGGCCTCATCCACCCGCTATGCTGTGCGTGTCGATGCCTGGTTTACTCGTGTGTCTGAGCTGGCGCCCTTGTGACCATATGGCTGGCATGGACCATCTCTCAAGCACACCCTCCTTAGTGATGTTAACTAGACAGGCTCACCCACTTGCCTTGGCATGCTTTGCAGATGACCCAAGCTGCAAACACCAACACATATAAGACATATGCTCTCTTCTTTGTATAATTCCAGGCACCAAAATATGCCTACACGTAGTGGGTGTGTGCATACAGACGCAAGTGTATTCTTTTCTGCCTGGTAGAAATATGCTTCTGTGAGGTTCCATCTACTCCCACACGGAACCTCCCTGGCTGGCACTTCTCCTAATTATTCCGTCCACTCCCTCCCCATGGACCCTTGGTGTGGATATTTTGGCACATTTGCTGGGTTCCTCCTCCTTTTTCTCTCCCTCTTTCTCTGCCTGCCTCCCACCCGCTTCCTCCTCTCCACGACTCTTTAGAAAATTTGTTAAACTATACACTCTTTATTATTAATGTATATGTATGAAAAATTCTTCCTAGTTACAAAAGTGCATGGTTATAAAATCATCTCCATACAAAGGTTGGCATCGTCCCACTCCCCGCCCCGCCCTAACCCTCCCGCCCCCAGACCATAGTCCTCCACCGTCGAGAGAGCTCCCTGGGTCCAGACTCTC
Source organism: Bos javanicus (assembly GCF_032452875.1). Lineage (NCBI taxonomy): Eukaryota > Metazoa > Chordata > Mammalia > Artiodactyla > Bovidae > Bos > Bos javanicus. The sequence continues at coordinate 80,899,639 of NC_083882.1, read as the reverse complement.
CAGCCAGTGTGCTGCGGCAAACTCGAAGGTGCTCGGCAAAGGACCTTGCAGCCTGCCTCCTCCCCTCCCCTGCTGCCTCCTTCTGGAGCTGGGGAGAGCAGATGAGCTTCTCCAGCTTTGAGAAGATGTTCTTTGGAGGAATGGACAAGCGTGTCTCCCGGTACCCTTTCAGAGCTGGAACCAATGTCAGAGTGATACAAACAAAGACATCTCTAGGGGAAAATGGGGCCCTAGGTCTCCCCTGTTGGAGAAGTAGCTGTCCTGATCTGTTCAAATTCCATATACCAAGTTGCTCAAAAGGATCCGGTAAACTACAGCAACTTGGGTGTGTGTTCAGTCACTCAGTTGTGTCCAACTCTTTGCGACTCCGTGGACTGCAGCTCACCAGGCTCCTCTGTCTATGGGATTTCCCAGGCAAGGAGACTGGAGTGGGTTGCCATTTCATTCTTCAGGGGATCTTCCCCACCCAGGGATCAAACCCATGTCTCCTTAATCGGCAGGCGGATTCTTTACCATTGAGCCCCCCGGAATGCCCCTGGCAGGTAGGGGACCTTCATCAACAAGGGTTTCCTGGGAATCCCTGTGGGGATGGAGATACAGGTGAGGGTGTGTCATCAGGTGTGCACAGACGTGGTGTCTCTTCTAAAGAACAATTTTCTTGGCCTGGACCTTGACTGTGTAGCCCTGTTGGGTAGCTAAGCTTTGCTATCCTTGGGCTTGACATGCCGTTATCTTCTGTGATAAGCACAGCTCTCTGAGGGGTAGGGAGGCAGGCAGGATGTCATTAGGCTGCCTCAGTTACATACTCATCTCTCCTGTATTTTCTGAGCGGCTATTCCTACCCCTAGCCTGAAAGGCTTCCATCTTACTGTTGTAAGCCGTTCAGTAAATAGGCTGCTGAGTAGACCACATCAGAGAACTGAACTCAGGCTCTAGAGAGACGGGAGCCATATCAGGAGACACCAGCAACCACAGAGCCCCACGCACAGACACATGGACTCAGAGATACCCCAAGGCTCACACATTAACCAGCCTGGACAAAACCAAATGAAACCTTGCAGGAGCCACATCATGGATCCTTGGTCAGTAGGGTTGTGGGAACGATACCAGCCAGGACTGCTAGATTATTTCCAGAAGCTTCCTCTAGAGGCTTGCTTTGAGAGCCTGTTCAAGATGATGGTGATGAGGGGCAAGGGAGAAGCAGGGAATTCCACGCCAGAGGGAAATTAACTGCATTCTACATTGTGATTTATTAACTGGGGACCTTTTAGTAGCTGGCGAAGCATCTATTCTTTAAAAGCCTGTATCCTATTCAGAAAGGTTTGCCGTCAGTGGGAACTAAAGAGTATTATTAGAGAGAACATTTGATCTCAAGGGTTGGCTTGTTTGGTCTAGTCCTATGCAAAAAAAAAAAAAAATATCCTGTCTTAAAATATGTTAACTATATTTCAGCAAACCAGAGTCTCTAAGACATTATGATAGATGTATGTGATGCCCCTCTGTGGTAGGTTTAACTGTGTTAGGACTGTTATTTCTGACAGTTCTTCCCCACATACTCTTTTTGTTGTTGGCTGGACCCGCAGAGAGCGAACCTGGTCTGCCGGCCCCTGGACACAGTGGAAGAGGGTGGGCGCGGTCCTGCTCCCATCGTCAGGGAGCAGAGTTCTGGCCCAGACGTTGTACGTGAGACGCAGAGGAGACAAGGTTCAGGCAGCCCAGTTCCAGCAAAGTGTCGGGCACTCTCGGTGGATGAGCTCAGGCAAGCAGGAGTCGGGGAAGACTTCTTGGAGGATGCCCTGTCATTCTCCTCCCTTCATGGGTGAGGCGAGTTTACTGGAGCCGAGGGCAAGGTAGAAAGTCCCCGATTTAATCTCATCTCTGCCCATCTTGCCAGCATATGCGACTGGGTCCTAGAGGGGACCCCTGTCCTGCAGAGGCGACTGCTTCCTATTGCCTTTGTATCTCTTGCAACACAGACAGAAAGGCTTAGGCAGGATGGGGAGCACAGCTTTCTCTCCTGTTTCCCAGAGGTCTTATCTTCTGCACGACTGCCACCACGGCCACCAGCTCTGATGTGTCGTTGATAGTTTGCAAGTCAGGTGTCTTCTATGATTTGCCCTGATGCGAGTACCTCTAACCTGCAGGATGTCACTGCCCTTTATTTAGCCTGTCGACTGGGACCTTCATGGCTGGCTGTGAATTTAAGGGCCCCCCTGCCAAGCCCTCTCAGGCATTTTCTTCCTCAAGCATCCAGGAAGGCCCTGGAAAGCGGACCGAGATGGAGTTGAGTTGCCACCCTACCACACAGACGAGTCGTACCTGCTCCGGAGTCTACTTTTCCATCTGTAAAATAGGTGCAAGGGTGTTTGTGGTTTGCCTCCCACCCAGGTCGTGAAAAGTCAAGGAGAAGGAAAACAAAGCCCTTCACAAACCGTCCTGCGCTGAACAAAGACGGGAAAGCTCATGATCACGATGATGAGACCGACGACGACGAAGATGAAGTTGCTAACTGTGCTTTGCACATGAAGTTCCTTGATTTTTGACTGACCGGTTAGACAGGGTACCCTGAATGGAACTGCCCAGCCCCTTCCTTCTAGAGTAACCTGGGGTAGGAGACTCAACCCGCTCCAATTGAACCATCTGTAAAATGGGAGTAATTATACTCACTAGGCAGTGTTGCTGGGAGAATTGCAATCAATGAGTCGACAGACTTACAAGCGCCCCAGGAGAGTGCCGGGTCCTTTCCGGGAGCTTCATCCAATCGGAATTGAACTTAGAGGGGGTTAGAGGACATTGTAATGTCCCCCAACTTGAATGGGGTTTTATTTTGCTTGTTAAGTAGCATATGATTTAACCTGTCTGAGCCTTGGTTTCTTCATCTGTAAAATGGGCATGATGATGCTTACCTCAGCAGATTGTTGTGTGGGTGAATGGGAATTGTCTCTGGAGAGAGCCCTTCACCATGCCTGACTCCGGCAGGTGCTGGGCAGTGAACAGCTCTCTCACCCTCATGCTGAAACGGGCCCGTGTCTTCGCAGGAGGATCGAACCCTCCTGCGGTCACGACTGTGGTGGCCGTCTCCATCAGGCCTCGGGATCACGCTGCAGGGCTGCACCGCGGGGTGTCCTGAGGGACCCCTTGGTGTGGGCACAAGGAGTCACAGGATGGAGCGTCCCAGGGCGCCAGGACTCCTGCCCCCCTCTTCGGAAGCCCACGCTTGAGTGCCAGGCAGGAGGCGGGGGAGGGTGCGGGTGCTGCAGGGGTTTACTGCCTGGACCTACTCGTCTGCGGAGACAGCTGGCCATGTAGGATGGGGCAAGGGTGGTCAGCGGGAGGGGGTCTCACCTGGCGGCTGCCGGTAGCAGGAGGCTTAGGGGGCCGGCGCAGAGGCGTTGTCACCCTTCAGAGGCAGGGGTGCGCAAGGCCAAGAGCTGACGGATGGAGCGTCCGGGGGGAAGTTCTGGTCCCGTCCTGCTCCGGCTCTGTACTCTGAAGTCACAGTGATCGCTGTCACTCTCCACACGCCACGCGTGTCATCGGCTGGTGTCTGCCCTCCTCTGTCTACGGACAAAGCAGACGTTCCTGCTGATGAGGCACTTCACACATCGCCTCCGTTCTTGTAACGCTCTCGGATTTTCTCGACGGTAGACGACCCGTCCTCCGGGCCTCCATCACTTGACGTGCTGCCAAAACGCCTTGAAGGGAAGAGTTCCGGCTCCCCGCTCCTCTGCTGGAGCTCAGGGCCCTGGGGGCCAGGGTGGGGTCCGATCCAGCTGGCAGCCCCAGTTCCTAGCACAGCGCCTGCCCGCCCCCCGGAGACGCGCACACAAAGGTGGCTTCGTGACCCTGCCTGAGCCGCGACGGAGCTGACCGGGGCCCCGCGGAGCCGCAGCGGGCGGCCGGGGAAGGTGTCCGGCAGCCAGCCGGCCGTGGCGGTGGACGGCGTGGAGGGGCGCCGGGCGCCCGCGTCAGATCTCCTCCTCCTCGCTGGCCTTGCTCCAGCGATGGCAGCAGTTGGCGGTGATGCCCAGGAGGAAGTTGGTGGCCACGGACGCGATGGAGACCACGAAACCCACGAAGGCGATGAAGAGGTAATCGTCCAGGGTCAGGGTCAGGTGGCAGGCCTTGAAGCTCTCCTCCGTGAGCGAGAAGAGGGGGGCGCCCTCGACTTCCGGGGGCCCGCGGCACTCAGCCAGCTGAGAGTCTGCAACACAGAGACGGGGGCGGGGCGGGGGCTTGAGGCCCTGGAAGGGAGGGCGGGAGGGGAGAGCCCCCCACCCCGTCCAGGCGGAGCTGGGATTTTACTGAGTGAGTTCTGCGTGCCTCAAGTTTCACTCACCGTCTTTAGCGCCCTCAATAACCCTCAGCTCAAGGATTTTTCGACCTACTGAATATTTCTATAGAGGTGGCGATGACTGCTTGGAGACGTTAGTAATTTGCCTCAAGTCCAGTAGTCCTTGCTAGAGGCAGATCTGAGGCTTTGGGGGGATTTCAACATTATCTGCCTCTCACAATAACCTCCCAACCGGTTCCAGGCTTCTGCCCTTCAACCATCTCCACTCTGAGATGGTCCTTTTAAACAACAAGCCCTACCTAGAGACTGTCAACCTGAGGGAAGTCTAAGTTAAATAGAGAAAGAGAAATATTATAGGACATCGCAGATCCTAAAAAAAAAAAAAAAAAAGATGATGCAAATGAACTTACAAAACAGAAACAGACTCACAGACTTAGAGAATGAATTGAAGGTTACCCTGGGGGGTGCATGGGGTGGGGAGGGACAGTTAGGGAGTTGGAGAAAGTGTCAGTCGCTCAGTCGTGTCCGACTCTTTGCAACCCCATGGACTGTAGCCCACCAGGTTTCTCTGCTCATGAGATTTTCACCCAGGCAAGAATACAGGCGTGGAGAAACCATTCCCTTCTCCAGGGGGATCTTCCTGGCCCAGGGATCGAACCCGGGTCTCCTAACTTGCATAATATTGTACGTCAACTGTACATCAATATAAAGGAAATAAAAAAACAAGTGAAGCCTGCCAAGTCACTGTCTGCTTGGAACCCTCCCTGGCTTCCTCCGCTTCCCACAAGGACCTTCCCCGTCCCTCCTACTCTCCCCTCCTGGTTTGCTCTGCTCCATCCACTGTCACTTCTCAGTCCTTCTGCCTTCACCCGCTCGTCCCCTTCCAGGGTGAGGAGGGGGAGGCTTTGCATTTGCCCTAATCCTCTCGTCCCCTTGGGAGGGGGTTCTTCCTGCTCCGATCTCTGCATAGCTCTGTCCCTCACTTCCTCTGGGACTCTGCTCACATATCAGCTTATCAGTGAGGGCTTCCTTTATGATTCTCTATAAAGTAGCAACCCCACTTCACCTTTCTTTGAGCATCCTCTATCTTATCTGCTCTGCTTATTATTTTTTTCCAGTGTACTGATCACCATCTCCCAGTTTGTTATCTGTTTGCTCCCTTTGAATGTAAGTTCTCCCTGTAGCACCCTTACCATTAGAGCAGGGGCCTGTCCATGTGAATGTGCAATTAACCTTTGTTCACTGAATCTGAGAATGAATGACTCTGTGCAGTCCAAAGCCGGGTATCTTTTTATGACCCATGTGACTCTTCCAGATACACAAGAATGTAGGGTTGAGTATGGGCTCCGAAATTACCAGCCTGGATTCAAATCCCCTCTTTCTCTCTCCTTGGGCTTCCTTAATGGTTCCATCCCTGGGTCAGGAAGATCCCCTGGAGAAGGAAATGGCAACCCCCTCCAGTCTTCTTGCCTGGAGAATCCCATGGACAGTGGAGCCTGGAAGGCTATAGTCCCTGGGATTGTAAAAGAATCAGACACGACTTAGTGACTGAGCAACAACATCCATCACGCATTTGTACGTGGTTGTCAGTGGTTCCATCTTACTCTGCCTCAGAAGGGAGAGTGGCAGGTGGGTAGCAGTTCTGCCTTAAAGCCAGGTATTCCTTACTCAGGGCATAGATACCAATCAAATGTTCACCCGGGACAAGTCTTTTTGCCTTTCTGGCTCTTATGAAGAGGGGCGATATGTAAGAAGTGGATCACTGAAGCTCAATGTCTAAGAGAGTCAATACGAAGGAGCTTTTAAAGCTATTCGGTACCTAAACGCCGTGTATTCATTCTGCAGTTTTTGAAGGAAAAGAATAAAATGCTGGACTGAAATCGACTCCCTTGAGAAGTGGATGAACATGATTCTGAGAAATGGATTCTTAGAAACGGAAAGTCAGGTTCGGAAGGAGGGTGAACCTCCCCCCAGCCCCAGGGCTCAGGTGCCCCTGTAGGCTGTGTGCACAGTAGCCCAGACCCCGCGGGGGATAAGATGGTGCCTGGGGTTGACTATCAAGACATCATTGTCTTGGAACCGGAAGACGCTGAAGCCCAAAGTCTCTCGCAGGCATGAGTGGGGTGGTGGCGGTCCATCGTGAGGCTGGGGGGTGTGGGAACCCTGAGGGCGATTGGCAGAGCCCTCAGGAGAGCAGCACAGGAGCCTGCGGGCTGACAAAGCCCTCTGGTTAATTCAGGGACCAGCCTTGAACCTGATTTATATCCCAAGGGGGTCCTACGGCCCTGTGTGTGGGGATTTGTCCAAAATGGAGGGACCGTAATAGGAATCCCATCAAGAGAAGGGGAGGAGGAAGCAGAAAAAGACCAAGTGAAGAGGGTCACCTCATCCTCCCTACACCAGCAAGTTCTTTGCCCCCAAGAGGAAATTATCCTAGAGATACGGGGAAAACCGTGTTCCGCGGAGGAACAGGGAGGGGGCGTTTCTGGCTGCGGCCCGCGGCCAGCCACGTGGCCTCCCTGGAGGGCGGTTCCCCTTTTGCATGGACACGAGGCTTCCCTGACGGGACCTGGGACCCCTCTCCCGCTCGCTGGGGCCCTGAGCTTCCCCAAAAGGCAGCGGGGACCTCGGGGGCCCCCAGGACAGAAGGAGCCCCTCCGTGCGGAGGAACCCAGCGGGACAGAGGCTGGGTTAGCAGGGGGCGGCTCCAGGCCGCCAGCCGCCTCCCCCCACCGTCACCCCGCCCTGGGCCCCAGCTGGTCCCAGAGGACTTCCTCCAGCAGTTCTGCGGGAGCACGGGAACCCCGACCACAGCCCTCCCCCCACCCAAACTAGTTCGATCCTGGGCTCCCCACCCGGTCCTCCTCCCGTCCCCACCTCATTCAGCGTGGCTCTTTCTGAACACCCTCCACGTCCAGGCTCTGGGAGAGCCCCTAGGGGGGCCCCACCAACCCCGGGCTGGGGCTGCCATTCTGCTGGTGATAGGGATGGGGTGGTATCAGGGCTCCACCAGCCGACTGGTGTGGTTCAGGCTTCTGCAGGCCCCGGTCCACTCCCCATAGAGGCTGGCTCGGAAACTGCCGCGGAACAGCGTCTTGTCCCAGACCTGAGCCCTCCACCCCAAGCCCAGACCTAGCAGAATTCGCAGAGGCCCTTCCGCTGGCCCGGAACTCAAGTCCTGACCCCTCCTGTTAGCCTAGAACCTGACTCATCAGGATAGATGGCCAGAAGGCCAGGGTTTGAATTCTGACTCCAGCCCTTAACAGTTGTGGGACCTTGGGCAAGTTTCCGAACCTCTCTGAGCCTTGGTTCCTTTGTGTGTGTGTGTGTGTGTGTGTGTGTCTCATCAGGGTTCTTGTGAGGATGTGATGAGCTGGGTATGAGGTGTTAGTTGCTCAGTCGTGTCTGACTCTTTCCAGCCCCATGGATGGTAGTCCACCAGGTCCCTCTGTCTATGGGATTCTCCAGGCCAGAATATTGGAGCGGGTAACTATTCCCTTCTCCAGGGGCTCTTCCTGACCCAGGGATGGAACTTGAGTCTCCAGCATTGCAGGCAGATTCTTTACCATCTGAGCCACCAGGGGATGAGTTAAAACATAATATATTTAGAATAGGGCCTGGCGGATAGTAAGTACTAAAATAAATAGGGTGAGCCATTTCTGTTTCTTCTAGTATCCGGCATACTTAAAAAGCAGTCTGGTAGAGTAGCACAGAGCTTCGCAATCACATAAACTTAGGTTTTCTCCACGGCTCTGCCACTGTCTATGAAAGCGTCTCTGGCCAAGTTGTTTCATTGTTCTAAATCTCAGTTTCTTCACCTGTAAAATGGGGCTAACAAGAGTGGGGTCCCATGAGGTAACACCCGCCCAGTTGGAGGGTCGTGGCGGTGCTCCATAAACACTGTTGGTTACTAATGAGCTGCTCTGACTTTCTCTCTGTCTGTCTGTCTCCCTAGGTCATCAGTACCACGGGGGTGGGTGAGGGTGGGGTCTGTTTTATTAAGCAGGGTCCCCGGCACCGGGCACGCACAGCAGAGACTTGGGTATCTTCGACAGTGCGGAGGAGGCCAGCCCAGGTCCTGATCCTCCCTAGGCCGGGTCTCCAGCCCCTCCCTCTTCTCCCCCCTAGCCTTTGCTCTGGCCTTACCTGCGGTGCAACGCTGGATGCGGTTCCGCAGCCACTTGAGCAGGGGCTCCATGGTGCAGCCGCACACCCAGGGGTTGCCGCCAATCTGCAGGGTCACCAGCCCGGGCAGGCCTTCGAGGGCCTCGAGGCTGAGGAAGGCCAGGCCCCCGAAGCTGAGGTCGAGGTCCCGCAGCTGCGCCAGGCCCTGGAAGGCGAGCGGGTGCACCCGGCGCAGCCCCGGGTTGTGGCTGAGGTCGATGCGCATGAGGCTGTGTGCGGCCTGGAACATGCCGGCGGGCACGTGGCTGAGGTTGTTGTAGCTCAGGTCCAGGTGTGCCAGGCGCTTGGCATGGAGGAAGAGGCCCGCGGGCAGCTCCACCAGGGAGTTGTTGCGCAGGCTGAGCACACGGAGCTCCCGGTAGCACGTGAGGTAGCCAGGCGGCACGGCGGCGATGCGGTTGTGCGCCAGGCTGAGGTTGCGCGTGTCCACGGGCAGCTCCGGGGGGACAGAGAAGAGCCGCTGGCCGCTGCAGTCCACCGCCTGATTATGGCACGTGCAGAGCACCGGGCAGCTGGCGCCGCCGTCAGAGGGAATCACCCCAGCCGCCACAAGGAGGGGCACCAGCAGCAGGGCGGGCCGCGGGGGCCCAGGCCAGGGCCGGTGGGCCCAGGCATCGCCCATCTTCAGCTGCGGGCAGCAGTGGTGCTGAACGGAGCCCATCGGGACTGGGGCTCTGGCGGTGGAATCAAGAGTCAGCCGCTCAGAAGGGCAGCTGCTCCCTCAGGGGCTGGAGCCCTGGGAGGTGGGGCTTGGGAGCACTGGGGGTCATGGCTTAAGCCTCTCCCAGGGGCCTCTGGGCACCGGAGGGCTCCCTGGGTGAGCACCACTGGAGGTCCCCTTTGGAGGCTAGGGGGGCTCGCCACCCAGCCGAGGTCCCCCAGGGTTGGAACAGATGATTAGAGCTCGAGAAAGGGAGGACACAGGGATGTGGAGGGACCAGCTGCCCGCACATCCGCGAAGGGCCTCTGGCCGCCTTTGGGGTCCTTGTCGCCCATGACTGTTGGGTGCCCCCCGCCCTCCACCTCCGTGGACCGTGTCTGAGAGCTGGGAGGGGTGTGGGGGACAGCAAGGGTGCCTTCAGAGGGGCCTGGCAGATCCCAGGACGCCGAAGCCCAGTCCCAGGTCTGGGCGGACGAGGCGGCCAGGGCTGCTGCTGTGTCTCCTGCCCTCGGGGTCTCGGAGGCCGTTTCTCCCAGGGGCCCAGGGGGCTCGAGTCCGGGAGGGCCGCGGGGTGGCCGTATCGGGGAGGGATCCCGGGGTGAAGGGGGTCTCCAGGGGCCTCTGGCCGCCTCAGTCCGCAGGCTCAGTGTCTTCCGGGGACCGCGGGAAGGGGAGGACCCAGGCTAGCCGCGCTGTGGGCTGGTGCGGCGGGAGGAGCCCTGCGTCCAGAGGCGCAGGGCTAGCGGGGCTCAGGCGACGGTCCCCGATGGTCCCCGGCGGGCTCAGCGTTCAGCGAGCGGGGACAGATGCCCCTCTGCCGACAAGGAAAGCACTCAGGGGGCTGGCCGTGTCCCCGGATCCCCCGTCCTCTGTCCCGGCTTCCCGCCGCCTCCCCACCCCCGTCTCCTTGTTCTCTGCGTCCCGCCTCTGCGCGGTGGGCACCTTGCCCCACCGTCACACCGAGGGCGCCCGCTGCCTTCCCACCTGGCCTGCGGCCCTCCCGCGGTCCCCTCCCTGCCCAGGGCTCTGGGCTGGGCGCAGCGCGTTTGCTGCGTCTCCTGGCCCCGCCCCCACCAGCAGCAAACGCCCCACCTTTGAACAACTCTCTAAGAAAAATGCACACACTCTCTGTCTGTTTCCACACTCAGCACTCACATCTCTCTCTCTCACACACACACAGACACACAGACACACGCACACACAGACACACACAAACACAGACACACACACAGACACACACACACACAGACACAAACAGACAAACACACAGACACAGACACACACACAGACACTCACATGCAGACAAACACAGACACACACACTCACACACACAGACATACACAAACACAGACACACACACAGACACAGACACACACAGACACACACTCATACACAGACACACACAGGCAGACAGACACACACGCATACACCCCCACACACACAGACACACACAGACACACAGTCACACTCACACACACTCACACACACAGACACACTCATACACAGACACACACATACACCCACACTCAGACACACACACACACACACACACACACACACGCGTTCTTCTCCGGGCCTCCCCCATGATCTGCCGTGGCCCGCGCTCACACCGCCTCAGTTTTCTCATCCTCCTGCACGCGCTCCTGCAGAGCCGCCACTATCTTGCACCCCGGTGCACCCCTAACCCAGCACCCTTTCCCACGGACTCCTCGCGCCGCCCTCAGCCCCCAGCGGGCGCCCACACCCGCACCGGGCAGGCGGGAGGCCGAGCGCGGACACGCCTGGCAGCCCTGCCCCGGACCCCAGACCCTGGCCCGGGCCGGGTCCTGCCCACCCGCCGTCCTCACGTGCCCTCCCCTCACCCTCCGACCAGCGCAGCTCTCTTCTCACGCTTGCAGCCTCCATCCCACCCACTGGAGGATCACCCCGCTCCCCGTAACCAGACCGCTTCTTTCGGAGCCCCAGCTCCCCTGCACCCCACACCCCGCGGGAGCCCACTTACTCGGGTCCGAGGACACAGCCATCCGCCTGCGGCAGACCCGGGTGCCCCTGCCTCATCCTGGCCTCCCCGCGCGAGGTTTCAGGAGGACAGACTGCCTCCCGGGCTGCTCCCCTCCCCCGGCGTCTCCTCCTCGGTGGTTCCGGGATCCTGGGGCGGCATCCTCCGGGGTTTCCAGCGCTGGGGTCCCCCTGCCGCTTCCCTTCCTTTACTCAAAGGGGAACCGAGAGAGGCGGGCGGCTTAGGAGAAAGTTCACGGAATCCGGGTGCTTCTCACCGAAACTCGGCGGTGCCCAGGCTGTTGGGGCTGGTGGCTGCCGCCAGGTCCTTCCCTCCCGCCTCCCTCTCTCTCTCTCTCTTCCCTCCCTGCTCCCTTTTTCGCTCCTTTTTTTTTTTTTTTCCTCGAGGGCCAGGTACTGACGTTTCACGGTCTCTTAGCAACAGCCTCCACATCTCTGAGCAACAGGAGAGCTGGCGATGGACCCCACCGAGGCGACAGAGCAGGGAAGGAGGCATCGCGGAATTCACACCCGCGGCTCCTAGTGATGCGACGAAGGGGACGAAGGGTTCCGGGGGGCAGACACGCACGCGGGGAGAAGAGAGGGCGAGAGGGCCCGGGGGAGAGCCTGGGGCAGGGGCAAAGGCGTGGTCTGCAATCCGAGACCGAGGAAGGGAAGCTTAAGGGCATCAGACCTGAACGGGAAAGGAGTAAGGGCACGGAATAGAGAAAGGAGGAGAGTGAGGGGTGGGGGACAAACTGGGGGAGGCAATAAAGACAGGAATGAAGACGGGAAAAAGGAGAGAAGTGCCTGAGACCAGCTTGCTCCCTTGATGGGCTGTATCTATTCAGGCCATATACAGCATCTGTTTCCCTGGGTCTGAAGGTATTTTGGTCACTAGGTACCAGGTGACTAGACTGGATCAGAGCTTGTCAGGGATAATTGTAGGCGGTGGGAACTTTTCTGGGTCCCTTAACTGTCCCTCATTCCTGACCTCATGAGGTTTGAGACCCTCTGAAATGCAAAGGGCTGACTCTCCTTTCCAGGTGCGGTGTACCTGGGGTTGTAGAGACAGATCTGTCTCTCGGGGAGTGAAAGTTGCCAGGAAAACCTTGTGGCTCTTGCTCTTTGTCCAGGTCCACTCTGTTGTCCCGTTTGCATCTCTCCAAGCTTCCTGCTCACTCCCACCCCAGACCGACTGACTTCAGAAGAGGGTCAAGACTTTGCAACACCTCTTTTCTTGTTGACCCATGGAGCAAGTCGCTAGCTGCCCTGAATTAAAAAAAAAAGTTTGGCTGTTGGTTTGATCAAAGAGCTGCCTCATTTCTTCTTTTAATTATTAGTTATTGAGCACTCACTGTGTGCTGCTTCCCTGGTGGCTCAGCTGGTAAAGAATCTGCCTGCAATGCAGGAGAGCCAGGTTTGATCCCTGGGTTGGGAAGATCCCCTGGAGAAGGGAATGGCAACCCACTGCAGTATTCTTGGTTGGAAAATCCCATGGACAGAGGAGCCTGATGGGCTACAGTTCACGGGGTCGCAAAGAGTCGGACACGACTGAATGACAAACAGCAACCACTATGTGCTGGGACTTGATCACACAGTGGGAAGGGGAGTGAAGAAGCGCGTAAGGCTCAACGTCAGACAACGGAGATCATGGCGGCCGGCCCCGCCACTTCACAGGACATAGACGGGGAAACAGTGGAAACAGGGTCAGACTTTATCTTTCTGGGCTCCAAAACCACTGCAGATGGTGGCTGCAGCCATGAAATTAAAAGACGCTTACTCCTTGGAAGAAAAGTTATGACCAACCTAGATAGCATATTGAAAAGCAGGGACATTACTTTGCCAACAGAGGTTCGTCTAGTCAAGGCTATGGTTTTCCTGTGGTCATGTATGGATGTGAGAGTTGGACTGTGAAGAAGGCTTAGCGCCGCAGAATTGATGCTTTTGAACTGTGGTGTTGGAGAACAGTGTTGAGAGTCCCTTGGACTGCAAGGAGATCCAACCAGTCCATTCTGAAGGAGATCAGCCCTGGGTGTTCTTTGGAAGGACTGATGCTAAAGCTGAAACTCCAGTACTTTGGCCACTTCATGTGAAGAGTTGACTCATTGGAAAAGACTCTGATGCTGAGAGGGATTGGGGGCAGGAGGAGAAGGGGATGACAGAAGATGAGATGGCTGGATGGCATCACTTACTCGATGGACGTGAGTCTGAGTGAACTCCGGGAGTTGGTGATGGACAGGGAGGCCTGGTGTGCTGCGATTCATGGGGTCGCAAAGAGTCGGACACGACTGAGCGACTGAACTGAACTGAACTGAAGATAAATTTAAGTTCTGCCCTTATAAGGGCTAACTCAAAAGTAAATAAATACAGAGCTAGCTCTAGCCCTGTCTGTCAGCTCAGTTGATCTCAGGCTTCTTGTATTTCAGTAATGTCTTAGATCTTTAGGGGAAACTGAAGTGGAATAGTAGAAAACAGGTATCAAGTTGTATAGATTTACAAAGTTCTCAAAATCACCATCTTTTCTAGCATGAGTCTTTTTTTCATTTGGAGGATAATTGCCGGTAAGGCAATTATTGTGTTGGTCTCTGCTGAACAACAGTGCGAGTCAGTCATGATTATATAGTCCTCCCGCCCTCGGAAGTCTCCGGCCCTCATTTCACCCTGCTCGGGCGTCACTCTGTGCCAGGCTGGGCTCTCTGTGTTACGCAGCAGCTTCCTGCTGGCCATCAGTTTCACACATGATGGATGCCAATGCCACTTTCTCAGTTAGTCCCACCCTCTCCTTAGCCCCTGTGTCCACAAGTCCATTCTCTGTGTCTGCATCTCCATTCCTTCTCTGTAAATAGGTCATCGGTTCTATTTTTCTATATTCCAAAGATGCGCATTAATATACCATATTTTGTTTTTCTCTTTCTGACTTACTTCACTCTGTATGACAGGCTCTAGGCTCACCCACCTCACTTCAACTGCCTCAAATCCATTCCTTTTTTATGGCTGAGTAATACTCCATTGCATGTATCAAACATGATTGTTTTTCCTATGTGGCCCTAGATGATCTCCTCCCCTTTTCACTGTCCTTTCTCATATTACACTCATCTGGAATCTTCCGTGTTCTGCAGTGTCCACTGCAGAGCAGCAGGGTACCCACTGCATTGATGTTTACACACTAAGTTGGCTGAGGAAAATACAATTTGTATCACCTTCCCTCCCTAAAGAAGGGAGTTTTCATTCAATTCACTTATTAACTTAGAAATTAAATCTTTACCTTATTGCACAAAACACAACAACACATGGAAACAAGTGGCCCAGTACGAACAAGTAAAGCAAAGGAGCAGAAAACCTTATTAACACTGAAAAATGGTAGAAAACACAACTGTCTCAGTGGAAGCTAAGAAAGCTAATCGGTGTCTTTCAATATTTAATGTTGACTAAAGGCATATTAAGTGACTTAGCAGCAGCAGCAGCAAAGGCATATTAAAAACAAAAAAGGTTTTCTTCCTTTACATAATGTGTTTATGTTTATAGTAGAACCAATAATATGACTGAAGGAAGATATTTGGGACAGTTTCCTTAGAAGATAAGATCTAGGCAAGAATGCTTGTCACCATTTGAAACTACAGCTTTCTGAGCTGTAAACGAGGAATAATTGGAATGGGACCTATTTCTTGAGGGTGGTTTAGGTTCCACGCATGGCTATTAGCAAAGCGCTCAGAGCAGCATACAGTAAGCATACAGATGTGTTTGTGTAATGAATAAATGAAGCAAAATAAAACAAACTGCAGAGTATAAGATTGCTGAACTAGTTATGCGGCAAGGAAAACAAATGACACAGAAAGGGGGAGTGAAGAAAGGAGAAAAATCACATTTGCTGGGGATCTGAACGTATTCTTGTGCAAGGTAAGTCTCCAAACCTTTGGGAAAATCCCAACTTAGAAACATCTTCGCCTATGTCTCCTGTAAAAGTGAAGTTTAAAGGGGATAATTATGTTTTAAATTATTTTTTTTAAACCATAGTCATTCTCTAAGTATTAAACCACTGTTTCCCAAACCAGTGTCTCATGGTACACTGTGCACCATGAGAAAAATGCTTGTTCTCAGATAAGTTTGAGAAACATTGAATTAAACAAAATGAAGCAAATTTATTTATTTGTTAAGATTTCCCAGAGCTTTTAATGTGAAAACATTCATGGTGACTCAAAAAGGGAAAGAGGGAGAGAGCGAAAGATGTATGATATCCAGCTTTGCTCTTATGCTGGGTGGCTGGATACTCCCCTTAGCAGAATGAGTTTGTCTACACAGCAGCCTTGCAGTGGGAGGGACTCAATTTTGAACCCCAGTAAAATGATAAATTATTACATATCATGGCCTTTCAGGTCTCTTGCAATTTATTGAAACCATGACTGTTCCATCATGAATGTGGAAGATTTACTCTACTGGACAAACACGAAGAAATTAATCTGAGATATAGATATAAGTGAACTGAACAATTATTTTTATTACTATTATGATTGCTTGATATCCATGTCAAATTCATTGTAATAATGATGGAAAACCTTCAAACCTTTGTTCTTTTTGCTTGAGAACAAATTTAATCTACCAAAGAAGAGTTTTGCTCAGGGAAAGTTGTGAAACATTAGTAGAATGACAATACAGGGAGAAATAGAAAGCAAATCTCTCCAGTTGCTGAGAAGGTGTAACGGTAAGAAAGGTGAGTCTGCTTTCTGCATTATAACAATTTAATGAAATGTTTAGGAGAATCCCATGAACTGATCGTGAAAACCATGTGGGAGAAAAAGGGGTGGGAATGCACAGACGACGTTAGTGAAATCGATGATGCTGGGAAATGCTTAAGAGTAATGGTGGTGGATTTACTTAACTGAAAAAAAAAGTTAAAAAATATATTGTGAGCTGAAAATCACTCAGTGGTGTTACTCAGTACTTGTGCTTTGGGAAATGACCATGGGAATGACTATGCTTTGAGTAAGTGTTTCTCACGGTTAGAATACAGAAAATAAAAATGTGAAACAAAACCACACTGTGGAAAGGAGGCCCAGAGTAAGAAATGTGACTGAGGTTTTTCAGCGTCATATTTCACTTTAAACCCTGAAAACATTCCAAATGGTCCAGACTGCAACTGACAAACAGTAAAAATATATACGCGCAGGACGAGAGCAGAGCAGCACGTTTCTCCCGGGTCTGGAGAGAAGGTATCTTTCTGTGTGTTGAGGAAATGGAGGATGTCAGTGGCAAGGCGGCTTTTGTCAAATATACAATATTGAGAGATGACAAGGTTTCATTGAGAAAAAAAAATCTTAAAATAAAAATCAGAGAGAAAGGAAAGAAACTCAGTGAAAAAGCAGACTTTAGATAAGTGATATGAAGTAATCCATGTGGGGCTTCCCTGGTGGTCCAGTGGTTAAGACTCCACACTTCCAATGCAGGGGCACAGGTTCGATCCCTGATCAGGGAACTAAGATCCCACACGCTGTGCAGCGTGGCCAAAAATTAAAAAAGAAGAAAAAAAAGGAAATAATCCATGCAATATATACATGTATATTTTTCATGCAAACTATATTAAGAAATGCTACAAATAGAAGTCTTACAAACTGATATCACACGTAGATCTCTAATGCAAATTCAGAAAAAAAATGTTGTTTATATTAATTATATCTAAATAAAAACAAAACAACCCCTAAAGCACTATGGTAGGCAAGACTGGAGGATGATCCTTGGGTTGAGTAGAATAACGACTCCCACAGAGAGTCTAATCTCTGACGCCTGTGAATACGCTACCTTAAATGGCAAAAGGGACTTTAGGGGTGCAACTAAATTAATAATCTCGAGATGAGAAGATGAGCTTGGATTCCCCAGGGAGGTCCAGTGTTACTTAAGCAGGGTCAGAAAAGGAGACGTGATGATGGAAGCAGAGCTGGAAGATGGTACCTGCTGGCTCTGCAGATGGAGGAAGGGGCAGTTAATCAAGGGATGCAGGTGGATTCCAGAAGCTGGAAAAAGCAGGGGAACAGCTGTTCTCCCAGAGCCTCCAGATGGTGTGCAGCCCTGCTGACCCATTTCAGGCTTGTGACCCCCAGACCAGAAAGATAAGAAACGTATGTTGTTTTAAGCCACTGCTGCTGCTGCTGCTAAGTCGCTTCAGTCGCGTCCGACTCTGTGTGACCCCATAGACGGCAGCCCACCAGGCTCTGCCGTCCCTGGGATTTTCTAGGCAAGAACACTGGACTGGGTTGCCATTTCCTTCTCCAATGCATGAAAGTGAAAAGTGAAAGTGAAGTTGCTCAGTCGTGTCCGATTCTTAGCGATCCCGTGGACTGCAGCCTACCAGGCTCCTCCATCCACTAAGTTTGTGGCAATTTGTTTCAGCAGCCAGAGGTAACTAATAAAGCCCTGGAGATTCCTACACCTCCCCGCCCCCTCACCACCCATGTGTACTCAGGTCACCCCCGTCCCTTGAGTTTCAGCAGAATCTGACTATGATAAGATATAGTTCCTGTGATGACCCCAATTGTCAGTTGATTTTGTGTTAATTAAAAGGGAAATTATTTAAGATGGCGTTACCTAGCCAGGAGAACCCTTAGGGCCTGGGCTCTTTCAAAATGGGTATTGGAGGAATATTTTCCCCTGCTAGCTCTAAGAATAGGGGAAAGGACCTAAGAGCTCTCTGGTTGCTGAGACTGATTCCTGGACAACTGCCAGCAAGAGAATGGGGACCTCGATTCTACAGCAGGAAGAACCTGCATTCTGCCCATGAGTTTAGAAGATGACCCGCAGGTCTCGATGCCAACGCAGCTGGCCAACATCCTGACTTCAGCTCTGTGAAATACCCAGGGTAGAGGACCCAGATGTGTTATGCCAGGATTTTAATACATGCATGTGTATTTTTAAGCCACTCTGAGTGTGGAAATTTTTTATCAGCATAGAAGACTAATACAAACATCGTGTGGAAGAAGGAATTGTCTGACTAGCACTTAAATGCGTGAAAAACAATCCCCCTTTTGTGCTAATATGTTACATGAGTAACAATAAATACATCTGCAACATTCCGTGAGTTTAGTACGGTGGGGGGGCAGGTACCTGGACTCTTACTGCAGACCCTGGGCATTGGCTCAGATCTGCTTAGGAAATTGCTGGTCTCTTTGATCCAGCAATTAGGAAGAAATTACTTCATGCAAAAAATTCATAGCAGGGATATTTATGATAAAGAAACATGGAGAAAATAGGAGTGCCCGGCAACAGGAGGTGCCAAGCAAACATCATATTAATAGGAAGGAAATGCCATGGAGAACAGGATTAATTGTGGTACCCTGATGGGTAGTACTGCTGCCTGGAAAGCATGTAGAATCGTGCTAATTGAATAAAGCAGAGCAACAGTTAACGCGTAGCGACTCCACCGTTCATTAGCTGCGTCTCCTTAGGCTGTTTACTTATCCTCCTAGTGCTCCGTTTGCTTCTCTCTAAAATGGGCTTGATTTTAGTTTGTATCCAAAGCTTTGAAAGAGGCTACCAGGAGATTTGAGAGAGGTGGTATATGTGGAACCTGGCTTAGAAAACTGCTGGTCTCTTTGGTCTGGCAATTTTATTATTTTCTGGTTCTTTCTAAGACCTCCATGTTTTAGCCATTACCACTATAAAATGGATTGAATGCCTTCTCTGCCTCACTCTTTAAAATCTCTTGATTCAACCTGGAGGCACTATTACCTTACATGTAATTAATATTACACAGGGGAGGCTGTGTAACACAGTGGTTACATCAGGGCTGTGGAGTACTAATAGTCATAAACTGGACCCAGAATTGTTATAAGAATTAAGTGACCTGCGTTAAATGCTTCATAGTGCCTGACACACAGTCAGCTTTCAACAAACCTGAATTATTACTACTAAGCTGGCTTAAAGCTCAACACTCAGAAAAATAAGATCATGGCATTTGGTCCCATCACTTCATGGCAAATAGATGGGGAAACAGTGGAAACAGTGGCTGACTTTATTTTTGGGGGCTCCAAAATCACTGTAGATGGTGACCGCAGCCGTGAAATTAAAAGACGCTTACTCCTTGGAAGGAAATTTATGACCAACCTAGAAAGCATATTCAAAAGCAGAGACATTACTTTGCCAACAACGGCCCGTCTAGTCAAGGCTATGGTTTTTCCAGTGGTCATGTATGGATGTGAGAGTTGGACTGTGAAGAAAGCTGAGCACTGAAGAATTGATTTTGAACTGTGGTGTTGGAGAAGAGTGTTGAGAGGCCCTTGGACTGCAAGGAGAGCCAACCAGTCCATCCTAAAGGAGATCAGTCCTGGGTGTTCATTGGAGGCACTGATGTTGAAGCTGAAACTCCAATATTTGGCCACCTGATGTGAAGAGCTGACTCACTGGAAAAGACCCTGATGCCAGGAAAGATTGAGGGCAGGAGGAGAAGGGGACGACAGAGGATGAGATGGTTGGATGGCATCACTGACTCAATGGACATGGGTTTGGGTGGATCTGGGAGTTGGTGACGGACATGGAGGCCCGGCATGCTGCAGTTCATGGGGTCACAAAGAGTCCGACACGACTGAGCGACTGAACTGAACTACTACTGCTGTTATGTTGGGAGAGGGCTGGTGGGGGTGAGCAGGGAACCCACCTCAGACCACAGGACTGGTTCTTAGGCAACAACCTGAACCCATCCTTTGAACCGTGAACCACTCCCACTTCCTGTTTCTTGGCTCCTGGCTCCCTGGGCTGGTCCTTGAGTTGGTCTTTGCTCCCTGCCTTGGTGATCTTCCACACCATCCTGCTGGAGTTGGAGGTTAACAGTCTGCATTGTTCGTCGCCGCTTCAGAGTTGTGCATATGCTCATGTGTGTGCATGGATATGTGTGGGCAAGGGGTGCAGGGGACCGAGAGGGTGGGTGTGCATACTTCGGAGACGTAAAGAGCAAAATCTCACAATTGACTGTCTCAAGGCAAGGTGGGTTCATACAATGTGATTGGCGCCTGGCTTCTGTTCTCTGCCCTGTGCCTGCCCCCACCTTGGGGGGAGGGAAGTGCGAAGGGGAGGCAAGGACAGATGGGATGAGGGGTGGGCAGAGGGGGGGTGGTGTGTTCCTTTTGTCACTCAGGATTCTGTTGGCCAGGTCTTTCCTGGAATCATTGCAGCCGTCCTGCAAGTTCCAGGCAGCTACCAGACTCCGAATTGTTCCTGCTGATAGAAAACCTAGAGCTTACCAAGTGCGTCCATCTGAAAAGTTAATTTTATTAATTTTATTATTTTACATTTTGGCTGCATGGCATGTGGGATCTTAGTTACCCCAGTAGGGATCAAACCCTTGCCGCTTGCATTGGAAGTGCAGAGTCTTTACCGTTGGATCGCCACGGAAGTCCCTGAAAAGTTAACTTTATTAAAGTTTGCTAGCAACTGCAACTCTCTGATGTCTTAAATTCTCTCCTCTCAGGAGTTCTCCACGTAATGGTATCTTTACCTGTCTGTTTCCATTTCTAGACTGTAAGCAACCTGTGGACAGGGGAAGAGCTTGGTTTATGTTTTTCACAAGTGTTTAGTATATAGTAACCATGGGAACCACATGAGTCCTTGGAGCATGCTTGTCTAGGAATACAGCTCTTTACCACTGGCGGCAATGGCAAGAGAGAGAAACGGATGTAAAGGGTGAAGTAACAGATCGGACTCGATACTCAAGGTCCAGCAGAGTACGAGGTGGAGACAGTTGATGTTGTCACTTTGAGATCCTGTTGAGAGAGGTCACATTTGCTGTGGTGGGAGAGATGCCGGGGGCCAGAGGAGACGGTCTGGCTGCTTCCTTGGTTGGCCAGAGCTGGCTTGCAATGGGGGCAGAAAGGACCCCATACACGTCGGATAGCTACAATATCCTGTTTCATAAGACAGGGTGACTGCAATCCATCCACTTATTTGATGCCTTTGTTGGGTACCTACTGCATTCCAAACCCCGTTCTAGGACCCGGAGTACCGCCGGATTTGATCGGTGGGCGGCTTGCACATGCACAGCACGTGGGGCCAGCACCCTGAGTGGTCAGTGTCTGTGATGGCTGCCGCTGCATGTGTTGACCGCCGCTGTTTAGCAGGGAACAAAGCAAAGTCCCTGACCCCTTGGTGCTGGCTTTCTGGCTGGAGACAGTGAGCACACAAGCCAAACAGGGCATAGTGATGGTGCTGTGGAGAAAGCCAAATCAGAGTCCCGGGGCAGCAGTGAGGAATTTGCCTGAGATTTCAGAGCTAAAAGGAGGTAGAACTTGGGCTTGACGGATTGGAAGGGAAACCCCCTGGTTTCTCTATCCACATGGCCGCTGAGAAAGGGACCGTGGAAGCAGGTGGCTACGAACATTTGTCTGCTCTGTGTGCTTAGTCGCTCAGTTGTGTCTGACTCTTTACCCCCCCATGGACTGTAGCCCGCCAGGCTTCTCTGTCCAAGAGATTCTCCAGGCAAGGATACTGGAGTGGGTTGCCATTTCCTCCTCCGGGGTATCTTCCTGACCCAGGAATCGAACCCACGTCTCCTGTGTCTCCTGCACTGCAGGCAGATTCTTTACCCACTGAGTCATCAGGGAAGCCTATTAGTCCTGCATAAAAGGATTCAGAATGAGAGGTCTTATTGGCCATCAAATATTTATGGAGCCCCTACTGTGCACCAGGCAGCACGCTAAGCCCTGGAAATACAGCAGTCAAGAACACAGACAAGGTCTCTGCTTGGGGAGGTAGGGGCGCAGGGGAAAGAAAAAGACTGTAAATAACTGTAAAGACACAAAGCGCTTTGAAGAGTGGCTACAGGGAGGTCCAGGCAGGTAACAGCAGGGCTCTGAGCTAGCGTGGTGGTGGGCAGTGGGGGGAGACCTCTGTGCATTAGCTAGATGAGATGTTGGGGGCCCCCCTTCTGTGCCCTGAGAGGCGGTGTTCTTTATAAGCTCACTGACTTTGGTTATTTGTTTTTGAGTTATAGGTATCAATTTTATCAGATAATCTCTTTTTTGTGCTTCTACAAGCTATTTATTGTTAACATTCTGCAGTGTCGTTTTACTCCTCAGATGCTTTTATAGCCCTTGCCTCTCTCAGGTGAGATAACGAACTTCATATATGAAATACAGATTTTAATGAACTGAGAGGCGACAATGAGGAGGATGTTATTTCTCCTGAGTCTGAACCTGAGTCAGGAGGGCAGTGAGACGCACACAGTGGCTTATAAAAACCACTCCGCAGTAATGACAGCTCAAGGCGTCCAGCCATTTATGACTTCTTTGATGATGGTGCATGATGGCACTGTTCTCGTCGTGACCTATAGAAAACTCTCTGCTTAGAAATTTCCTTTGACTTGATAGCTTACCCCTCTATCTTCTCTGTGCTTCCCAGGTGGCTCAGTGATAAAGAATCCGCCTGCCAATGCAGGAGACATGGGTTTGATCCCTGGTCTGGGAAGACCCCCTGGAGAAGGAAATGGCAACCCACTTTAGTATTCTTGCCTGGAGAATCCCATGGACTGAGGAGCCTGGTGGGCTGCAGTCCATGGGGTCCCAAAGAATCGGACACGACTAAACAACAGCACTATCTTCTCTAGCTGTGCAGAGACGTGGAAAAAATATAATTAATATAAAATTATTCATTTTGAAGATCATCCCCTTTCCCAGCTGGTTCCCCACATATTCCTTCCTTTGGGAGTGTCTGCTGGCCCTGAGTCCTTCCCAGACCTCCTCCTTTTGTGATTCTGATACTGTCCAGATGCGCTTAGCAGGCTGGACTCCACAGCCAGACCACAGAGCCGCGCCTGTGAACCAGCAGCTGACTCTGAATCACTCCTCTGACCCACGCATTCGGGGCAGACGCCTTCTCCCAGGCATCGTAAGAATTCCCAGAAGAGGATGGGTGGGAGGGAGCCCAGATCCTGCCCTGGGCTTCTCTGGAAAAGAAGAGCTGCCGTGATGAAGGAAGATGAGATGAGGAGCTTGGATTGGGAGAAGTTGCCAGCTTCCTTCCCAGGCTCTGGGAAATAAGACCTAGTTATGGGGTGAGTCTTGATGAGCAAGGTGTCACCTGGAAATACCCTGGTGCTGAAGTGAGGTCATGTCCACCTTTGGGACCTATGCCCTCTTGCTCTGTCTTACCTGTCCACCTGGAAAAGGTATAACACTGATCTCTTGTTTTAGGCACAGAAAAACTGCCATATTTGGAATGATTTATTCTTGCCTGTGTCAGGGAAGCCACCATTGACGATTTCTTTTTTTCATCACCATTTTCTCCCTTGCCCAGAGTATGCTGGCTTAGCCCCAGAAGACCTTGCCCAGAGCTATAGCTCTGTTATTGTCCAGTTCTCTGTCCCTGAGGATGGCAATACACATCTGAAATTGACCACTTATGTTGCACCAGGCACTTGGTTAAGAGCTTTGCATGGATGTTCTTATCTTGTTCTTCTGGCAGCCTTGTGAAGGAGGTGTTTTCTTTCCTTTTTTTTTTTTCTTCATCAAATCACAATTTTACAGACTAAAATCCCTGATGTCCAGATTGTTGTTGCTGTTGTTTAGTCACTAAGTCGTGTCCAACTATCAGCCACCCAGTGGTCTGTAGCCCGCCAGGCTCCTCTGTCCATGGGATTCTCCAGGCAAGAATACTGGAGTGGGTTGCCATTTCCTTCTCCAAGGGATCTTCCTGACCCAGGGATCAAACCAGCGTCTCTTGCACTGGCAGGCAGATTCTCTACCACTGAGCCATCAGGGAAGTCTGAGGCCCGGATGAATTAGGTAATTTGCTGAAGGTAGCTTAGCTCGTGGGTGGAAGAGCTGGTACCCATCAGTCATTAAACACTCACTTCGTGTTCAGTGCTTTCCAAATGCCTGCTTTGAAAATCCCCCAAAATAACCTGAAACAGAAGTATGGTAGCCCCCTCTTCCAGCCAGAAGGAAACTTAAGAGCAAAGATATTGAGTAACCTGCCCAAAGTTTCACAGCTTGTAGAGCAGCAGAGAAAGAACTGCAAACTAGTCATTCTCTTTCCAAAGCCCAAGCCCACACTGTCTTCCTGAATCTCCTTCTCTATGGAAGGTGGATGGTGTTCCATGGGATCAGCATGGAGCATCCCTGTAGCATCAATACAGTGGAGCAGAGGCTCATTTTTTGTTAATGGCTGTGATGGGGGACCACCTTCCGGGCGCACCTCCCCTCCCCTGGGTCTGCTCTAAGCCTGTTCTGGAGGAGATGTGAGCCCTGGGACTGGGAGGGATTGGGCAGCAATATATCCTGGTGCCAGTCACAGGGATGTTCTTTTCATACCATGTTGGGTTTTCTTAAATATTCCAGTGGAGTGGGCCTTAGGGAAACACACAATGAGCAAAGCCACCCCTGGCGGCTCCTGCCTGGTTAAGGGGGAGGCGTCATGGAGTCCACTGTGGCCAAGGAGGAGTGATGCTAGTGTGACTTCCCTATGAGGCAGCTGGTTGAGAGGGCAAAGTTCAAGATTTAGGGCCAGCAGCGCTGGGCAGAGATCTCTGGACTGCCCCTTACCAGCAGCATGAGGGAGGGTTGTTCTGCCAAGCCCTCAGATCCTCGGCATCCCTCTGGAGAGATGAAAAAAGGCGCTTCCTTGATCAGTGAATTGCTAAGGCCATTTCATAAGCTGCTGAGTGCTTTGTCCATGTGACGCTAATTCTGTCTTCTTTGGGTCATGGATGAGACATGCTGGATCTTTCGCGTGACAGATTTCTAGGTCTGGCTTAGGACCTCAGGAATGTGCTGTGCCTTACAGATCACAGGAGCAAGAGATGAGATCCATACATACAGACGGTTTTACTCCATTCCTATGAAAGTTACCAAGCTGTTTACTCATCTAATTGCTAACCTTCCAGAACCCCTATATCCCTGCGCCTGGGCTTTGCACTGCCAGGGAGAGAAAAAAACCCACTGGTCTTGCCTGATAGGTGTTCAGGGTTTTAGATGCAGAGACAAGCCTGACATCAACTCAGAATAATTAGACATGATATTTATTTAATTCATCACTAAACTGATGTTTCTGGAAAGAGAAATTGATGGGAGATGAGAGAAATCTGAAAAGGCCTCCTGGCATACACAGGGCTTGGGATGGTCTTAGAGGAGCCGGGAAGGCAGCGGTGGCCACAGTGACAGCCCCCCTTCATTCTTGGTCGTGTGGACATTGATGTCATCTGACCCCTAAAAAGCACCCAGGGCTGACTCTATCCTAGGCACAGAGACAAATTCTTTACATCATGAAAACCTCCCAACCCTTAGAGGTTGATCCTACCCCCTAGTCTCATTTTTTCAGGTGAGAAAACAGACGGGTGAGGTAAATTGTCCAGGTTACACACATAGTCAATGGTATACCTAATATTCCAGAGCCTGTGCCCCGAACCACAAAACTGAACACAGAGGACACGACAGAGCCGTGTGACACACCTGTGGCTGCCCGCGCAGGCTGAGAAGGTGGAGCCAACGGAAAGAAGATATCTGCCAGAGGCAGAAGAGGAGGACTTGCTTTCTTACCCTTTCTTCTGTTTTTCTCTTTCCAGAAGAGACATGTGGGGCTCCGATATTTCTGCTCAGGTGGTGCCTTTGGCCCAGAATGCCGAGAGGGACCACATCACGGTGGAGATGTGGGGCCGGACGCTGTGGGCTGGTTCACGCTCTGAGTCCTAGAGAGAGAGGGGCGGGGCCAAGCCTGCGTCGTGCGTCCTCAAGATGGCGCGGCCCTCAAGATGGCCCCTGAGGACGCGGGAGCGGCTGGAGCCGGAATTCAGGCTTTCAACACTGCACAAGCCCTTATTGGAGGGATGGGGGCTTTAAGGTCAGCCCAGCTGGCCCTTTTAAGTGGAAAGAGGATGACCCCAAGAATGAGAATTGGATGCTCTCCCCATCTTGGGCAACCCAGGGTGAAGGAGTCCCAAGGAGAGATAGTAGGCCATGCCCAATTCTCCTTCAAATTTGCTTCAAATTTGGGGCACGGTCATAGTCTCTTCTTGGGCCTCCATGTCTTTCTTTTTTCAACAAGTTTAATTAATTGTTTTTCGCTGGGATCTTTGTTGCTGCACCTGGGCTTTGTCTTGAGGGCGGCTCTTAAGTTGTAGTGCGTGGGCTTCTCACGGCTGTGGCTCCTCTTGTGGCAGAGTTGGGCTCTAGGGTGTGAAGGCTTCAGTAGTTGTGGCCCACAGGCTTCCTTGTCCCTTGGCATGTGGAATATCCCCCTACCAGGGATCAAATGCGTGACCCCCTTCATTGGCAGGCAGATTCTTAACCACTGGACCCCTAGAGAAGTCCCCTCAGTGTTTTAACTAGTAACGTGGGACATTTGGACAATATGAGTTCCAAGCAGATTGGGTGGATTTAGAGTTCTAATAAGGACAATGACTAAGCATTTGCCATGCTGTGAAATGATACTGAATCATGTTTGTTTTGTGAGGGGCTGATTCCCTTTGGCCTGGCTTCCTGCTTCTGAAGTCTCAGGTCTCAGATACTCCATCTGTAAGGAGTTGGAGAGAGGGTGGGGGTCTCCCTGCTCCCCTGGGGCGGTGGGGACTGGCAGGACCTGGGTGAGGAAGCAGCTACAGCTCGAGGCCCAGAATAGCTGCAGCCCTCCCGGCATCTGCCGTCCTGGCTGCAGACTCCCATCCCGTTGGCCGAGCCCCATCCTTGCTGTCTGGCAGGCGCTGCTTTCCAGGTTTTTGTGGCACCCACTAAGCAGCCTTCCTTGTGTGCTGTGGCATGCTGGCTTCTTCCTCCACTCCACTGGGATCATAATAGCAACTCTTCTCGGGCTTCCTCCATCCTGTCTCACTTCCCCTCCCAATGGTTGAGGACAGGGAGGTAGTTTAGGACAGTGGAAGAAGCCTAGAATTGGTGCCAGGGGTCTCGAGTTCTTGCCACGGATTTGCCATGTGTCTAGGCACAAAGCCAAACACCTCTCTTGTTTTCAGCATGAAGGTAAAATAAAGATGTGTGCTAAGACCCTTTTTGGACCCCAGGGACTGTAGCCCGCCAGGCTCCTCTGTCCATGGGATTCTCCAGGCAAGCATACTGGAGTGGGTTGCCATTTCCTTTTCCAGAGTATCTTCCTGACCCAGGGAGTGAACCCTTGTCTCGTACATCTTCTGCATTGGCAGGTAATTTCTTTACCAATAGCACCACCTGGGAATCCCTCAAAGTAAAGGTAATTGGGCTGTTGTTTCACCCTT
Organism: Bos javanicus; assembly: GCF_032452875.1. NCBI lineage: Eukaryota > Metazoa > Chordata > Mammalia > Artiodactyla > Bovidae > Bos > Bos javanicus. The sequence goes on along the minus strand of NC_083882.1, from coordinate 80,872,303 downwards.
GTTCACCAGCATGGGTATCCCCACGGTTCATAGCTAGAGTCTTGTTGTGGACTGTATGTCTGTGTCCCCTCTCCCCTAATGATATGTTGAAATCTTAACCGTCTAATGTGATGTCATTTGGAGGAAAGGCTTTGGGAGGTAATTACATCATGAGGATGGAGCCCTCATGAATGATATTAGTGCTCTTATAAGAATTGATGCTTTTGAACTATGGTTTTGGGGAAGACTCTTGAGAGTCCCTTGGACTGCAAGGAGATCCAATCAGGCCATTCTAAAGGAAATCAGTCCTGAATATTCACTGGAAGGACTGATGCTAAAGCTGAAACACCAATACTTTGACCACCTGATGAGAAGAACTGACTCACTGGAAAAGACCCTGATGCTGGGAAAGATTGAAGGCAGGAGGAGAAGGGGATGACAGAGGATGAGATGGTTGGATGGCATCACTGACTCAATGGCCATGAGCTTGAGCAAGCTCCAGGAGTTGGTGATGGACAGGGAGGCCTGGCATGCTGCAGTCCCTGGGGTCACAAAGAGTCGGACATGACTGAGGAACTGAACTGGAATTGGAAGAAGAGGCCAGAGACAAGTTAGCTCTCATGCTGCCCTGGGAGGATACACTGAGAAGTCAGCAGTCTGCAGCCTGAAAGGAGACTTTCACCAGAACCTGACCATGCTGGCACCCTGGTCTTGGACTTCCAGCCTCTGGAACTGTGAGAAATAATTCCTGTTGCTTATAAGTCACTGAGTCTATGCCATCAGTCCCCACTTCCCCAGGGTAGTGAGGAGACCCCCCCACCCTCTCTCCAAATGACTAAGGTATGTCCCTTCTTCTTGGGTGGTGCTCACATCATACTGGTTGTTCAGTATTTTGAGGCTCACCACAGGGTAATTCTTAATACTTGAGTGATTGTACAGAACTGGTGTGAGGGGCCAGTGGAGTAAATAAAGGCTGAGAGCAAGTGCTTTGAGGTCGGTGAAGCCGCAGTCACGTGTCTGATACACATATCTGCCCAATGCTTGTCTGTCTCCTCCATCATGGGAGCAATCACACCTTGATTTTCCACTTACCCATCCTTAACCACATGGTTCAGATGGAGCTCGCTCCTCTCCTGGCTCAAAGTCTGCTCCAAGTCTCCTGGCTCCAAGTCTCAACAGGTCTGAGGTTTTCTCCCTCTGGCCATAGTCACAGGTTGGGGAATAAACCAAACAGACCCTGTCAGTGCCAATCCTGGGGCTGGACCCGGACCAGACCAAAAACACACATCCTCTTGCAGTGGTGATGGCTTAGGGATTGGCATATGACCCGAACCAGGCCAAACATTATTTCTTTGAGATTATCCTCACCAACATGAGTGGAAAGGTCCCTTCTCTTTTCAGTTATGGGCATGAAGGATGTGACTCATGACTGCTCCTCCATGTAAAGGAGGAAAAGAACGGAGCTCAGTAGAACAAGTGCAGCATAAGAGGTGAAGAGGAGAGAGGGGAGAGTCTTGAGAACTCGAGGTCCTGGCTTGATCTGGTCCCTAGTGCTGTGGTTCCTACAAGTTCTCCCTTGAAGCAGTGTAGAGGATTAGGAGTGACAAAGCATGAAGGACAGTTTACAGTTTTATTTGTTGATCAGGGAAGGTTTTTCTAATCAGATTAAATGTGCTCTCGCATGCATGCTCAGTCCCTTCAGTCATGTCCAACTCTTTGTGACCTCAAGGACTGTAGCCTGTCAGGCTCCTCTGTCCCTGGGGATTCTCCAGGCAAGAATACTGGGATCCTCAGGGGATCTTCCTGACCCAGGGATTGAACCCACATCTCTTATGTCTCCTGTGTTGGCTTCTTTAGTGGATTCTTTACCACTAGTGCTACCTGGAAACCCCCAAACGTGCTCTTACATCTGAATAAAGTAAAGGAGTCAGTCCTGTAAAGACACAAGGGAAGAGAATTCCAGGTGGAGGGAATAGAATGTGCAAAGGTCCTGGCAGGCAGATGCTTGATGTTTTCAAGGAAAAGCTAGTAGTAGGCGACGTGTGGCTGGAACTGAATGAGAAGGGAATAACCTGTCCTGACCTTTTCTCTGAGGGGTCTCAGCTGTGAAGTTACTCTCTGCCAGGATGAGAGTTGGCATTAGGGCTTGAGCCACTACTTCAAGAACCTCAGTGCATGTAGCTGCCAGAGGCCAGAAAGTCAGACCAGCATTGGGGACTTCTCTGGCTCTGTAATTCTACGTCTGCACCCAAGGGATCTGACCTTCCTCCTTGCTTCCTCTAATGACTCATCTAAGATCTCTCACAAACTACAGTTTCTACCAGCCTCCAGAGAAGGGAACTCCTTGTGGCAGAGTAGACAGAAAAGCTTCAGTGGAAAGGATTTCTTTCATTACAATTGCTGAGGTGTGACATTCCATGGACACATGCCAATTCATTCCCGGTGTGTTTGTTCCTTTCTTCATTCATTTAAGAAGATTTATTGAGTATCTGATATCTGCCAAGGTATGCAGAGAGGCACTGAATCTACAAAGATGAATCAGACAGGGTTTCTGCTTTCAAGGATCTCAGTCTGGGTGGGCGTGGAGGAGGCAGGCTTGTAAACAGATAATCAGAGACAAACATGGCAGGTGCCAGAGCTGAGGTAGGAGCACAGCACTGCTGAGGAACCCTGAGGAGGAGAGATGGTTTTAGCTAGGAGGGTCAGCATGGGTCTGGATTTCCTTGGTGGCTCAGATGGTAAAGAATCTGCCTGCAATGCAGAGTACCCAGGTTTGATCCCTGGGATGGGAGGATTCCCTGGAGGAGGGAAAGGCAACCCGCTCCAGTATTCTTGCCTGGAGAATCCCATGCACAGAAGAGCCTGCCTGGTGGGCTACAGTCCATGGGGTTGCAAAGAGCTGGACATGACTGAGTGACTAACACTTTCACTTTCACTTTCAGGGTGGTCTACAGAGAGGAGGGGACCTCTTGGCTGGACATTGAAGGTAGAGGGAAATTTGACCAGTGGAGAGCTCTCCCAGAAATGCTGTTGAGAGGGACAACATGTGTGAAGAGAATGTAGTGTTGGGAAAGAGTGGGATGAGGAAATGGTAAAAATTCAGAGTGGAGGATTTGGGGCTTGGATGTTGGTGGACAAAGTAGAGGTCAACCTAGTCTGCTTTGGATATTCAGATTTTGTTCTGTTGATTTGGAGAATCACTGGAGACTTTTAAGTAAGAATGTAAACGGATTAGACTGTTGAATATGATATGATATAATATGCCACGTGTGTGTGATCAGTTGTGTCTGACTCTTTGAGACTCCATGGACTGTAACCCGCCAGGCTCCTCTGTCCATGGAAATTTCCAGGCAAGAATAGTGGAATGGGTTGCCATTTCCTTCTACAATAACATGACATAATGATAATAATAATAATGGGAGATGGTCTAAAGAGTCAATGGTCAGTTGATTGGGTTGAGACAGGGTCACAAACTCAGGGCCAGGTGATGACTTACTTGGGAGAACCAGGAGGTCAGCAGGTTGTGTCTTAAGAGGGCAGGTACCACTCAACTCAGTCAATTGCTGTCCCCGTGGGGACTCAGGTCCAGGGCTGCCAGAACTCCTGAGTTTTCAAGAGCAGCTGGAAACCCAGATCCTTATGTAAAAGCTCACCATTTTTAAATGTTGGCAACTAAATTCTACAGAATGCTGCATGGGCCAAATTGAACACATCTGTCAGCCTGATCTATCTGTGGGCCACTGGTTTGCAAATTCTGGGTTGAGAAAAGAGTTCTTTTTTTGTAAAGAGAGATCAAAATAGCTTTAGATCTAAAGATTCATGCCTGGAATGATCTTCTCTCCTTTTGCTCTAGCAAATTCTTAATTATTACTTAAGACCCAGTTCAATTCTCCCCTATAAAGCTTTCTTCAAGACCCACCCTCCCCCTCCACACACCCTCAATCACCCCCCAAAAGCCCCCAAAGCACATTAATCATGTGTTAATTCTCCATCACATCTTTTATATTCCTGTGCATGCATGTGTGCTCAGCTGTGACCAACTCTTGGTGATGCCATGGACTGTAGCCCTCCAGGCTCCTCTGTTCATGGAATTTTCCAGGCAAGAATACTGGAGTGGTTTGCCGTTTCCTTCTTCAGGGAATCTTCCTGACCCAGGGATCAAACTCATGTCTCCTGTGGCTCCTGCATTGGCAGGCAGATTCTTTACCACTGAACCACCTGGAGAATTCAAATGCCTGCAAGAAAGCTATGAGGCAGGAGAGAAGTCAGTACCAAAAGAGACATAGCATCAACATTGCTGATTAATGGATGGAATCCATGCTTGTAGGAGAAGTGGATGAAACTTAGAACACAGGTCCTTGCAGCAGTCAGCTCCTGGCTGGCAGGACTTAGCCTGGAGGAGAGGGAAGCAAACTGGCTCTGAAAGGAAATATGAGATGGTCAGGAGCAGGTTGGGCTCTTGGGATTTCAGAGAAGGCTCCACACTCCGAGTTTCTGTAGGATTTTTTTTTTATTTTACATGAACTGAATATTCAGTAATAGAAGCAGTTAAACAAAGAAGACCAGCTAACAGGAAAGCAAATAAACAGAATAAAAATGCACCAAGATCATTCTCAAGACGGTAAAGAACAACTAAAAACCATACAAAACAGGTAAAGCAGAAGAAATAAAATCCTCTAAAAATCTAGTTAGTATCTTCAGGGGGACTCATAAGAATGTTCCATAGGAAAGTGACATAATGTCATTCAAAAAATGGGACAGTGAATGATAGTTACAAGAGCGTCCATGATGTCTCACAACAGAAAGAAGACAAAGAAGAGATTTATGACCCATAGGATAGCACTGAGTAAATAGTGGAAAACATGAACAAGAATGTATGCACATGTGTAACCGAATCACTTGGCTGCACAGCAGAGATCGGCACAACTCGGCAGTCATCCACTTCAGCAAATTAAAAAACGTTCCAGAACATGGAGCAAAAACTACAGAGGAGCAGAAAGTAAACTGAAGAGGCAGAGGAGAAACGTTGATAAGCTCATAGGGTTTCCAGAGGAGGGAATCAAGAAACTGAGAGGGGCCATCAATCAAATTACAGAATAACTGAATCATTTGCGGAAGAAATAATTGTGACTCTGGAGTGAACGTGAAAAAGGCAGCTAAATGAAAAAAACAGCCACAGCGTAGGGCTTGATTCTTAAGCAGGGTTGAGTTTCGCTCTCCACTTCTGTAATCACAACATTCTTTAGTCACGGTTGGTCCAGAGACGCTGAAGACTGACCTGGGAGTTTTCTGTGAAAGGCTCTAGGATATGGGTGAGAGTGGACATCTACTGTTTTGCTATCCAACTTCTTTCTTGATTTTTTCTATAAATCCATCTTCCCCCCGCTTTTGGTCCACTTGCTTCTCGCTTGAGGGTTGGGCATGTGGCTCAGACACGGCTCGCAGAGGGTCTCATTCCCTGACTCAGTGGTCAGTGCAGGGGTGGTCCTACAGCCCCATTAGGGCCAGTGAGGCTTGTAACTTTCCTTTTAAAGAAAAGTTTATTGGCGTACAGTTGACTTACAATGTTATGTTAGTTTCTGCTGTACAACAAAGTGAATCAGTTATACATATACATATATCCTCTCTTTTTAAGATTCTTTTCCCATAAAGGTCATTACAGCATGCTGAGTAGGATTTTCTTTTTGGTTATCTGTTTTATATAGAGTAGTGTGTACTGGGCTTCCCAGGCGGCTCAGTGGTTAAGAATCTGCCTGCCCGTGCAGGTGATGTGGATTCAGTCCCTGGGTTGGGAAGATCCCCTGGAGGAGGGAATGGCAACCCACTCCGGCGTGCTGGCCTGGAGAAAATCCCGGATGGAGGAGCCTGGCGGGCTGCAGTCCACGGGGTCACAAAGAATCACAAACAGCTGAGCACGAATGCACATAGCAGCGTGCATATGTCAGTCCCAGTCTCCCGTTTATCCCCTGCCTCCCGGTAACCATAAGTTTGTCTTCTACATTGGTTCCTCTACGTCTGTCTTGTAAATAAGTTCATTTGCACAATATCTTTAGATTCCACATATAAGCAATACCATGTGATATCTGTCTTTCTCCGTTTCTCGTACTTCACTTAGTGTTATAATCTCTAGTTCCATCCATGTTTGCTGCAAATGGCGCTATTTCCCTCTATTTCATGGCTGAGTAACATTCCTTTGTATATATGCTCCACATCTTTTTCATAACTTTCCTTGAATTGTTGAGAGACGTTCTCTCTTTCCTGCTGGATTTGAACCTGGGGAGGGGGGGCGTAAGTCGAGAGCAGTCATTGACTACCATGGAGAGCCTAAGCTAGCCAGCTTGGAGAAGCGAGGAGCTGAGGTGGAGAAAGATCTGGGAAAGACGGTATCGTTTGAGCTCCTGGATCAAACCCTACTTACAGCTCGTTAATCTTAGATTTTTTTCCTTACTGTAGCCAGTAAATTTTTCTTTCTTTACACCAGTTGGAGCTGGCTTTTCTTTTGTCAGAGGTGACAGAAAGGGGTCTTTGAACCTCACTGAAGGGCATGAAGAATGACCCTTCCCATGGATCACGCTTTACACTTTGCAAAGCATTTCTACATCCATGGTCTTATCTGACTCTTCCAGCTCTTCCGGGAGGTAGGTAAAATGGGAATGCTTATTCCCACATCATAGAGAAGGTAGTTATGTCAGGGTTAGGATCCGTAATCACTCAGCTAGGAATGTCAGGATGGAACTCCTGTTCTTTTGAGTCTGGTTTTAAAGCTTTTCTGCACCAATGATGTCATTCTAAATTGAACTCTGATAATGCTAAACTAAATTACACTAAAGTACCCCCTGGAAATAGCCTCTCAGAGTCATAATTCATGCTGGGTAATTACCAAATAACGTTCTTCTCATTATTTTCCTACTTACTTACCTCCAAGGGAAGGGCTTGTGATAAATGTCAGGGCTGGGACAATTTACGTAATTATTTGGATGACTGGCTGATGCATATTATTTTGTTACCATGTTACTCTCTGTCTGCTTTTAACTTCTGCTCAGTAGTCAGCAAATTGGAGACCCTCCATTTCATGTTCCACACAAATCATTTTGTAAAGAAATGGTCGAGAGCCTTTCTTGTGCTATTTCATCTTTCTGGAACAGTCTCTCCCCACTCTTTGCACACCCAGCTCCTGCTCACCCTTAGCTGTTAGCTTCAACACTACCAGATCAGAGTGGTCTTCCATTATAAAAGCTAGACTTTCCCCTTCTTCAACCCCTAATTTTGTTCATGTTAGGCCATGCAGTATTCTTTATAATATTTCCCACAATTTTAATAGTTAAAAATTTCTCTAAAATTTCCTTTCTGTGCATCCAATAGTACGGAAGCTTTACTTCTCTCTCCGTTTCACCTAGTTCAGGGCCTGGCATGAAGCAGATCGTCACTCATTATTTGTTGATGAATTGAACCAGTGAATGAGTGGCTTATTCAGGAATATACAAGAGAAGGCGGCCTGTGAGCCACGGGAAGAAGGAAGCAGGGGGCCGGGAGGGCTCTGGCTAGAGGTTCTAGCTTGGTGGTCAGCGGCAGTGAGGTTGGGGTGGGATGGAGATGAATCCCAGGGAAGGATGAACCCTCCAGGGACTCCAGCGCTAGAGGGGAGTAGCAGGGTGCCCAGGGCCAAACCCGAGGGCATGGGAAAGGAAGGAGCAGCCAAGGAAGGGCTGGGGGATGCCGGCAGCTGGAAGAGCCCCCGGCAGGAAACACATCCTAGAAGGCAGCTCAGGAGGCACCAGGAGGCAGAGAAGGTGGGCGGCCGGCTCCATACCTCTGCTGGGAGCCGCGGCATCTGATTCACACCTGACTTATTTTTCCAATTATTTTTACCCTGATTGTAGCAGTTGGCAGGTTTCCAAGTGGCAGTGTGATTTTGTTTGCTGCTTGCAATTCCCACCTCTCCGGGTTAGCAGGCGTGAGTCTTTTGACCTTGCTAGAGGAGGTGACACCTCTCAATTTAGCTCTGTTTGCAAATGTCAGCTGAGATGCTGCGAGCGTTGTTCACCGGGTCACAGGAGCCTGGTCACACACACACACGCACACACACACACACACACACACATGTCTCACGATGCTTTATTCCCTACATCCTCTGCTCCATCAGGAAGCAAGGGCATCTGCCAGACCACACTCTGCAGCCCACCTATTTGGGGGTCCCTACCAGCTTTTGATGGGCTTCCCAGGTGGCGCTAGTGGTAAAGAACCTTCCTGCCAGTGCAGGAGACAAAAGAGATGTGCGATCGATCCCTGGGTCAGGAAGATCCCCTGAGGAGGGCATGGCAACCCATTCCGGTATTCTTGCCTGAAGAATCCCATGGACAGAGGGGCCTGGTGGATTACAGTCCATAGGGTTGCAAAGAGTCAGACATGACTGAAGCGACTTAGCATGCATGCACCAACCTTTGATACTGTTTTAATAAAGGAAATAAAAAGCAATCCGAGAGAGGAGTCATTTTTTAAAATAACAGTTGTTTTATTTATTTTTATTGGAGTATGATTGCTTTGCAATGTTGTGTTAGCTTCTGCGTACAACAAAGTGAATCAGCTGTATGTTTACATATATCCCCTCCCTTTTGAGACTCTCTCCTACCCCCACCATCCCATCCCAAGGAATTAATAACACGGAGAGAGACAGAGGTGAATCCTTGTCATTTTTCCCAAGGGCTGGTCTATAGGAGAATTCTAGGAGCTGAGCCATCAACACTCCAGAGAGTGACACACATCTGGGCCCCTCATGTCCTTTGAAAAGGACAAGCTTCCTGTGGCCAACCTCGTATTCAAGAGAGACAGACACTTTAACAGCTGCTAGTTTGAAGTGTTTCCGATGGGCTCAGCACTGTGTTAAGCTTTTTAATATATGTTCGTCCTCTTTAATCTTCCCTGGAATCCTATTATGTCATCATGATTGGTTCCACTTTGCAGATGAAAAAACCGAGGCTCAGAGAGGTGCTGTAACTTATCGAAGGTCACACAGACTCTACATAAGGGAGTTGGGAATCGAACTCAAGTGGTGGCTTTTTCTGTGTTCCTACTCTGCTGGAGTGCGGGGTCATGCTGTCAACTGTTGGGGACCATGGCTACCTGTCACTGTTATCAGCCTGGCCTGAATGTTGGAGAGAGCTGACAGCTGGAAAGCAGGGCCAGCTTATGGTCAGTGTGGCCCCACGGTGGACTTTGTCCATCCCAGAACCCCTCTTCCTCCTAACTCATTCAGCATCCTTGCGGAGGCTAGGGAGTTTCTTCTGAGCAATTTAGTGATTTAGCTCCTTAAGGGAAAAAGAGTGTTTCCCTTCTGATCATTAACACAAAATCCCAAACAGGAAAAAAAAACCAAAAACCAACCAACCCCTGTTTTAAACAGAATTTAGCAGGATCCTCTGTTGGTCTCATTGGCAGAGAAGCGGGGGTGGGGGTACCGTCCGTGACTCAGACGAGGAGCTGCCTCCCGCCACCCCGCACCAGCCAGCGGGCTGCCCGCCCCCGGGGCTGCAGCCAGGAAGAACCCGCCAGCGAGCAGCCCGCGCGGGGGAGGGAACGCCTTCCTCCTGGGCTCTCCTCCGAGAGAAGGTGTCCCGAGAAGCACAGAGCAGCACAGATCAGGCTCCGGAGGGGCGCTGGCTGGCAGTGCGCTGACCGCCTCCTCCCTATGCCCTCCCTGAGTGGGGCAGGGCGGTTTCATCACTGCTGAACCGCCCACCCCCAAGCCCAGGCTTTCTCCCCTACTGGCATGCGGGGAGGCAGTGGTTCAGAAGCGGGAGCCCAGTTTGCAGACAGCACGCAGGGGACCTGGTTTCTATCGCTCTGCTTGTCCTGTATCCCTAACCCGTGCTGACTTCCTTGTCAGGGAGCTGGAAGGTGACGCATGGCCAGTGCTAAGGGTCGTTCCGCCTCGTCTGTTTTCTGTCCACAGGACTGGCCTTGCCCCGCCCCTTTAAGCTCTCAGAGCCTGCCATCACTGCCTCCTGCTCTTGGATCGCCCTTGGCACGGAAGCCTGAGCTTCTCCTGGCTCAGATGCTGAGGACCCCATCCTGTTGCTCACCGTACAGACAGCTGTCCCATCTTGTGTGTTTGGAGTCTCTTCAGGGAGACCGACAAGCTTTCTGTTGTGGCTTTCTCCGCTTGGGTTTTTTCCAGGCCTTTCTGAGGGTCTGTGAATAATCATTGACATTTCTCTTTAAATGGAATTCAGTTCAGTTCACTTGCTCAGCCGTGTCCGACTCTTTGCGACCCCATGGGCTGCAGCACGCCAGGGCTCCCTGTCCATCACCAACTCCAGGAGCTTGCTCAAACTCATGTCCCTGAGTCGGTGATGCCATCCAACCATCTCATCCTCTGTCGTCCCCTTCTCCTCCCACCATCAATCTTTCCCAGCATCAGGTTCTTTTCCAGTGAGTCAGGTCTTCACATCAAGTGGTCCAAGTATTGGAGTTTCAGCTTTATCATCAGTGGAATAATTCAACTCAGTTCGAATCCATTCAGTATTTCTGTGAAACCCCATCCCTTCTCTTTTGGAGTCCTCATCAGACTTGTAAATACTGGCTCAACTTTGATTTTCCCCAATACTTTGCAACCACAGTGGTGGCAATTAAGGCGAATATTTACTGAACACTCACCATGTGCCAGGCTCTGTATATACTGCCTTGTTTTATCCTCACAGAAACTCAAAACATGAGGTGCTCTTATACTCTGACTCTTTACATGAGGCGCTGGAAGCTCAGAGAGGGTGAGTAACTTGCCTGAGGTCGTGTAAGCAGCGAGGCCAGGCGCAAGGCGGGGTGTCACTGTGTACCAAGTGAATTGGGTGGATGGTCCTCAGGCCATTGGACGGGCGGGGAGGGTTTACTGGCCAGGGCACGGGGTACTGGAGACAGATTCAGACAGGCACAGGAAGAACTTCCCAGCAGTAAGCACGCTTTGCGTGTTCAGATAAGGCTCACAGGGTCTTAGTCTTCAATAGGGAAGTTGGGGAAGGGAGTTAAGCCCCAGGTGAAGGAGAGACAGGGTGACCTTTAAGATCCTTTCCAACTCTGAGCGTCCGCGGTTACTGTATAATTCTTAACAAAACCAATAAAACCTTTGGCAAATACAAATCCAGCTCCAGCTCTGTGCTGTTATGAACAGGAGCTGCATGGATGTTTTTCTGGGGCAATACATGCCAACATCAGTAAGAGCTCAAGTCTTCTGGAGATCAATATCATATTCTGTCGTCTAAGAGCGATATGAACAATCACTGGCATTTATGGAGTGCTTACTGAACTGCTGGCGAGATTATAAATCCTCTGCATGCATAAACTCGCTTCTCACCACAAACCTATGAGGTCATGAGTAGTGTATTAGTCAGGCAAAGCTGCAATAACAAATTAATCCTGGGCCCTCAGTGGCTTAATGCAATAAAAGTTTCCTTTTCTCTTCCTTTTTTTTCGATGAAAGAAGTGCAGAATTTTATTTGAACCAAATGTGAAAATTGTAACCTGGGAGGAGTAAGTCAGAAAGCTCTGAACTGTTCTCTGCTTCTTAGATTCTTAAAGTCTGAAGGAAGTTGGGCCATGTTAAACCTTGGTTTTCTGAAACATGTGGCCTCCAAGGACTTTGGGGCGAGGAGAGGGAGAGACAGTGGGACAAGGAAACCGGCTTCGTTGCTTGCCATCTGAGAACCTAGAATGACACAGCCTGTGCCTGTCGTTGCAGCTTGATGCAAAGGCGACTGTGTGGCATGTGGGACCATGCACAGAGTAAGCGGTCAGCAAACGTGAGTGATGATAGCGGCGCCGGTCTGAGAGCCCAGGGGGTGCCTGGAGCCCTACGCTGAGCACAGATGGGGAATCTCATGCTGCAAGCCCTGCTTGGCTGCAGTCATCCGTGCCCCTGTCCACAGGCTCAGCCCCATCCAAGTTCCAGAGGTAACCCCGACCCGGGCAGGTATGTCATCAGCCTGGCCCTTCCTCTGTATGGGTCTGGTGCTTGGCAGTGCTGTACCAGCCCATGCCATCCACGTGCTCAACTCTTCCTTGGTGGCTCTGTGTCTATGGTTAAAGCTCTGATGCGGCATGCTGATCTAATGAAGGCTTTAAAAATGGTTCACATCAAAAAATCTTTTTGAAAATAAAGGATTTACAATGTTCTGTGTAGGAAAGACCTGTTTTCAGACCCAGCCTTTCCTTTGAGTCTTTCACCCACTGCCTGACATATTTCAGGCACTTATTCTGATGGTGTTAAGTGTACAAGCTCTCGTGTAAATAAATCAAAGCAGGAAGCAGCCCCGTGGAAGAAAGTATGGGGGACCCCGGCTTCAACTTGCCCATGAGCTGTCTGGATCAGCCTCCAGCAACAGGTTCTCCAACCATCTCCACATTCCTAGCCAAAGCCTAAATATTTAAAGTCCCAGGGAAGACATATCTGTTTAGCTGGGATCAGACACGTGCCCATCCTTGGCTTTTCCTCAGAGTGGAGAAAGAAGTAGCTGGCTTTCCTCAGCTTCCCTGGGGAAAGAAGACAAGCACTGGGATTCATTTTCCCATCAGGATCGACACATGTAAGGATAGAGGGTTATGATCCCAAGAAGATTTGGGAAACAATCTTGGAGGAAGCGGTGGTGCCAAGAGCCCAAGAAATGGACAAAGCACCTGCTGGGTCCACCTCACCCTCTTGAGAACCAAAATAAAAGTAAATGAAACAAGAACAGAAGAATGAAACCCCAGAGAGAAGCTATGGAGCCAAGGGAACTTCCTTTCTCCAGAGATATTATCACTGGTGGCATAACTCAATTTTCTAGCAATGCCTGTGATTTAATAAAGAAGTCAGCACTGTTAGGAGCACAAGTCACAGCGTATAACCTCACTGACATCCTTTGGAGGATCGCTCGGAAGGAGGGGTCAATGGTAAATCCCCAGGTGTCAGAGCCGAGACGGGGAAGGGCCCGCCCGGGGAACAGCACGGGATACAGAACCCTGTCTGTGCTGTTCTCCAGACTCCAGCTCCCTGGCAAGTTTCCACGCGCCCTTTCTTCCACCTGGACCTGGTGGGATCTCTCTAGAAGTCTAGTTTATCTCGTTACACACCTGAATGCCATCAGTTGTTCTTGCAGACAGAAGGGACCATGCTTCCTGTCATTACCATCTGGTCACCTGCTGTGCTTCTCAGTAATGCCTCCTAAAAGATCCTTCTCCAGTATGCCCTGTGAATTTAGCAGAACAAAGAGGAAAACTATAGATATTCTGGCTCTGATTGGCTTTCCATCAAGGGATATTTGCGTGATGTGCCCTAGCGTGGGGAAGCCGGGACATCAGAGACAGGCAGATCGAGAGATAATAGGAATGATAAGAATTTTTTATTGTTATACCTAAAAGGATTGTTGCCATGCACTGACCACTGTTCTAAGGACTTTAGAGGGACTATCTCACTTCGTCTTCTCCACAATCCTCTGAGTTAGGGAACATTCTTATCCCCATGTGCAGGTAAGAACACTGTGCCACATGAGTAATTGAAGCAATGTCACTCAGCAGGAAAACTGCAGTGGACCCGAGTCCAGAACAAGTTTGCCGCTCCTCTGCAAAATTGCCACTGAAAAGGGGTGGTGCCTCTGCCATCTCACAAATCCTTGCTTCACACAGACTTGAGCGTAATCCACCACCCCTCGTCTGGTGGCGATGGGAAGGAGGACACAGTTTGAGAGGACAAGGGGCTGGGGGGAGTGACAGCCTCGCTCTCCTGAGGACAGATGACCCAGCACATGGACGGGGCAGTGTGGGCAGCCGCTGGCACCCATGGAGAACCCACAGAGCAGCAGAGACTTCAGACACTGCGGCTCTGAACACTGACCAGGGCCAGGCAGGAGGCAAGCAGTCAGGGCGACAGCAAAGTTTGAAACCAGCATAGATGGATGATAGATAGGTAAGTAGGTAGATAATTGATTTATAGATGCATGAAAAATACAGAAATGGGGATAATTGGTAAGTGGTAGATACGTAAGTGGGCTTCCTTGGTGGCTGAGCGGTAAAGAATCCATCTGCAATGAAGGAGCCACAAGAGACACAGGTTTGACCCCTGGGTCGGGAAGATCCCCTGGAGGAGGGCATGGCAACCCACTCCAGTATTCTCGCCTGGAGAATCCCAGGGACAGAGAAGACTGGCGGGCTACAGGCCATGGGGCCGCACAGAGTCGGACACGACTGAATCAACGTAGCATGCTCACACACAGACACATCAACACGTGGATGACAGACACATAGATAAATACACACACACATAATTATAGATGATAGACACGTAAGCAGATAGATAAAGGGATACAAAAGTTGATAGATGATAGACATGATAATAGATATGTAATCGATAGGTGGTAGATACATAAGCAGGCAGATAATTGATATATAGATATATGATAAATACAGAAATTTGTATAATTGGTAGGTGGTGGATATGTAAGTAGATAGATGATAGATACACAGACAGATATATAATTGATAGATGACAGATAAATAGATGATAAACACAAAAGTAGATAGATGATAGATAGATACATTTGAATACATTGAATTTGTTACACTATTGCTTCTGTTTTATGATTTGGTGTTTTGGGCACGAGGCACGTGGGATCCTAGCTCCTCTACCAGGGATCGAACCCACACTCCCTGCATCAGAAGGTGACGTCTTAACCACTGGATCACCAGGGCAGTCCCAGTCTTGGGTTTTTCAATGTAAACTGACATCTAAAATTCCTAGTGTTTGCTCGCTCCTGGCATATATCCAGAGAAAAATAGGGTCTGAAGGACACAAGCGCCCCAGTGTCCACTGCAGCACTGTTTACGACAGCGAAAACACGGAAGCAACCTGAACGCCCATCGACAGACGAATGAATAAAGAAGATGTGGTGTACATATGCCACAGAATGTTACTCAGCCGTTAAAAAGAATGAAATAATGCCAATCCCGTGGGTGGGCCCAGACAGTGTCATACTGAGTGAAGTAAGTCAGACAGAGAAGGAGAAATGTCGTATGACATTGCCTATATGTGATATCTAAAAAGGAATGATACAAATAAACTTATTTACAAATCAGAAAGAGACTCACAGACTAGGAAAACGGATTTGTGGTTGCTAGGGAAAGGGATAGTTAGGGACTTTGGGAAGGTCATGTACACACTACTATATTTAAAAGGGATAACCAACAAAGACCTATTGCAGAGCACAGGGAACTCTGCTCAGTGTTATGTGGCAGCCTGGATGGGAAGGGAGCTTGGGGGAGAATGGATCCGTGTATGTGTCCGGCTGAGTCCCTTTGCTGTCCACTTGAAACTATCACAACGTTATTAATTGGCTGTACCCCAATACAAAACAAAAAATTTAAAGTTTGGAAAAAAAATTTCCTAGTGTTCTGGTATTTGTGTGAAATATCCCATAAATACCAGCATTTTATCATCTGGTCTGTATCACCTAGAATGTTTCTTGTTCCCCAAAGAAGCTTCCCAAGCCTTTTTTCCAAGACCATAAGTCCTGATTTAGGGATCAGGAAATATGTCTCCCCAGCAGAGGAAGCAGAGGCCTTAGTGGGTGGGCTTCCAAGTGGAGGTCAGAGCTGTGCCCAGGTTACAAGGCCCCAGTCTTTCCTCACCAGCCCTGGGAAAGGCCCCAAACTGTGTTTACCAGATGGCCTGGCACTGGGCACAAAGGACCTTCTAACCGAGGCCAGGAAAGGCCTGGAGTGATATGTTAACAGCCAATGATGCTGAATGGCAATAAAAGGAAGTTTATGTTTCCCCACGTAACAACGTGGGCACCAGCAGTCCAAGGCTGACCCAGTGGCCCCTGGGCCCTGGACACTGTCTCATCCCCATAACAATGTGGGCACCTGCAGTCCTAGGCTGACCCAGTGGCCCCTGGGCCCCGGACACTGTCTCATCCCCATAACAATGTGGGCACCTGCAGTCCAAGGCTGACCCAGTGGCCCCTGGGCCCTGGACACTGTCTCATCCCCATAACAATGTGGGCACCTGCAGTCCAAGGCTGACCCAGTGGCCCCTGGGCCCTGGACACTGTCTCATCCCCATAACAATGTGGGCACCTGCAGTCCAAGGCTGACCCAGGGGCCCCTGGGCCCTGGACTCTGTCTCATTCCCATAACAATGTGGGCACCTGCAGTCCAAGGCTGACCCAGTGGCCCCTGGGCCCTGGACACTGTCTCATTCCCATAACAATGTGGGCACCTGCAGTCCTAGCCTGACCCAGTGGCCCCTGGGCCCTGGAAACCTGGCACTTTCCGCCTTGTTGCTCTGCCATTTTCAAGACGCATGTTCCATCTTGTGACTAACATGGCTGGTTCAGCTTCCAGTACCAAGTTCATCATTGCGGTCGCAAGAGCC
The DNA here is from genome assembly GCF_032452875.1 of Bos javanicus. Lineage (NCBI taxonomy): Eukaryota > Metazoa > Chordata > Mammalia > Artiodactyla > Bovidae > Bos > Bos javanicus. Next base: position 80,855,928 of record NC_083882.1, on the reverse strand, counting down.
AAGGGAAGGCAGAGCAAGCTTCTTCCATTTAAGGGCCTGACCACAGCTTCTGCTCATGGTCGTATTGGCCTCAATCCAAGCAGTTGGCTGCAGCCAGCTGCAGGGAAGATTGGGAAAGACGGCTTTTAGCTGGGTGGCCTGGAGCCCAGATAAGACATCTGCTTATAGAAGAAGGGGAGGATAGATGCTGGGGAGATGCCCAGCAGGCTTTGCTCTAACACTCACGTGCACGGATGCAGTCAGCTGATACCCTGTCCTACCTCTCACTGGGGCCAAACATCTAGGGCTGCCTTTTATGCTTTCCATGCAGAAGGATTCCAAGTGACCTGTTCCAGGTGCCGCAAGAATCCTTAAGGTTAGATCTTCAGGCACCAGGCTGGCAGGCAGGCAGAGGAGATATTTTTTGGCAAGGGTTCTAGAGTGCGGTTCCTGTTCAACTTCTTCTAACTCCACTGCTTCTTTTCCCCTTCAGACAAACTGGAGCTCAGACCGTGTATTCCCGCTTTCAGCAAAGGATGCCCTGAGCAGGGTGAACCTCGGAAGACGTCCATCTCTGCTCCCCCGCCACCCTCTCTGCCCCTCCTGGTGTGCCTGTGGCATCTGATTTTCCTGTTTGGACTCCCTGTCCTTGCTACTCCAGGCTCCATCAGGTGGACCAAGGGTGTCCCTCTGAGGGACGTCCCAAGGGGAGCTGGTCCACGGGCTGGGCATACAGCGTCTTGTCTATAGATAAACACGGAAGTGAAATCAACGAGTTGATGGTGGGAAACAAGAGGTCACGTGGAGTTGGGATCCGAGTTCTTGCCACGACACATCAAGCCTTCATGTAAGCAAAGGTGGGGCGGGGGGTAGAGGAGCTCTAAGAACTCCCAGACTGGTCTACCCCAGGCTAGCGGGAAAGAAGGGAGAGAGGGGGACAGCGCGGGGCATGAGAGTCTTGTTCCTGCTCCCATCTCATGTGCTCAGACTCCCCTTTATTCCCTGTTGTGTGTGTGTGTGTTTGGTTACTTTAGTGTACTATTGGGTTGGCCAAAAAATAGTTGGGCGTGTGCCCTATGAACTCAGAGGGGTCTGGGTTCAAACCCCAGTTCTGCCTCTAATTTATGACTATGGGCAAGTAACTGAGCTAAGTCTACGCTTCATCTATTTAATACAAATGGGAACTCTTTGAGTATCCATCTCACAGGGCAGCTGAAGGATAATGCTGTGACAAGTACATGAGCTCCCTTGTAAACCAACCCGTTCCTTTCCTGCCTCCCTCCCTCCTTGTCTCCCTTCCTGCTTTCCTTCCTTTCTTGCAGCCAGAGATTCCAGACAAGGGCGAGGCATCGGACACGCCTGGCCAATCTCTCTCCTACAACACCTTCTGACTCCTTCCTCTTCTGAGGTGTGAACTCTTCTCCTGCGTTGACTCCTGGGGATGTGCCGCACTAGCCTGAGCCCCTTCCCCAGCCCGGGACCCACTTCCCTCCCTCTCGGGGCTGGGGACCCTGAGCCAGACGCCCAGGGAGAAGCAGAGGGGAGGGGGCACCCCCGCTGGAGGAGGAGCTGGCTCTCCCCTTTCCCTCGCTTTTCCTGCGGTGCAGGAGAGCTGGGCGCAGAGTGCTTGAGGAGCTTTCCAGAAGGCGGCCCTCCTCCTAGCAGGCGCTGGGGCCTTCTGACCTCAGGATGCACAGCGATGCTGAATATGCAAATCAGCAGCACTTCGTTTATAAAAATAGCTCCTCGGTGCTGCTCCGCCACCGAGCGCCTGCTTCTCTTCCTGCTTCTTGCTCTAATTTTCCCCTTCCTGCCTTGGACCTGCCGCCCCGCTGCGCTCATTTGTCCTCCTTCCTCTCCCCTCTCCTCGGCCCATCTTCCCTTCCCACGTTTCACTCCCTTCATCCTGCCTTCATGACCAAGGTGTGATGGACAGACTGGCCGAGGCCCCTCACCAACCGCTGGTGACCGGAACTACAACACGCTGACCCTAGTACCTTTTCCTTCTTCCCTTTATACCTGGAGGCTCAGACGGTAAAGAATCCGCCTGCAATGCAGGAGAGCCGGGTTCCATCCCTGGGTTGGGAAGACCCCCTGCAGGAGGGCATGGCCACCCACTCCAGTATTCTTGCCTGGAGAATCCCATGGACAGAGGAGCCTCGTGGCCTACAGTCCATGGGGTTGCAAAGAGTCGGACACGACTGAACGACTAAGCACAGCATACTATTATTATTTTAAAAATTTATTTTAAATTGAAGAGTAATCGCTTTACAATGTTGTATTAGTTTCAGCTGTATAGTAATGTGAATCACCTGTCAGGATACATATCTTCTTTTAAAATTTGCTAGGAAAAACACCAATACAGTATACTAATGCATATATATGGAATTTAGAAAGATGGTAACGATAACCCTGTATACGAGACAGCAAAAGAGACACTGATGTATAGAACAGTCTTATGGACTCGGTGGGAGAGGGAGAGGGTGGGAAGATTTGGGAGAATGGCATTGAAACATGTAAAATATCATGTATGAAACGAGATGCCAGTCCAGGTTCAATGCACGATACTGGATGCGAAATGTTAAAAAAATAAAAAAAATAAAAATAAATAAAAATTAAAAAAAAAAATATAAAAAAACATAAAATTTGCTTAGTACATCATTTGGGGGAGATTAGTTGTGCCTCCTATCTGTATTTGTACACTTACACGTGAAAATTTTCTGAGAGGATACATTCCAAATATTAATAGTGCAAAATTCTGGAGGGAAAGGACCTAGATTAAAGGTATTCTTAAAAAAATACCCTCCTCCCACCTATAACAATGTCAATACAAAACACACTGCTGTACACACACATCTCCTCCAGGCTGATGTGATTTTTGCAGAATTCCAAAGTTCTCTGGGTTCCTGGGTGCCTGTGTGGAGGGTGGGGAGATGAGGGAGGGAGGCCGGTGGTGTGGTGGGTCACAGGGTCCACGGGGCCAGGATTCCAGTCCCAGCTCCGCCTGCCTGTGGTGTGGCCTTGGGCAGGTAACCCGGCCTCTCCAGAACAGAATCTCCCTCCAGGGTTGCTTGGAGGAGCACTGAGCTCTGAAGAATTGATGCTTTTGAGCTGTGGTGTTGGAGAAGACTCTTGAGAGTCCCTTGGACAGCAAGGAGATCCAACCAGTCCATCCTAAAGGAGAGCAGTCCTGGTTGTTCATTGGAGGGACTGATGTTGAAGCTGAAACTCCAATACTTTGGCCACCTGATGTGAAGAATTGACTCATGGGAAAAGACCCTGATGCTGGGAGGGATTGAGGGCAGGAGGAGAAGGGGATGACAGAGGATGAGATGGCTGGATGGCATCACTGACTTACTTGAAAAGACCCTGATGCTGGGAAAGATTGAGGGCAGGAGGAGAAGGGGACAATAGAGGATGAGATGGCTGGATGGCTTTACCTACTCAATGGACATGAGTTTGAGCAAACTCAGGGAGATGGTGTGCTGTAGTCCAAGGGTCGCAAAGAGTCGGACACGACTGAGCGACTGAACAACAGGAGGAGTGCGCTAGTGAATACAGGTGACTGGGTCAGAGAAGTCAGTTCTGATTATCAGCCAGTCCAGTGTTTTCAAAGCGCTGAAGACTTCACTGTGGTCCTAAGGCCTGGCTGGGTGCTGGTGAACCAGGGGCCGTGGAACCGTCGAGCTCTTTGGGGTTGGACAGACCTGCTTTGAGACTTGGCCCTGTCTTCTCTTAGCTGTGCGACCCAGACCCTCTCAGAGGACGTCTCTAGGCTCAAGAGCTTTGTCCTGTGAACTGCAGATGCTGAAGCACAGACTCTGGGGCTCAGAGTGTGGCTTCCCCGAGACGATGGCCTCACAGGGCTGAGCACAGAGCTGGTATGGCTACTGTTGGGCATTTAGCCACACACGGGTGGGTCAGTTGAATAACTTTCTATAAAGGATGAATTGCCTAGACCAGTGTTTCTCAATCTTTTTTTGTTACTGCTCTTTTAGGAATACTTTTGGACATTTTTCATCCTAACTCCCTCCTTCCATGAATTTTATTACCACAAATGTTACGCAGAGCCGTTTGTGTACTAATGAAGGAGGAAACAGAAAGGGCTCCATCTTGAAAGCAGGACTCCATCCTGGGCCAGACTGTGGACTGTGAGCCATAGCCCAGTAACTATGGAAACGACACACCAACCGGAAAACCAGGCCCCGGAAGGAAGAGCCCCAGGGCTCGTACCTAGACTGTCCACTGCCTAAAAGAATACCCTAATCATCTGTGGAACGGAATAGAACCATACATTCTATTATGCTTATTGTCCAGTGTTAACTCCCTAGGCTTAAGGCGTATGAATCACGGGTTGACTTTGAGCTTATCCTTCTCTTCCTTTGTTCAGACTAGTTTCGGGGAATTTGGGGAGGTGGGTTTGGGCACATACACTTAGGGTATATAAGGTTTTCACAAAAACTGGTCGGGGTCCTTGGTGAAGAGGAGACTGCCTTGGGCCTGCCAGTGTAATAGACTGCACTCCACGATCTGCATTGTCCTTCTGAGTGAGTGTGTTTCCCGGAATGTGTGGCTACAACACTGCGTGTTTATCTGTGTTTTATAGCTAAAAAGGATAAGATTTTTTTTTATCCCCTGAGAACCACTTTTTGCTCCTGGGGGTGATATGTATGGTCCGCACTGAGTATGTATGGCCTGGAGCAGTGATTCTCAGATGGGGGGAATTTTGCTCACTGGGAAACGTTTCACAGTGTCTGGAGAAATTTTTGTTGTTATTGTTACAACAGAGGGGAGGGTGTGGTGCTAAGGGCATTGAGTGAGTAGAGGCCAAGTGAAAGTTGCTCAGTCATGTCTGACTCTTTTCGAGTCCATGGATGTACAGTCCATGGAATTCTCCAGGCCAGAATACTGGAGTGGGTAGCCTTTCCCTTCTCCAAGGGATCTTCTTAATGCAGGGATCAAACCCAGGTCTTTCCCATGCAGACGGATTCTTTACCAGCTGAGCCACAAGGGAAGCCCAAGGCCAAGGCTACTGCTAAACATCCCCCATCAGCGGTTGCCAAGCCCTGGTTCTGGTCTGTTAGGAACCAGGCCGCACAGCAGGAGGTGAGTAGCTGGCAAGTGAATCCTCAAAGCTTCATCTGTATTTACAGCCGCTCCCTGTGGGTCTCCCATCAGCCCCAGATGGGACCGTCTAGTTGCAGGAAAACAAGCCCAGGGCTCCCACTGACTGCGCTATGGAGAGTTGAGTAATTGCTTCATTACATGTCACCACGTAGCAGCAGTAGAAGCAAAGTGCGCAATGGATGTAACACACTGGAACCATCCCAAGCCCATCCCTCTCCTGCTCCCTGTCCTGCCACCCGTCCACGGAAAAACTGTCTTCCAGGAAACCAGTCCCTGATGCCGCAAAGGTTGGGGACCACTGTCCTACATCACGCAGGACAGCCTCCCCCCCAATCATAGAGTTACTGAGCCCAAATTGTCAATAGTTGAGAAGAGGCTGAGGAGCTTTGCTGTAGGGTTTTCTTTCCTTGTCTAAGAATGCTCTGAGAGTGCTGGTGTCCTGGTGATCAGACAAGGTGGGCATTGTACCCGGATGTGTCCTTTGTGTGTATGTGTGTGTGTGTGTCTGTGTGTGTGTGTGTGTGTGAGATAGTGAATCAAGCTTCTTACAGGCGCTGAGCAAGCCTGGATTTGAGGGACATCACCTGTCATGGGCAACGACTAAGATCTAGGGTGCTTAAGTATCATTGCTGGAGCCGGTTCTTTTAAAAAATACTGTAATTTATATTTTAATGTAAAATTTGGCATTTGAAAGGAGAAACCTGACCCTATTTTCTGTGTTAAACCCCATCTGGTGCTACTGAGTTTGTTGTTCTTTATTCTTTTATCCCAGCCAAAGTGGATGACCTTGCTTCAGGGGAAAATTAAACTCAAATCTCCAGACAAGGAAATTTCAGCATTCTCTTATGGATCAGAGTAATCTTAGAGCCTAAAATGTTGCTTCTGGTGCTTCCAATATAGCTGCTCCTCAAATTCCAGTGAATATTTCTTCTCCCTTTATCCTTCTCTAGAAGTAAAGCAGGTGACAGGGTTTTCAGAATTTTTTTTTTTTTTTAGAAATGCTGCAATTTATGGGAATTTCTGGTGCTCCAATGATTAGGACTTGGTGCTTTCACTGCTGGGGCCTGGGTTCAATCCCTGGTCAGGGAACTGAGATCTTGCAAGCCAGGTGGTGCAGCCAAAAAAAGAGAAAAATACTGCAATTTACAGAGTCATGTGTTAGGTAAAAGTCACAGTGGGGTGGGGCTTTAGAGTCTTTTCTTTATTTTTTAAAAAAATCTTTATGGCTTTTCCCTTTCTCTCTTTCTTTATTGAAATAGAGTTGATTTATAATATTGTGTTAATTTCAAGTATACAGCAAAGTGATTCTGTTACACATATAAATGTATACATCTATATTCTTTTTAAAACTTATTTTCCATTATAGTTTATTAAAAGATAGTGAATGTAGTTCCCTGTGCTATACAGTAAATTCTTGTTATTTATAGGGTCTTTCCTTGACAGAGACCCTGGTTTAGATGGGGGGAAGATTAATTATTATGTGATAATTATGATCACTAACTTTCACTGCCCATTACCCACAGACTGGGGGTTGTGTTAATGCTTCACATGGAGTCGGTAATTGTTCACAATACCCCCATTAGACAGCCACTATTTCCACTCCTCTCCCATTTTACAGATGAAGAAACTGAGGCTTAGAGTAGTTAGGTGACGTGTTCTAATCTGCACAACTAGGAAGGAGAGTAGCCAGGGTATGAACTCAGAGCTTTAGACACCAGAGCCCACAAACTTTACATCAGGTCATACTGCCTGCCAACCCTGATACAAGATGGACTCTTCTGTGTGTCAAAAGAGATGTCGGTAAAGTGCTGCTGGAGTTCAGAGGGGGAGAGATGATTCCCGGCGTGAGAAACCAGGGCTGCCTTCCTGGAGGCGGAGGCACTGGGCTTTTAGAAAGGGCGTTTGTTGTACCTGGTAGCCACTAGCCCCCGGGGACTGCTTAAACCAGTGATGAATCAGGGTTTCTCAGCGTTGGTATGGTGGACATCTTGCAGCCGCCGAGCTCTGCCGTGGGAGGCTGTCTTACGTGTTACAGGAGGTTTGGCTGCACCCTTGCCTTCTACTCACCCCTCTTCACAAGTGGAGACAACCAAAAATGTCTCCTGACGTTGCTGAATGTCCCCTGGGAGGACAAGCCACCAGAGTTAAGAACTACTCTCCTAAATGTAGGTGAGGATGGGGAGGGGGGAATATTCCTGGGGGAAACTGGAGGCAGAAAGCCAGTTTCTCATCCCAGCGGCTGCAAGCTGAGTGATTCCGGGCAAGACCCACCCCGCTGCTGGCCTGAGTTTCCGCATCCAAAGGGTGAGGTGTCCGGAGGCAGTGGGTGGTCCCTAAGGACCCGTCTCTCCAGCAGCCCGAGACTGGCCCGGGAAGTGTGGTCAGCTGCCCCCGCCGCCTGCTGCGACTTCACCATGCGGTGCAAAGACACACACCTTCCTGGGCTGCCGTTCCCACCGGCTGCCGCAGCTGGCTCTCCGCGGAGCTCGCCGCCCCCGCCGCCTCCCGCAGCAGGCGTGTGAAGGGCTGTGGGTGTCACTTTCCACAGCCCCGCCCGGTGACACCCTTAATCACAGCCAGGAAGAGCGGGGCTCAGGAGGTGGGGACGAGGTGTCCTTGGGTGTGAGAAAATGATTCACACCGGAGGGCTGGCCAAGTGGACCAGCTGAAGTCATTTCCTGAGGTCCCGGTGGGAGAAGGCGGGGCCCCCTCGGCTTTAGTGGAGACTCAGCTCTTGCCTTCTGCTTTTGTCCTGGGAGCCAGGCCGAGGTCCCAGGCGAGGGCACGGGGTCACAGGCTTCATTTGGCCTTGGAATTTAAAGCCACGGTGGACAATGGCGGGGCCCCAATGGTGGGAGGTCCCTCCGCCGTCGCTGAGAGCTGCTTTGCTGCGTGGGAGGTGTGTGGGCGGGTTCCCTGCAGGTCAGCTGGGGGCAGGCTTTGTGACCGTGGGCAAGTCACTCCACCTGTCTGGGTCTCCGTTCCTGGAGCCTGTCAGCAGTCACAGAGGGCTGCTAGGACATGCACCGGTGCCCGGGGTTAGTTATAGGGGTTAATACAGGTGCCTCCAGGATCCCTGGTGGCTCAGTGGTGAAGAATCCACCTGCCAAGCAGGAGATGAGAGTTTGATCCCTAGATCAGGAAGATTCCCCTGGAGAAGGACGTGGCAACCACTCCAGTGTTCTTGCCTGGGAAATCCCCCACGGACAGAGGAGCCTGGCGGGCTACAGTCCGTGGGGTCACAAAGAGTCGGACACGACTGAGCGACTGCGGCTAAACTGCGAGAACAGGTGTCTCCACGTGGCTACAGCAGTGACGGATAACGCAGAGCTTCCAAAACAATCTAGCCGTTTGTCATGCACTATCCTTGGCCCCCGGGAATCCTAGGGGGGAGCGTTGTATTTATTTATTAAAAATTTTTTTAAATTAGAGGATAATTGCTTTATAATGTTGTGTTGGTTTCTGCCAGACATCAACGTGAATCAACCATAGGAATACGCGTGTCCCCTCCCTCTTGAACCTCCCTCCCACCTCCCTCCCCATCTCACCCCCCTAGGTCGTCACAGAGCAAGGGTTTGAGCTCCCTGCATCACACGTGCAGACATACAGGACAGGTTGTGGACACAGTGGGGGAAGGAGGGGGCGATGAATTGACACAGCAGCATGGAAACATATATATTGCCATATGTGAAAAGATAGCCGGTGGGAATTTGCTGTGTTCATTTCTATTGGTGTATAAGTGCTTTGCGCTGTTGTATTGGTTTTTGCTATACGATGAAGGGAATCAGCTATATGTACACGGATGTTGGCTCCTTCTCAGATTCCCACACCCCCATCCCACCCTCTGGGTCATCACCAAGCACCGAGCTGAGCCCCCTGTGTCATACAGCAACCGGAGGGAGTGTTTTTCCCAACCCAGGGATCGAACCCAGGTCTCCTGCATTGCAGGCAGAGTCTTTACCAGCTGAGCCACAAGGGAAGCACGGAGGGAGTGTTTTTAAGCTTTAAATTTAAATTGTTTTAAGTTTGCAGACGAGGTTTTCGGCAATTAAAGCCATGTGCCCATGTGCTGGACAAACGCATCCAGCCCCAGAGGCAGAATCTGAACCCAGGCCCTTTCAGAAGCCCAGGGCCTGATTTGTCTGTGAATTCAGGTCTCGTTCTCCCTGCGGTCCTCCTCCCACCCTCAGCCCGTCTGTCGGAGCCTGAAATGCCAGGCTCTGGGCTTTGGCTGTTTACCCCCCGTCTCCATCAAGAAGAGGAAAAAATAACAGTGCGTGTGGGCGAGGGGCCCAGCAGATAAAGGAGGCGGCGATGGAGAGGGCATCTGATAGGGGCCCAGAGCTGAAAGCCAGCAGATAGGGCTGGGCTGGGAGCGGGGGAGATAAGGGGACCGGGGAGATGGCGGGGAGGCCCTCTGGGAGCCCTGACGGAGGAGGGGAGAGGAGGCCGATACCACGGAGGGTAGGTGGCCCGTGAGGAATGCGGGCATGGGCCTCAAGAGGAGGAGGAGGGGGAGATAAGAAGACCAGAAGGAGATAGGAAGGGGCAGGTCATCCTTAGCGGGGGAGCAGGCACGCTCAGAGACCTGCCCCCCGGGGCTCTGCCCTCAGGGGGCTGGGCCCATCCGCGGTGTCCGCGGTGACCTTTTCCTCCGGATTCTCAAAGCGAGCCCATGCCCTCCCCGGGCATGACTCTCGGTGTCTGAGGGGACAAGTCTGGTGATGGAGGAGGCAGCACGCAAGGGAGGCACGGTCTGCCCGTCATTAGCGAGGGCGGTGGACAAGCGCCCGCCTGCCTGCTCTCTGCAGGAGGGTTATGGCCAGGGTTAGCACTGATGTCTGCCCCTGCGTTTTCAGGGCCTTCTTCCTCTTCCCTCTTCCTCCATCCTCTTCTTGCTTCATCCGTGCAGTGCTCACCCAGCTGCGTTCTGCTCCAAGCTCTGGGCATAGGGTCAAGACGGCTGTACCTTCTGGCAGATGCGGATGGGGTATTAGCCATCAAGTAGATAAATGAGATGCTTGGAGAGAACCATAACCGCCACGAGAAAACAGGATCGCGGACCATGACAGGCAGTGGACAGCAGGGATTCCATCCGGTCAGCTGGGCAGAGCAGGTGCTTGTGACGAGGGGACGGGCTCTCCAGCAAGAAGGAAGGGGCTGTGAGGCGCTGGCAAGGGCAGCGCTGGGCAGAGCGGACAGCAAGTGCCCAGCGCTGAGGCGGGATGCGCTTGGTTGGGGAGGGAGAGTGACATGGTGAGGCTGTAGAGGCAAGGAGGCCCCAGAAAGCAGAGAGCTGGCCGGAACCTCACGGTGACCTCCGGTGAATGGTTTCTCTCTCTGTGCTTCAGTCGCCTTTATCTGTGAGCTGGGAGAATGAGGTCTCTAAAATCCACTGAGCCCTAAAGCTCCATGGGCATTGAGCAGAGTCAACGGGGCGGGGGGCAGGGGGCCCTGGACCCCCTTGGACTCCTGGACTTAGCCTGCAGGGTGGCGCTCAAGTGCATGAATTCAAGTCTTGACTTCACCATTTCGTTCATAAGTTACTTTGAGCTAGTGGCTGAACTCCCCTGAACTTTTAACTTCCTCATTTTATAAAGTGGGAATAATAATAGTAGGCAACTCCCTGGGCTGTCACGGGAGAGGAAATGAGAGAATTGGATGAAGGATTTAGCTCAGCTCCTGATACACAACAAACTAGTGTTTTTGTTGCCAAGGACTCCCCCAAACTTGACTTTGAGGTCAGAGCTATCCCTGGCGGAGAGGCGCCAATATCCACATGCTGACCAGTCTTTTCTCCCTGGACCTTGAAGTCACAGTCAACCCGAGTTAAGGCCATCATCTCCCTGGCTCCCTGTTTTTCCCTGCTGCATCCTGTTTCTCTTCCCCACCCGTTATCTCAGTTCATGGCACCGTGATTCTCCCAGACGCTCATGCTCAATCTCAGAGTTATCTTGGACTCTCAGTTCATGGCACCGTGATTCTCCCAGACGCTCATGCTCAATCTCAGAGTTATCTTGGACTTCTTTTCCCACGTCTAATCGATCTCCAGACCCGACTGTCAGTCTCTGTCACGCCTCATCCCTCCCTTCATTTTCATTCCTGATGCTTTCCTTCCGATTGGCCCGACCCCTCACCTGGACTGGAGGATAATCTTGGAACTCGCTTCCTGTCGTGTGTCTTCCTCCCTGCCCCTCTCTCTGCCATCCATCACCACCATCTTTCAAACACTGTTACCATGGTGACCTTAATGCACAGCTCCAAGTGGATCACTTTTCTGCTGACCAGTCCTCTGTATCTCTGACCTGCACTCTCAGCCGCAGGATAAAACCAGTAGCTCCAGCGTGCCCTTGAAATCTCTCACAATTTGATTTTAACCTACTTTTCCAGGATCCTCCATCGCTCTTGCCTAACACACACTAAATCTTCATCACCCTCATCTGCTCAGCCTTCCTCCAGTATTTCTAGAGAACTTCACTGAAAATTTTTCCTTCCTGCCTAGAATCTACCCACACACCAGTGATGCTTGTTCAAGTCCATCCACATTTAGACTTTGAATTCACAGCCCTGGACTCCATGGAGTTTTCCTGGACGTCTGTGCCCTGCCAACCTGTTGGATCCCCACTCTCACTTTCATATTTTCTTTTTGAAAAAGTACTTATGGTTTTTCTTGAATTTTTATTCTTCTCCCCTACTAGACTTGTGAATTCCTGGAATACAGGAACTCTGGCTCAGTCATCCTCATATCGTTCACTAGACTTAGCACATAGTTTAAGAAGTTTGATAAATTTCTAGACTCTCATAGAGCTAAGACAGGGGAGCCCTGGTTCCATGCCCCCTTCTCTTCCATGCCCTGTCTCCTTACCCTGAGCAGCTCTATCCTGCCCCCACTCTTTGGCAGACAGCACTGTCATCCACTCAAACCCGGTCTCCAAACCCAGGAGTCTCATCTTGGATTCCTCTGTCTCTTCGCCCATTCTAAACCCAATCCACCACCAGATCAGCTCTCCTTCCAAAACCTGTCCCAAAGGTGTCCACTGGTCCCACCTAACTGGCCACCAGCCTATCCGAAGCATTACCGCCCTTCTTTCCTGGACTGTGGCCGTGACTCCCAGGTCATCTCCTTGGCTCTGTTCTTGCCAGCCTGTGCTCTGATCTCCTCTCTGAAATGAGAGTGTGCTTCGGAAATGTACATCACAGTCTATCACTAGCTGACTTGGAGTCCTGCAGTGTCTCCTGCCACGTGGATGTAGACGTCTTACTCCGGTTTACGGAGCGCTGCATCCTTTTTCTCTAGTCACACATCACACTGCTCTCCCCGGTGCCCACACCACATCTCCAGGCACAGGGACCTTTCTCCAATAAACCAAGCTTGTTTCTGCCCCAGGGCCTTTGCACGGTTACTTCTCCCTACGCTACGTTCTCTGTGGTCTTCTCATGCTTGTCTCTTCTCGTAATTCAGATTTTAGCTTAAACATCACTTCCTTAATCCAAATCACACACCTAATCATTCTACTACACTGCCGTACTTTACATCTCTGTATTGTTCTTATCATGATCTGATTACTGTTGTTACTATTTTTACTCTGAAAACTCAAAGTGAAAGTCGCTTAGTTGTGTCCGACTCTTTGCAACCCCATGGACTATAAAAGTCCATGGAATTCTCCAGGCCAGAGTACTGGAGTGGGTAGCCTTTCCCTTCTCCAGTGGATCTTCCCAACCCAGGGATCAAACCCAGGCCTCCGGCATTGCAGGTGGATTCTTTACCAGTTGAGCCACAAGGGAAGCCCAAGAACACTGGAGTGGGTAGCCTATGCCTTCGCCAGCAGATCTTCCTGACCCAGGAATCAAACTGGGGTCTCCTGCATTGCAGGCAGATTTGTAACAGTTGAGCCACAATCTACCTGTGTCCAGTTCCACTAGAAATAACCTTTACTAGATGCGAGACTTTGTCTTGGTTTTCACTGTATTTCTAGCGTCTATGTTCCTTCTGTTTCTTCATAGTTTAGTGGTCAAGCCCCTGTCCTCTCACCAGTTTGGCTCAATTGGCTTTCTTTTTTTTAAAGAGATTATTAACTTTGGCTGCACTTTCCTATGGGGAGTGGGCTTCGCTAGGGGCCCCCAGGCTCTGGAGTGTGTGCGCAGCAGTTGCAGCACGTGGGGTCTCAGTCCTTCAACCAGTGACTGAGCTCGGGGCCCCTGCACTGGGAGCCCAGAGTCTTATCCTCTAGACACCTGGGCAAGCCCCTCAGTTGGTTTTCTAGTGTGGCTACAATCACAGTGTTGGCAAGCTTGCATTCCTTTCTGGAGATTCCGGGGAAGAAGAATCCATTTCCTGTCTTTTTCAGTTTCTGGAGGCAATGGCATCTTTTGGCTCACAGCCTGTGAGTGAGTGTAGTCGCTCAGCCGTGTCTGACTCTTTGCAACCCCATGGACTGTAGCCTGCCAGGCTCCTCCATCCACAGGATTTTCCTGGCAAGCCTACTGCCTCCATTTCATAACTAGCATGGAGAGTCAGGTCCTAATCGCACGTCATCTCTTTGACCCAGCTGGAAAATGTCCTCTGCTTTTAAGGAGTCATGTAAGTAGAGAAAACCAACCCAGATAATTCAATATACTTTCTCCATCTCAAGGTCCTTACCTTTAATCACGTTGGCAAAGTCCCTTTTGCTCTGTAAGGTACCAGTCACAGCTTTCAGGATTAGGACGTGGACATCTTTGTGGGATTGGGGGCATTACTTGGTCTAATGAGCCCCTCAAGCCAGTAAGGCTCACATACTCTTCTGCTGGGAAACTTGCCAAAGGTCAGGTGGGTTCCAAGTCTCCCCCGGCTCTTTGCTCTCAGTTAAGCCGCCCTGTGTCTTTTCTGCCTGCGTGCTCAGTCTCCTGGTCAGCCAGGGATATGTGGAGGATTTACCAGGCCTCTTTGCTGCTGCTGCTGCTGCTGCTAAGTCGCTTCAGTCGTGTCCGACTCTGTGCGACCCCAGAGACGGCAGCCCACCAGGCTCCCCCGTCCCTGGGATTCTCCAGGCAAGAACACTGGAGTGGGTTGCCATTTCCTTCTCCAATGCGTGAAAGTGAAAAGTGAAGGTGAAGTCGCTCAGTCGTGTCTGACTCTTAGCCTCCCAGGCCTCTTTAGGGCTGTTTTATTTCCTGAATCCCTTTGTTAAATTTCTGGTCAGTTCTCTGTTCTGTTGCTTTGGCACCAACCAGGGCTACAGTCTCTGTGTAGTAGAGCTGCTGGGCTTTCCCATTCATGCGCCACCAAGATGGCTGGCTTTACTGGCATTGCTGGTGGGCAGGGCCTTGGACTTCCGACCTCACACCAAGCCTGCTGGCTCTGGCAGCAAAGCTCCTGGGTCGTGGGCGAGCATGAAAATTACCCCAAGCAGGGACACCACAGACTTCCGATCTTTTAACTCCAGTTTAAAAGTTTTTGATGAATTCATTCTATGGCTTTGATTGATTTCCAGTGCCCAGAAATAGTTTTTTAGACAATTTGGTTTCTTGTGTTATAGTTGCTTTTGCGGGGAGATGATTTGGTAACCTCCTTATCTGCTATACCAAAAGTCCCACCTCCTGTCTAATCAGAAGATTTAGTCCATTTACATTTAGAGTAACGAATGATACGGTTGGTTTTAAATTTACCTTCTTGGTATTTGCTTTCTATTTGTCCCATCTGTGTATTTTCCCTCTCTTTGCTTTTGCCTGCTTTCTTTGGGTTAGTTATCTATTTTTTTTTTTTAGCCGTTCATTTTAATTTCTCTGTTGGCTTTTTAAGTATAGCTCTATGTATTTTTTGCATCACTCTAGGCAATACAAGTATCCTAAATTTATCAAGTCTACCTTAAAGTAACATTGCATTGGTTCCTATAAAATGTAAGAATCTTAGTATGGTAAAATACCACTTACCCCAACCAATCTTCTGTGCTAGTGTGGACATATACATTAAATACACATATGTAATTTACCACACCATAAAATGTAACTATCCTTCCCTCGTAGACCCAGATTTCCATCTGGTGTCATTTTTCTTCAGCCTGAAGAACAAGAACCTCCTGCAGCATTTCTCATAGTGCAAGTCTGCTGTCAATGAATTCTCTCACATTATGTTCACCTAAAAATAACTTTCTTTCACTCTAATTTTTGAAGGATATTTTTACTGAATATGCCATTTAGGCAGACTTATTTTTCTTTCTGTATTTTAAAGTCATTGTTGCCTTGTCGTCTTGCCTCTCTTATTTACTATGAGCAGTCAACTGATATTTGTATTTTTCCTTTGGCTCTGTTTAAGATTTTCTTTTTATCTTTGATTTTTAGCAGTTCAACATAGTTTGTCTAGCTATGGTCCTCTTTGTATTGATCCTGTTTGGGGATTGCTGAATCATTTGGATCTATAAGCTAATTTTAGGGGCTTCCTGGTGGCTTAGATGGTAAAGAATCTGCCTGCCAGTGCAGGAGACGTGGGTTCAATTCCTGGATTGAGAAGATCCCCTGGAGAAGGAAACGGCAATCCACTGCAGTATCCTTGCCTGGGAAATTCCATGGACAGAAGAGCCGGGCCAGCTGCAGTCCATGGAGTTGCAAAAGAGCTGGACACGACTTAGCAACGCAGCAGCAGCAACAACAGAAGTTAATTGAAGAAATTGAACTCGGGAAATATTGGTGATTATGTCCTCAAACATTCTTTTCCTGTCCATTTTCTCTTTCCCTTCTGGGACTTCAATTATATGTAAGTATCTGCTCAGTCACTCAGTTGTGTCCAACTCTTGCAACACCATGGACTGTAGCCCACCAGGCTCCTCTGTCCATGGAATTCTCCACGCAAGAGTACTGGAGTGGGTTGCCGGTTCCTACTTCAGGCAATCTTCCCGACCCAGGGATCAAACCCATGTCTCCTGAATGGGCAGGCAGATTCTTTACCACTAGCACCAACTGGGAAACCTATATATAAATGTCTGCTTCATATCATCTCACAGGTCACTGGGATTCTGTCCCTAACAATTTTTTTTCTTTTCTCTATTCCAGTGAGCTTTAAGTTTCCAGGTACTGAACTATACTTTTCTTTCCTACAGTTTCTACTTTTAACGTTTTTTTTATTCTTTAACTGTGATTCCTAGCATTCCACTCATTATGACCGTCTTTTCCCTTAAGTCCTTGGACATATTTATAACAGCTTCTTTAAAGTGCTTGTCTGCTAATTTCAGCATCTGGGTCATTTTAAGGTCTGTTTGAATAGATTGCCCACCATCCTGCTTGTTTATGGTCCACATTTACGCTGTACGTTTTTATGGTATACTGACTATTTTGGATAATACATTACATTGAGTTTGTCCTGTCATCTCTTATGGATGTTGATTTTTGTTCTAAAAGTTAGTTGAGCTACTAGTAAATTTCTTTGGTCCTGCCAGTCTTGATTTTATTCTTTTATATGGTGGGTCTATGTTATCCTAAAAGAAATCAACCCTGAATATTCATTGGAAGGATTGTTGCTGAGCTGAAGCTCCAGTGTTTGGCCACCTGGTATGAAGAACCAACTCATTGGAAAAGGCCTTAATGCTGGGAAAGATTGGAGGGAAAAAGAGAGGGTGCAGCAGAGCAGGAGATGGTTGGATGGCGTCACTGACTTGATGGACATGAATCAGCAAACTGTGGAAGACTGTGGAGGACAGAGGAGTCGATGAGGTCGCAAAGAGTCAGACACGACTTAGCCACTGAACACCAGCAATGTGTCATTTGTGAACTTCACTCTAAGGCAGGATCTTTATTTCCAAGGCTGGCTTCTTTTTTTTTTTGGCTCGTCATTGAATGCCTGAGGTTTCAGCAAGTTTCTTCCCACTGAGCTCTGAGCTTGTCATCAATCTTTGCTCAGCCTTGTAGAGTCTTGCCCTGTGCATACACAGCCCAGTCCGCCACCAAGACCCTCCATGTGTCTCCACACGATGTCTGGGCTACTCCCCCAGCATAGCTATATGACCCTACACATTCTAATTGCTTCAGCTGCCCAGAAGCAATTCTTAACACGGTGAGATTATCGCTGTTTTGGGACCCCACCCCCTGCACCAAAGCACGGAGGTGTGTGTCCTCTGAAAGTAGAGCTGGGCTCGCCTCTCAAGGATGAGAGTCCTGTGCTGTCTATAAGATATAATGCCTGAGAATGTTTCACTCATGCATTTTGCCCACATTTATCATTGCTGTCAGCATGTGGGACAAGGTGGAAAATCTCACCCCACTTTGCAATTAAGCTAGTTTAACGATTATACTAATAGAAAAGTTAAAGTTTCTTTGTTGTTATTATTATTTTTGCCACACCATGGAGCATGAAGGATTTCAGTTCCCTGACCAGGGATTGAACCTGTGACCCCTGCCATGGAAGGGCAGAGTCCTAACCACTGGGCCACCAGGGACGTTCCTAAAGGTCCTTTTATAATCTCTAGGTACTCCAGTGCTCAGAACGGTATTCTAAATACCGCTTAAATACTTAAACAAGTATTTACTGAATGAATTAATCGATTGCAAAAGTAAA